>NW_025422127.1:3125000-3750000 GCF_011764305.1 Mustela putorius furo | reverse complement strand
ATCACTAGATCCTAAACTCAGAGCTTGAGATGTCACATCTCAGCCCTGTAGCATTGTGTTTACAGAGTGGTTCTGATATTTAAATTAATGGTACTCAGTCAGGAGAATGTGAGGTCTGCAAAGGTGGAGGTGGACTGTTTGGTCTCCACTATAATCTAGGAAGTAGTAAGGACTCAAGTAATATTTGTAGAATATTAATTCTACTTACTACTCTAATTTCTAAAGGTAACCCCTAAAATTCAACAAATACTGGCCATGGAAATGCTGCACCTCTGTAGGTGTATTTGGTTTTACAGTGTGTTGAATGAGACTTTAACATGCTATTTGACTAAATTAATGTTTTGTTTATTGGTTTAGTTTAATTTAGATTATATGAGATTAAGTGGATTTCCAGGGTTGAAATAAGGATAAAAAACGTAGATTTTAAATAAGCGTTTACATTTTTCAAGCTCTTGTGCTTCACCATAGCGTTTTAAGGCCCAGTCTATTTTCTCTGTATGTAAGGAAGTTAACCTTACATTTTAATCACTGTTCATGCTATTTTCACTTCTAAACTCTCATGGACACCATTCTTCTGATGATCACTAATGCTGCTGTAGGACCTCAACTCTGTCCTATCCTCTTTGGCTTTCTGGCAGCCTTTGAGTCCTGATGAACATATCAGTCCTCCTTGAAACTGTCCCCTTTCTTGGCTTTTAGAAGGTTGAACCTTGGGTTTATGTCCTCTCTAGTCCTTCTTCCCTGTCTTTCTGAATGTATACCTTCCTCTCGCTTCCCTTTCTGCATGTACTCTTTCCCCAACTCCCTACATGTTGTCATTCCCCAGACAGTGTTGTCCTCATTCTTCTTTCTATATCCCTTAGTTAATCTGTTGTTATTTTAATCATGACTTCAGTTATCAACTTTATAAGGGATGTCTCTATTTTCTCTCCTGGTTATACTCCATGGTGGCTTCTAGGTCTACATTTATAGAAGTAAGACATGTTAAGGGTATGTTTCTTTGTTTTCTTATATGTACTGCATCCAAAATAGGATTCTTTAACCTCAGGTCTTTTATCCCCCACCATCCTCTTCCTTTTGTTGTGTCCTCTACCTCTGATCATGGTATTGCTGTCTCTCTAATTTACCTAATTTATGGATTTAAAAGTCCATAGCCATGACCACTCATTCCTGACCCTTATTCCCATATGCAATGGGCTGTCAGACCCAAAGAACATGGGTTCCCTGTTGCTACTCACATACCATTTCTTTCTCTTAACTGCTTTTGTTGTGCTTAACATTAATTCTTTCCTACACCATTGCAGTTCTCAGCTTCCCCTCACCCTCCAGTTCATCTTTCACACATAGGCAGTTCTAATTGTGTTCCTCTCCTTCTGCTCCTTCTGGAATAAATTTCAAATCTTTGCATCTAAAACATTTAACCATTTAGCCCCAAATACCCCTTCCCACTCAAATTCCTGTCTTTCCTCTTTCATAGTCTGTTTCAGCTGCACCAAATCACTCCTCATTACTCAGACCTCCTGCCCTGGTGTCTTTGTCCTTAATGTGTCTTCCACCTGGAATGTGTTGCCCCCAACTTGGCCCACCAAATAATTCCCCTCTTCCTTCAAGGTCCTCCTTCAGGAAGTCTCTCTTGGTTCTCCCACATAAAATATGGTATTTTTCATTTCTGTGCGTCATTACCACTTTATCCGTTCCTTTCTCATAGCTCTATTGCACTATCTTTTCGTATGGTAATTGTGCATATTGTAGAGACATTTATCCTGTGACTACTTGACTCTTTCCCTGCTACTTTTCATTGTATTGACCTAATATATCCTCCATGACTGTCTTTTCACTTCAGTCATTGCTCAAATGGCCACCAGTCTCTGCTAGCTACCATCATCCTCTTTTGGTAGTCCTGGCTCCCTTTAGCAAACTAGTACCCTCCCCGGGAAAGCATCTCTAAATGCCCAGTGCTGTTCATCTTCATAATGACTCTCCTTTGAGAAAGGGTAAGAAATTTCAGTTCATGTGGCATGTTTACATCTCCCATTTTCACTTCCCTTAAAATTGCTAATCAATGATTTTTAATCACCACATTTCCCATTGACCTCAAAGACCCAACCATCTTTCTGCTCCTTGGTCTAAGATCCTTAGAATAGGATCATGCTGAAAAGCTGGTGGGGAGTGAAGGAGGTGCCTCATTAGAACCTCTTTCTTTTGCAGTTAGAAATGCAATAAAATGTTTAAAAAGAAAGAAAGAAAAGAAATGCATGTAGCAGCCTTGCCTGACTTCTTAGCTTCAGGGCTGAGAATTCAAACAAATTCTCTTGCCAGAGAACATTATGTGTTTACTTAGCAGCAAGGAGAGCATTTTCTAAATAATCAATTGCAAGCTCAGGATCTTCCTGAACTGTGCTCAGTTCCTGGAATCCACCCTGAAGGATTGTGAATGCTACTTACTCATAACTGTCACTGTAGCTATAGATCTGCCTCGGTATGCTTTTGATTTTTCTTTCTGTTTTTCTCTAAAGAAAAAGAATCCTTAGCCACAGTGTAATTTTAAAGATTTATTTTGATTAGTCAAAAATGAAGACTATGAGAAAGCTTTTGCTTGAGATGCTAATCCTCCGAATGCTTACATTTGAATTTGTCCTTGGCACGTGGTTTCTCACATTCCTGCTCTCACTGTTTCAAGTCCTCTGCCTGAGCATGCTTTCTATCTTTACTTTTGTTTGGGGGCTTAGGATATCAGACTACAAGTGGTACAAATTTCGAACAAAGCAGGCCTCCGGTTAGGAGAGATTTGGTGGGTCATATCAAAGCATACCTGCGCAACGGGAGCAAAAGTATTTTCCCACCACCTTCTAAATTCATGTGGGCCACGTAAAGCGTACAGGTCTAAACCAGATAATAACTCTTCAAATTAACTTTATGATAAATAAATACTCTAAATCTACCCAGAATTATGTGGGGTTTTCTTTTTCAATATTGTATTGCAGCAACAAAATATGTTGTTAGGACCTGCAAGAATTACTGGAGCAAAACAAAGGCTCAGAATTGATATAAAAGACACGGGATATCAGTGACGCTCAGTTACCCAGAAATGAAAGCCATACAATTCCAGAACTGTGAGTGATCATCAAAGCCACCCTCTTAGGAAACTGAGGCTCAGAAAGGTAGAGAAAGCTGCCCAATTATTTTATTAGTATTAAAAGTTGATGAAAGTCTCATGACTCATATAAGCCATGCCATCAAACCAAACTACATCTAATATTTCACATACAAGGTAGCCTGTTAAGATTCGTCCAGAGTTTATCAGAGGAGCCAGATTTCAAAAACAAAACAAAATCTCATCAACTGCTGAATAAAATCTCTCATTTGGCATGAGGATGCCATGAGAATGATATAAAACCAAATCAAAGTAATCTCAAGCCTGAAGTCCTACCAATCATGTATTAAAATAAACAAGAAATAATTTTGTTACCAAATGGTCCCTCTCTGTTCTCCGTCTTGCATTTCTTCTCTCTTCTTCCGCTTCCAGCCCCTTTCTTTCCATCTTCTGCTAAAGAATTCAACCAAAACTAGTTAGTAGCTCTCAAACAATCTGGTAGAGAGACAACTGCCATTTACCTTTAATTAGTCAAAGGGCAAATGTGAGGAGTTGCTCAGAGCCAGCTTCTGGGGATCTCCGCGAGACGTGCGCTATCCGGGTTCAAGAGTTGTCAGTGCAGCCAGCAGTTGTCTTCTCTTCCTTAGAGACAGATTTGACCTGATTGCATAAGTATGTTGAATGGTTGCTTAAAGTGACTTAGTTTAAGCAGCAGCTCTCCATGGCTGAGCTGTCAGAGCCCAGCATATGAGGACCAAAGAATCAGATCTTGCCAAAACTTCTTGTCTCTATGGAGATCGAGGCTACAGGAAAGCTCATCAAACTAATTCACTCCCTTCACTGTGCATGCACTGCCCACTGTGGCCTTTTCTCACCACTGAGCTTTGTCCAGTCAACCTACTGTGCACTGTTCTGAGGCCAAAAGGTCCCAATTAAATGAAACCAGAACTGATGTTTCTTGTTTCATTTTTCTATGTACTATACAGCTTTTAAAATTTGGTCCACGGTGAGACCTGTACAAAAATAACTCACACTGCTGTTCCCTTGGCAGGACCCAAATTCTGGCTTAAGTTCTTTACACTTTTTTATTTCTTTTTCCCATCCCCAAGTGGGGGTTTTCTCTAATGTTATAATGCAAAAGTTCCAAGGCCTGTGTCTTATTCAACTTCTAACCCTTGCCCTACTATAGTGGCTGGTAAATAGTAAATATTTGACGTGTTTTTTGAATGAAGGAATAAATAAGGACACAGAGTCTGTTGCCCCTTTGGAGCAGCATCTCTGGGTTTCTATGTGTCTATCTTACTGTGCACACAGGACTTTTCTCTCATCTCTGCACATTTCCTGCAGACTTTCTCGCATACTTTTATAAGCATCTTTTGGCTGCTGATTTTACCTTTTTCCGTGATGGGGCTGGACATTGAGTTTTCTCCAGCTGGGTCTTTTATTCTAAGGCTACCGGGAACATTTCTAGTAAGTATATCATTGGAGTGATTTTTCAGTGGCTAACCAAGTTGTCGTGGGCATTTAGCACTGCCAAGTAGTAAAGCTCTTTGACACTACTCGTCCTTCTTCCTTTATTTATATAAAATATTTAAATGCTCCATTGTGCACTTAAAACAGCTTCAGAAAAGTGTGACCAGAAGTAAGTCAATAGAGGAACTAATGAGGCTTTGTCTGGAGAAGGCAGAAGTTTATAATAATTCTGGAAACAGATTTCTGGAGCATGAGATGTTTTCAAATTCATTATTGCCTTTAGAACAACATGACTGTCTACATGAGCAGGACTCATGGACTGTTAGCAATAGAATTAGTGAGAGAGGCGGCTTTGTTGTTTTTTCATTACAAGCGGCAGATCATTTTCCTTTTTATACTTGGGAACTCTTTTGACTTTGTGAAATTTGATCAGTAAATTCAACAGTTTGGGATATTTTGTTTCTGACTTTGAGTGAAAGTAAAGTGCAAAGAATTAAATCTGAAAACTTCTAGCAATTGTTAATCAAGAGATAGAACTGCTTTCAATAATAATTTTAATCCTGCTTGCACCAGATTTATATTATAGGATAACTGATTGCTTGATTTTATGAGGCTGGGGAGCCTAGAAATACTTTGTTGTATTGATTAAAGACTTAACATTTCTGTGCAACATACCTGCTTGCATGTCAGGTGCCTTGCAGGAATAAAGGTGTTGCCAATTCAAGATAACCTGATAAATTTTTGTTCTAATTAAGTTATGTATTGATTCTAATTTTTTATTAAATTTGATATGGAAAGGGATTGGGATGGAGGGTAGGAACCTTCAAAACCTTTCTTCACCAAGAGAAAACAGCTTTTCCACCTATTACAAAAAGTGACACACACACTCTATAGATGGATTTGTGGGCCGTGGGCATGCCAGCTGTTGGTCTCCATGCCAGAGACTGTGAAATATTACTAAGGTGGAAAGGAAGTTTACTGCTTCCTTTGATGGAGGGCCTAGGGAAAGTGGGCAAGGGGAAGGACGCACTCCCAAATGCCAGCAAAAATGAATGTCCCTGAATGGGCAAGTTAAAAGGGTGTGAGATAGTTTGGGATGGGCATTAACTCCTTAGAAATCACAAATCAAATATTCATTGAGCACCACTGACTGCTAAAAAGAACTGGGAGTCGAGGGGACATCTGGGTGGCTCAGTTGGTTAAGCATCCAACTTTTGGTTTCAGTTTTGTCTCAGGTCAAGATCTCAGGGTCATGAGATCAAGCCGGACCTCAGGCTCTACATTCATGAGTTTCTCTCTCTCCCTCTGCCTCTCCCCACTCTTACACTCTCTCTTTCAAATAAATAAATAAATCTTAAAAAAAAAAAAAAAGCAACTCTGGGTTTCCTTATCTTGGAAATCTGTAATGTGAGGACATTAGTTGTCAATGGAGCACCAGGGATAGAATCATTATACCAAAACCCCTCACTTGCCCTTAGAGTACATAGAGCCAATAGAGTTCAGTGACTTAGCCATGGTAAATTAGTAAACAGTCAACTAGTAAATTAGTAATTAGTAAATAGTAAACTGTAATCTATGTGCTGTACTTCACATCCAAGCCTGTGGGTATGGCAATAAAATCTCTAATACTTGGTCAGCAATGTTAAAGTTTATCCTGTGAGTACCATAGGCTTATCTTGAGAATCTTAGCACAAGAGTCAAGAAGGAGGCTAGACTACATATTTAAAATAAAAATTTATCATATCCAGGGTGTCTGGCTGGCTCGGTTGGTAGAATATGCAATTCTTCCTCTCAGGGTTGTGAGTTCAAGCCCCATGTTGGGTGTGGAGCCCACCTGAAATCTGAAAAAAAAAAAGTATAATATCCAATAAAAAAGGGAAAATAGATAAAACCAGTGCTCATACATTGTATTTTAAATTCCAAGGGTCCTCACAGTAAATTTTTCCCTATGTAGTTGCCATATTTTTGCCAGCTGCTTTGAATCTAGTTCTTCCAGCTTAGGGAAGGAAAAAAAGGTTCTAAAAGTCCTACCTAGCATGTATGTACACAAAGGAAAGAAAATATTAGTTTTCCCTCTTTGAGCATTTGTTGCAGTTGGAAAACTATCCTCTCTGGATCTCCCATGAACATCTTGAAGAGACAGTCTATCAGTTTTCTATTGCTGTGCAACAAATTACCACAAATTTAACAGCTTAAAATAATACTCCTTTATTAGCTCACAATTCTGTAGATCAGAAATCTTGTGCAGCATGGGATCTCTGCTCCAGGTGTCATCAGGTGTTGACAGAACTGAGTTCTCCTATGGAAGCTCCAAAAACCCATCTTCTCCCAAGCTAATTCTTGTTGGCAGAATTCATCTCCTTGCAGTTATAGAACTGAAATCCCTTTTCCTTGCTGGCCATTACCCAGAAACTATTTTTAGCCCCTAGAGACTACCCACATTCCTTGCCACTCGCCTCCTCCATCACCAAAACA
This sequence comes from Mustela putorius furo, assembly GCF_011764305.1. Lineage (NCBI taxonomy): Eukaryota > Metazoa > Chordata > Mammalia > Carnivora > Mustelidae > Mustela > Mustela putorius. The sequence goes on along the minus strand of NW_025422127.1, from coordinate 3,742,958 downwards.
ACAATGGTCCCTCAAATCCTTCTCACACTTTGAGAGTTTGACTTCCTCTTCTCTGACCAGCTGCAGAAGACTCTCTTTTAAAGGATTCAGGTGATTAAGTGAGGCCCACCCAGGTAATTTCCCTATCTTAAGATAAATTGTTTTGTAACCTTAATTACATCTGCAACATCCCCTCACAGAAGTCCTCAGATTAACATTTGACTGAATCATGAAACACTACATAAGAAAAAAAAAAATAACCATTTGAGTGAATAATTGTGAGAAAGTGTGTGCATATCAGGTGCCAAGAATCTTGGTAGGCCATGAGAATTCTTCCTACCACAGATGGCATGGTGATACCTGTCCAATGTTAAAAACGATGCTTCCTTTCTGCCTTAAGAAACATTGTCACCCAACACTGAAGATTCAAAGATCCAAAGAGATTATTTTTATTTAATGTGAGCCCAACTCCTAACTCATATTTTTGTATTTTAATCTCTATAGCCTAAACCTAGATATGAAATTGGTATGACAATACATACATATTTCTGAGGAAGGGCTCATAAATTTTATCAGGTTGTTAAAGGGTTTGGGACCTTCCACCCTTTATGATCCTCTTACTCCCACCAGATTATAAATAGCTACTGTTTTAATCCCAGAAGTTGCTTGTCACTTTTCCCATAGAGGGAATATGAACAGTCAGTAGAAAAACCCAAAATTTCTTCTCTCTCCCCAGGCATTAGAAACAATTCACTTGTTAGCATTCTTGGTAAGCCTACATCAGGTCTGCCTCAGGTGGTTGCTGCAAAATGGTGTCCCCATTTCCTTGTGCCCCTGCGACCATAAGACATCCATTCTGGTTTGTACCTACAAACGTTTTGGAATTTACAAGGAGAAAAGCCAGCTATTTTTTGTAGCACCAACTGACTCTACTTTTGCAGCTGCTTTATGAATAGGGTGAGTTATCATTAGTAGCAGGAGGAGATCATGTGAGAATCAGCCTGGCTGGATTCAAATCATGTCTCCAACATGACTCACTGGTGAACTGGGGAAGATTCCATAACTTCCTCAGTCTTTGGTCTCATCATCTTCAAATGGGGTCTATACTAATAACATTTACAAGGTTGGTGGGAAGACTAAATGAGATAATACATGTAAAGTTTTTGAAAGTCACTCAATAAATGCTGGAGTAGATGCTTATCATACTGTCATTATTGTTATAAATTCTCAGCTCTTATTACCATCTCTCTTGTCTGAAGCAAGGTATATATCCACTGGCTCTTTGGTGGCTTGAGTTTATTCCCCCATTTCTCTAAGGTGACCTCAGCAATTGTCTCTAATGCACCATCACCCTATTTCAGAGTGCAGTGAAGAGAAAAGAACTGATAGCAAGCTCATAAAATCTCCCACAAAGACCTTCTTCCGTGGCTCTTTGTGCAAATACAGTCTCCAACACATCCCACAGATGCCTGAGAAATTAGTCCCAACACAGAATCATAGTGCAAAAAAAACATAGGCACAAAACTCTGGAAAAACTTACATAGATAGAAAAGCTCATGGGACAACTGGATGGCTCAGTTGGTTAAGTGTCTGCCTTAGGCTCTGGTCAGGATCCCAGGGTCCTGGGATCCAGCCCCACATCAGGCTCCCTGCTCAGTGGGGAGTCTGCTTCTTCCTCCCTCTCTGCCTGTGCTCTCTCTCTGTCAAATAAATAAATAAAATTTAAAACAAAAACAAAAATGAAAAGCTCATTATTTTGTCATTGGGCAAGTATGGATTACAGCCAGAAATAAATGATTGTAATGGAAGGAGAGGAATGTAATATTGAATACCAAGTATCTGCAGTAGCCCCTAGAACTATAGGTTATATTTAGGTGGTGTCTTCTGTCATTCAACGTAAAACAAAGAACAGTCTCCCAGCAGTACCACGTGAGGGGGAAAGTGACTGTGACCTGAGGCTATGACCCCAAAGGGAATTAAGGGAATAATGATAATAAAGTCCTCAGTCCTTCTGAAAAGTCATAGAGAAATAGTTTTAAAAATGGGATATGAAATATTACATGGAAACCTAATGAAGCAATATAAAGGACCAATTTATTATAAAAAGGTATTACATTATTGTCTTCACTGTTTAAGATCTTTAAAATGTCAATACTTGACAACATCTCAGTAAAATAATACAAATTTGCTCTTTTCACAAGACAGTAATGAGGAAAATGATGATGAAAATTAATGATGATGTAGGAGCTGTCATGTTCAAGCAGACTCCTTTGGAGAATAAACAATGTTTATTCCACAATAACAACCCCAGAGTATGTTTCTGTCCAGAGTGGCAGAGAAGCCTCCAGCTTTCCCTGCGATATCACCTGCAATATCCAACAATATCAGGAGATACTGACTTGTGTGCAAAAATCTCATTGCGACGTCCGCTTTGCTAATAAAGCCTGAACCAGATGCATCACCTTGAGATCAGAGGACTCCACAACTGTTCACCCAAACCTTACTTGCTCCAAAACTTGCTACCACTGCTACTGCCACCACCAAAGACAAAATTTGATTTCCCTGTCTGCTGACTTTGCCTGTCATAAGAGATGGCCATTTGTTCTGCTGCACCAGGATGATCTATTTCCACCCAGAAGCCCATAGTGTCTTGTGCAGGTATAAAGGTTGACTAGCTGCCCAGCCTTCTTTTTACCATAGATGTGAATATCTTCTGGAGTCTTCGAACTACTCATCTTGGTGTCAGTATTACTCTAGATCTTTAGGTATATTTTAGTAATTATAAACCTCAAAGAGAAGAAAGTTATGTGTATCACTCTGCTTGCACAGAGAGAAGAAAAAGAAGTCACCCGCCCCAAGAATGTTCAAAGCCATCCAAGCAAACTCCATTTGGCTTCAAACCTGGAAATAATCCTCTGTGGCTGGATACTCCACCTCCTAAGATCAAGGCTGAATCCTAGGAGTCATCCTTCCTTTTCCATGAAAGGTAGCATATGTTGGCAGCTAAGTGAGGTTTTTTTTTAAGATTTTTTTTTTTTTTAAAGGCAGTTTCAGGTTCACAGCAAAATTAACAGGAAGGTACATAGATTTCCCATATACCATCTGCCCCCAAACATGCCTGGCCTCCCTGTTATCAACGTTCACCACCAGAGTGATATATTTGTTACAATTAATGAACCTATGCTGCCACACCATATTTTACCCAAAGTCTGTGGCTTCACATTACAGTTCATTCCTGGTATTGTAATTCTGTGTGTTTCCTGCAAGTGTAGAATGACATGTATCGATCATTATGATATCATACAGAGTATTTTCACTGTCCTAAAAATCCTCTGTGCTCTGCCTATTTACTTCTCTGCTCCCCCCAACTCCTGACAACCACTCATTCTTTTCCTGTCTCCATAGTTTTACTTTTTTAAAATGCCATACAATTGGAATCCTAGAGCATGGAACCTTTTCCACTTGGCTTATTTCATGTAATAATATTCACTTAAGGTTGTTCCATGTCTTTTCATGGCTTGAAAGATTATTTGTTTTTAGTGCTGGACAATATTCCATTGCCTGGATATACCACATTTCATTATCCATTCATCTACTGGAAGACATCCTGTTGCTTCCAAGTTTTGTCAATTATAAATAAAGCTGCTATAAGCATCCAAAACATGGAGGTTTTTGTGTGGACATGAAATTCTCAACCTCTTTGGGTAAATACCAAGAAGCACAATTGTTAGATCACATGGTTAGAGTATACTTAATTTCGTAAGAAACCATCAAACTAGAGCACCTGGGTGGCTTTGGCTCAGATAATGATTCAGGGTCCTGGTATTGAGCCTTGCATCAGGGTCCCTGCTCAGTGGGGCATCTTCTTGTCTCTCTTCCTCTCCCCCAGCTTGTACTCTCTCTCACACCCACTCTCTCAAGTAAATAAATAAAAATCTTAAAAAATAAAAGAAAAGAAAAAAGAAAGGAAAAGAAAAACCATCAAACCGTCTTTCAAAGCAGCTGTACCATTTTGTCTTTGTACTAGCAATGAATGAGAGTTCCTGTTGATCCACATCTTCAGCTTTATTTTGTGTTGTTAGTTTTCTGGATTTTGGCCATTCTAATAGGTATGTAGTGGTATCTCATTGTTGTTTTAGTTTACATTTCCTTGATAACATATGATGTAGAACATCTTTTCATTCATTTATTTACCATCTGTATATCTTCTTTAGTAAGGTGTCTGTTATGGTCTTTGGCTCATTTTTTAAATTAATTGTTTATTTTCTTATGCTGAATTTTAAGAGTTCTTTGTATATTCTGAATAATGGTCCTTTATCGGGTGTGTCTTTTCCTAATATTTTCTCTCAATCTGTGACTTGTCTTCTCATTCTCTTGACATTGTCTTTCCCAGAAGAGTTTTTAAATTTTGATGAAGTCTAGCTTACTAAGTATTTTCTTCATTGATTGTGCCTTTCACATTGTCTCTAAAAATTCATTGCCATGTCCAAGGTTGTCTAGGTTTTCTCCTATGATACCTTGAGGAGTTTTGCAGTATTGCATTTTACATTCAGGTCTATGATCCATTTTGAGGAAATTTCTGTGAAGTGTGTAAGGTCTATGTGGATGTCCAATTTTCCAACAGCATTTGTTGAAAACACTATTTCTGCTCCACAGCATTGTCTCTGTTCCTTTGTTAAAGAGTAGTTGACCATATTTATGTAGGTCTATATCTGGGCCCTTTATTCTGTTTCATTGATCTATTTGTCTATATTTTCTCCAGTACCACACTGTCGTGATTACTGTAGCTTTTTAGTTAAGTCTTGAAGTCAAGTATTGTCAGTCCTCCAACTTTGTTCTTCAATATTGAGTTGGCTGTTCTGAGTCATTTGCCTTTCTGTATTAATTTTAGAATTAGTTTGTTGCTATCCACAAAAAACTTGTTGGAATTTGAATTGAGATTGCAGTAATCTACAGATCAAATGAGAGAACTGACAGCTTGACAATACTGAAATCTATTCATGAACATGCAATTTATCTCTATTTATTTAGTTCTTCCTTGATTTCACTCATCCAAATTTTGTAGTTTTCCTCATGTTGATCTTATACATATTTTGTTAGATTTATACCTAAGTATCTCATTTTGGGGTGCTAATATAAATACTTTCATGCTTTTAATTTCAAATTAAATTTATTTTCATTGCTGGTATATGGCAAAGAAAATGACTTTTGTATATTAACCTTATATCCTGCAACCTTGCTATAATCATTTATTAGTTCCAGGAGTTGTTTTCTTCAATTCTGTTGTATTTTACATATAGACAATCATGCCATCTGCAAACAAAGGTAGTTCTATTTCTTACTTCCCAATATGTATTTTTTATTTCCTTTTTTTTTTTTTGTCTCATTGTATTAGTTAGAACTTCTAGTATTATTTTGAAAAGGAGTGGAAAGAAGGGACATCTTTGCATTTTAGCTGCTCTTAGCAGGAAAGCTTTAAGTTTCTCACCATTAAGTATGATGTAGTTGTAGGATTTTGGAGTTGTAGGGTTTTGGGGTTGGTAGATATTCTTTATCAGGTTGAGAAAGTTCCCCCATATTTCGAGCTTTTTGAAAGTTTTTATCATTAATTGAAATTGGTTTTTGTCAAATGTTTCTTTGTGCCTCTGTTGAGATAATCCTGTGATTTTTCTATTTTAGCCTCTTGATGTGATGGATTATATTAATTGATTTTCAAACGTTGAACCAAATTTTCTTATCTGTGATAAACCCCACTTGATTATGGTGAATTAATTCTTCCTTTAATATTGTTGGATTTAATTCAACTGAGTAGTTTAATCAGCCTATTTCTTGCTTATAGAATATTGGAAGTCCAAGAGCCTTCGTTTATTTCATACTCTCTGTCCCTTTAACTCAAAACTAGAAGTGATAAAAAAATTTCTTAAGAACTCTGTGGTGATACCTTTTATTTCTCTCTGTTGTCTGATTGCTGTTGTTAGGACTTCTAATACTATGTTGAACAAGATTGGTGAGAGTGGGCATCCTTGTCATGTTCCTGATCTCAACGGGAAGGCTGCAAGCTTTTTCCCATTGAGGATGATATTTGCTGTGGGTCTTTCATAGATAGATTTTATGAAGTTCAGGAATGTTCCCTCTATCCCTATACTTTGAAGCATTTTAATCAGGAACGGATGCTGGATTTTGTCAAATGCTTTTTCTGCATCGATTGAGAGGACCATGTGGTTCTTCTTTCTTCTCATATTAATTTGTTCTATCACATTGATTGATTTGTGAATGTTGAACCATCCTTGTAGCCCAGGGATGAATCCCACCTGGTCATGGTGGATAATATTTTTAATGTGCTATTGGATCCTGTTTGCTAGGATCTTGTTGAGAATCTTAGCATCCATATTCATCAGTGATATTGGTCTGAAATTCTCTTTTTTGGTAGGGTCTTTGCCTGGTTTGGGGATCAGGGTGATGCTGGCTTCATAGAAAGAGTCTGGAAGTTTTCCTTCTGCTTCAATTTTTTGAAACAGCTTCAGGAGAAGAGGTGTTATTTCTTCTTTGAATGTTTGGTAGAATTCCCCAGGGAATCCGTCAGGTCCTGGGCTCTTGTTTTTTGGGAGGTTTTTGATCACCGCTTCAATCTCGTTACCAGATATCTGTCTATTCAAGTTGTCAATTTCTTCCTGGTTCAATTTTGGGAGTTTATAGTTTTCCAGGAATGCATCCATTTCATCTAGGTTGCTTAGCTTATTGGCAGATAACTGTTGATAATAACTTCTGATGATTGTTTCTACTTCCGTGGTGTTAGTAGTGATCTCTTCCTTTTCATTCATAATTTTATGAATTTGGGCTTTCTCTCTTTTCTTTTGGATTAGTGTGGCCAATGGTTTATGGATCTTATTGATTCTTTCAAAAAACCAGCTTCTAGTTTCATTGATACGTTCTACTATATCTCTGGTTTCTACCACATTGATCTCAGCTCTAATCTTGATTATTTCCCTTCTTATGTGTGGAGTTGGTTTGATTTGTTGTTGATTCTCCAGTTCTTTAAGGTGTAGAGACAGCTGCTGTGTTCTGGATTTTTCAATTTTTTGGAGGGAGGCTTGGATGGCTATGTATTTCCCCCTTATGACTGCCTTTGCTGTATCCCATAGGTTTTGGACAGAATTGTCTTCATTCTCATTGGTTTCCATGAATTGTTTCAGTTCTTCTTTGATCTCCTGGTTCATCCAAGCACTCTTAAGCAAGGTGGTCTTCCCTCAACTCTATGGGCAAATAATCTTTGAAAGCAGGAAAAAATATACAGTGGAAAAAAGACAGTCTCTTCAATAAATGGTGCTGGGAAAACTGGGCAGCTATATGTAGAAGAATGAAGCTCGACCATTCTCTTACACTGTACACAAAGATAAACTCAAAGTGGATAAAAGACCTCAATGTGAGACAGGAATCCATCAGAATCCTAGAGGAGAACATAGGCAGTAATCTCTTCGGTATCAGCCACAGCAACTTCTTTCAAGATATGTCACCAAAGGCAAAGGAAACAAAAGCGAAAATAAACTTTTGGGACTTCATCAAAATCAAAAGCTTCTGCACAGCAAAGGAAACAGTCAACAAAACAAAGAGGCAACCCATGGAATGGGAGAAGATATTTGCAAATGACAGTACAGACAAAAGGTTGATATCCAGGATCTATAATGAACTCCTCAAACTCAACATACACAAAACAGACAAGCATATCAAAAAATGGGCAGAATATATGAACAGAGACTTCTCCAATGAAGACATACAAATGGCTATCAGACACATGAAAAAATGTTCATCATCACTAGCCATCAGGGAGATTCAAATTAAAACCACATTGAGATATCACCTTACACCAGTTAGAATGGCCAAAATTAGCAAGACAGGAAACAACATGTGTTGGAGGGGATGTGGAGAAAGGGGAACCCTCTTGCACTGTTGGTGGGAATGCAAGTTGGTGCAGCCTCTTTGGAGAACAGTGTGGAGATTCCTCAAGAAATTAAAAATAGAGCTTCCCTATGACTCTGCAATTGCACTCCTGGGTATTTACCCCAAAGATACAGATGTAGTGAAAAGAAGGGCCATCTGTAGCCCAATGTTTATAGCAGCAATGGCCACGGTCGCCAAACTATGGAAAGAACCAAAATGCCCTTCAATGGATGAATGGATAAGGCAGATGTGGTCCATATACACTATGGAGTATTATGCCTCCATCAGAAAGGAAGAATACCGTTATGTCGTAAATAAATAAAAAATAAACTAAAAAAAAAAAAAAGAATTCTGTGGTGAGTCTCCCCCATGAATATTCACTCCATTAAACTAGAAGTTCCTCCACAGATTTTTCTTGGATAATACTGCCTCTATCTCTGGCTTCTGCTGAATGGCTGAGGAATACAAGAATCATATCCATAATGTCTTCATAGAGCCTTTTGTGTGACTGAATATTCTGACTTTCTGATCCTCCTGAGGCATTGGCAAAAAGGTTGTCTGTCCAGCCATACCCCTGGCCTTCTCTACAAAACCCGCTTTTCTTTTCTTTTTTTTTTAAATAAATTAATTTATTTATTTTCAGAAAAACAGTATTCATTATTTTTTCACCACACCCAGTGCTCCATGCAATCCGTGCCCTCCATAATACCCACCACCCGGTACCCCAACCTCCCACCCCCCTCCACTTCAAACCTCTCAGATTCTTTTTCGGAGTCCATAGCCTCTCATTGTTTACCTCCCCTTCCAATTTCCCCCAACTCCCTTCTCCTCTCTAACACCCCTTGTCCTCCATGCTATTTGTTATGCTCCACAAATAAGTGAGACATATGATAATTGACTCTCTCTGCTTGACTTATTTCACTCAGCATAATCTCTTCCAGACCCGCTTTTCTAACATTGAAGCCCCCAGTTTAGCATCATTTGCAATAAGGGTAGGCTGAGAATTTCCAAAATCATCAAGCCCTGGTCTCTCTCATTAGCAGAGTTGTCAACATCCATATTTATATTTGCATTCCATCCAAGGCAATCTAGACTCTTTTTATCATGCTGTTTTTATCAAACTTCTTGCAGCTCTTGCCCATTGCCTGATTCCCAAGCCACATTCACATTTTTGGGAATTTATTACAGTAGTACCACACGTTCGAGTACCAAAACCTATATTGGTTTCCTACAGCTGTTGTATAGATTAACACAAAATGGCTTAAAACAATGAAAATTTATTATCATATATTTTTAGATGTCAGAAGTCTGAAGTGAGTCTCACTGCAGTAAAATCAAAGTGTCATTAAGGCTGTGTTCCTTTCTAGAAGTTCTAGAAGAGAACCAGTTTTCTTGCCTTTTCCAGCTTCTGGAGGCTGTCTGCATCCTTTGGTTCATGGTCCCCTTCCACCTTCAAAGGTAGCAATGACCAGCCATGTCTTTCTAATATTGTAACATTTGGACTGTGACTCTTCTGTCTCCTCTTCCCCATTTAAGGTCCTTTGAGACTACATTGGGCCCGTCCAGATAATCCAGAATGATCTCCTTATTTCAAAGTTATCTCATTAGCAAGATTAATTCTATCTGAAACATTAATTCCCCTATACACATTCACAGTTTCCAGGAATTAGGATGTAGACATCTTTGGGGGCCTTTATTCTACCCACCACACTTATACTATCTCACTTAATCCTCACAACAATCCTGTGAGATGACTGTACTTATTACCTTCATATTGCTGATAAGAAAAAGGATCAAGGAGATTGAGTCACATATCCAAAGCTAGTAAGTGTGGAGTTTATCACACCACTATAGTTCTATGACTATGAGTGTGTACATATCCCTCTCTTAGATAAAACTAAGACCTTTTGCAAGCACTATGTTTCAGACTTTTCTGACATACCTTTAAATATTCTTGTCAGTCATGGATATTATCAATGCTTCTGTTGGTGTTTGGGTTTATGAGGAGACCTAAGAATTTACATAGTTGCTACAGTATTCCAAGTAACTGGTTCTCATAGGAATAAGTGGTGCGATGCATAGATGAAATGGGCCTCAGCTGCTAGAAGATTCTATTATCTGTGGAAAAACAAAATAAATGGACAATTTGAATGCTCAGATGGAAGGAGATAAAAACAGATTAGTCAAAAACAAATTGGCTGAAGCAGCTATTTGGTTAAAAAATGAATCTTTGGAGTCACTGTTTTTCTGGTACTTCTGGTACAATGTGGGGGAAGTTCTGGCAAAATTTTATGTGTTACTTAAACAATTTGTTTCCCTTACTTTTTTTTCTTTTCAAAAATTTCTCACTCTTTTCTGTCTCTTCTGAACACATATTCTTCTTAGTAAATTTATTATAGATTCTTTACTAAATTATATGTTATGTGTCATATATATCATACTTGTATGTTATGTGTTGTAAATATCATACTTGAATTATAGGCTATTCTCAATAGAATCATACTGTAAAAACTACTTTGTAAACTGATTTTTAAACCTAACAAAGATCATGAAATTTCAAGGTATGTATTTCTGAAATATTCTTTTTAATGGCCACATAGTATTCCACCATATAGACACGCCATTATTTTGTTTAACTAGTTTCCTATTGTGAATTTACATTGTCTCTACCTTTTCGAAAATAGTGAAGAACAGGAATAATTGCTGGGAAATGCATTAGTGACAAAATATGGAAACAATTTAAAAATCTAAAAATGTAAAAAATTTCTTTAAAAAGCACAAAATGCTGCACTTGAAGATGCAATGTTCACATAACCTCAACCATAATAAACCAATGTCGCCAATAGGTAAGGGAAAAATCAATTTACAACTTCGAGTATTTATTCTTTGACCTATTCTTTTTACCAGCTGCTATCTAGATCATTTTCCCAAATTAAATTGCTTTAACTAAATAATTTAACCTGAGCCTGGTTCAGTGAGGAGACTATTTGGTTATTCAATCCATCACATGGTTTTTTGTCAAAGTTAAAATTACTATTGAGAAATGTGCCTCTAATAAAAAGGGAAAAAATTTTCTGCTCACTCAAGGCAGAAAAATGAAAGAGCTGGGTGTGATGGCCTTGAGAGGAGGTAAAGAGAAAGCAAGGGCTTAATTAAATCAAAGAAACAAATATCATTATTGTTTGCCAAGATCATTTAATCTGAAATAAGAAAATGATACTAGCAGTCTTACCTCAGGTTTATTTCACATCTTCAGGTGAGACAGTTCTACACTGAAGACATCCACATTGGCTGCAAATACTTGCAAAAATAACACTGCCCTAATCCACATTATGAATTGATCTCCCTGCATTATTTGTTCTGAAATTCTGAGTAGATGTTTTATGTTTCTCTGTTAAAATCCTCTATATTATGGAGTAACAGAATTAGTGCCTGACGTGTCAACTGTGATAATCAATGGGTTAAAATTATTTCTAAATTATTCACTGACTGCCTGTCTTGTTGCAACACTAGTTTAGTTAAAATGTGTCCAACTAGCTAATGTCCCCTTGAGACCCCATTAAAAACATCAATACTTTATCAAGATGTGACAGACACTACATAGTCAAAACCTTTTTGAAAAGTAATTATTTTCTCTAAATGTCAATGATCAAATTCTTTCAAAATGATAAATTCGGGCTTTCTGTATTATTCTAAATGCAGATTACCTACAGCAATTTAATTTAATTCAGTTTATTGTCCAATAGAAATGAACTTGGCCAGACCAAAAATTCATTGCTTCATTCAAAAGAAATAATTGGCTTTTTTCATTCTTATATATAAACCATATTTTTTCATTCAATAATTATGGTAGTTATCACATACTGGGCACTAGGGCTATGAAATGAAGAGAATAAAGAAAGAAAGAAATTTTGCATCAAGCCCAATGCCTCCAGGACTGAAAACAGTGCCTAGGAATGGTAGGTTCTGGATAAATACCAGACAAATAGGAGATAAGGAGTAAAGGGGGAGGGAAAGGAGGAGAGAAGGAATGAAGGATGAGGCCCCACCCCACCCCTTTAATAACTTTCAAATCTCTGTGTGGAGTAATAGAAAAGCCCTCGGCTGGGAGGCAGGCACCTGGGTCTCCATAGTCTGCTACCAACTACCCAGAATCTGGGCGTTATTTCTCCTCCCTGGGCCTTCATTTCCAGATATGAATGCTCCATTTCAGTTTGAAGTTCTAGAATGCTATAAACAGCACTTGATCCATAAAAGTGGTCGTATGTTTTACTTATTTGCCCTTTTGGGCCCAAACAGTCACCCTATGGCAGAAGTTCAGCTCACCCTGCTCTCCTTTCTGCTCTTCACTCAGAAACATCTGACCTAAGGATAATCATCTTCTCCTTCCAGTCCCAACCCATATCCAAGGATAAATGCTATTTGTCCTTTTGGCTACATCTTGGCCTTTCTCTTTCCTCTTTAGTAATAGGGAAATTAGCTAGTTCAACTTTGCCCAGGAAGAGAGCCAAGTGCATGCACCTCAGAATCAAAGAGACCAGCCACAAATGCAGCTCTTCCCATAAAGGGGAGTGTGCTCAAGGGGCTCAGCTGGGTTGGACCTACAATAACATCTTTCGGGGCCACCTGAAAAATCTGAGGTGAGTCTCGGGGAAATGAGTTTGGATCTTAGGACACAGAAAGAAATCAAATCTCCTAGTGTGTCCTGCTGTGGTAACAAGCTCTGAGGTTGCTAATGCTGCTTTCCTGTCTCTGTTTGCCTTCTTTCTTCTGGGCTACCATTAAAAACCTCTTGTACGATAATTACTACTTTTTGTTTCTTCAAAATGTCATGGAGGCTATTTAGCCAATAGATCACCTAATGCAAGGCAACAACTTCTCTTTTAAATATTGCATTAATCATTTAAATGTCAAAAGATGTGAATTATTACCTTGGCAACAAAATGGTTTTTCCTCTTGGCTCTTTTTATTCCTTCTCTTATTATTACACAAAGCCAAACTAATACTTCACAGTGGACACTTATGTCATGACTTCGGGGTCTAAATAATATTCCTTTGTTTCCACCTGTCATTGAACGTGCATCCTGTGCTGTGAAAGCACTGGAGAGACATTCCTCTCCAGCCATGCCCATCACAGACATGGCCCACCCTGTTATGTACAACAGCTAAGATTCTGAGGATGGTTCACAGCTGAGGAGAGGGAATGAAATGAGTCCAGGATGATGTTTTCAAACCCTAGATCTGGTCTAGCTCTGTCATAGACCAGAACAAGATAGGGAAAGTCCTCTGTCTCCTCTGAATTCCTCTCTAATGTGAGGGAGTTATAAAGATCATCTCTAAGCTCTGAAACTCTGTTGCCATCAGACTCTTTACTGTCCAAAGTATTTTAGAACGCATATAGAGTAGCCATGGCAAAAGCATACACTGCAAACTCTGGTAAACAAAGAACATGATGACTCATAATACATGAGAACAGTGCTTGGTATTGGGATATATGGAACTCCCTTTCTGATATGAGGCTGGTGATGCAGTAATTGCTCAGTACTTTGAAGCAAGATGTCTTTATCTCAAATCATGGGTCTCTCATTTATGATCATTTCAGGTGAATTATTTAAATCATCTAACCTCAATTCCCTCACTTATAAGACAACCGTGCATGTGTATATTGTGAAGGGATAGAGTGTCAATTTGAGAAACACTCGCCCTATTACGTGTCTGACTGGTCTTGTCATGGTACTATGATTATATGAGCCTGAGTCTGTGCCTCTATGACTGAGTTTCTGCATCATGGAAATGTCTGTGGCATTCTGTGTCTTTGTTTCCTTGAGTAAGTGAATAGGTTTATCACAGCCGTGTGGTTGAAGACTGGTAAACTTGGACGTGATTTCCATCCTAACTGCCTTACAGAGCTACTGTGAGGATAAAATAAGATGATAAGCATGAACAATTGCCACATTTATATGGCATTTTATAACTTATAAATGGCTTACCCACATGACATCTGTTTTTGACATTCTAACAGCTGACTGAGGTGTTTTATTACTTTTGTTGATATCACTGTATAGATAAGGGGATTTAGAATGTAACTATTTAACTTGAAGTAACTCAGTTAATCAAGGGGGGAGGTATTCTGAACATAGATCTTTATCACGGCCAATATTTTATTAATTTTTTTCCTTTTATATACCCACTTCCTTGTGAAAAAGTCATAAGGTTCATTGTGAAGCACATTACCAATGTAAGACATTGTTGTTGATATTAAAGAAATCTCTGGAAGGCAGATTATGTAATTTCCTAGATGATTTCTTGGCTAGGTTTTCCTAAGTAATTTACATTATTTTTACTTCTTTCTCATTGAAAGGCAGTCAAAGTTGATGGCAAAGTCAGGGAGGAGTCATGGTTTTAGATGAAAACTGGTAAAAGAATTTGTCTGAAAGACCCACACTGCGTGTTCTTTCATTGAAATTGTTATAATGTCTGCTTAATGCTTTTAGTGTGAGAAGCCTGCTGATCTATGATCAATGCTTTCTCCAGCAGATATTGCAAAGGCCTCATCTTTCCTGTACTGAGATACCCTGACTGAGTCATCAGTAGAATGGAGCATGAGCCAAAAACTTTCCTCCAGGACAAAGGGGGAATTTTCACTGAGCCAATGTCTCTTTCTTATCCTCCTTAGTCATGTGCTCTAAGTTACCTTATCTGTCAAAGAGTATAGCAGCTGCCTTGCAGGAGTAGTATGAGTATTTATAAAATAGCATGTGCAAAGTGGTTTACACGATAAAGGATAGTTATCTTAAAAGAGAGATTGCTATAAGGAAATCATAGCCAAGATTTTTGTCTTTTAGCAAAGAAATCCTATCGAATGACCAAGCAGCCAATCAAAGTCGCTTCCATCTTATATTCTGACAATCATTTCTCAAAGACATATGGGGGGGGTGAGTTAATTAATTAAATAGTTTCATTGATAAATATTTTGAAATCAAAGGGACCTATCTTTGAAATTTTATAAGCTTTGTACAGTTGTTAACTCTTCTCTTTCAAATAATGAAGAAATTAATTTGTTATTACTTGGCATTAAAGATGCCTTTGTAGATGCCATTTCCACATGAGAAGCTAGCTTTAGGTCTGTGCTAAAGAATAATTCAATTCATAGGTCTTTTCTTGGGACCTTGATAAAAGAAAGGTCCCGAGGCAAGAAGCTAACATATGGTTATTATTATTGTTATTAAATTCCATTTATTCAACACATAGTATATGCCAGGTTCTGAACTAAATGTTTTACACACATCATTAATTCACTTATTTATTGAGCACCTAGCATGTGCCAGGGGCTATAGTAAATAAATTGTTGAGAAGCCAGGATTCTGACCTCTGCATAATAACAAGCCAGATTTCTTTTTTTAAATCATGACTTTTGTTTTTTCTGGGCCTTATGCTCCTCCTCATCTGTATATTGAGAATAATAAAAACTATTTTTCTTCCCAGGACTGTTATAAAAATCAAAAGACATAATAGACATGAAACCCTGTGAATAATTAAAAAGGTTTCAAAAATATAAACGTTAAAAAGACCACAGAAATGTTTGGTTAACAAATGTTTTTGCTTTGTTCATTTATTTGTTTTACTACATTCTAAAATACCTTTTATATTAGCTAGGATTTTATTAGACTGCCTTCCAGAGAAAAGCCAAGCAAATGTGGTTTAGCTGGCAAACACTTATTATTGCCAGATAACAAACCATAAGGGGAAGGTGGTACAAAGGCCAACAATGCTGTTAAGAACCCAGGATAAGTCTATCTCCTGCCACCCTAAACCTAGAAATGGGGTTTCTTCTTTCTAGTCCTACAATGGCTGCTTGACCTCCATGATAGTGTCTACATTCTGAGCAGACTTCCTCATGAAGTTGTGTCAGGTAATTCAGGAAAAGTTCCTTCTAGCTATATTTGGAATACAAGATACAAATTATATCTTACCCCACAATTTATTAATACATGAATAAAAAGGAATGAGATCGCTTTTGTGAAAAGAATAGGTCACCCTTTTGGGGTTGTTGTAAAGAAAGAAACAACTCCATACGTTTTTTGCAGACTCAAATTTCGAAAAGGAAATTATATGGGTATGTGCCTGAAAACTTTCTCTAGAAGTCAAATTTTCTCAGGGAAACAGAGGGAAGCTGGAGGGTTGGAAAAATATGCATCATTCATACTATCAGAACAGGAGCAGAGGAGGAATAAAAAAAACAAGGGGAAGTAGATTAAGCTGAAATTAGAACACTATGTCTGTAAGGAATGTATGTTAATTAAGGTTCCCCAGAGAAACAAAACCAATAAGAACCTGGGAGAGAATTGTTAGCTTGAGTCTAAAGTCCATCACGTAACAGAATTCCCTCTTCATCCAGAGAGGTCAGGGTTTTTTTTGTCTGTCTGTCTGTCTGTTTCTTAAGCCCTTCAACTGATTGGATGAGGCCCACGCATTATGAAGGGTAATCTGCTTTACTCAAGTCTACTGACTTAAATATTAATATCATCTAAAAAACGCTCTCAGCAATATCCAGATGTGTTTAACCAAATATCTGGGTATCCATAGCCTCATCAAGCTGACATAGTAGATTAACTATCACAGGGACTACTGAGATCTTAGAAAACAAGCCAGGTAGATGTGAATTTCAGGTTATAATTTTACCACAGTGTCAGCATTTGGGAAATTATTGGAAGGTATCCTCCAAAAACTCAGAGAATCCATATTAAAAAATAAACAATCCCTTGAATTTTGAGATAGCTATATCTAGTTGTTGTAGAAAATTTGGACAGAGTTGAAAGGGTAAAAACGGCATGATAATAAAATACTCAAAGATTGTTATAAACAAAATAATGACTCCCAATGAATCATGCAATTTTTTTGTTCATTCTCATTTGCTGTCACTTTGCTCTGCTTTCCATTCAGACAGGAAGTCCATTTCCCCACTCTAAAATCTGGGATTCTCTAGTGATTTATTTATTTATTTATTTATTTACCAATAGAACATGGCAAAATTGATGCCATGCAACTTTCAGAGCTTGTACCTCCTGCTTTTATCCTCTTAACACTACTTTGAGACCATTATGCTGGAAGAAATGAAGGCAGGTGAAAAAAAAGGTCCTGGGCGCCTGGGTGGCTCAGTGGGTTAAGCCGCTGCCTTCGGCTCAGGTCATGATCTCAGCGTCCTGGGATCGAGTCCCGCATCGGGCTCTCTGCTCAGCAGGGAGCCTGCTTCCTTCTCTCTCTCTCTCTCTCTGCCTGCCTCTCAGTGTACTTGTAATTTCTCTCTGTCAAATAAATAAATAAAATCTTTAAAAAAAAAAAAAAAAAAAAAAAAAAAAAGAAAAAAAAGGTCCTTCTGTCCCCGTTGTGGCAGCTAAGTCCAGTCTGCACAGGTCTTCCAGCTACACCCTCATGAATGAGTCCAGACAAAATTAGTCAAGAACAGTCTGACCAACCGAAAGAATTATTTAAAAACAAACAAACAAACAAACAAAAAAAACAACAACAACCAAAAAAACCAGGGCATTTTTGCTTTAAGCCATTAAATTTTGAAGTGGCTCATTGTACAATGATAGAAAACTAAAACATAATTGCAATTCATTTTCTTCATGGCTGCCTGGTACTTCATTGAATAACCTCAATTTTGAAAATCCATTCCTTTCTTGATAAACATTTGGATTGTTCCCAGGTCATTCTTTCTTGATTAAAAAATGAAACTTATAAATATTTATATACATTTATATCAACAGATACACAAATCCAAGAATTTCTTTGGAATATACCCATAGGTGTAGAATTACTATTGTGGGTGTGAGCATTTTCAATGTAATTCTCAAAGCAGTTATCAACCATGCAGCAGTGGCATAGATAAAACATAAAAGAAAAGGTTTATAAATATGCTAATTAAAATCAAGAAATTTTTCATTAAAGGAAAAGACAAGCAACAAATTGGAAAGAAGTATCTGCCTACATTTAATTAACAAAAACTTAGTATACTTAACACATAATTATGAATTAATGGGAAAGTACAAAAAGCTTATTAGGAAAAAATATGAACAATAATAAATAATATAATAACAAAATAAGTAGAAGAATAAAATAATATGATAATAATAAATCATAAAATAATAAAAAATTTAAAAAGAAAAAATAAAATGGCCCATAAACATATAAAGTGACTCCTAGTTCGTTAGTAAGTAGGGAAATTCATTTCTCAGTGAACCCAAGACATTTCTTTGCCATTTTAAAGGGTATAGGCCATATTAGTAAAAAAAAATTAGATTATGTCTCATAACTATCTACATAATAATTTGAACATTTGAACATCCAAAACAAGCAAATCTGGAATTGAAATGGTGACAGAAAAATACATATGTCCTCCAAACATTTTCTTTTAATGAATACTTATTGTATGGGACAGGTGAAATAGAAGGCTTAATGAATTATATTTTCATATGAAGACATTTAAAGGCCAAAAGGAGGAAATAGTTGATTTAATATTAACTGGTCATCAAGTATCTTAATTCCAGTTTTGTTGATATGACAGCGTATTATCATATTTATCTGTATACTATAAACTTTTGTAGACATACATATTGATGGTAGAGGTGAAAATAAGCTCACATAGCCAAAAAAAAAAAAAAAAAAAAGCAGAAGAAAAGAAAAAAAAAGAAAAGAAAAATGCATATGTTGAGGAAGGTGCAGGGAGTACCACTAATTCTGCTGGTAAGAATGCAAATTAATGTGCAAATTAATACCACATTTCTAGAGATGGATTTGGCAATATATCTCAAAAGCTTTTAAAATGTGTGTACTTTTTGAGTCAAGAATTTCATTTCTGAGAATAACCAGCAAGGATATTTGTATAAAAGTGTTGATTGTTGCATGCCTTGACCATCCATATTTCTAAACAATCTGTCTCACCTGTAGTCCTTCCTGAGTGGCAAGTCCAGTTTTTATACCAGACAAACCAGAGGTCACCCTGCTACAGTTGAATGGAATGAGCCAAGAGCTGAGTCATCCCAAGGGTAAATAATCCATAGACTCTGAACAGAGATCTGACTGATCAGGCATAAAATGATGGACAAGGACAATAAGAAACCAAGAAAGTGTAGCTGTTGGTTACGGAACAGGAGCCAAAAATATTGATGAAGTGTCACTATGATGTATATATAAGGACAGAGAAAGCCACCACATAACAGAGATGAGAATCACCAGGAAATAGAGAAAGGTGCTCATGAAAGAGAGTGAGAGAAAGAGAATAAAAAGATGTACCGAGAGAAGCAGCAGCCATTCTAGGGCTACCTTACACAGCAGTGGCTTTCTACGTAGAGCTCCAGTCCACATATATATATCATGACAAGAAAACACCTTTTCGTAGAGGACCAAAAAAAAAAAAAACCAGTCAAGCAAGACTGTATTTTTTTTATTTATTTTATTTTATTTTTTTATTTTATTTTTTAAACATATATTTTTATTCCCAGGGGTACAGGTCTGTGATTCACCAGGTTTACACACTTCACAGCACTCACCAAAGCACATACCCTCCACAATGTCCATAACCCCACGCCAACCCCACTCCCCCCAGCAACCCTCAGTCTGTTTTGTGATATTAAGAGTCACTTATGGTTTGTCTCCCTCCCAATCCCATCTTGTTTCATTTATTCTTCTCCTACCCACTTAAGCCCCCATGTTGCATCACCACTTCCTTATATCAGGGAGATCATATGATAGTTGTCTTTCTCTGCTTGACTTATTTCGTTAAGCATGATACGCTCTAGTTCCATCCATGTTGTCACAAATGGCAAGATTTCATTTCTTTTGATGGCTGCATAGTATTCAATTGTGTATATATACCACATCTTCTTGATCCATACATCTGTTGATGGACATCCAGGTTCTTTCCATAGTTTGGCTATTGTGGACATTGCTGCTATAAACATTCGGGTGCACGTGCCCCTTCGGATCACTACATTTGTATCTTTAGGGTAAATACCCAGTAGTGATATTGCTGGGTCATAGGGCAGTTCTATTTTCAACATTTGAGGAACCTCCATGCTGTTTTCCAGAGTGGTTGCACCAGCTTGCATTCCCACCAACAGTGTAGGAGGGTTCCCCTTTCTCCACATCCTTGCCAGCATCTGTCATTTCCTGACTTGTTGATTTTAGCCATTCTGACTGGTGTGAGGTGATATCTCATTGTGGTTTTGCTTTGACGCCGAGTGATATGGAGCACTTTTTCATGTGTCTGTTGGCCATCTGGATGTCTTCTTTGCAGAAATGTCTGTTCATGTCCTCTGCCCATTTCTTGATTGGATTATTTGTTCTTTGGGTGTTGAGTTTGCTAAGTTCTTTATAGGTTTTGGACACTAGTCCTTTATCTGATATGTCGTTTGCAAATAACTTCTCCCATTCTGTCAGTTGTCTTTTGACTTTGTTAACTGTTTCCTTTGCTGTGCAAAAGCTTTTGATCTTGATGAAATCCCAATAGTTCATTTTTGCCTTTGCTTCCCTTGCCTTTGGCGATGTTCCTAGGAAGATGTTGCTGTGGCTGAGGTCAAAGAGGTTGCTGCCTGTGTTCTCCTCAAATATTTTGATGGATTCCTTTCGCACATTGAGGTCCTTCATCCATTTTGAGTCTATTTTCGTGTGTGGTGTAAGGAAATGGTCCAATTTCATTTTTCTGCATGTGGCTGTCCAATTTTCCTAACACCATTTATTGAATAGGCTGTCTTTTTTCCATTGGACATTCCTTCCTGCCTTGTCGAAGATTAGTTGACCATAGAGTTGAGGGTCTACTTCTGGGCTCTCTATTCTGTTCCATTGATCTATGTGTCTGTTTTTGTGCCAGTACCATGCTGTCTTGATGATGACAGCTTTGTAATAGAGCTTGAAGTCCGGAATTGTGATGCCACCAACTTTGGCTTTCTTTTTCAATATCCTTTTGGCTATTCAAGGTCTTTTCTGGTTCCATATAAATTTTAAAATTATTTGTTCCATTTCTTTCAAAAAGATGGATGGTACTTTGATAGGAATTGCATTAAATGTGTAGATTGCTTTAGGTAGCATAGACATCTTCACAATATTTATTCTTCCAATCCAGGAGCATGGAACATTTTTCCATTTCTTTGTGTCTTCCTCAATTTCTTTCATGAGTACTTTATAGTTTTCTGAGTATAGATTCTGTGCCCATTTGGTTAGGTTTATTCCTAGTTTCTTATGGTTTGGGGTGCAATTGTAAATGGGATGGACTCCTTAATTTCTCTTTCTTCTGTCTTGTTGTTGGTGTAGAGAAATGCAACTGATTTCTGTGCATTGATTTTATATCCTGACACTTTACTGAATTCCTGTACAAGTTCTAGCAGATTTGGAGTGGAGTCTTTTGGGTTTTCCACATATAGTATCATATCATCTGCGAAGAGTGATAATTTGACTTCTTCTTTGCTGATTTGGATGCCTTTAATTTCCTTTTGTTGTCTGATTGCTGAGGCTAGGACCTCTAGTACTATGTTGAGTAGCAGTGGTGATAATGGACATCCCTGCCGTGTTCCTGACCTTAGCGGAAAAGCTTTCAGTTTTTCTCCATTGAGAATGATATTTGCGGTGGGTTTCTCATAGATGGCTTTGATGATATTGAGGTATGTGCCCTCTATCCCTACACTTTGAAGAGTTTTGATCAGGAAGGGATGCTGTACTTTATCAAATGCTTTTTCAGCACCTATTGAGAGTATCATATGGTTCTTATTCTTTCTTTTATTGATGTGTTGTATCAAACTGACTGAATTCCGGATGTTGAACCAACCTTGCAGCCCTGGAATAAATCCCACTTGGTCGTGGTGAATAATCCTTTTAATGTACTGTTGAATCCTATTGGCTAGTATTTTATGAGAATTTTTGCATCTGTGTTCATCAAGGATATTGGTCTATAGCTCTCTTTTTTGATGGGTTCCTTGTCTGGTTTGGGATCAAGGTGATGTTGGCCTCATAAAATGAGTATGGAAGTTTTCCTTCCATTTCTAGTTTTTGAAACAGTTTCAGGAGAATAGGAATTAGTTCATCTTTAAATGTTTGGTTGAATTTCCCCGGGAAGCTGTCTGGCACTGGGCTTTTGTTTGTTTGGAGATTTTTAATGACTGTTTCAATCTCCTTACTGGTTATGGTCTGTTCAGGCTTTCTATTTCTTCCTGGTTCAGTTGTGGTAGTTTATATGTTTCTAGGAATGCATCCATTTCTTCCAGATTGTCAAATTTATTGGCGTAGAGTTGCTCATATTATGTTCTTATAATAGTTTGTATTTCTTTGGTGTTAGTTGTGATCTGTCTTTCATTCATGATTTTATTTATTTGGGTCCTTTCTCTTTTCTTTTGATAAGTCTGGCCAGGGGGTTATCAATTCTATTAATTCTTTCAAAGAACCAGCTCCTAATTGCATTGATTTGTTCTATTGTTTTTTTGGCTTCTATTTCATTGATTTCTGCTCTGATATTTATGATTTCTCTTCTCCTGCTGGGTTTAGGGTTTCTTTCTTTTTCTTTCTCCAGGTCCTTTAGGTGCAGGGTTAGGTTGTGTACCTGAGACCTTTCTTGTTCCTTAAGAAAGGCTTGTACCGCTATATATTTTCCTCTCAGGACTGCCTTTGTTGTGTCCCACAGATTTTGAACCGTTGTATTTTCATTATCATTTGTTGCCATGATTTTTTTCAATTCTTCTTTAATTTCCTGATTGACCCATTCATTCTTTAGAAGGATGCTGTTTAGTCTCCATGTATTTGGGTTCTTTCCAAACTTCCTCTTGTGGTTGAGTTCTAGCTTCAGAGCATTGTAGTTTGAAAATATGCAGGGAATGATCCCAATATTTTGATACAGGTTGAGTCCTGATTTAGGACCGAGGATGTGATCTATTCTGGAGAAGGTTCCATGTGCACTAGAGAAGAATGTGTATTCTGTTGACTTGGGATGAAATGTTCTGAATATATCTGTGATGTCCATCTGGTCCAGTGTGTTGTTTAAGGCCTTTATTTCCTTGCTCATCTTTTGCTTGGATGATCTGTCCATTTCAGTGAGGGGAGTGTTAAAGTCCCCTACTATTATTGTATTATTGTTGATGTGTTTCTTTGATTTTGTTATTAATTGGTTTATATAGTTGGCTGCTCCCACGTTGGGGGCATAGATATTTAAAATTGTTAGATCTTCTTGTTGGACAGACCCTTTGAGTATGATATAGTGTCCTTCCTCATCTCTTATTATAGTCTTTGGCTTAAAATCTAATTGTTCTGATAAGGATTGCCACTCCTGCTTTCTTCTGATGTCCATTAGCATGGTAAATTCTTTTCCACCCCCTCACTTTAAATCTGTAAGTGTCTTCGGGCTTAAAATCAGTTTCTTGGAAGCAACATATAGATGGGTTTTGTTTTTTTATCCATTCTGATACCCTGTGTCTTTGATTGGGGCATTTAGCCCATTAACATTCAGGGTAAGTATTGAGAGATATGAATTTAGTGCCATTGTATTGCCTGTAAGGTGACTGTTACTGTATATTGTCTCTGTTCCTTACTGATCTACCACTTGTAGGCTCTCTCTTTGCTTAGAGGACCCCTTTCAATATTTCCTGTAGAGCTGGTTTGGTGTTTGCAAATTCTTTCAGTTTTTGTTTGTCCTGGAAGCTTTTAATCTCTCCTTCTATTTTCAATGATAGCCTAGCTGGATATAGTATTCTGGGCTGCATGTTTTTCTCATTTAGTGCTCTGAAAATATCATGCCAGCTCTTTCTGGCCTGCCAGGTCTCTGTGGATAAGTCAGCTGCCAATCTAATATTTTTACCATTGTATGTTACAGACTTCTTTTCCCAGGCTGCTTTCACGATTTTCTCTTTGTCACTAAGACTTGTAAATTTTACTATTAGGTGACGGGGTGTGGGCCTATTCTTAATGATTTTGCGGGGCGTTCTCTGAACCTCCTGAATTTTGATGCTTGTTCCCTTTGCCATATTGGAGAAATTCTCCCCAATAATTCTCTCCAGTATACCTTCTGCTCCCCTCTCTCTTTCTTCTTCTTCTGGAATCCCAATTATTCTAATGTTTTTTTGTCTTATGGTTTCACTTATCTCTCGAATTCTCCCTTCGTGGTCCAGTAGCTGTTTGTCCCTCTTTTGCTCAGCTTCTTTATTCTCTGTCATTTGGTCTTCTATATCGCTAATTCTTTCTTCTGCCTCATTTATCCTAGCAGTGAGAGCCTCCATTTTTGATTGCTCCTCATTAATAGCTTTTTTTTATTTCAACTTGGTTAGATTTTATTTCTTTTATTTCTCCAGAAAGGGCTTTTATATCTCCCGAGAGGGTTTCTCTAATATCTTCCATGCCTTTTTCGAGCCTGGCTAGAACCTTGAGAATTGTCCTTCTGAACTCTAGATCTGACATTTACCAATGTCTGTATTGATTAGGTCCCTAATCTTCGGTACTGCCTCTTGTTCTTTTTTTTGTGGTGAATTTTCCGGCTTGCCATTTTGTCCAGCTAAGAGTATATGAAGGAGCAAGTAAAATACTAAAAGGGTGGCAACAACCCAAGGAAAATATGCTTTAACCAAATCAGAAGAGATCCTAAATCATGAGGGGGAGAAACGGAATAAAAAGACGTTCAAAAAGAAAGAAAGGGAAAAAAAAAAAAAAAGAAAAGAATTAAAAAAAGAAAACCAATAATGAAAAGTATAAAAAGAAAATATATATATTAGATAAACTAGTTAAAAATGTTAAAAAGGAAAAGGGTAAAAGTTAAAAAAAATTTTAGCAAAAGAAGAGAAAAAAAATGAAAATGAAAAAAATTACTTTAACTGCAAGACTAAAAAATCACAGGGAGAAAACCATGAGTTCCGTGCTTTGGTTTCTCCTCCTCTGGAATTCTGCTGCTCTCCTTGGTATTGAAACCATACTCCTTGGTAGGTGAACTTGGTCTTGGCTGGATTTCTTGTTGTTCTTCTGGGGGAGGGGCCTGGTGTAGTGATTCTCCAGTGTCTTTGCCCCAGGCGGAATTGCACCCGCCCTTATCAGGAGCCGGGTTGAGTAATCCAATCGGGTTTGTTTTCAGGAGCTTTTGTTCCCCGAGTGCTTTCCATAGAGTTCCGGAGGACAGGGATAAAATGGCCGCCTCCCGATCTCCGGCCTGGAGGAGCCCAGACCCCGGGGCCTCACTCCTCGGTGTGCCGTCAGAGAACAGCGCCCAGTTACTCCCATCTGCCTGACCTCTGGCTCCGCTCCGAGCTCACCGAGCCTGTGACCGGTTCAAGGTACCCCCGAGCTGTGAGGTTACGGTCAGCTCCGTCTCTATAGCCGGCTTTCCCGATCCAATACCCTCAAGTTCTGCGACACTCAGACACCCCGATCCTTCTGTGACCCTGTGGAACCTGAGGCCACGCTGACCCTGCATGGGCTCTGCCCCGTTTAGCCTCTGGAGCGATGTCCCTCAGCGGAACAGACTTTTAAAAGTCCTGATTTTGTGCTCCGTTGCTCTGCCGCTTGCCGGGAGCCGGCCCCTCCCCCGGGGTCTATCTTCCCGTTGCTTTGGAATCACTTCTCCCCCAATCCTACCTTTCAGAAAGTGGTTGTTTTTCTGTTTCTAGAATTGCTGTTCTTCTTCTCTTTGATCTGCTGATGGATTTGCAGGTGTTTGCAATTTTTAGATACTCTATCTAGCTGATCTCCTGCTAGCTGAGGAGCAAGCAGAGCACTTGTGAATAGAACATTCAGGAGATCCAACCATGGTGGTCCTGAAATGTCTTAGACAGCTCAGTTAAAACTATCAACGTCTTCCCAATGTCCAACTACTTCTCCGCCATCTTCACAAGACTGTTTTTTGAACTCAAAAAAGGTTCTCACTAAAATAGCCCTAAAATGAAATAATGTGTAAGGACATAACATTGTAATGCTTAGACATATTAATTAAACTGTGGTTCATGATGATGATGTCATCTGTCTCCTCTCTGTGCTGTATGGTCTGCACCCTTGGGAAAATTTAATTCTGGAGAAGCAGATGAGTAGGAAGCTCTTTTGCCTACAGAATCAAGTTTTGTTTTCCAGTCTATTCCTATCATCAATATATACCATTTTGAGCCCACCCAATATAAGTTTATAAAATTGAAAGAAGTACATTACAGAGCAGTATATCTAAATATTTGCATTCCTTCCTTGATATTTACATATACATACATACATATACATTTGCATAGTATGTGATAAAAACAGACATATCATAAATGATGTACACCAAAGTATTGACTGTGACCATCTTATTTATTTCCCCCTTCCTTCCTTTTTTCCTGCCTCCCTCCCTCTCTCCCTCTTTCTCTCTCCTTCCTTTCTTTCTTTCTTTCTCTCTGTCTTCATAATATTTCCACAGTGAAATGGATAATTTTAGAAACAAAGACTTACCTTAATGTGAGATAGTGACTGTTGAGACCACTGGATATCATCATCCCTATTTGTTTCTTCCATGAAGTGGCCAATTCCATGGGAACAGTTTGAAAATGGGGATTCACAGTTAATTATTTTGCACTTACTCTCATAAATGATTGCTACTGATCAGAAATATGAGGTAAGGGTCAGCCTTGCAGTTGGACATTGGGAAGACATTGATAGTTTTAACTGAGCTGTCTAAGACATTTCAGGACCACCATGGTTGGATCTCCTGAATGTTCTATTCACAAGTGCTCTGCTTTGCTCATGGGATTTAGAAAGAAATGCCACAGACTGCTATGAGCAAAATGAGTTATTGAGGTATTCAACATAAAAAAAATTGTTTTAATGAGAAAAACATTAGCGGTTGCATTTGCTTATTTCTGTAATAATTTTTTGAATTAGAATCTCTAATAAACTTATCATTACAGTTTTTGATTGCTCGATGCAACTTTATTATTACAGACTATTTAGTAATGGCTTCAGAATAGATTCTATTTGTAATCTTCAGCAAATAGGATTTTAATAATCAAGAAATTGTTACTTTTACACCATGTTAATCATTAAATTGAGCCAGGAAATAGCAGAGTTGAATCAGATGAAAATATTAAATCTTTACCAGGAGGCTGGATAAAACCATTTGATTGTTTGTGGTTTACCTATGAGTTAACTCATTATGAAAAGATAATAAATGATTCAATCTGTTAGAGATTCAGTTAAGTGCTCTTTAGTTTTCATAACCACAGACCTCCTGCCATCACTCCATTCTCAATACTATCTCTATTGCATATTGATACCACTGGAGGGTAAACTATGATTATCTGAAAAAGGGAAATAGTGTGAATCCAACCATAGATTCATGACATATCTGTGCTATAACTTTCATCCACTCTATATCATTTACGCAACATTTATTCAGTGATATAAAACAGTGAATCCCCTGAATCTCCAGCAGAAACAAGAGAAGAAAATAGATAGTGATACAATTTCAATGGGACCTAGTCCCCCATCCTCAGCACCCTTCAGACACTCAGGAGCTCTCTCTGCACTTATCTTGCCATGTTGCAATGATACCTTTACATGGATAATTCTTCACAAAATGATGGATTCTTTATGGTTCAGGACAATGTTGAATTCATTATGAAGGAATGGGTCAAAAGATATTATTTAAAGACAAAGCTGACAGTACCAACCTTTACCCATTAAGAAAAATGTTATAGTTATATTAGACGAAAAGGACTTTTGATTTTTGTAGGAGAGAGAAAAGACAAGACTGAAATTGCAACACCTCTTCCAGCTCTTTTGTGTTACTACACAGTAGGAGCTAGAGCATACATCTCATTGTTTAGCAGAAAGTTGTAAGTATATCTCCACATATTCAAATGTATACTCAAAGCCGAATAATGGAAAGTAGGTTGCTCAACTTAATGCAGTGAGAAGAATTAAGTTTTGGAGGGGAGGGACACCTCCCTTTTGGAGGGTGGCTTTTGGAGCTACCTACCTTTTGGAGGGGTGGCTCAGTTGTTAAATGTCTGGCTTTGGCTCAGAGCATGATCCTAGGGTCCTGGAATCGAGTCCTGCATTGGGCTCCCCGCTCAGCAGGAAGCCTGCTTCTCCCTCTTCCACTACCCCTGCTTGTTCTCTCTCTCTCACTGTCTCTCTCTCTCTCTGTCAAATAAATAAATGAAATCTTTTTTAAAAAATTTTTGGAGGAGAGTTTAAGGATGGGGATACTTCCTACTAAACTGAAAACCTGAAAGAGTAGAGAATGGCCCTCAACATATCCATGGTGAAAGAGCAGCTTTTTACTGTTTATTTGTTTGTTTTAAGGGGGGTTATAATGTTCGATCATCACTGATCAATTATTTGTAAATGATTGCTCTCGATTTCTCTACTTATCTCATGGTGTACTGATAACAGACCACACTTGAAGTAACATTGTCTAGAGGCTGGTAGGCTAAAGAACAAGAATGTCTAATCCTGGATTTTAAGTTGTCATTGCTAATAAATATGCCCCCTTGCTGTCACCAATTTTTTAAAGTCATGGTTGACACACTTTGTGAAAATAGATTTTTCTTTGGTTGTAGTTGTGGGTTGGGGGATTTTGGAAAACAAGGAAGAGACACAGTTTTGTGTCTTGGTCAGCGAACAGCAGAAACAAGAGAAGAAAATAGATAGTGATACAATTTCAATGGGACCAAGAAATTGAAGCCACAATGACCTTGAGAATGTAAGCTCTGTAGATTGCTGACTCCCCAAAAAGACCATCAAAAATTTATAGATCAAGCAAAGCCACATTTATTGCTTATTGTAATAAAGGAGATCATTACCTTGACCAAGTGTTAGCAGCATCTTGAAAGAGAGAGTACAAAAGGAAGGTATTTATAAGGGTCTGATTTAAGATGGGTCTTCCAATGTGAGAGCAGAACTAGGTAGAGTTCATGATATAATATTTTAGGACTGGCAGACATAGTGAAGAAAGGGTCTCAAAGGGAGCCATAGGAGTGAACAGTCTTTCGATAAACCCAGGTGAATGATCTATTGTCCTCAGAAGAAGGCTATTTACCCCGATGAAGGCTACTTTGGTGGTCTACTATTAAAATAAGGGGTTTCAGAAAGTTCACGAAGCAGACATCCTCCTGGGTAAGAATTTCCTTGAAAAATAAAATCAGGTTAATGCAGAAAGTTGAATAGTAAGGTCATACTGATGCAGACATTAAGCTACAAGTTTCAGTTCTGAGTTATCAGCAAACGCAAACCCTGTAGAAGACATTAGATTTTTCAGAGGTTTTAGAATGGGAAATTTGATCTCATGTGACAGTTAGGTTGTATTTCATTGTATATATCATACCTGGCATCCAGTAATGAAAAGCACATAGTAGATACTCTACAAATATTTATATAAAAAGAATGAATAAGTAAATAAGTATACCACTCTAATACTGTTTAATTCAAAGCCTGAAAGCTTTAGTTTTCCTAATTTTCTCTATAATAATAACTTATTTCAGGACGCCTGGGTGGCTCAGTTGGTTAAGCAGCTGCCTTTGGCTCAGGTCATGATCCCAGCGTCCTGGGATCGAGTTCCACATCGGGCTCCTTGCTCCGCAGGGAGCCTGCTTCTCCCTCTGCCTCTGCCTCTGCCTGCCACTCTGTCTGCCTGTGCTTGCTCTCTCTCTCTCTCTCTCTCTGACAAATAAATAAATAAAATCTTTAAAAATAATAATAATGATGACTTATTTCAACATAATTTTAATTTTTTAAGATTATATTTATTTATTTATTTTAGACAGAGAGGAGGCAAGCAGGAACAAGGGGACGGGCAGAGGGAGAAGGAGAAATAGACTCCCCACTGAGCAGGGAGCCCAAAGAAGATGCAGGGCTCGCTCCAGAATCCTGGGGTCATGACCTGAGCTGAAGGCAGAAGCTCAGCCAACTGAGCCACCCAGACACCCCATTTCTGCATAATCTTATGCTAAGCTTCAAACATGAGCACACAAGCATGTCAGACAAGTGACCCTGGACCCACTGGAATCTTACACAACTCCTCAACTGGTTGGAAATCTTCTCTCCCAACAGCCATGTAAAACCTGAAAGTGACTTAGAAAGGAGTGCTATCTCTGCTATGCAAGCCAATCAGAGCTCTGAGCTCAGAATCTTGCCGGATGTATTTGGCGTGATTCCTCCCTTTGTGACCTTTTGGTTTCTACTTGGGAACACTCATTGACCTTGTAGCCGACTAGTGGAGAAATCCCTTATGAGACAAACTAGAAATTTAGTTTTGTTTCAAATCATAACTGGGTGGTCATTTTTTCCCTCAGTGCTTAGCAAGTTTAGTAGAACCAGAATCCAGAGATATAATGGAAAGTATACTGTTAATAAAATTCAAACCCCATTGTCAATGAGATTTCAAAGTTATGTATTTTTTCCAAAACTGCGGTCCCAAACTACAATAAAACTCGTAATAGTGTAATTTTCAAGTGCAGTCATTAAAGACTATGGCATATATATTGCAGCTAAATGGTTCTGTATTTCAAACAAATTAAAACATTATTAAAACATTCTATGAGCAATAGTATAGTACCAGAACTGCCCCCAGAAAATCTAGAACATTTGGTCATGAATCCAAAAGTCTGTCTACCCACACTGTTTCTATTGTATACTTGCTCTCTAATTCTGTCTGAAATGCCATTAGGCATGCATTTGAAACCAGCAGCATTTTAAAAATGTAAGCTTCTCTAGGAGGTTCTGGGCACTGCTCATTTATATAGACTCATTTAAATATTGTGAATTTGGTCAAATAAGGGCATGGGATTTGGGCTCTTAATGGATCTCAGGGAAACGTATGCATCTGAGTCAGCACCCTCAAAGGACTGGTTAGGACAAAAAGAGAGGGCTGCAAGCCAGTAAGTCCTGAGAGAGTAATTTTCAAAGAGAGATGGGAGTAGCTTTGCCTGAACATTAAGGGAACATTCCCTAAAATCAAATTATAGAGGTAGGTCTGGATGTCACACTGTTTGTGAGTTGGAACCTGCCTGTAGTACTTTTAGGAAGTCTTAGTTGCTGAGATGTTATGATTTCTGAACAGGAGGGGACAGATGTCTCAGCCATATATTTTTAGAACATTTTAGTTTTGTTTGTCTCTCCAGCTGAGCTTGGGCTTCCAGCCTGATGGTCTGCATGTAAAATGTTCTGTTGGAGTATTCAGTTCATTTATTTTTAATTAAAATGTTATTAAGATTATAAAACTGTATAAAGATTAAAAGCAGAGAGTACAAATTATATATATGATGTGGTAACATTAAATATTCACCCACCCAGCTAATCTGGGTAACTTCAGCCACAAACAGCAAAAAATAACTATGGCTTCTAACTTTGTTCTTTCCAGGTTCCCAGAAGGTCTCTCTCTGAGCACCCCTTTCCCTCTGTTGTAATTCAAAAGTAAAGGCTTCTTCCTGGCCTGATAGACTGTTTAATAATTGAGCCTTGTAAATGAATCATGTCTCATCAGTCCATCAGTGTAGAAAATGGGGGAAGAGGTAGTAGAGAGGCAGCTACCTCTTATAACCCGACAAGAAAAACCCGTTTCATGAAACACAGAGCCATAGGACACAAGTAACAGGGGCGCCTTGAAATGATGGAAGAATTCAGTGTGCACTAAGATGCCTCCAAACGTTATTGCCCCTCTGCATATAATCACCTTTCCTGTGGCAAGTTCGAGGGCCCACTGGAAAGGTGATTATATGCAGAAGGGCAATAACGCTATAGTTATCTTGCTCTGGTATAACTCCTCCCCTTACGGGTAGAAAAAGAGAATAGGACTACCAAGCACCCAGAATTTGCTAGAGAAAGAAATTATAGCTAAAAATCACTCTTAAGTTCATGATCTATTTCACCTTTCAACGATCTATTGAGGTTAAGAACAGTTAACCCAGCAGAGGTTTAGGAGGTGAAATGACATATTCAAGATCATTGTAGAGGTATAGGTGATAGAGGGAGCATTGGAAACAGCCCCCAAGCCTTAACAGTCCTTCCACCACACCAAGCAGGGAATTCTAGGTGATATGTACATACATGTTTATCTATGTATATATCCATGTATATGTCCATGTGTGTGCACATGTGTGTGTATGTGAGAGAAAGAGAGAGAAACTGGTCAGGACACTTCTGTATAGGATATACAAATGTTATACCTTCCTATGTACAATTGTATTAGTTAGTATCTCAGTTATGCATTTTTATAAATATAGCACTTTATCCATCCTGAAATGCTGGACTGGCAAATCTGACCATTAATCGATTATGTCAGATTACTTTTAGAGGTTTCTTAAACCAAAGTTTATGTTTTATATAAATATTTCTATTGAAGAGAATAAATCCAGAAGAAAAAATATATTCTTGTCCCCACCCCTAAATGCCACTCGAGTAAAAAGAGGGTAATATGAAAAATAAAGCTGATGGTAAATGCAGACATCTACAGTGGTTTAGGAGAATGGAAGCAATCCTTTTCGAAGAAGGAGAAATAACAGTGAACCTCCTCTAGGTTTCTTAGCAGAAAAATTCTCAAACTATATCAGTATGCCTCAGATCTGAATCTGCGTTTTTATTAATTTAAAGCATAGTTAGTTATGTTTTCATAAGTCCTGGGATCAGCACCCAGGTGGCTGAGAGACCTGTGTCCTCTGAGACACAGGAAGGTCCCTACTGGGATGGCCAGCTGCGCAGTCTCCATGTTTAATTCTTTTGTCCTACCAGAGCATTTGTGAACTCCCTGGGGCTCTTTAGCACATTCCTTTCTTGTTTAAACTGTCAAGGCAGACCTTATTTTTCAACGCCCTTACACAGAAAGACATATGCAAAGTGCATCCTCCACACAATGGCCAGAGAGAGATTTCTGTGTAAATTGCAATATATGACAATCCCTTGATAAAACCCTCAAATGGACTTCCCATTGCTACTATGCTATACCTAGACTCCTCCCCAGGAGTCTTGACTGCAGAGACCTCTGCCACAGCCCACAGCCCCACATGGCCTGCCCTAACTCATCTCCTTCCCTTCTTCCTGCTAACCACTCCACTCCAGCTACACTGGCCTCTTTCTGTCCCTCAAACATACCAGCTTCTGCCCATCTCAGGGCCTTCCCACTTGCTGTTCCTTCTGCTTCAAACACTCCTCCAGAACTTCACATTGCTGGCTCCCTCTCACCACTGAGATCTCAATAAAATATTGACTCAAAGAGGGCTTCTTTTGACCACCTTAGACCCTTCCTATCATGTTCTCCCACATTATCTTCTACTTCCTTCATGTCCATGAAATTATTATTGATTTATTCACTTAACTATTGTATTATCTATTTCATTGCATATGAATGTAAATAAGTTGAGGGTAAAGGAACTCTGTCTTCTCTCCAGCATTTAGATCTGTACTAGGAACATAATGGATATTTAATAATTATTCACTAAATGACAGCCTTAACAAAATACCTTTGAATACATTTTTGAGGTTTTGACTTCATTTTTTTATTTTTTTTTTTAAGATTTTATTTATCTATCCGACAGAGAGAGAGAGAGATCACAAGTAGGCAGAAAGGCAGAGAGAGGGGGAAACAGGCTCCCTGCTGAGCAGAGAGCCCGATGTGGGGCTTGATCCCAGGACCCTGGGATCATGACCTGAGCTGAAGGCAGAGGCTTAACCCACTGAGCCCACCCAGGTGGCCCGAGGTTTTAACTTTAAAACAGATTATTATTTTCTCAAAGAAAATAATGTATTTTCATTTGGGATAACCTGGAAGATACAAAAGATTACAAAGGAGAAAACACAAATCACCTTTATTTCCATACCCAAAGATAAGTCCTATTAACTATTTGATCTGTTTTCTTCATGCATTTTTTTCTACAGAGAGGAATTTTTCATAATTGAGGTTAGATTCCATATTGATTACTTTCCTTGGGCTGCTATTACAAATTACCGCAAACTGCAAGCCTTCAAATGACAAAGATAGGCAACTTACAGAATGCGAGAAAACATTTGCAAACCATACATCTGATAAGAGATTAATATCCAAAATATATAAGGAATTCCTATAACTCAGGAGGAAAAAATGGACAAAAAACTTGAATATATATTTCTTCAAAGAAGGCATACAGTTGGCTAATGAAAAAAAAAAAAAAGAACAAGTGGGGCACCTGGGTGGTCCAGTCAGGTAAGTATCCAACTCTTGATAATCAGCTCAGGTCTTGATCTCAAGCTTACTTTAAAAAAGAGAGAGAAAGAAGGTATAAATATTGGGGAAGATATAAATATTGGGGAAGATATAGAAAAATTGGAACCCTCATACATTATTGGTGGGAATGTAAAATGGTATGATACTAGGGAAAACAATTTCTCAAAAAAATTAGAAGTATAACTAATATATGATCTGGAAATCCCACTCATGGGCATATATCCAAAAGAATTGAAATCTGATCTTGAAGAGAGCTTTGCGCTTCTATGTTCATTGCATCATTATTCACAAGAGCCAAGAGATGGAAATAACCTAAATGTCTATTGATGAACGAATGAAGAAAGAAAATGTAGTATGTACATTCAGTGGACTATTACTCAGCTATTTAAAAAAAAAAAAAAGGAAATCCTGTCCTATGCTACAACATGGATAAAACTTGAGGACATTAAGTAAAAGAAGACAGTCACAGAAAGACAAATACTTCATGATTCCATTAATATGAGTTATCTAAAGCATTCAAACTCTTAGAAAAAGAAAGTAGAAAGGTAGCTGCCAGGAGCTGGAAGGAGAGGAAAGTGGGATATTGCTATTCAATTAAGCATTTCCACTGTGCAAGATGAAGACGTTCTAGGAATCTGCTGTACAACACTGTGCTTACAGTTCATAATGTTGTACTATACACTTAAAAACGTGTTAAGAGTGTAAATCTATGTTATCTGTGGGTTTTGGCCACAATTAAAAAAACAACAGAGACTTATTCCTTCACAATTAAAAAGGCCATAAGTATAAAATCAAGGTGTCAGCAAGGCCATACACTCTTGAAAACTCCAGGGCAAAATCCTTCCTTGCCTCCTCCTAGCTTCTGATGATTTCTGGCAATCATTAGATTGTTTGGCTTGTTGATGCATCACTCCTGTTGTTACATGATCTTCTTCCCTTTATGTCTATTATGTCTCTGTGTGTTCAACATGGCTTTTTACAAGGATACCTGTCATTGAGTTTACTCTGATCTAGCATGATCTCATCTTAATTAATTACATCTGCAAAAACTCTACTTCCAAAAATGGTCACATATCTGGAGATCTGTCTCTGGTAGGCTTCACCTCAACTTCCTTTAGACTTTACCCTAAGACCCTATATCAAGCTATCTACTTCAGCTCTGAAATGATCTTAGTCCACTCAGTCCTTCTTGTCCCTGGTCCTCTGGATGAGACACTTCTACTCTGGCTCCAGGGACAGGCAGGTTCTTTGTCATCAGATTACCCCACCCTAAATATACAGATTTCTCCTTTATCACTACTAGGGGTTTCTTTGTTCTTAGCTCAGGGAAGCTGACCTTTGGCCCTTAAATCCTTTCTTTTTATTAGCTTTATTTTCTTATTTGAGGCATGTTCACTGCAGAGATTCTAAAACTGGCTCCATTTTTCAAAAAAGTTCCACTTCTTTACGTGTTATTCTGCTCTAGGACAGCACTTGGATCTAGTTTCTCATGGGTTCTCCTATTGTGGATTTTCCCCAACTACTTTATCAAAGATTGGCATAAATTTTCTTTAGAAAGCTTAAAAACTGTGGAACATGCCCTTGAATATCTGGGATTTGACCTCAATAGAAAAACAGAAGAAACTAGAATACGCTGAGCTAAGAAATGCTCAGGCAACATCCTCTGCTTATTTCTGGTGTCCCAGTTAGCCTCCTACCAGGAAATACCATGCAAACAATACCAAAATACATTTAAAAATACAACAGTATTAAAATATTTCTCTCAGCAGCTTAAGGATATCTAGCTAAAACTATGCTGGCAAAGCTAGTTCTTACAACAGCCCGTACAGGGATTCAGGGATGGGAGAGGAGACTGGCCAGTTGGTCATCACGAGATCTGAAGAGACTTTGTGAACTAGAGGAGCAACAGAAGGAAGAGGAGCCATGAGAACTCTATTCAACTTAACTGATGCACTGTTAAGACTTCCCCAAATTTCCCAATGTCAAGGAAATGTGTCATTGAGCTGGTTTAGACATGTATAGACTATTAGAAGAACATCTGTCTAAAGGGACCAAGTGGAGTGACCATGAAGGGGCAGAGCGTGACAACATAGAGTTCTGATAGTGAGCTTAAGATAAGTAACATGCAAAATATGAAATATCTGGGTTGCTTGTGACAGTATAATACCATTAGATCCAACAAACATTTAAAGTCCTACATGAAATTAAATCCTCCCATAAAATGAAGACAGACTGGAAAAAAACGGGTTATTTTGCTTAGTAAGTATCACATATTTGAGAAAAGAGAATACATGTTCTAAGTAAAACTTAAGACACAATGTGCTTGTTATAAAAATATTAAAATTATCTTCAAGCAGTAACAGTAGTCAAGAATTCGTTTAATGACTAGAGTGTTAAAAAGAGCTGTATTTGGAACTTGCCATTTCCAGTATTGAAAATTGTACACTTCAGTGTAGTTAAAAAAAAAAAAAAAAAGGTTTTGGCCATTTCACTTTAAAATTCTAAAGAGAAGGAAGTGTGGAACAAATACCTTTGTACTTCCTCAGGCACAACAAATATGACATGATCCTTTATATCATTCTCATATGCCTGTGGGAAAGTTTAAAACCAAAAATGTGATTCATTTTAAGAACCTTTAACCTTATTTCATGCGATGCTGTGCTGTTTGTCATTAAGACAGTTCTGATTAAAGGTTTATTGACTCAATAGATACTCTATATTATATATTACTGTTTTAAAAAGAGCAAAACCAACTCATTAGTTAGAAACCAGCAAAGCATGCAAGCGCTTTGTTCGACTGACAATAAGCAAGAGAACCAGTGGAAATTTACTGCTGGAAAGCATTATCACCAGAAGATATTCACTGAGCTGACAATTTTTGACATTTCCCATGTTCCTTCTGAAAATATTTGTGTTAGAATCAGACCTTTCAACATCATCAAATACCATCTGATTGATTTCTGTGAGATTTTTCAAACTCTGAAAACTGAAGTACAAGTAAAATAGTTAAAATTTCTTTGAATCCATACCCCAGACCAAACCACACCAAAGATCCTGCTCTTTCATTACCCTAACCCCATCACCATCATCATGAGGCTGTACTTGAAGGAGACTATGACCTTGTGTAACCTATACTGTACAAAAAAGAAGGAAAAATCAAGTGATATGACTAATAAAACAGTAACAACAATAACAAAAACAACCTTGTTTCTGACTGGAGAGGAAGGATGGGGTCCCCCCTTTCCCTGACAGGGAAACTCAAATGACTACTCCAAACCCCGGGTTCTCTGTGGAGCCCTTCACCTTCACTTGCTATAACAGTCTTCCTTTCTGACATCGAGTGGTCCAAGTGAGGTAGTACACGGGCTGCCCCTGTTTCTGTTACTTTTACCCCATATTTCCCCTCAGAACCTACTGTTGCTGCTAGAATCTAGCTTTGCTATCACCTCCATTACCTTTCCTCTTATCAACGACTTCTACTGCCCTCACTGTCTATGATGCTCTATAAAGATGGTGAGCATCCTCTACGATGCAGTATATACTCTAAAACATAGGTCCAAGAAGCAGGGGATGGGAGTGGTAGAGGCCTCTCTTAGCATCATTTCCAGTGACCTACCTGGGAATGTGTGCTTCCTACCCTCCATTATTAGGCTCTGGGTATCTAGAAGTTCTGGGTTCCCAAAGCAGAATGCAGAATGCTTCTAACTAAAGAACATGGTTAGAGTCTCATTTAACTTTAAGCTATGGCTGCCATCCAGTTTCATTGAGTCCTTTGTGCCAGGAGACCAGGAGGCATGGAAAAATGCCACTAAATCGGCAAGATTAATAACCCTGATCATAACAAGATTTGCAACTGCTTTTATACAATGGAGTAGGAAAGAATTTGGTTGGCACCCAGGTAATCCCTTGGATGTCTCTTGGTACTCCCCTATCCAATTTAGATGGAAAATGGAGAGATAAATCAGCTACCACATAATAAATTTATGGTGACCAGCAACTCAGAGCCCTCAGGGATGAGTCCGGTTTCCTCTGCCAGATTAGCCACATAAAATATCAGAGGTGTTAACCAAGGATGAGGGAGACCTAAAATAAGTGGTAGAGAAGGAAGAACATGAGTCTTGGTTGCAACCCCTGGACAGCTAGAGTGGCAAAGAGCTGAGCTAGACCTCTTAACCTTTTCCTTTTTGGTTTCATAAGGAAATAAGACCAATCAGAATTTTGGAGTTCTTCCACAAGGAGAGGATCTTACTATATGAAACAAGTGGGTCTTAGGGATGGATGATGGTAAGTGGAAGTTTATGCCATCAGATTTCCCCTTCAACACTGAAACACTCTTTCCTTTACCTTCTAAGCCTGTGTGCTAATGACAGATCCAGAATTGCTGTCAGCCAAAGGGAGCTGCCTCATCTTGGGGTACCTGCTATCCAGTGACTGGGCCACAAGCCCCTCACCTTGAAATGACACAGCTTTGGAAATCCATCCCAATGCCAGAGCTCCCTGGGGGATT
The DNA here is from genome assembly GCF_011764305.1 of Mustela putorius furo. Taxonomy (NCBI): domain Eukaryota; kingdom Metazoa; phylum Chordata; class Mammalia; order Carnivora; family Mustelidae; genus Mustela; species Mustela putorius. Next base: position 3,704,352 of record NW_025422127.1, on the reverse strand, counting down.
TGCTGAGACTTCAGTCACATCTTGCCAACTTGATGTTTTCCTCTGCCCAGCTGTGTTCCACTCACTCCATTACAGAGTCTGTTCAGCACTCCTCTAGACATCTTTTGTACACAGACCACAGAATCTCTTTCTAGGGGAACCCAACCTATAACAATCTCATGAGCCATGATTTCAGTATTTGTAAAACTCATAGCAACACCTACATTACAGAGTTACTATGAGGATTCAATGAAAAACCATCTGTAAAGCATTTAGCGTAATGCCTAATTTATGCAATAGTCACTTAAGTGTTTGTTCTTCTGGGGCCCTATTCCAGATTAACTCTTGGCTTGCATGTCAATAGTGATGTCACTATCACTAGAATCTAGAAAGTCTGGCATTTCCTAAAACTGGTGCTATAAGAGGATCTTCCTATTTGTCCCGCCCCTTCTCCTAATGTAGTTCATCTGTAAGCCTGAGTTTCCTGGTTTCAACTCTAAGTCTTTGAAAGATTTTGTGGTATCTGTGGACCCTCACTTTGGGGATGCTAGAAAGCCCTAAAGCCAAGAACAATTGAAGGGAAATTACCAGACCTAGACCTGAAGGATAAGTGATTGTCAAATTATTTCTAACTTGAGTGTAGAACATGTTTGAAGACTATAAAATGAGATTTGGGGGATCTGTTATTGACCTCAAGAAAATAAAAGCCCGGTTCTGGGTATTCAGTTCCTGTACTGGAAGCCATGGAGTTGTCTTTGGAAGAATAACAAATAAGAATATTCTCTATTTTCTCTTTAGTGTGCCTCAGAGCTGTAGCTGCACAATGTATTCTGCTGAAAATGGATGGGCGCCAAACACTCTTCTCTAGGCTCAGCCTTCTATCTGGGAGGGGAGAGTTAGATAGGATCGGGTAAGCTGGCTGTCTAACAGGACATTCTTAGAGCTTAGCATTAAAATTACTCTCATCACCCTGTCCAACCTTCTGCATCAACCATCCATCAATTTAATTTCTCCTCACTTTCTCCACAGGGCTCCGCATTTTCTTCACCCTGTGATCACACCATGCCCTTCATTCTTAAAGTTGTTACTCTTTGGCCCCTGCAAACTCTGCAATAACTCTCTCTCCTTGAATCCCATGGCAACTAGAGACTGTACATTGAATGTACATATATGTAAATATATATTTACATATATTTCTGTAAATATATTTCTTTTATAATTCTTTCTTGTTTTAGATATGTTTGTTTTCTCTTTCTCTAGTAAAACTAAACTCCTTCAAGGGAAAAATTCCTATTCTGAGTGAACTTGGAGAGGATACTGTGGGAGAATGGTGAACATCCTCGAGTGAGTATCCTTCAATGGGTATTGATGTCCCTCTTATCATGAAATTAAATATGGGCAGAGTAAAGGCTAGATCTATAACATGACCCACTAAAAGGAACCAGAGATCTTTAGAGAAAAACCTGATTTTAGAGCTTGGAGAAGGAAGGGACAATTAAGGGTGGAACATCTTTCTGTCTTAGAATAGATGTGCTCAGGAGCACCTGGGTGGCTCAGTGGGTTAAAGCCTCTGCCTTCAGCTCAGGTCATGATCCCAGGATCCTGGGATCTAGCCCTACATCTGGTTCTCTGCTCAGCAGGGAGCCTGCTTCCTCCTCTCTCTCTCTGCCTGCCTCTCTGCCTACTTGTGATCTCTGTCTGTTAAATAAATAAAAAGATCTTAGAATAGATGTGCTCAAATAATGGGGAAATATCAAAATAGACATAGGATCCAGTTCGAGGAGCTCCCTCTGGCCAAATCCAATAATTGAGCATCAAACTGAATGTTGGTTTAAAAATCATTGAGTAAGATAAATATCCACTAGTCTATCCTGACAAATAATCTATCTTTGCCTATTCCTAGTTCACAAAGGTGTTTGTATGTTTTCATTTAAAAGTTTTATAGTTTTAGAATTTATGTTTGTTTGTTTAATTGATTTGTCAGAGAGAGAGGACACAAGCCAGGGGAGCACTATGCAGAGGGAGAAGCAGTCTCCCCACTGAACAGGGTGCCTATTGTGGAACTTGATCCCAGCACCCTGGGATCATGACCTGAGCTGAAGGCAGATGTTAAACCAAATGAGCCACACAGGCATCCCAGAATTTATGTTTAGATCTAAAATTCATCTCAAATTTGCTTTTGTGTATAATATGATGTAGAGATCAAGGTTCATTTTTTCCATAAGCTTATCTATTTCTTCCAGCACACTTATTGGGGAAAAAAAAAAAAAAGCCTTCTCCCCATTACATTAATTTGCTCCTAGGTTTAAAAAAATCCATTAACCATATATCTTTGGATCTATTTCTGGACTCTATTCAGTTCCATTTCTTTCTCTCTGTCTGCTGATTCTACTGTCTTAAATGTTGTTTTATAGAAAGTTCTGAAATCTAATAGAGTAATTATTCAAGATTTCTTGGCTCCTTCTCTTCTGAGATATTTTATCTCAGTTTCTAGTCACCTCAGCATCCCAGGCTTTGCCTTCTAATTCCTTAGGTCAAGAAGACTGTGACTTTCCTATAAGCCTTATGAGGACAGGAAGTGCCTTCAGGAGAAGAGCCTTATGTATGTGGATTTCATGCAGTATAGTTTTCTTTATTCGGGGGTTGAACTCTTGCTGTTCTCGCCCACTTTGGGAAGTTATCTATCTATCTTCTATCTATCTATCTATCTATCTATCAGCTGTCTATCAGAATATATTATACAGCCTCTATATAGAGAGAGTCTATAATAGTTGTCCACAGATGAGTTAATTTAATGCAAGCTATTTGGCCATTATCAACTCTTCCATTGGTTTTCAACACTGACTGTCAGGTCTGTGCTAATAGCCCCCATCAGCCCTAACAGGGAATTCCTAGCAGATGAGTGAGCCAGGAACCATGCTTTGTCATTCTGGCAGCTTTTCATTTTCACCATTCCTCTAACCAGGTCTCCCCAGCTGCATCCCAAAGCACCCAATCACACCATGGAACTGTTGTGCACCTTTGGCCATCTAGTTCCTGTCTGTGAATCTTCATTCAGGACAAATGGGGACAGAAGCAGATTCAGGGAAGCACGTATAAACATCCTGAGGAAAGACAGAAAGAACAGGAAACTTAGCCATTTCTGAAGTTTCATGAAAGCATGGGTGTAAAGGAGGTCCTAGGGCCAAAGCATGGATGGAAAGCAGGTCCTAGGGCCAAAGGTGCTAATATTTAGATCAAAATCTTGTCCTTTGGGGGAGCTGTTTATCAACGACTGTGGGTACTGAGTTTTATTACTCTATTGACAGTGTCTCTTTGTCCTCCTTGAGACCACTAATCCCTTAATTGTTCCCAGGGGAACCAAAACTATAATTATACTTCTAGCTACCATTGACTCCCTTGGCAGCCTGGACATCACAGTCATGTCAAACCTCCCTTTCCTACCATGAATTCTTTGGTCTTTTTCCCCCTTCAAAGGAATCATTACTTCTGAACTACCTCCATTACTAAACTTTGTCAATTTCTGTAAAGAGAAAATCTACTTATTTTCTAATGAAAAAGGGAAACTCATCTTCCTTTGGAAATTGTGCTTGTCTTTGAAAACTTGATAGTCATATCAGTGGGAAGGGTATGAAGAAAACAATCGTTATAATAATCTTTAACTCTATGCGGTTTAGTAAGACGTGAACAGCCTCAGGTTATGCGATTTAGGACAACAATTTTATTTATTTAAAAAAAAAAAAAAGATAAGGTAAGCCCTAAACAAATCCAGCTTCATGCTTGTTTTCTGACCTTTCATTGAACAGTTATCAGTTGTCACTTTGGCTTGCAGACTGACATTAAAAAGGATAAAAATATTGCTTTCTTGGTACAGATTCTTATTGACACAGCTTTTGTGGAGACTGTGGTGCCCTGACAAACTAGACCAGGAAAATGGAGCAGTGGGGGAAAAAAGGCTTCTGCTTGTTAGCATTTTTAATATGAGCAGAACAGTTTTTGATCCACACGTTCCCACCTCTTCACTTCTCACTAAGGGATAGGATCTGCATGGATTATTACATGCAACTAGATTGTAAACTCTGTGGGTGGGGAACTTGTTTTAATCCACCACAGCACTGAGCATACTCCTAGGCACATGGAAAGTACTCAGTAATTCCTTGTTCTTTTTCATTGAATTGGGATTAACATACAGTACAGTATTAGCTTCAAGTGTACACTATAATGATTCAAAAATTCTGTACATTACTTGGGCTTATCGTGATAAGGGCTTAATCCCCTTTATCTATTTCACCCCTCTCCACACCCACCTCCCTTTTGGTAACCATCAGTTTTTCTCTGTATTTAAGAGTCTAGTTTTTTGTTTGTTTGTCTCTTTTTCTTTGTTCATCAGCCATAAAAAAGAATGAGATCTTGCCATTTGCAACAACATGGGTGGAGCTAGCTTAGGCATAATTCTAAGTGAAATAAGTCAGCCAGAGAAAGACAAATACCATATGATTTTGCTGATATGTGAAATTTAAGAAACAATACTCAGTGATTCTTGTTTGATTGTATAGCACAAATGTTGTGCTATACAATCAAACACACAATATTAATATTCCATATTAGCACAATATTAATATTCTATATTCAACCTCTGTTTCCCTGAGTGTCAAGAGTCTACACTAATTTTGCATTGGCTCAATGTCAATGACCTAACAACAAACCAAAATAAAATGAAATAAAATAAAATAAGCAAAACAAAACAAATAGCAATCTTTTCTCCATGGGTTTTGTAAATACAGTGAGAAAAGCTTTAATAACTCCAACTAATGGGTTTTATATCAAGCTTTTCTTATACTTTGTAATCAAATTGGAGATAAGTCCCTTTAGCACACTCAAATCTATGTAATACTTCACATTATAATGGCAAGTTCTATTTCAGCACATTTCATACGAAGAAACTGTTGATAAGTATGATGTTGGTTGTTGTGGTGATTAATATCTTAAATATGTTTGACCAGCCAGAATTCACTAAATAATTTCAAACTCTCTTTTGCTCTCCATACTCGACAGACTAATATAGGGCAAATGATTTGGGGTGTAGGGGGTATGGAATCTCTCCTAGCCTTAATCTCTTTGGGAATAATAACACCTGTCTGGTCTGCCTGTCAGGTTTGTTGTAAGGGTCAAACAGGATAATGCATGAGAAAATGATTTGTAAACTGCAAAGCTTTGCACAAATGCAAGTTGTTATTATAATTTGCATTTTACACAGGTCAAAGCCCTACTGGGCAAAGATCCATTCTAAGCGTCTAGAATAAACATTTTCAGCCATTTCTAAATCTGCAGCGTGTAATGTGAACATTTCTTTCTGTGCCACAGATTAATGATGATCCTGCCTTGTTACTTATTTCATTGGAACAACCCCTAAATAAAAATAATTAAAAGCTGATCTGCATACCACATATTCTTCATTGCCATATAGAGCCTCACAAACTAGTAACAGATCAATTAATCAATGTTTTTCTCAATTATGGTTTGTCAGCAGATAAACCTATGAAACCTATCAAGAGTATCATGGGCAGATAGTTGCACAGGAATGATTTTTGCAGCCGCTGAGCCATTTCTCTTGAAAAGAAAGGGTGAGAAATCATTGTTTTACCTCTTCTTCTCTGCAAACATCAGAAATTTCCAACTGATGGAAAGGTTATGTTGACAAAGTCACAATAAGACCCTGGGAATCATACGTAAGTTCTGATGGACGTTTTCTGGCACAGAGGACGAGAAACATTCTGAGGAGGAGCTCACATTTGCCTTTTCGCAGCACATCAGGGAAATGAACCCCACCAGTGTTCACTACAAGGTCCTGTTTCTGAACCTACATAAAACATCGATAATAATGTCACTACTCTTGGGGAAGGCATGATGTCCCAATATCTTTGTATGCTTGTGTTTATTTTATTTTGAGGTGTAGGACAGTAAGACAGTTTTCATTAAGCACGGAAACCATTGTCTTAAGTAAGGAAGAATTTTAATATTTTGTTTCCCTAACAAAATATTAGGAAATTAAATATTTCATTTATTACTGAATCCCACCTCATTTGGCTTTCCTTCTCATATTCTTCTTCTCCGAAAGAAAATATGGTAAGGGATCAAATGCAGGAATCTGACTGCTTAGGCAGACCTGGCCTTCACTGTATCTAACACCCTGGAATCTGAAGAGCTTACTGCACAATGAACCTCTTCTTAGGAAGGTTATTCCAAGTAAGTTCTAATTTCCAAGGCAGCAGGTGACAGACTGTGGGTAACTAGCATGGATTTATGAAACCCTAGGAAAGGTGAAATCATGAGTCTTCCATCTGCTTCTCCCTTTCCTCAATTATTCTATCCCATTTCTCTAGAAAATTTAATCTGTATCATAATATACAGCTGGAAGCAGATTTAGATTGTGTTTCCACCAGTGATTTTTCAGTCCTTTCAAAAACTATCAATACCTGGGTCCCCCCTCAGATATTTACTTGGTGTGGAATGAGACCTGGGTAGCAAAACTTAAAGAAATATCCTTGATAATTTTAATGTGTAGCTAACAAGGTTGAGAACCACAGTTTAGAATGCAATATGTAATGAATCTTGGAAAAATAGATTTTACATGGGAAATGCTATGGTATATAGGAATTAATGTTTATATTATAAATTCTTGCATTGTTCCATGTTTTAAGGAAATGTACTTGAGTTTCCCAAATGTTGCAGGTATGGACCTTGCATTGATGCATTCCTATGTATCCTGTTGCCCTTGTGGGATTTCAGGAAAGTTAAGCATAGGAAAGAATGAGGTAAAATCAATCCACTTTTGGAAATTCAGGAGGAATTACAGAAATTCCCAAGGATACACTAAGCAGAAGCTGCCAAAAATGAGTTAGATTCTAACCAGTCTGCTGAAAGAAGTCCCACTGGCTGATATTGAAAAGAATAAGAAAAAGGGAAACAAAGGCAAAAAAGAGCTATTGCGACTTCATTAAGATAAAAAGTTTTTGCACAGCAAAGGAAACAATTGACGAAACAAAAAGACAGCCTACAGAATAGGAGAAGATATTTGCAAAGATTTTATCAGATAAAGGGCTAGTATCCAAGATCTGTAAAGAACTTACCAAACTCAATATCCAAAAAACAAATAATCCAGTCAAGAAATGGGCAGCAGGGGGCGCCTGGGTGGCTCAGTGTGTTGGGCCGCTGCCTTCGGCTCTGGTCATGGTCTCGGGGTCCCGGAATCGAGTCCCGCATCGGGCTCTCTGCTCAGCAGGGAGACTGCTTCCCTTCCTCTCTCTCTGCTTGCCTCTCTGCCTACTTGTGATCTCTCTCTGTCAAATAAATAAGTAAAATCTTTAAAAAAGAAGAAGAAGAAATGGGCAGAAGGCGTGAACAGACATTTCTGCAAAGAAGACATCCAGATGGCCAGCAGACACATGTAAAAATGCTTAACGTCACTTGGCATCAGGGAAATACAAATCAAAACCACAATGAGATACCACCTCATACAGTCAGAATGGCTAGAAGTCACAAGTCAGGAAATGACAGATGTTGGTGAGGATGCAAAGAAAGGAGGACCTGCTTACACTGCTGGTGGGAATGCAAGCCGGTTCAGCCACTCTGCAAAACAGTATGGAGTACTACCGTATGACCCAGCAATTGTCCTGTTAGTTATTTACCCCCAAAACACAAATGTAGTGATCTGAAGGGGCACCTGCATCCCAGTGTTTATAGCTACAATGTCCAAAATAGCCAAACTATGGAAAGAGCCCAGATATAATGCACGCATAAAGAAGATAACAGTATATATGTACGATGGAATGTTACTCAGCCATCAAAAAATGAAACCTTGCCATTTGCAATGATGTGGATGGAACTAGAGGTATTATGCTAAGTGAAATAAGTTAATCAGAGAAAGAATTGTCCTATGATTTCATTCATATGTAGAATTTAAGAAACAAAACAGAGAAGCATAGGGGAAGAGAGAGAGAAATAAAACAATATGCAGTCAGAGAGGAAGACAAACCATAAGAGACACTTAACCATAAGTGAGAACAAATTGAGGGTTGCTGGTGGGAAGGGGGCATGGGGAAATGGAATAACAGGGTGATGGGCATTAAGGAGGGCATGTGATATAATGAGCACTGGGTGTTATCTACAACTGATGAATCACTGAATTCTACCTCTGAAACTAATAACACACTAAATGTTAATAAATTGAATATGAGTAAATTTTTTTTTTAATTACCACAAAAAAAAAAAAGAGCAAGAAAAAAAAAACGGAAGAAAAAATCATTCTGTATATACCTTGAGTGACCAATTTCTTTAGGGTAACAGGAAGAAAAGATTCATTTGGTGAGGCGTGGGGCTTTAATTTTTTCGTGAGAACAAAGGATTAATTTAATAGTCAAATATGGGAAGCTGGGGGCATTGACTATTTGTATAATAAAGGTGACATTTTGTCCCAGGGTAATTTAATTAAAATAACATACTGAGAACTTTGGGAGACTTCTGGAGAAAATAAGCAAAAGATATTTACGAAGTTCTTTGAGAATATGAACTGCTCATTTCCTTGACCTAAATGAATATATAAAAAACAATGTTGGATTGGAGCAGTAGTTTCACAAAGTATGTGCAAGACAACTTTGACTGTCATTGCCTTCTTATTTAAGTGGGATTTCTCAGGACAAGTTAGATTAAGTTATTGGATTAAGTAATTTAAGAGGAGCCCAAGACTCAGATATCGTACAAAAAAAGTCAGTTGTCTGGTGTAAGTCAAAAACATTAACTGGATTATGGTGCCAAGTGCTGGTGAAGTTTTTAGTGAAATGACCAGATATACCTTTTTTGAGATCTCTCTCTTTGGCTCTACCTTACTCTACCTTTACTCTAACTTACATTCTTACTCTTGCCTTTTGGTTTGCTTTGTGTTGCCTTTCTCCACTTTATCTCTTCTCTTAAGGTCGGTGAGATAAGCGCCAAAAATACAGACTTTTTGGAAGGAAAGCACCCTCCTTTTCAATTCTCCAAGTTTTAGAGTTCGAGGAAGAATGGAGGAAAAGAATGAGTGATTTAAGTCTTCTCTGCCATGGGCTGAAATGAGAATTTTTTTTTTCTTGAATTCACCTTTTAGGCCTCCAAAAGGTCATAAAACTGCAGTCAAGATGAAAGTGGCCCTGGGGGAAGACGTCAAGAGAGTTCTTTAGCCTCCTCCTAGCTCTTGGGATAGAAGCACAAATGGAATCATTGTTCTCACTTTGTCTACTTCAGTTCACTGCGTTTGGAAACAAGTCATCATGATAGGAAACTAGAGAACTGATGTGGCCAAATCCTCAGCTAAACGGATTGTGGAGCTTCTGAAACAAAAACACAGTATCAGCAATGCTGGTTGAAAATGCCAAGATTGAGATCTTGGTCATTTCCGATTCTATCCATGGGATATGCAACAATTAGCAATCAATGTTGCTATCCCTGCTTTCACCAATACTTCCTTTTCCTCAGTCTTTGCTCATCTGGAGTTGTTGAGTTTACTAAGACATGTGCATTATATTGCTTTGATTGCTCTATCAAATAAATGCTGTGACTCGTCTTATCTGCCTATCTTCATCAGAATACTATTTCTAAACATGGATTTGAACCACATTTTTTACCTTAAAAAAGCTAGAGACTCTAATTTGTACTAAAATGCAAAATTCCATATCTCTGCCCCTGTTTTACCTGAGGATTCTGAAACTCTACACATCCTCTGATGTTGGCAAAAAAAAAAAAATAATAATAATAATAATGAAAGGAGCAATATTCTTTGTAAGTTGCAAATTGAGAACTAAAGCTCAGAGGTCACTGAGCACTGATTTCTAGAATCAGACACCAGACTATTACTGTTGCTTTTTTTTTTTTTTTTCCTTACTAGAATGCTGACTTATTATAAAAGGATAGAACTCAGGAACAGCCAGATGGAAGAAATGCGAGGTCTGGGTACGTGAGGGAGGGGCTCAGAGCTTGCGCTCCCTCTGTGGTACTTGCATGTGTTCATCAACCCAGAAACTCTATTCTTTCTTTTAAAAAGTCAATTCTATTTTCCTGAATTATGCAGGAATAATAGGGCAAAAGCAGTACTTTGTTGTTTTGTTTGCTAGTTTGTTTTAACAAGCTCTCATTTTATTTAATTTGTCATTATCCACCTGAGGTGGAATAAAGGCAGATATTTTTCATGGTACTGTAGACTAAATTACAAATGAATGGGAACATTAGCAAATGAGAACATTGCAGTTATTTCATTATAATGAGATTCAATTTCCCTCTCCAAATGTTTGTTTTATAGTCCAACTCTCCAGGAAAAGGGCACAGAGGCCATTAGGTAAATTCAGTGGCCCAAACTTACCCCTTAATACTGGCAAAGATGAAAATACAATCACTTCAGACCAAAAACGAAGTAAAAATGAAATGGAAGATATAGTTCTTAGCAGGTTCTCTTGAAAAATTACTATATTCAAATGCATCCAAATTCAGCGGTTAGAGTTCAAAAATGGTGAAAGGTCAGATTTTTCCCTGCTTCCAAGGTAGCAGCTTAGCAAGCCAGTTTCATAGATGCTGGCAGAAGCTATGAGATGCCTGGATCAGAGACAAGAGACTTGATAACTCAGAGCACCACGAGCAACATGAGCTTTCTATCTTTGTCAGTGCTCTCTTTCTCCCACCCACACATTGTGCGGAAGCAATACAGGACAGTGGAGGTGGGTGCTGCACAAGTCGTGGCTTTGCATTACAGCTAAGGAACCCCAAATCTTTTATTATCATACTGGCAAGTAAGCACATCTGCTCTCTGCTCTAGAGAAAACTATTATTCCCAACTTCGAAGGCTGTTCTGTATACAAACATCCTTGAAAAGATAATCCAATCTAAAAGCCTACCAGTGCCTCTGCTAACAAGACATGCAGAGAGATCCATGAGGATCGTTCCCCCACATGAAGGTTATTATGAAGCACTCCATCAGAGTCTGTTCTAGTTCACATATAAATGGATGATGGCACGTATTTGTTTTGTTCCCTTGTAATCCATCTCTTCCTTATTAGACTATGAACTCCTCCTGGGAAGAGATGGTCTGGTTTGTCCTCATACCTCCATGGCATAGCCGAGAGCCCTTCACCTCATAAGTGCCTGATGAATGAGTAATAAGTAAGCAAATGATTGGGATCACACAGCAAAATTTACTTTATGATGTACCTAAAGATGTAATAGATGTCACATTCGGGAGAAATTGATTTTAATTTTCATTTCTTTTTATATTCAGGGATAAACTGATCCTTAATAGATATGGATACCCATGTGTACCAAAGCCTCTAGACAAAAGTTTTCATTAAATTTTTCTTTAAAACTATTTTATGAGCATGCCTTAGAATAGGGAGCTTTTCCCAGGCAAAATGGTTAATTAGTGTTCTGTGAACATGGCTAAAATAGTTCCTTGACCTAGGTCTCATCTCAATATTTATGGAATCCTCTTAATGGCAGGCAGTTAAATTGAATAAGTCTTACATGGTTTTGTGTAGCCACTGAAAGTGATTACTAAGGATACTGAATTAACCACTAGGAGAGGAAAGTCGGAGCATTTTAACATTTAGTCCTCCAATTTTGACCCTCGCTTCCCAATACAGTGCTGTTCTGTTAGATTTATTTGGTTTCCATTCTTGTGGGTCATTTTTAGGATGTATGGGTGCTGTTCATCATATATATAAAATAACAGAAATAGTGATATAGCAGGTCTTAAAACAGTCTTCAAGTTTTAGGGCAACTAGTAAAGTGATGGTGGAGCTTAGAGGCAGGAACTCAGAGTAGCTGCAGGTCCCTGGCGCAGGGAGCAGGCAGGATGGGTGCAAACCTAGGACAAGAGTAAAGAGGACACCCACCTGGACCCCCAGTAATACACAGTAACATTCATCCTGGAGCTGGCAAAAATCAAGCTGGTGAGAGGCAGAAAATCATCTGAAAATACCACCCTGTCTTAGAGTAGATCTGTGGTCAGTGTCCAGCACCTCTGTTTTCCTAGGTAAGTTTGGGTTAGTTAAATAATCTGTAAAAATGTTTATAATAATCCCCATCTCACAGGGCTGCTTTAGGTATTAAGTGAACTAATACATGTGAAAAGCCTTCCTATGCCATGATATGAATGGTGGTTATTATCATTGCTATAAAGACATGCAATAAAGGCAATTTGGTTGAAGCAGTACCTTTATAGAGGGTACCCCACTCCAGGCCTTTACTGAAAAATAAAGCAGACAACAGATTTTGGTAAAAATGATAAAAAGACTACCAAATGAAAAAGTGAGAACCAATCAGATATTCCTCTGCAAACACTGTAATAGCCACAAAATGTCTGAGGCTTAACTGTAATGTTTGAGCTATGTGATTTTTCAGATTATGAAGCAGATAGGTGTCTAGAACTGCAGTGGGATTAACTTTTTTTTTATTAATTTTTTAGCAAGTCTGTACTCCTGAAAGCCTGCCATCCTATATTAATGCACCAGCTTAAAGCACAAGACATCTCAAAGATGACTTATCTCTCTTATGACTTTCTTATTCTTTCAGCCTTTCTCACCTCTGCTGAAACCTTGGGAACACAGAAATGTGAGAGCATAAGAAAATAACTTAAGTCCCCGGGTATAATTATAACTCTAAATATAAATAGCATTTTTCCACTAATACAAGAGGAAAAACTTTATGGGGATACTAAGTGATTATCACCTTTTAAATAGCTTTTCTTAATGTGTGAAATAAACAGGGTATAGTGGGTTGGAAAATAATTCTTTAGCTCATCTAAAAATTCTGCACATTTTGTTATTTCTCCAATGATATAAATTATTCTCAGGTGCTTAGCCAAGTGTCTAGCTCGTAGTGTGTAATTAATAATTGTTGAATGGAGGGAAGAAAGAAAGAAAGGAAAAAGGGAAGGGAGTGAGGGAGAAAAGAAGGAAGGAAAAAAATAAAGATAAAAGAAGGAGAGAGACAGCAAAGGAACAAGAAGAGAAGGAAGAATGGAAAATTTTAGGAGAAAAAGGAGGAAAGAAGGAAGGAAAGAAAGAAAGAAAGAAGGGGAGGGGGAGAAGGAAGGGAGGGAGAGAGAAAAAGGAGGGAGGAAGAAGGAAGAAGAAAGGAAAGAAGCAGAAAGGAGGGAGAGAAGCAGGACAAAAACTTCATATCACATAGAACGTGAAAGAAATGCAAACTTAAGTTACTGATCAAGCAAGTTTGAAGTAAGGTATAAAATGAGCTGGTACAACATAACTTCTCTCATTGTGGTCAGCATCTAACATCTGCCAGAGTCAAAGTGGGGCATTCAACCATGGTCTCTTTGAGTCAGCCATTTTGATATCCCTTGATCCAAGAATGCAATGAACATTCCTTACACCTATCCCACCCCTGAATCTCGACCAGTTCCTTTCTCCCACTCCACCCTTCACTTGCCCTACCTCTTACTCCATAGTGGGTCTCACCCAATGCCTGAGCCTTACTCCATTCTGAAGCCTCACCTTGTCTCTGAGCCTGAGGGAACTGTTGTGTGAGAAGATCATTTGGGGTGAGAATGTCAATTGACCCCATTGCTTAGTAATTTTCAAGTTTAAATGTTAAAGAGAATCTAAAAAAAAAAAAAACCAAAAACTATATTAAACTGCCCTGACATCAAATGTTTCCCTTTTAAAGGGCAGTATTAAATGAGCTACATCCAGCTGTCTTGTACTACTGTTGAAGGGCTCTTGTTTTCTACTGGGGTCATGTTTGGGTCATGTTTTCACCACCAACAACTGTCCAATACAGACAACTAATTCAATCTTGCATCATTGTTTGGGAGAGACCTTGACAATTTCTACTTAACTTCTTCTTGATCCATAATACTAGACTGGTGCCAATTTAATCAGGCCTTTGGCTCACAGAACGTATCATTTCCCTTAGCTGACCAAAGCAAATGAGGACTGATTGTTTCTTCTTTTCTTTTTTCTTTATTGTGGAGTGAAGAATGCACTATTCCCTCTTAGAGACTTTAACTCCACACAAATACAACTTCATCTGAAGTCTTGAAAAGGAAGCATTTACCAAAACAGATCTGCTAAGATACCTAATTGATGAGTTACAGACTATTCCCCATGCTTACATCCCTTAACCGTCTCTCCTCTAGGCCTCATTTGTCAGCTGTGTAATTACATCCTTTGATGGTCTTCCACAAGCTCCAGATTCCCTCATCTTTCTTTTACCACTCAATGTGGCACCATCAGGCCTTAGTTAATCTCCTTTAATGCATATTGACATGCCCTTCCATCAGCCTTCTAGGTTCTTGAGTCTCCTCTTTAGCCCTATTCCTGGACCGAAGAGCACAAGTGCAGCATGGCTGGTTACCTCCTTTCTACCTCCTGTGGCCTCCTGATCTCTGAATTCCCATTTCTCTTAAATCTTTCTGATGTTTTCCTGGGCTTTTCAATAGCTAGTCAATGTCTCTTCTTCCTTTGGTTTATTCCTCCTTTTCACTTCCATTGAGGCTTTCATTTACTTGACAAAGTGTATTGATTGCCTATCACATAGAATCCTGCCTACAAAACTTCCACACCAAGTATAACAACAACAAATTCCTATGCATCATTCATATCGAAATTTGCCATTTCGTTTTTCTTTTTGTTTGTTAGCTTTTTTTCCCCCCGAAAATAAGCCCAGACCATTAAACAAATGAAACTCCAACAAGTAGGTCTTCTCCCACAGCAAAACAAACACCAAAACAGCAACAAAGCAAAAACAAACAAACAAACTGTATGGTGACTCAAAACTAATTCTGCCAGTGGGATAGACTAGAGGGTAAAATCATGATGGAGATGCTGCGGGCTGGGAAGGGGCTGGAGCAGGAGAAGGTGGGGTCCTGACCATTCAAGTGGGATCTCTATGTCCTGCACAGTCTGCTGTCAGGTGGGGGGAGGGAGGCAGTTCTTGCCTCCTGTTCTGTGTGTTGGTTTTGCAGGGGGTGGGAGGTCACTCTCCATGTCCCAGTGCCAGGAAGAGGCAGCTCACCCTAATGGTTTGACTGGGAGGAGGTGAGGATCGATTTCAAATGAGGTGACCTCTATTCCTCTCACTTCCCAGGACTAAAAGGAAGGGGGCTAGAGAAGCTCTGGGAGCTTGAGGGGAATGAATAAAGGCACAGAAATATGGAAGTGTTGGAGCGGGGGACTTGCATGGGTTGATCAGTGTTAATCTTGTTATTCCTTGATATACATACATTTTATGGATTTATGGTCAGTTACAGGAAGAAAATCCTAGCCACAGTTACAACAGATACTCCAATTTTACTGGAACGTAACTGTTGGTATAACAAATATATCACAAATATGTGAAATTAACACTGCAAATGCAGTGACTTGCTGGAAGCATGAAGACTGTTTGGTGTAGTAGATGAGGAAAAGTCAGCTTGAAAAGACTAGCCCAATGCCACACATTCTTTCAGAACTATCTTTACTCCACAGCGGAATATAACCCTGAGCCAGCTTTAAAGGTCAAAACAATTAAAACTATAATCGACATCATACCTTCATTTCACTATAAATTCCCTAAATCTGTGAATGCCAGATTGCTTTTCGAATTCTAGTCATTCAGGTCCTCGGGATGCAGTGGAGGACAATTTTTAATAAAAGGTTTAAGAGAAAAGGAAGGAAGGAAAACAATCAGAACATGAGAAAAAGAATTATGGAAATGTGGTCATAAGGTTTATGCAGAAAGAACTTTATTTTGGATTGTGCTATGCTGACTTGTGTGATAAATTCAGTTTATGATGATCTCCATTTAGGAGATTTTCATTCTCTCTTGAAGAGTATTCAGCAGCTAAACTAATTGCTTTTACAGTTGAAGAAGAGGAATGTTGAAGTCGGAGCTCCCCCTCAAATAACTCCGAAATTCCAAAAAAAAAAAAAAAAAAAGGAAAGCATAAAAAATAAAAACCCACTTCACCAAAAGGACAATTTGGGGTGTATAAAGGAACAGTTTGTACTTCTGCTGAGTTCAGAAAAGATTCATTTAGAGGGCGGCTATGAAACGGAGTAGCGAACCAGCAACTTAGTTAAATTGCTGGCTGGAGGGCCCGCCCGCTCTCCCCGCAGCCTTTATTCTCCGCGTGCCTCGCCCGCAGCGCCGCTGCAGCCCGCCGAGCGCCTGCGGCGGGGCGACACTGCCATCTACAGGAACTGCCCGACCCGCGCGCGACACCCCGGTCAGCCCGCACCGCCCGCGAGTCTCCATTCCCGAGCCTCCTCACCAGCACACCCTACTTCATCTTTCATGAAGAGTAGTCACTCTGACTGTGAAAAGCCCAGCCTGTTCTTTAATTAACATTCAACAATAAACAGACTAAATAACCTTTTTTTTTTTTAAAGATTGTATTTATTTATCTGACAGACAGAGATCCCAAGTAGGCAGAGAGAGAGAGAGAGAGCAGGAAGCAGGCTCCCTGCTGAGCAGAGAGCCTGATATGGGACTCGATCCCATGACTCTGAGATCATAACCTGAGCTGAAGGCAGAGGATTAACCCACTGAGCCACCCAGGTGCCCCAGAGTAAATAACCTTAAGGGGGTACATTTCCTAGTAGAGAAAGCTGTTCTGAAACCTAGGAGAGTTCCTTTAAAAAAAAAAAATGAAAAAGGAATCAGGAATGTGTTTACTATATTGTTCTTGACTGTCAGGGTACAATCATAAAAGCAACAAGCACTTAGCCAGGAACAGAACATTCTCGTTGACCTTCGTTTCTCAGATATTCCTCAGACTGAGTTCATTTTCTTCCAAGAACCTATAGAGTCATGGGCTTAGGATTCCTAGGGGTGGGGAAAACACACACACACACACAAACACACACACACACTTGTATATTTGGTATTTGAAAGATGATTAGAGGTTTCTGTCTTCACAGTGCAGCTTAACCCAAGGTGATTTACATAGTGTTAATCCCCAAATGATGGTTTGGGGTCTCTTCAGCAGGTGATGCCTCATGCGGAGCGATACCAAATTATTCTAGAGTTAAGCCTCCTATGGGGTATGTCCAGTATTTATTCATAATGTTATTTCCTTAGAGCAAGATAAACTTTTCATATACGACAAGAGATGACCAATACACCCAGAAAAGACCCCATATCAAATGAAACAATAACCCCCAGACTACATTAGCCTGGCATTGCCTCTTTGATAGTCAGTCTCCACGCCTCGGTTGAGAAAGCACAGAGGGCTGGGTGCTAGAATATTCTGGATCCTCGCCATTCCCCCATGCAAACAAGTGCTCCAAAGACTATGGTTTTAAAACATTTTAGAAGCATGTTTAAAAGGATGCAGAGGACACAGAAAAGATGAAATTTCTTTTGCTGCTTTCAGGTTGATCAACTGCAGTAGCAACACTGACTTATTGAAAATGATATGAAAATCAGAAGGATAATTAGAACTCATTTCTATGTGAAGCAACAGCCTGAAACTTTCATTGAATTTACACAAATTAGACAAAAATCAAATTTGGCATTATCTCATCCTGAAATTTCTTGTTCATATCGAGAAGGTCTGTCTTCTCAGCACAATGTCATCTAAGTTTATTGCTGCTGCTTCCTACTATTGTTTTCCTTCCCTCTGTTTCATCCTTCTATTTTTTAATGTACTTTGTCTTGCTCTATTGTTTGCATCTTTGAAAGGAATTCTAAATCTTATTGGGATAAAGTGAAAATAAAAATAAATAGGTGCATAAATTTTGCCTGTTGCAGTTCACGACCATCCCTACACTTTTCACTTTTAATCTGTCCGGAATCCTATGGATCTGTCCAGATGGACAAACCAAGTACAGCGATTATGATTACAGTCCCTTCTCATGACCTCACGTGGTCTGATGTGTAGCTCCCCTTGCCCAGGCAAGAGGCCAGGTGGGTAACCCACTCGCCATGGCCTCTGTACCAAGACTTTTAGCAGGACTTTCGGAACCAGAGTTTCTTCATCTTTGTATTACTTTCTTGGGGCTGCCACGATAGATTACCACAGACTATGCGGCTTATAAGAACAAAAGGGTATTTGCTTACAGTTCTGGAGACCAGAAGTCAGAAATCAAGATGTCTGCAACTTCCTGCTTCCTCTGAAGGCTCTAACTTCTGATGTTGCCAGCATCTTTGGCTTTCCTTGGCTTAGAGACACATCACTCCAACCTCTGCCTCTTGTCTTCACATAGCATTCTCTTTGTATCTGTGACCAAATATGCCTCTTCTAAGGTCACCATTCATTGGATTAAAGTCCACTCTAATTTACTATGACCTCATTTAACTTGATTATATCTACAAACACTGATTTCCAAATAATCACATTCTCACGACCCAGGTGGGTATGAATGAAGGGGCGGAGGGCACTGTTCCACCCAGGACAGTATGTACAACTTATAATGTACCTTCTTGAGAAAGCTATTGTAACAAGAACACAGGACTCCGCTTTTATTAAAATCCGGCCATATCTTCACTTTTCGTAACATTGTGTACAGTGGTAAATATCAAGAACACAAGCTCAAATAGTCTTTTTGCTTTTATTGTTTATGTTTCTCTTTAAAGAAAAACTCTTTTGGTTTGTTTTCAATATTTTTCATTGTTGTCCAAAAAATTATGGAGGTATTATATTTACATATATTAAGCAATCTACTGCTCTACAGAAGATAAGGGACTACACTAAGTATTTGACACTTACAGAAGAGCAGAGAGGCATGGAACAGAGAGATTATGTCACTAGACACCTGCTTTGGGACCCAATTGCTCTTTTCAGTTTTATTGCCCTGGACTCTCCTCAGAATTCCATTCATCCCCACCTCCTTCCTATAGATAGAGACTGAGTATTACACTAGTTTTCCCTCTCCCTTCAATAATACAGAGAAGCTAGGGAAAGCATAAAGAAGATAGGGCAGAGTTAACATGAAAAGACACGTTCAGTTACAATTCAGAGCAACACCGAGTAATAATTCAACTAGAGAAGACTCAAAACAGAACCCCCATGGAGAGAGAGAAGTAAGGGTTTATCCAGTCCATTTGATGCTCTTGCTGACCTAACAGTCTTTCTCACCATCACTCATGCTCCAGAGAAGTTTGGCATGGAATAAGTTCTGGGTGCTCTCTTGAAGTGTATCAGCTCCAGGCTTATCATGGTTCAACAAAAATACTACTTTTAAAATATTTTAACGTTTGTCATTTCCTCCATTAGGTGTTTACAGACTTCACCTGGCCAGCATGAATGCCCCTGCATTCAAAATACAGCAAAGCCTTCCATTCTTGAAGCCCAGAAGCCATTCCTGGGATTCTTGATCCAGACCATGTTGGTGGCAACACAAGGATGTGTGCACTGATGCATGTTACCAGTGTGTCCATAAGGTGCATAGACCAGGCAGAGGACCTTTGTAAACATGGTGTTTACCACCACATACTTGTTCTATGAGTCAGGGGCACCAATATGGCAAGAAAAACTGGAACATTTTTCTTCCATGAGGGAAATTGGAAGCCAATAGTTGATGTTTCCCATCTGTGAAGCATTGGAAGAGTCACTTATAGCTAACACAAGCTCTTATAATTTAAGCCAGGGCCAGAGAAGAACACAATAATACTGGGACTTACAATTAAGAAGTAGTAAGATAAGAGTTACTTTAAGAGGAAGAACAGTCTTTCTTCAAATGAGAGACCATTATCTTGTCTCTAACAGAAGCTAATATTCAAACCGATGAGGAACATCGCCTTGCAAATAAGCCAAAGTGAATTTTCCTCTTGCCTGACCAATGAAAAGACCTGGATGGAATTGGAATGCCTCCCCCTGAAGCCAAGGAAACTTCAGCCTCAGGTCCACATAACCACTGAGAGTTGCTGAGACATGCAGTGTTCCAGGTGGTTAGGAAAAGCCAGGTGAAATAGTGCCCTCCGCCCCTTCACTCATAACCACCTGGTCCTAAGAATGTGATTATTTGGAAATCAGGAAGCATTTCCCTTTAAGCATTTGTGGAAAATTGCCCATAAAGATCTAAAGATATGCTGGGTCTCCAAGGCTTCAATAATTAGTTGTGAACTGTTTTCTTTTTCGAGCATTTGCCTACTTTTCTATTCACAATTTTGTCTTCATTTTCTAAAAATAAGTGCCTAAAATTTGGATTAGCAGAGGCAAACAGCCATGGCTGGAGGGCAAGGTAGGGAAACAGATTTTTCTCTTACTGTCAGGTATAGCACAGACCATGTAAAAAGATAACTAAGAGTATAGAAGGTGGTGATTGAGACAAGTGAACATTCGCCTGCACATTCTTCTTTCAAAAGCCTTAAACATATGGACATTGGGGAGGGTATGTGCTATGGTGATTGCTGTGAAATGTGGAAGCCTGATGATTCACAGACCTGTACCCCTGGGGCAAATAATACATTATATGTTAATAAAAATAATTTTTTTTAAAAGACTTAAACAGTAGGTCCTCTCCTTTGATGGATCAAGCGTGAAGTAAAACTGTCCCTTTGATACTCTTTGGAGCTCTAACCAATTCTTCATATAAAAAATAAATAAATAAATAAATTTTAAAAAAAGCTGAACTTCCACCATAGAACCTTGGGTGAAGCAGGAGATCCTCAGGAAGGGATGGTAACTGCTCCTGAACTCACTGCTGTATGGGGCTTCAGTGAACATGGGGTTGGGAAGACATAAACTGATTTGCCATTGGTTTTGGCATCCATGAAAGCCTTTCATGGCTCTGAAGGCAAGAAAATCCCAAAGCAAGCGAAACATTAAGACTGAATTCCCAGGCCCTGGGTGGCTCAGTTGGTTGAACCACTCACTCTTGGTTTCAGCTCATGTCATGATCTCAAGGTCGTGAGATCGAGCCCTGTGTCAAGCCCCGCATTGGTCTCTGCACTCAGGGTGGAATCTGCTTGAGATTCTCTCTCCTTCTGCCCCATCCCTATTGTCTCTCAAATAAATAAATAAATCTTAAAAAAAAAAAAAAAAGAATGAATCCCTTATTCCTCATCCTCCCAAATATATTGACCACAAGCAACTATTTCTGAGATTAAAAACAGGGGCTCTACCACACCAACCAATATATTTATATGATTGGAGGACATGCTCTGCTGGTTTCAGATCAAGGAAAACAGGACTGTATAAGACATCTAAAATTTAAACTACAATCCAGGTCATGATATCAGTGAGGTCCCATGGGAGGGGAATGCATGGGCTTTGTTCTAAAGCATAGCTCTGATATAGAGAAAACTGTGAAATCTACTAAATTGAGTGGTCTCCCAAGACCTTTTCCAAAACCAAGATTCTGTGGCTTCTAAAACATTATTAGACCCTTTGAATGATATGTTGGTACCAGGTGTTTAAAACTCCTTTAGCTACAGCCAGAATCAGCCACATAATTTAGAAGACTCAATGCAAATGAATATATATGGCTCCTTATGAAAAACTATTAATAATTAATAATTTCAAGATGGCAACAACCATAGAGCTTTAAGCCAAGTGTAGTTTTTCTTATGGGGACAAGACCCTGTGTGACTGCACTGGTCACACATCCATGAGGCCACCCCTACGTGTGGCACCTAGCCCAGCCACAGGAAATATCCACCTCCTAATCATTATTTACATCACTACTTCAACTCTTTGTTCTAGCACTGTCAGGGAGATGAGGTGACTCTCATTACGCTCTTTCCTGCCTCATGAAATTTTAAGAGATGAAAACGATATTGGAAGTAATCTTGTCTAACATTACATCTAAAGAAGGAATTCCCTTCAAATTGCCTCTGGTAGAGTAGAAATCAGACAAATCATCTAGTGACCTAGAAAAAGTGACTTATATTCCCATTGCCTTATTTTCCTCATTTTCCTCAAATGAGGTCAGTTAGAGGCCTGTGCATCCTGTTGCTGTGAGGGTTAATTGAGATGTGTAACACAGATGTGGTATATAGTCCCATGGTCCAACATGGTTGCTCTGAACCAATTTTAGGTCCACATTCAGCATTTATTGGTATCCAAAAAAACATAGACAAAGCCACAGCTCATTAATAAAGAAATGTGTATTTTAACAATGATGTAGGAACATGGAGAAAAAAGACCTTGTACTGGACACCCTACAGTATAAATGTCATCAAATTCTCCAATAAGCATATTTGCTTTTTCTCTGAACATTTCTTTCCCCTGGCAGCCACCTCACGTCACATTTTTTTTCTTCCCTCCAAAAAATCACCCTAAAAATTTCTCCCATGCTTCTCCATTATCTCTCCTCAGTTTTTAAATGGAATTCAGGGCGGGGGCAGGGGGAGAAAGTTTGTTAACTAGCTGAACTATGACTATCTACTTTTCCTCCATCATGGCGGCGTCACAACATCACGCAAAGGCTTCTCAAAAAATTCTCTCACCCATAAAGATAGTAGGGGTTTGGAAGAGTCTCCTACCAAGAAGATAGGATTTCCTCTATATAATTATATAGTAAAGTGACTAGTTCACTGTAAATATTAATTCCCTCCTTCCTTCTATCCTTCTCAGTATTTCGGCCCAAGCACTTCCACTAATGAGAGGAACTCACTCCCTCAGATTTATTAGATTAATAACAAGAAATCCATTCTATGTTTTAATGGCTCCATTTGTTGGGAGATTCTTTCTATTTTTGACTCCAAATATGCTTCCCTGTAACTTTTGTCTGAAGTTTGTCATTCCCCCTGGGACAAATTAGAGCAAGTTTCTTTCTTTTGTAGAATTGTAACTTCTCCATCCGTAGGTTTCTCCCAGTTCATTTACTGCACTTCCTGCTACCAACTTCCCAAATTCTGGACTTTCTAGCTGCCCTCTACCAAACAACCCCAAATTTCCCCTTTTAAAAGCATGGTACTCCAAGCTAAATGCAATCTCTAAATGTGGTCTGTGATGTATTGTATGTCGAGTGCCAACAGATCATCTCTTCCCTTAATCTGGGCACACTCCGGTTAATTATTCAATCAAAGCATCTTTTGATGTCCTCAACTTCTTGGGCAGCCCTCTCAGGAGACTCTGTGGAATAGCACAGGGGGATAAGAGGAGCACTGATGCCAAACCTTGTGCATTAGTCACTAACTGTGCTGAAGCAGGCCACTAAAATTTCAACAATCAAAAATGGATTGGCTGTGACTCAGAGCAAAGGCATCAAGTAACATTAATTGAAGTAGCAAAGGCTCCAAGTGACAGGCTCCTTACTCTGAAAGCTGTGGGTGAATCCTGAAAAGAAACATCACACTCAATATAGTTTGCCTGCTCCTGTCCCCTCTGTGATCCAACCAAGTGAACACCTGGTATCTCTCAGGCACTGTTCTATGCGGTCCCATTCTCAAGCAGTTTAGAACAGATTCATGGCAAACAAGTAACCAGTTGGCAATTACAAGTAAGTAGGTAATCACAGATTGGGATAGGGCTAGGAAGAGTGTAATGAGAAACAGGATAAAAGGAGGGACCTACTTTAAGTGTGGATGATGACAAAAGGTGTCTCTGAGAAGATGACATTTAAGTTTTGATACCCAGTAGAAGTGAAAAAACTAGCCAGGCAAAGAATAGGTGGGAAAGGTTATGACAGGAAAGGGCATGGTGGGTTATAAACCCAGAGTGAGGAAATTTTGGTGTGTTTGAAGAAGCTGAAAAGATGTTAGTGTGTGTAGAGCCTAGCAAATGAGAAGGAGAAGGTCAAAAGAAGGGACAAAAATGGACAAAAAATGGACAAAAAAGTCATCAAGTATGGACGACTTCACACCAGCAGCCCTGGATAGCCATGGTGGTATGAGTCAGTGCTATGAAAAATGTTTGGTGAGCTTTAAGCAAAAGAGTAGGATAATCTGATTTAGGTTTTTAAAAACCATATTAGCCATAGCTGCTTTGTAAAGGAAAAATTGGAGGGAAGCAAGATAAGAAGTGTGGTATTAATTTGAAGGGAGTTGCAGCTGAGCAGAGACTGCTGGTGGCTTGAATCTCAATGGAAACAATGAGGACAGAAAAGAGGAGCAGTTCTGAAAAATAAATGTCAGAATTTCAACTAAACTTTAAATCATTTGATCCTGGAATCCATAAACATCCCTAGGAGTTCTTAAAATGTGGTCCCCAGACAAGGAGCATTAGCATCACCTGGGAACTTGATAGAAGTGCAAATCTCAGACTCCACACCAGATCCAGCGAATCAGAACCTGGAGGTGGGGCCAGCAATCTAGTTCTCACAAGCCTTCCAGCTCATTCTGATACACGCTCAAGTTTGAGAACCACCCACTGACCAAGAGGAATCCATTAACTTGGGGCTTTCTGAATACAACAAAACATGTGTACATGCTTTGTTATTACATACAACAAAACATGTGTAGAGAATTACTGAGTCGATGCTATGGAATTAAAATATATTTACCATGCTCTTAATACAAACTAGCATGACAGGCTGAAAATATCATAGTCATGTTCTGAAATAAAATTCTAGCTCCTACATACTGGGAACTTGTTTGAAAACTTGGCTTATAAGGTCAAGAGAATCCTCTTCTGGTGTTACTGGGATTTTTTCTTTTTTATCTTTTTATTATCCCAATTACACTAATATTTTATATTAAGATGGTTGTATCCTTGTACCTAGTCCTCAGGCTTTAATGTCTTTTATGAATTTATTCAAATATTTCATCTATATTTGGATTCCATGGAGATTTCTCCTTTCAATATGTTCCAAGAAATGTCAATTGCCTGCTTTGTTAATCATGGGGATAAGATTTTTGGTTTGCTTTAGTGCTTTTTCTCATTCTAGGAAAGAAGAGAAGTTTGATTTATTTCATTGGACAAAAGAAGTCATGACCTGACCTGAGTATAAATTAAAAGTGGCTGTCCCTTGTATGCAGCACCATGGCACTTTGGCATACCATTAAACATCCCCTCAGAAGCACTGGTTTAAAGATGTCACTATTCTACTATACTTATAACATTGTTGAGTGGGCTAATTTTTAGTGGTTAGCATAGATTACTAATAGTTACATGTTTACATTACCGAGTAGTAATTTGAGTTCCAAGTTTGGGGGTGCCTGGCTAGCTCAGTTGATAGAGCATACAACTCTTGATCTTGGGGTTGTGGGTTCAGGCCTCACGTTGGGTGTAAAGATTAGTTTAAAAAAAAAAAAAAGGTCCTCTCCCATTGAGTTCCAAGTTTGGAGTTTGGGCTTGAAAAAGGGTAAAACAGTGTGATGGACCCTGGAGCCAGGAGGTAAGACAAAAATGACAGCCCTTCTGGAATGTGGACACTACTGGGGAGAAGCAAATGCATGCATTTCCCAATAAGAACCTCAGGTCTAAGCACAATGTCTGACCAATTAACAGGTCTTGAAAAATTAATTATTTATCCAGCCTTGAAAAAGAATACAATTCCAGTACATGCTACACCATTGGGTGAACTCTAAATTTATTCTGTTTATTTCACTTATGCTAAGTGAAATAAGCCAATCACAAAAGGATGCATATTCTATGATTCCACTTACATGAGGTACCTAAAGCAAGCAAATTCACAGAGGCAGAAAGTACATAGAGCTTCCTGGGGCCTGGGGGAGGGGGAAAAAGGGAGTTAGTATTAATGGCTACAGAGTTTCTATTCCAAGATGGAATTGCAGGGGCCAAGGACAGGACTCTGCAAGATGGGCCTCTTTGGCATGAAGACTATTTTGAGTTAAAAGCAATCAAAACCCGAAAGATTCAGGAAAAATTCTTTACCTCCCTCTCAACTGCCTAAAAGAGTTAGATAGAAAACATACTGCAGGAAGAGAGCTATCACAGTAGATAACTACATTATATTATGAACTAGATATAGCAGACAGAGAGGAACATACCAAGGCTTATATGATCAAAGTCCTCTATGTTCCATTGTTTCTGAGTGCCCCAGCAAACATTCGTTTACAGAACTTTTGCTTTTTTTCATCTTCCTGTGAATTGCATTCCCCTTTCAAGTCCCAGACCCCACCACTTTCTCCTTGGTTCAGGATAACATATATACCTCATTTTGCCTATATTTGGAATTTGGTGTCTGTGTAGATGCCCTGTATATATGAAATTAAATTTTATTCTCTCATGTTAGTCTATCTCGTGTCAATTTGATTCTTCGCCCAGCCAGAAGGATCTTCAAGGGCAGAGAAAATTCTTCCTCCCCAACAGAAAGATGAAAACAGTCTGGAACTGGATAGGGGTGATGCTTGCAAATATTGTGAATATGCTTGAAGCTACTGAGATATACACTTAAAATGGCTAACATGGTAAGTTTTATGTTATGTATGTTTTACCACAATAAAAATTTTAATTAAGAGTTCAAAAGAAGCATTGAATAAATACTTGTTTACTGATACCTCCACAGGGCTGTTATAAAGATGGAATAACATGACATATAAAATGACTGCAAATACTCATTATCATTGTAATTATTACATATCCTGAAATCATTATGCTTACCCCCTGCATTATCAGAAGACCTCAGAGTTGAAACACAGGAGGCGTGTATTAAGAAAGAAAAGTTTATTAACAATATGATTATGCAAATATTACCACAAGTATTACTCATTAGTCCTTGGAACTCCTAGACCACATGCCTTCATCCTTGAGCTATTAAATACATTGGTTGTTAGTGATTAAATAAGTGTATTACACAAATTTATTTCACATGTTCATCTTACTCCATCAAGGAAATAAAAATTTTATTGTGGGATCCCTCAATTTTTTTATACCATTCTAAGAAGCCAATAAAATTTAAAAGCTAAGCAGTTTCTAATTTCGGTTTATGCATTTTCTGTAAACTGCAAAAATCCAGCAGAGAAGGATTTTTATGCATACTAAAACCTACATGGTTTTCTCGGAAGGAGGCTTCATACTACAAGATCCTCACTGCTCTAGAAAGTAAATGCAATTCCTGATCTGTAAATGCTAGCACACCCACCTGCCCCTTCTTTCCTAATGAGATGAAATTACAAAGGAGAAAGCAATTTGCAAATATCCTCCCCTTAGCTGATTTATGATTCTATAATGTATGTCAAGTCCTTTCTGAGTTCTTTTTGCTGCATATATGAGAAGACATTTAGAAAAAGGTTTTGGAGTGCTTCTAATCTTCTAAATCAACAATAAAGAAAAAATAAAGCAAAGGTCAAGGCTTTGATACACTGCTTCTAAAATACATCCCACACGGAGTAAAATGCCATGAAATCATCTGTCAGAACTGACTTTCTTCTAGAGACTACATTCCAAGAGCGTGAAGAGAGCTGGAGTGGCTATTGATGGTTTTCTTAGATTCCAGTGCACCTTAATCATATTCACAAGACTGTACTTTCTCATCACTGCAGGAGCTGACAGGATTTTGTGACAATTCTTGGAAATGCTTTTAGATGGCCTCTTCTATGAATTATGAATGTTTCACAAAGTTCTGTGGTAAGTAGAATAGCCTTGTTCTCCACTAATGCAGAGGCTGATTAGGAGGTGGCCTTTCTTTGTCTCCTTGCCTTAAAATTTAACATTATTTGTAAAGAGCTATAGAAAATAAATTTCAGTAAGATTAATAGGCTCTATTAGTTGTAAACAATTCTTTGAACTCATAAAAGGTTTTATTTCTATTCTTTCTTTTAAGAAGATTATACAAATTTCAAAATTTTCTTCTCCAATCTTAATGTGATAATAATAGTAATAATAATAAGTGACTCCTTTTAAGTATTAATAAAAAATATACAGTTGAGTCTCATTATTCCTTGTAGTTATGTTCTATAAACTTGCCACAAGCACTGAACTAGTGAATACTGACCCATTGCTTCTAGGGGAAATACAGGGTTAGATTCCTGCAAGACTCTGCACACGTTTTTGTCAACTGAGCAATATATAACTTTGTTTTATGTGTATATCTTTTAAAGGTACTTTACTATATATCAGTGATTCATTATCATCAGACGCATGGCCAACAGGCCTATAACTTATGCCTGAATGAAGCTTATCTAACATACATATTTTCTCTGTTAAGGCATATCACACCTGTTGCACGTAGGAACAACTTGCCAGCATTTTAGCACTAGGCTCGGGGACCGTTTTAAACACTGTAATTACCAAAAATAAGTACAAAAATGCAAAAAAGAAAAAAGTGAACCAAATAGAACTCAAAAAGGACAGTCGTTTACAATGTGAAAGTTGGAAAAAGAAGACAGAGGAATACCTTATTTAACATCATCTGGGAATGTATGCATCAAGCAACTCAAATTCTGCACTGTTCTCCGCATGTATATGAATGACTGCAAAATCACCACAGAGTATTGGTTTAGCAAGGAAGTGAATTCACAAATATGAAGCCCACAAATAATGATAAATAACCATATAAGTATTCATCTGAGACATCTCTCAGCTTAGAGATAATTTTTCCTTTTAAAGCCATGGTCAGTTGTTAGGACACAGTGAGGGAAGCCCACCTAGTTGTTGTGAGATTTATGATAATGGTTGTGTCTCCATTCTATCTCCAGAGTCCCTAGATAGTTTTGTGCTAAGTTATTTTATTCCTTCTCCTATCCTCTGTGGTATCCCCATGAATGAATTTGGTGTGAAGGAAAAATTGGAATCTGTCTCACCTGATAGGGGTGACCAGAACCTGGCTGGACTGCCTGATAGTCATGGTGGAGGCAGCTTCTGGTTGGAAGCTGGGACCATGTCCCAAGACAGGTTGACACAGCATCCACATCTCAGTATTGTAAGGTCCAGGTTGTCGCTCAGATAACCACCCAGTGGTTCAAGTTACCTTCAAGGAGAAGGTAAAAAATGAGAGAATGAGGCAGGAGTTGAGAGGATATAGAGCAGGAAGGCAAGAGTTCAAGGAGTTTACAAGGTAACCACCAGCACTGAGATGACAAATAGAGAGTACTGGAATTCCTATCCTCTGAAGTATTTAGTGTGTGAGTCCCACACTAGAAGAAGATATTTAAAAAGAATCATGCAAAACTGAAAAGACAAATATATCTAATAAGCATAAGTCTCAAAATGAACCCTCAGTATCTCAGTCATTCTGAGCAGATGCATGTCTATTTTATTCCTGAATATAATGAAAAGTGGAAATTTTTTAATGATTCATTGGTAGCTAATTTCTGTGGTTTTTATCACAATAAGTCCCCATTCAATAAATTTGCTTTCACTAATGACTGACCACTACACTTAGGACATACAGATGACTATCCAAAGGACTCCCAGAAATTATTCAACTCCTGCTAAGTCACTTGAGAAAGAATTTTCTATCAAATGAGTACTTTCTGCCCCAAAAATCAGGCTATGAGATTCTCTTTCTCAACCAGACAGCACAGAATGGGGGCACAGTTTCTCCCTTGTTATTTTTCTGAAGTGTTCTATAGCTGCCTCCTCCCGGATAGTTTAATTGCATGATAATTGTGTGTTCATATGCTGTGTTTCCCTCTAGGTCGCAGCCTTCCTAAGTGAAAGGATTGTGTTGTGTCTTATTCATTCCCAGCACCTATTGCAAGTTTTGACAGTAAGTGCTCAATAAATGTTTTATGAAGGAATGAATGCAATCATGTGCCAGGTCCACCTTTATCTACATGAATTATCACCTACATCTTAATTACCAAAAAATGAGGATGGGGTGCAGAACCAAGGATTTCTAAAGACTCATCCTGTTCTAAAGTTCTTTGAGCATCCTGTGAGCATCAAAGTCTGTCAAGGTGTCTTTGCTGAACTTCTTTCCCAGGCCAGATGCACATCAAGTACCAGTATGAATATTGGAACACTAATTCCTAAATCTACTTTGGAAATCCGTCCAAGCCCATGGGAAATTTCTTCCTTTGACAGGATGATGTCCCAAAGATTATCCCACTGCCCAAGGAAACTCAGATATAGGAAGCAAAGGCCTATGCCCTGCCCCCAAATCCCACTTTATGATTCTACTATGACACGTCACGGTGGCTACTGATCATACAGAATGATCAGTGCCCTGTTTCCCCTGAAAATAATTTTACAGATCCCCAGCATCCCTAGGCACCCCAGTGCCAAGCAGATATTCGCACTAGCATTATCAGAAGTAAAGAAAGAATATTTGATTAGGTGTCTGAAGACCAGTATTCAAAGCCAAGTTCTATCTCTTTGGACAAGTCACTGCTTAAGTTTTGAGTTTCAGTTTCCTCATCTGTAAAGTGGAAATGATAACTATATTATTATAAGGCACAAATAAAAAGTGAAATGTGAAAAGATTAGATGAACTAAAAAGTTATGTACATGTAAGTTAGTTTGGTTAACTTCGCTTTGGTCACCTGGGCCTTCTGCATTAGGCTCATTTCTACTCCAGGCCCTTTGCCTTTATTGTTCCTTTTACCTAGAATGACATTTAGTGGTCCTCTTCCTGGCTCATTCCTACCTCATTTAAGTCTCTACTCAAATGTCACCTACTCAGAGATAACCTCACTGACTATTCTCACTAAAATAGTACCCTCCCGGCCTTTTTGTTATTTTAACCAGTTTTATTTTTTTCTTGAAAGCACTTATTGACTATACTATGCTAGTTTGCCTATTGTTCCTCTCTCAGTGGAACACAAGTTCTTTGAGGACCAGGACTTGTCCTCTGTTGTGTTCCTAAAAGCTATTAATGACCCATGCACAGTAGGTGCTCAGTAAATATTTGTAGAATGATTGAATAATGTGCAAATAGAAGTGTAGGAATAATAATAAAAAAAAAATCTCACGATGAGATGCAATTAAAACCAGAGAAGTAAAGAAGATGAATAAGAAAGTATTTGATCTGAAATTGAACCCTAAAGCAGAACTTTGTTTTATGAATTTTTCCATAAACATAAATTACCAACATCTCAAATACATACAGTAAATTATTTGAGGACAAAGAACTTACTTTTATCTCTTTGTACACTCCCTCTCCCATTACCAAAAGAGCTGGAGAGGTGCCAATGGATACTCAAAGACAATTTCAAAAAGGAGATAAAATGTTAGTTTATTTGTTTACAAAGACATTAGTTCAATGCAATGCCCCTGACAACTTACTAGGGTATTGATCTAGTACTAATTCAGAGAAAAGATAATGGCCCCTAGACAAATTATAGACATTGTTTATGTCACAATTCTATTTCTTGGTGATGTCTTGCCTAAATAAAACCAATGCTTGTAAAAAATCAGTTAAAAATCACAGCCTGAGGTAGAGAGGAGTGCTCAAGAATCAAAATTTACAGAAAAATATCTGTCTGTTCATGGATTTCCTTTGTTTCTTTCTCCCTTCGTGCTGTCACAACTTTGCAAGCTCAATAAAGAAGGTAATAAATTAGGGGAGGAGAGATGGCTGGCAGGATGATTGGAAGAGGAGAAAAGAGAGCTGAATGTAAGGAGATGGGATCCACATGAGAGCAGATGAATATGGCAGGAACCTATGAACCAGGAAGATGCTATTGAATGTGTACCTTGTCAATGACCTATTTTAATGAAAGGCAACTGCACAAAAGCACCTACAAGAGTTTTACAAATTGTAGGGAAAAAAATCATGGAGCATTTATTTTGGCATGTGTATATAAAGTTCTTACTAAAGCATTAATTATTCTAACCAATTTATTGCACATATATGTAGTAAATACTGACTGTGGGCATGCCACTACCAAACTATAAAGGTTTCATTTTAATTTCTATCAAGAATATTTGTATTATACTCTTTGAGAAACTGACTAGGACTATTGCTCAGTTACTCAAATTTGTCAGTATTTAGGCAGCCAAATGTATTGATTTATTTCAACATTATTTAATAAAACCAACTACATTTTGAGAAGTTGTTTCAAGGAATTCAAAATACACGACTTTTTTCCTTATCCTCAAAGCACTTATCCTGACAGGAAAAGACAACATAAACAAATGAGTATGTCTAACCAATAATTGTATGCACCGCCATCAGATTTACATTCTATGGCTATGTTTGTATTTTTACTTATATGTAAAAAAGAGCTGGAGAGGTGCCAATGGATATTCAAAGACAATTTCAAAAAGGAGATACCATGTGTGCCTTGAGGGGCACTCACCAGAAGGATAAGAAACGAAAGGATATTCCAGGTAGAGGAGAAACCAGAAGCAGAGGTAGGCGTTGGAGAAAAGTAGGTAAGATTTGTTTCAGGTGGGTGAACAGAGAAAAATTTAAAAAGATCTGGTTTCAGAACTCCAAGAAACACCAACATGTAAAAGGAAATGTGACAAATCGTTGCTCCAAATTTTCCACCCACTCTTGTAATTAGGTTGGCTCTCACGATTGGCTGGTGGAATATGGGAGGAAGTGGTATGTGCCACTCTAAGACCGATTCATGAAATCACCTTGCTTCACCTTATTTCCTTGTCTCTCATCTGGATACCAATGCCCAGTGCTACATGAGCCACACTGAAGATGGCAGAACCTCCATTTATTTAAGTCCTCAATGGTTATGTGAAACAGAGTCCCTCATCTCCCTCTCCAATCTCTACTACCACCTCCACCATTAGACAGATTAAAGAATAAACTTACTGTGTTAAGCCACTGATATTTATTCTAAGACAGTTCAGCACAAGTGAATTCTGAGACTTTTATTTTAAGTTGCAATATAATACTAATAATTAAGGATTTAAGCAACCATTTGAAGGTACCAAGGTGAAAGGAAAATTACAGCTGGCCTTCAGGAAATTTGGATGGATAGGAACCATCAGGAGGTTCCTACTGATAATCAGCCCTGACTGCAGCACCCAGGCAAGCAATTTGCAGATGCTCTCCTGAAGCTGCCGTAAATCTCATGACTACTGACTTCCCACATGCTTACAGCTGCCACCAGAGAAAAACAGCTTTTCCTTTCTTCTGTTTTCCAAACCTTATGCAGTACTTCTTTTTGGCAGAAGCCAACCCAGAGTCCTGTTGGAAGAAGAATTCTGAACAATTTAATTTAGCCTTTTCTACTCTGAGATGCAGAAGAGCTTGAAAGGAGACCAGGATGACACTGAGTTGATAAGAGTCAGGCACAAGAAATAGGGAAGGAAGGAAGAAAAAGATGGAGGGAGAGAAGGCAGCCCTTTAGGGGATTCCAGGGGGAGGGAATTGAAGAAGGAATGGTATCAATGTTGCAGAAACACCATGTAGGAGGAGTACTTAAAATAGGACTTTGGTGTTACCAAAATAGTCACTAAGGACCAGCAGGAAAAGATCTCAGTAACATAGAAGAGTAGGTGCCTGACACAGCTGAGGAAAGGTAGGACACCTGCATCAAAAATATGGAAGAGGAGACTAAGTTTTAGAAAGGATGCCTATTTATATAACTAATAAAAAAACAGGATTGCATTAAAAATAAGGAAGGTTTGGGAAAGGGAACTAAGCAGTGTGAATTAAGAAAGATGGGAAGGAATTTAAGACCTTATTTTAAAATCCAACAGAGATTTTGAAATGCATAAGGGGTATATAGAGAGGGATATGAGAGAAAGCATAGATCACTGGGGCTGAAAAGGACTTTGAGGAGTGGCTATACCAAGTTTTTCACTCTATAAGTGAGAGAACAGAGCTCCATAGCAACCCAGTGAATTGCCAAGTTTGCACAACAGAGACTAAAATACAAGAACTAGACTCTACCTGGAATCGGGTTGCAGCGGAACCAGACAGAAAGGACCCAGATCTACACCAGCACCAACCTCTCTCTCCCCAACCAGGCCTAGGATTGACAGAAATTGTTCTATGGCTAAAATTAGTGGGAATAAGAAGGTAGAGCCTTATGCCATCCTGTCTTAGGCTATCTTTTAAAATCAAACACAGTATCAGTTGCAAAATCGTCCCTGTCACTACACACTCACCAGAACAGCTAACATTAAAAACATTGACAATACCAGGTATCTGAAATATATGAATTAGGTAGAACTCCTTCAATTCTACTCCTAGGTACATGCCCAGAGAAATGTGTGCCTTTCCACTAAAAGACATGAACAAGAATGTCTATAACAACTCAGCTCATTAACAGGACAAATCTGGAAACAATCTAGATGTTCATCAACCGTTGAATGGACAAATAAATGTGGAATGGTCAGATAGTGGAATACTATACAACAATGAAAATTAAGAACTTTTGGTAAACACATCAACATAGACAAAACTCAAAAATATTACAGTGCACAAAAAAAGCCAGACATAAAAAAGCACATCGTGGGCGCCTGGGTGGCTCAGTGGGTTAGGCTGCTGCCTTCGGCTTGGGTCGTGATCTCAGGGTCCTGGGATCGAGTCCCACATCGGGCTCTCTGCTCGGCAGGGGGCCTGCTTCCTCCTCTCTCTCTCTCTGCCTGCCTCTCTGCCTACTTGTGATCTCTCTCTCTGTCAAATAAATAAATAAATAAATCTTGAAAAAAAAAAAGCACATCGTTTGTGATTCTATTAATGTAGAGTTTAAGAACAGGAAACACTTATTGTGATGGAAAAACTCAGAAAGTGGTGGTTATTTTACCATTTTATATGGCCTACTTGAGCACAGCTTATATGTGGGAATTCTCAGCCTCTGTAGCCAACCAACCAAGTATTTATAATATAGATGACTTCCAGAATATTAAACATAGGTGGACAGTGATTGGGTCCCAATTCCAAGGGAACTTGGTATCCTAGGAAGCAATTTTTTCTCAAGATTCTAGATGATTGATGAAGTATTAGAGATAACCAACACTGAAAACAATGAGCTTCTCTTAATTAGATTCTTGGCAGTTTCTCCATGGAAGCATAAGAGATTAGAGAAAAGGTGGGGAGGTGTGCAAAATGGGATGATACGTTTCTGAGACCACATTTCTAAGGGAAAAAAATCCCTGCCGTGAAGAAAGGATGAAGGAATGAGGGAGGGAGAGTAAGAAACAGGGAGGAAGGAAAATGAGAGAGAGAAAGAGAAGAAGAGAGAGAAGGAGGAAAGAAGAAAGGCCACGTAGCTGCTAGCCACAATACCCCTGTTTTGGAAATCCCTCCCTACCTCTCTGTTTCATGCCCATTACCTCCTGCAGGAAGACTTTGGGGATTTAACTTTCAACAATTCTGAACACTTCTTGACCTTGCCTCCTTCCAATATCTCTCATTTTCCCCTTGTGGATAGGATATTTTGCCATTGTTTACACGGTCTTTCATATGTACACTTTGTAAATAGCACCAATGTGTTCTTTTCCAGGAGGTTCTCCTACATTCCCTTACAAAATAATGCTAGGCGAAAGAAGTGCCCAACGAATTTTAGCTAGAAATGTGCCTAACACATAAAAGGCACTCAGTAAAAATTTTCTGAATGAAAAACAAGCAAACATGAATGAATAGCACCTCACCAAAAATCCTGACTGAAGGCCTCTGTTGGGGCCTGGAATGGTCTGGGCATGAAGAATAACAGAGCTTGATGGGTATTCACATAAAGTATCTCACTTGTAAATTCTGGTTGGCCATTCTCACTTTTGGGGGGTAATAACTTTATATTAACTGATTTGCCTTTCAAAAATTGAATAAGTTTGCTTCGGACCTATTTTATCATAACCTGCTCCATCAAATTCACCTTTTCAGGATTTATGATACAATTCAATCAAGAACAGCTTTGAAAATAAATACTGCATGGGAGTTGAAAAGCACACTGGACTGGAATATCTCCCACATGGGTCGTCGACCACCACCTGCAATGTCAACAGAAGGAGCGTCACGACAGTAATACTGACTGGTAACATTTACTGAGTGCTTACTAGGTGCCAAGGTGTAAGCCAAGTGCCTTAAGCCCCATTTCTTCACAAAAATCTCTATGAAATCGGCTAAAATACCTACATCCAAATCATATAAGCTTTTCTGAGCTTCAGATTTTTCTTTTTTTTCCTTTTTAAAAAAAATTTATTTTTTTAGTTTCTTTTCAGTGTACCAGAATTCATTGTTTATGCACCACACCCAGTGCTCCATGCAATAGGTGCCCTCCAAAATACCCACCACCAGGCTCACCCAACCTCCCACCCTCCTCCCCTCCAAAACCCTCAGTTTGTTTCTCAGAGTCCATAGTCTCTCATGGTTTGTCTCCCCCTCCAATTTCCCTCAACTCCCTTCTCCTCTCCATCTCCCCATGTCCTCCGTGTTATTCCTTATGCTTCACAAATAAACAAAACCATATGATAATTGACTCTCTCTGCTTGACTTATTTCACTCAGCATAATCTCTTCCAGTCCCGTCTATGTTGATACAAAAGTTGGGTATTCATCCTTTCTGATGGAGGCATAACACTCCATAGTATATATGGACCATATCTTCTTTATCCATTTGTCTGTTGAAGGGCATCTTGGTTCTTTCCACAGTTTGGCAACTGTGGCCATTGCTGCTATGAACATTGGGGTACAGATGGCCCTTCTTTTCACTACATCTGTATCTTTAGGGTAAATACCCAGTAGTGCAATTGTAGGTTCATAGGGATGAGCTTCAGATTTTTCTTCTCCAAAGTCAAATTGTTGAAGCAAAGAATAACAACTTGCAGCCTATTACCACATGCATTTCTAAGGCATTCTCCTTAAGTATTATTTAATTTACCATTCAAGTTACCCACATGTTGTTGAATTTCATGGGAATAGCCCTGAGTTTACTAACAACTGCCCTAGTGGCCAACTGCTTACACAATGACATCTGGAAATATGCAAATCAATTTCCAAAACGACTGCAGGGTGATGGAGTTTCACGGATTTTTTTTGAGGAGACTGAGGGAAGTGGTTATATTACACAGACCTCAGTGCTCACTATGTTTGTTGCTCGAACCCTCTTGGTTCCTCCAAATACACCCTCTCAACTCTTAACACTGACGGCAGCCCTCCCCCGTTGTTATTTATTTTTCTTTAAAAAAGCAAGATTAGAAACATTAAACAAAAGAAACACTGAGGATTGGTAAAAACTACAATCACCTACTGACACACTCTTAGGCATGGTCTTATGGAGCCCAGGTTCATCCTGCCCTAGGCTCACTAGCACAGTGAAGGGCAGGCACCACGAGACCCCTGGTCAGGGTGCTGCAGATCAAGGCCTTGAATCCTCATCTTCTGACCCCATGCAGAGTGGCATTTCTACTATGCCCCAGAATGTTCTCTATGGGCTTTTCCATCTCTAAAATAATATGATCCTTTAAGATATAGAAATAAGCACAATGCAACAGTGCAAACAAGAAACAGTGTATGTCATGTTCTTCAGTTTTTGAGAATTTCCAACTCAGTTTTCCCGTCTCTATTTTACAGGGCATGTGGATTGAATTTAGTTACTGCATGGGGCAGTTCTCATGTGAGTGATGGTCGTGATTCAAAAATGCCTGGGAACATTTTCAGAGATTTATAGCCCTGTCTCCTAGGCAAAACCTGAGAAAAACAAAATGGAATTAGCACTCACTGAGTGTCCAGAATGGTCCAGGCACTCTGCTTTAACTCTCACACTATCCCCATAAAGCAGGCATTGTCGCCATTTTATTTATGAGAACAGTGAGATGTCCGGAATCTAAACTACTGAAGTCCACACAACTTATAAGTGGTAAGATTTTGAATTCAGATATATTTGATATGATAGCCCCAGAACAACCTCTTCACTGCACATCCCAGGATAGGAAAACCTGATAAAATTGAATATGCATAATCTGTACCCCCCATTCCCTCTCTGCTAGAGAAGGGAGAGTTCAGAGTAGGTCTGCTCCTGTCTGAGCACCAGGCGGTAGCCATGGTGAGGAAGGTCCATCCAGTATCAGATACCTTGGCCTGAAACTCTTCCTGTTCAGTGTTACTAAAAAGATACAGCTGACCTCCTGGCAGTCTTCTATGTGAAGACTAGAAATTATTGATACAGATGAGAGATGGCCATAGGTTAAACTAATAGATGGTGATAGTAAAGGTAGCCAAGGAGCCATGAATTTGAGAGGATTTGGTTAAGAGCCTGGATGGCAGGTCTCACTGATGGACGAGACATGGAGACTAGGATGGAGGGATCAAAGATAACAAACAAGGGAGGTCAATGAGGGCCTCTCTGAAAAGCAGAGAAAGACTGAGACCATGCAGCCACATTGAGTGTGGGAGAAGATGGGCTGCCAGGTCCAGGGTGGGAAAGAGATCAGCATCCTTGAGGAGCAAAAAGGAAACCAGAGTGGCAACATGAGCAAGCAAGGGAGAAAATGAAAAGAGAAGAGTGTGGATTTAAGGAATCAGATCATGTGGGATCTTTCAGACTTTGTTAAGACATTTTGAGTTTACTCCAGGTATAATAGAAAGAAGTTTTAAGAAAGGGCAAGAAAATGAATGATCTCCTAGAACCCTCAGAAAGACTATAGCCCTGCCAGCACTGATTTTTAGATCAGTGAACCCCATTTCAGACTTCCAATCTCCCAAATTGGAAGATAATAAACTTGTGCTATTTTAATGTGTTATAGCAACAAGCATCAACTAAATTACAAGCATTTTTCTAGATTCCATTATCTTGATTGATTTTCTATCCCTTTGACTCATTCTTCTTTACTTCCTTCTGAAGTTCTTCTTTCTCTCCCTATCCCATAAGTATATACATGTATCCAAAGTCTGTCTCATGTACACACTTTCTCCACTTAGTAGCACCTATCCAGTGACTCTAAGCATGAATTCTTGCCAAGCTACCTCCACATTTATCTCTGTGCTGATATTTTTTCTCCCAAACTTTACCCCCATTACCAAAAGCCAGCTGAACACCTCCTCCTGGACATTTTACTGGCACATTAAAGTCAGTGAGTCCAAAACAAAACTGGGTGCTTCCCCAAAGAGTAGATTAACTATAATTCTAATGAGCTTTACACTTCCGGCTGTTCACTTCGCAG
Source organism: Mustela putorius furo (assembly GCF_011764305.1). Classification (NCBI taxonomy): domain Eukaryota; kingdom Metazoa; phylum Chordata; class Mammalia; order Carnivora; family Mustelidae; genus Mustela; species Mustela putorius. The sequence goes on along the minus strand of NW_025422127.1, from coordinate 3,665,547 downwards.
GTCATTTCTGAGGACCTGGGAGAAGCCCAAGAATATGTTTACATAGTCTTATTTTTCTGGAAAATTTGCAAGAATAAGGTATTTTAACCACCCTTGGTTAAGACCATTCTCTCTTTGCAATATGACCTCATTGTCATCACACTTTCAAAACCTCAAGTGAAGTGGTATTCAAATGGCCTGGAGCATTTGGGGATCCGGTAAGAAAAAGCTGCTACTACATGTTTGTTTGTTTGTTTGTTTAATGGGATGTGATTTGCTGTCATTTTGGTGTATAATTAAGTTATAGTGAACCATCTCAGAAATATTTGTATTGTCTGCTGTATGAACTCACATCATGATACAAAGGTGCTGGACCACTGGTTGTATCACAATATGAATGAGTCCTACCATACCTGCCCCCATAACTATGTGCATAGTGAAGATAAAACAAGGGTTAAAATGTACAAAACCCGAAGTTATTTTGTGGAAAATTCCTCCAATCATAAGACAGGTAAAATTATAAGAAGGGTTTGATTCTCATTGATGCCTAGTTCTCTTCTGTTTGGAAATACAATTTAGTAAATACAGTTAGAAATACAACATTTTTTTTCACTTTTCCCTTGAGGATTGCACAAAGTAGAATTTCTTATAATTACTATATTTGTAAAACATACTTTTTACAGTTCGACCAACAGTGAGGCGGTTGATGAAGTTGCATGCTTTATAAATCCCAATTAATTTAAATTAATTAAATTAAATATTAATTTTTAAATATTTTGATTAAATATGTTGGAGAAAAGTTCAAATTACCTTTTTATTCTCTCTCTAGATAGTATTACAAATCATTTTCAGAGATTCCCATAAACTGAGAATGTCTGAGACAGATTATTTTATTTTTTCTATTATGACTATGTTTTCCCTTGTTCAAATATTTTATAGACAATTCAGTAGGTTTATTCATAAATTTTCTCAGGGTCTAGGTATTCTGTATACGTAAAATTTTTCTTCCTGCTTCTCCTAAGTTTCATATGTTTCCCATCCACAATGTCCTACAAAATTATTCAATGGTTAGATAGTCTCAAGAGATAACTGAGGCAGAAATTTGGCTGGGATGAAGCATTATGTGCTTCAGTGGGATGCCAACTGAGTTTGTATCTTAACACAGAATAAGGGAATTGTACTGATTGAGAAGTCCTGGAAGTGAGAAGGATAGGGGAAATAATAGTGTGTATAGTGAGAACATTTTTCTATTTCCTTAAAAGATGGTTCCAGTGTTTGAGAGCTTTCACTAACACATGGAGAATGCAGAGCTTATTGAATCCCAAGATCTAACCAAGGCTATTCTGCGTGGTATTCATTAGGTAAGTGCAGCCAGTCATTGCCTGAAAATCAAAACACTTCGACCAACCTACTATAGTGTCTTATGGACCAAATTCACATCCCTCCCCAACACATTTCTTCCTATGTCCAACACTATCACCTTCAAAGTAAGCATTCCTCCAAAATTGATTTCTGGGCAACTTCTCCCTCCCTCTCTTTGAAAAAACTGGAATAATGACATAAAAATTTCCAAAAATAATCTTTAGAGTAATGAAAGATGCAGGTTTCTTAAACTTAAATTGCATTTTAGCTTTGAGATTATTTTCTTATATCCTAATTCATACTGGGTCATACCTTATTTGTTTTTAATACCACCACAACTTCTTAAAAGAGTTGAAGGCAATTAAAACAATTTTCTAAAAAGACAAGTAAATCCCCAAGTGAAAGGATTAGAGGCTACTATTGAGTATTGATATGTTAATAGCATAGACTCCATGACAGGTGGAACCCAACATGTGCCCTTAATGAGACACCCCTCTTCCAAGCCAGGATGGTAGTGAGTGGGGGATGTGCAATATGATTTATCCAGTGGCTGCTTTTCTAAAGCCTCAGAGAACACAGTTGTCAAGCTGAAATAGCACATCCTGACCGCCAAGATGACACAAGATGTGGAAGGAAACTCTCAGAAAATGGCACTGACGCAACACAAGCCCTTCATTCATCATGCCAAAGGCTATAATGAGGGAGGACCATGTAGTGTCCAAAGGCATCATTACTGAACACATTTCTGATTTAGATTTGCATTAGAATCATGATCTACTTACTTAGAATTTCACATATTTGGGGCTCTTTTCTTCTCACTTAGCGTTATACAATTCAGCCGACCTTTGTTTCTTGAAGTAAATTAGAGACAAAATTATTTCTTCCTGATTAAGATCAATGATATGATATCTACTTAGCTTTGATACTCTGACAAACCCTACTTTTAAGGGGAAATCACCTAGTTCTACTGAGTAATAGATAGTTTTCTTTTTCTGCTTTGTGTGTGCTTGTGTGTATATATGCACATGTGACCCAGAGTTTATATTTGGTTTCCAAACAGCGATGCATTGTTTCAGCTCTTCTGTGATGCCTTCAGGGATTAGCTAAAGGGCCACAATTGCTAATCAAATTTTACACCAGTAAACTTGGCTTGAAGAGCTGCTGTAAAAATCCCACTGATTGTCATAAGCACTCATTCATAAGAATGCACACTACCGAGCATATGTGGGACAGGATGTTTTGCTATGCCAAAAACGAATTTTCATGCTGTTGAATTTATGCATTTCCCGCTGCTACTCAAAAGGCTTGTCTGAATGTTCGGGCAGGGGAGAGCACTCTCTGTGGAAAAATGTTCCTCTTCTGTTTGTGTCAAAAGGTCTGACCTGTACTCCAGTCCCCATTCAGAGGTAATTTGCACACTCTGTTAGATAATCTTCCAAAAATCCACCAGGATAGAATGCCGGCTTAATTTTTGCTTAAAAAGAGAAGGACTATAAAAAGAATATTAGGAAGGGAGAAAACAGTCTTAAAATGGAAACCAAAACAGGCATTTGGGAAAGATAAATGCAACATCCCCTTCACCCTCAGGAAATGAAATTTTTCTGACAGGGTCGGAGACTCTGCTTGGCAAACCTTCTTAAATTAATTACCTTCTTGACATTTTAAAGGAAGGTTTCAGATTGTAAATTTAACCCAGACAAAGCATTCTTTTTAATCTTGTCAGTATGCAAACTACTTTGCACTGCAGTCTGTGAATTATTTATCAGAGGAACGACCCCAAAGGGCGAAAGGAAAAAGCAGGCATATTTGATCTGAGATTCCACAGCTAGATGTAGTTCTTTGCCTCAGATCTGTACCTGTTGCAACTACTTAACTTTTTTTGCTTTTGATGTTTTTAATACCTTGAGCATTCTTTGTCTCTGAGAGGAAGACATTTGGTACCATTTTAATGTGCTTATTAAGATGAGTGAAATATATGTCTCAGCAGGTTTTATATGGCTGCCACAGTTGGGTTGGTGGGGGAAACAACAGGGCTTCTTTTCAATTTACTTTCACGTTCTATATGCCAGACAAGAAGCATCTCTGCCTACTCCTGGGCCCATGTGAAAAGGAGCCTGGAGGGATGAACTGTCAAGGAAATTAACTCTTCCAGGTATCAGTAAGCTTGTGTACATACGTTTTCAACATACATTTACAGATTAGTTTAGGGCTTAAAGAAAAATGAAATTTACTATGCTTAGAAGCTATAAAACAAGCTGTGGCTTTCGTTCTAAAATTAAGTGTTCTTCGATCAAATGCTTTGGGATCAAGAACACCCTTGCAATGGGACATGCTGTTCATTCTAAAGCATTATATAATAGACATGGCACTAGAACAGCAACAGGACACATAAACTGATAGAGAGCAGCGTCTGTTACCTTCAAGGAAAGAGTTTGCAGAGTGATGGCAAACTCAGCTTAGAAAATCATTCCCCATGGCTTCGGTCCCGCGGGGGTGGGATGTATGCATAGATCACTACGTCTCACCTGAGAACGCTTCACATGTCTCTTCTCAGGAGATTCCTGGGCTGCCCTTCAGAGAAAAAGGAAGGGATGCAAACTTATTGTGCCTTCTCCTGCCATGTGTGCTCATTTCACTCTAAACAGATCTCACCAGTCCATCAAAAGATGGGTGTACCCTTGGCAATTGTAAATAAATCTCCCAGTATGCACAGCTATGTGTCTTCATGAGATACTCCTTTCAAAACTAATAAAAAGCATGCATGTGATAGCTAAAATAAAGCTAAAAATTAGACCTAGTTTTTCATTTAACTCCCAAGACCATGTGGGGCTGATTTATTCTCCTTCAAAATGCTGATCTGTTACTGTAAGAAACTACCATTTATTGAGTGATTATTATGTTCCATGCTCTCGCAACTCACTTATGAGAAACATCGTATTGTCCTCTCTACACCCTTCCTTTTTTTAAAGATGTATTTGTTTGAGAGAAAGAGCACAAGAGGGAGGGGCAGAGGGAGAAGAAAAGGGAATCTCAAGCAGACTCCATGCTGAGGGTAGAGACTGACCAGGGGCTCAATTTCACAACCCTGAGATCATGACCTGAGCCAAAACTGAGAATGGGACACTTAACTGACTGCACCCCCCACGTGCCCCTTCACCCTTCCACAACCTGCCTTTTTTTTTTTTTTTTAATAGCTGAGAAAATTGGGGCTTGAAGGGACATTGAGTCTCAAGCCAATGGTCCTGTAGCTTAGAAATCTGTGATTCAAAGTTAGGTGTTCCTGACCCCAAATTCCATGTGCTATGCCTCTCTAACAGGGAGATGTGATCTTAATTCCATTTGGTTGCCTGTAATTCTTCTCTTTTTGCACATTTCAATCTAGTAGAAGTATAATAACCCTAACAGTTCACGAAATAAAGAGAGATACTTTATAATTTTCTGGGTCATGCTAGAAATGTTTTAAACTTGTATTTAAATCTTAACAATCTAACCTCTAAAGAAACTATTTTATGCAGTTTATATAAACCAAACAAATGAAAAATAGCATATAAATTTGAGTTTCAGCAAGTATGTTTTCTAGAAGAATTACACAGGCACCTACCAAGGAAGCATATAACATGCAACCAGCAAAGAATTGATCTTCATTAGTCAGTGCTTTCCAGATACACAGAGGATTTACCTACTTAATAAGACTTATAAGAACAAATCCCCTGAGCATGAATTAGAGAGACTGGGCACTCTGAGGCTTATCCTTTCATAGAGCTGTCACACATACTAATTGAAGGACCATGAATGTCTTGCTCTCTTTTTCTGGTAAGTCCTCTTTCATTCACCTCTTGAATAAGCACCACATGCAGAACACTAGATGCTCTGCCCCAAGGTCATCTCCACTGGGTGAAATTAAACAGTGAGATCCAGACCCAGGAATGATGTCCTTTTAGAGTCATGGCATGTCACATTTTCAGAACTGGAAAGAAACATAGAGATTAGAAGAAGTCCAAAATTTTAATGACAAGGAGATGAAGAGACAGGTGCAAAGCCACCTACCTTGTCTGAGTTTGAACAAAAACTAAGACTACATATGTATTAAGACTCATCATGGCTTTAACGGGAGACAGAACCTTTTGTTTTAATATAACCAGGCTTAGGCAGCGCTCTCCAGGGGAAAAAAAAAAAAAAAAAACCAACAGAAAGATGAAGAGAAGAGAGAGAGAGAGATTAAGAGATTTATGATAAGGAATTAATTCATGTGATTAAGGAAGCTGACAAGCCCTAAGATCAGCTAAATGAGTCAGCAAGCTGGGGACCCGGGAGAACCACTGCTAGAGTTCCAGTCTGTATCATTTATGACCAGGCTTGAGACCCAGAAGATCCTATGTTTCAGTTCAATTTCAAGGCAGGAAACAACCCTGTGTGCCAGTTTGAGGTCAGTCGAACAAGAGTTCTCTCCTACTCAGGAGAAAGTCAGCTTTTTTTCTTCTGTGATGGGTCTTCTACAAAATGTCCTGTCAAATTGACATATAAAATCAGCTATCACATCACCTAATCTGATGATTGTATTCTATTAACTCACATCTCTGTTAACGGCTAATTCTTATATTTAGAAGTTAAAAGAAACGCAACTCAGATATTCATAAAATGCTGTAGTTATTATCAAAGCATATCAAAAGCAGTATGTTTATCTATTAAAAGGTTATCACTTCAGTGAAGAAGTTGATTCACATTTAACAAGATCCTCGATGACATTTATTGGTTCTTCCAATGTTTTGATCTTAATATTTAAGTTATTATATTCTCTAAAATGTAAGAACAAAACTCACAGATGTAAGCAGTACAATAAACTTAAGTGTTTAGTTAGACAGTTAAATCACTTAAGCCAACATATAGAGAAAATTTAGGGTATAATAACTTGTTTTCTAAAGGATGTGAGATGCTAGGGAGGACCTTTCTTCAATCACACAAATGTAGTGATACATTTTGTTTGGTATTCCACGAATATTCAATACCAAGACAAATAAAACGAGTTTGTCATTTTTTTATTAAGAGATGTACATTTAAGATCATGGGGTGATTTTAAAATATAACCACAAATTCTTTCATATTTCCCCCTTCAGGAGGTAGAGCTTAATTCTCTTCCCCTTGAGTGTGGGCTACACTTAGTGACTCACTTCTAACAAATAGTATATGGCAGAAGTGGTGACGTACCACCTCTGAGGTTAGGTTATAAAAGATAGTGTGACTTCTGCCTTCCTCTGTCTTGAACTGCTATCTCTGGAAAAAGCCAGCTATAATATCACAGGGAGACTGAAGCAGCCCTAGGAGAGGTCCACGTGGTGAGCAACTAAAGCTTCCTCCCCATATCCAGGAATGAGCTGAGGGCACCTGTCAACAGCCATGGGAGCACGTCATTGTGAACGTAGATCCTCCAGCTCTGACCAACCCTTCAGATGACTCAAGCCCCTACTGAGCCTTTCAATGAAGCTGACTATAACAGGAATGACCCTGAGTGAATCAACAAACTAAGCTTCCTCTACACTTCTGAACCACAGCAGCTGTTAGGTAATAAAAAATGTGTTGTTTTCAGATACTGAGTTTAGGGGTCATTTGTTTTATAGCAATGGATAGCTCAGCCATGGGAAGTCTAAATTTCCGTTATCATAAGACTTTTCATCTATAAATTATCATCCACTTATAGTATATTATATTTATAATTTATAGATCATGTATTTGGGGGGCCAAAGTAAATGAATGTGTGTATCTATGGAAATAATATAATTTTAATGTTTGTGAAATATTTTTTTCTTATATGAATTTCACCCTGAGCACCAGTGATAAAATTGTTTTCCATGTTTTGGTAAAAAATTGCTCTACAATAGCAGAAGCTTGACAGTTTCTTTGAAACCCTTTTTAATCTCATTCCTTTTTTTTTTTTTTTTTTTTTTGAGTTGCCATGTAGTAGTTTGAGGAGAAAATATAAAGATGGTTAGTACTTTCACTTTTTTATTTACGGAGTTCAAGCATAAGTTAAAAATGCAATTAGTTCTTCTAAATAAACTCCCTGCTATAAAAAAAATCATTAAACATTATCTACACTTATTTCTCCAAGATTAAAAATCATTCTCCTCTTTATATCAACTCATTTTAAACTTTTTTCTTGATCCATTCATTCTACATTGATTTGCTTAACTGATCTTTTATTCTCAGCATATTTCTACATTTTACATTTCGGCTAGCCACTTTCCATCCTAACCTCTTTCCTGATTTTTTTTTTCTACTCCTTCTGCCGGCACTAACTCCTCTCTTCTTTTTACTTCAACTGCACTTCTAAGGTAACTTCTTTAAAAAAAAATAGCATTATTTTTACCAACTTCCAGTTATTTCAACTACATCACTCTTGTCTCTCAAACAAGACTGCACACTTCTTCGATTGTTTCTTTTTTCTTTACTGTGCTTTTGATGCCTAACCCAATGTTGAACACAAAGGAACCACTCAGTAAAACTATGTTGCATTATATTTATTTCCTTTTCTCAATGGTTCTTGCTTCGTAGGATCTTACTCCGCTTTGGGGAAGAGCCTTATCTGGAACTAAGCACAGCTGCAAAGGAACACAGAGGTGCAACAGACAAGTTGCAGGGGGCATAGAAAAAGGAACTAGCAAGAAGAGACATGGCCATACCACTCTCATAACTTCTAAATACATTCCTGAATACACATTAGCTCTAGGGACACAAAATCACTGAGTATCCTCTTTTTTTTTCCTTTGATTTTCATATGGGCAGAGGAGAAATATATGGGCAGTGTCACTGCCCTCTCTCAGTAAAGTTAAAGCTGAAGGTTTGCTCATATCTGCCCAGCCAGCTGGGTTCATCATTGTCTTCTACTTGGCTGTACATGTATGCATCTTTTAGAATCTCAATGTTGCCTGACTGCCCCCTGCAATATATTTTTTCTCACATTTTCTATCATCTATGATACAGTTGGCATATAGTGGTGGATGATTTTACCTTCTCTATACGTATTTGTTCATTGCACTTCCTAATATAGCATTCAGTATTTATTTTTCATCATTGACAGTTGACTGCTCTGTTTCAAATATATAAGAAAGAGAAAAAGTGGGAGAAAAGTAGGTGAGAATTGCTGATGACCCAGGTTTAGGAATATTAATAGTAATGATTTCTCCTGGAAAATACAAGAGTGGGAAGGACGGCAAAGATGTGCAGGGACAAGGCTGCATCCTCTACCCATTACTATTTAGTAGCTAATACAGAGGAGTCTTTTTGCATAGCTTATTCAGATTTAATCAGCTCTGGAACTAGATAGACACATGATGACTGGGTTTGGTCTAATTATATGCTCTAACCTATCTTTGCTGGGTTATTTGTCTCTTCCAGAACTTGTTAGATAAATAGCTTTCTTAAACTCCTCATCTACACAAAATATTTATAAATAGTATGAAATAGAAGAAGGTCAGAGAGTAAAAATTTGGTGTGGAGAGCAAATATATAACCTTTTATTAAAATAGACTAGATTTGTGTGAATGACAGAGAGCTATAAGGCAGTAGGAGTATAATGGGTTTATTATTTTATCATTTTGCTTTATTTAGAGATTTGTGCTTTATCTAAAGGAGTACCAATTTCTAGAAGGAGAAGAAACAAAGAGAAATCCAGCCAAAGGGAAGACATAGTGCTGTGGAAGAACATAACATTTTTAGAGAAAGTTGAGAAACTGAATGTTGTTAGAATTTGGTATACATGATAGGGAATAGTTGGGGGGAATGACTCTGATGGATATATTCAGATTAGATTGTGAAAAACTTGGTGCTCATCCATTCATTCAAAAATATGGCAGGTCCTAAATGAGTAAGACAGTCACAGGTCCTGCCCTCAAGGAGTTTATGGTCCATGTACATCATGAGGGAGTTTTAACTTGTTCATCTACAGGGATGGCTTCTTAGATATTACTGGATCACAACTTTTCTGAATCATAACTTGACCAGTGGAGCTTTGGGATTTCCAGGTCCTGCAAGACCAGTTAGAGGGCTGTGGTGATGGTAACCAAGATAAAAATAAGATAAGGGGTTAACAAGGCAGTAATGAGAGGTGGAGAAGAAAGGTTAGATTCGGGATACATTTTCAAAGTTAAATTAACAGAATTAATTAGCTACATAGATGTGAGGTGGAGGGAGAAAAAGTGAAAGAAATCCCTGAGGTTTCCAATGTGGAGGAGAGATTGAGTGAACAGAGAGGGATGGAGGAGGAACAGGTTTGGTTTGGAAGAAAAGAAGCTTGCTTCCAAATCTATTAAGATTTAAAGGGACCTCCAGAAATTCCTTAGGTGTTTAATTAAACTGCCCTACTCTTAAAAGTCACATTTTCCCTCCTATTTACTCTTTACTGTTACTCTTCTTGATCCCAGAAGTTTGGGAAAGTGGGGAATGTGGACAGAAGCAGGGCATGATCAGAGTGAGGGCAGGTGACCCGATCTGGATGTGTAAACCTTGCTCCTGGAAACACCAAAACCACAGGTGAGAAGGTAGAATCTTCCATGACAGCTGGGTATCTGATTTACATGATGTCAAAAAGCAGATTGTTTGAGCTGTTTATTTTATTGGATTGGAGTTTTTTTAACTGACTGAGAAAATGGTGGTTTTTCCATATAGTGTGCAAACGTCTTTCTCCCTCATAACATAAAACATCATAAAGCTACTTCTGGCATGAATTTATGTGGTATGATCTCAGATATGCCAAGATTCCCCAAGAAGGGAATCTACTCAAAGTATCTTCTCCAGAGGCTAAAATTTCTGCATGAATGGATCCATTTATTTGGCCCAAACATTATCACCCTCCAAACCTGCCAGCCACAGTGCTAATGCATGTATTGTGGAGGAGATGTGCATTCATATTTAGTATGTCTTTATTCCTACTCTTTCCTGCCTGAAGTAATATTCCCCATGTGACTTATCTCATTTTTCAAAGCCAGTTCCATTGTCACTTCCTCTCCACATATTTCCTTAAACGTCCCCTATGTACCTGCCCAAAACATACACACACACACACACACACACACACACACTTTCCCTGGGATAAAATATTTCACACTTCTTATGTTCCTCTATCTTCTAATGTGCTTGTAGTATAGCAAATGTCATACTGTGCTATCAATTTGAGTTTTAGGATCTTTCTTCCTCACTGTAGAAAGGAGCTTTTTTAAAGGTGAGGAACAGAGGGATGCCTGGGTGGCTCAGTTTGTTAAGCATCAGACTCTTGATTTTGGCTCAAGTGAGGATCACAGGGTTGGGCGACTGAACCCCGTGTCCAGCTCCTCACTCAGCAGGGAGTCTGCCGAAGATTCTCTCTCCCCTCTTCCTGTGCCCTCTTTTTTAAAATAAATAAATCAATCATAAAAACATAAAGGTAAGGAGCATATTCTTATGTTATACATTTTCATATCCCCAACATGTAGCACAATGAATAGTATATAGTAGATAAATGTTTACTGTTGATTGCTAGCCAGTGTAATACCCCTAAATGGGTGACCCCCAGAGTCCCACTAAGATAATAAGACAGAGATGGGTAACAGATTTCAGCTCATCTACTCCAGTAAATTGCTCACATTGCCTGGAGCTTTGGTAAGAAAGGAGGCCATGATCCTGTCTAACCTCAGCGGGGAAGAGTCCCATGATCAATAGAGACATCTGCCATGACATTAGAGGCAACAGTGACAGCATCATTATTTTCTGTCCCCCAACTAGGTGTGTAGTCGGTAAGGTAATCATTTACTCACTCAACAAATATTCATCATGCATCTGGCACTGTTGCTGAGCACCAGGGGACAGAACATGCAGATAATGAACATACAGCTCCTACCCTCAGGAATCCGGGAAGTCTGGAAAGTAAATGATGTGACAACACTTGTAATTTATTCAATTGTGTTATAATAGCAGTATAATAATAATTTGCTGGGTAGGAGGTAAAAAAGGAACCAGAGAGTATGTCATCTGTTTCCTATATTGCCCAGGGCGGAGAGTATATTGATGAGTGCCCATGAAAAATCCAGTCCCCAGGATGGGTGATTACATGATGGCATCATTGTTTAAAGACTTCATTCATTCATTCATTCATTCTTTTGAAAGAATGTTTATCAAATTCCTATTTCATGTCAGTCCATGCGCTAGATACTGGACAGGTTATGCCAAGTAAAATAATCTAAACAGAGGGCAAAAAATAAACTAGCGATCATCACATAATAAAATGTATAATTACAAATTAGGATCAGTGAGAGCCCCAATCTGTTTCTTCAGTCATTCTAAACAATGTTCAGTATAATTTTGATCCTTAGCTTGGCCTTAACTGAGGTCAAAATGCATTAACCCTTTTTTTAAGATTTGATTTATTTATTTGAGAGAGAGAGAGCATAAGAGTGGGGGAGAGTCAGAGGGAGAATCAAACTCCGCACTGAGCAGGGATCCAATGAGGGATCCAATGGGATAAACATTATCCCATATACTGGGATCCTGGGATCATGACCTGAGCCGAAGGCAGACACTTAACCAACTGAACTACCCAGGAGTCCCTGCATTAACCATTTACATAAATACTCCCTTTTGTTTTTCTCTAATATAGTAAAGGAGCTTACCAATTAGTCTCACATATTCAGTGGTTATGCATGAGTCCTCCAGAGCCCAACCACCTCCAGAGTAACTAATCAGTGCATTTCTGGACAGTAAACCTGTGGCCCTCATCTGGATTGTTTTGATCTCAAAAAGTCAGCTACCCAGAGGTACATTGCTTCAATAGCCAATCTCCCTCTTGACCTCTTTTAGATGTTTTGAAATCTACATTTCTAACAATCCTAACCTCTTATCAAAACATCCCATGAAAAATTTCCATTCCATTTTTTTGCAAAACCTAAATACAATAGAAAATATCTCTGGAATAAAGAGAATATATATATTTATATTTATATGTTTATGTTAATATTATATATATTTATATACACATTTGAATGAAGATGCCCATTAACTAAAAATTCATTTATATTAGATAATATTCCTTTTGCCATAAACCCCTCCTGGTCTTAAAAATTTATTGAAAATTAAACTCTAGCATCCAGAATTGTTTCACTTTCCATTTTGCAGGGAATCTTATGACACAAATATTTTCACAACATTTTTCACATAACTTTTTTTTAGTTTTTTGTCATTGCTCACTGTTTTATACAAATGTATATTGCCTGTGCCCTCTGTCCTGTTTATAGACCCACTGTTAACTGCCTGTGCAAGATTACTCCAGCTGGAAGCCCACCTATATGCAACACTATTATACTGCACTAAAATAACTCTTCCTGTATTTCCTTTTTTGTGATGGGTGTTATAGAAAGAGGAGTTAAGTATAAGCAGTTGAGGCTCACAGATACTCGGGATTGCTTGCTTGCTACCGATCCAGCCTCCCTCTTGGTTAAAAAAAAATAGGGTCTCCAGCATTTCCTAAGAGTCCGTTTTGGAAAGTGCCCCTGTGGAAAAGGAGAATCACTTAAAGCCAGAGTCCCAGCTCAGCTCATAGCTGGATGTGTGACTCTGACCTAGTGAGTTCATGTGTAGGATTTAGTTCCTTTTTATACTTGTTTCAGAGACTTGTTGTAACATGTACAAAAGTGCCTTGTAAGCTATAAGGTCCTCCACCAATGCAAGTCTGGACTGAGAGATTAATTTCTTCATGGGCAGTCCTATCAGATGGCCAGTGGTGTCCAACTAACAGAGAACAAAGCATGGGCTCCCAAATAATGTGAATCTGCATTCAGTCCCTGCATAGGCTTGGACAAGTAATATGCTCCCTCTACCCTCGGTCTCTTCTTTTGTGCCATCAGGGATAGGGGCCCGGCCTGGGCAGGGGCTAGTACAGTAATGTGATGATACAGATAATCAGCTGATGTTGAGTAATTGTTTTGCTTTTTTTGTTGGTGGTTTTTGTTGTGTAACTGCAGGTAAGGGTCTCTGTGATAACCCAGAATTACCTGAAACCCCCTTTCACATGATGGTCCTTCAAATACTGGTGGGAAGCTCTATGGCCCTCCCATCGCTTTTTCTATCAAACAATTCTTTCTTAAATTGTTTTCCCTCCCAGCTTCCCATCAAGACGCCTGGGTCCCTCCACGCTCCACCCATCTCTGGGCTTTCTCCAGCCTGCCAAGTTTCCCTACAAAGAGCCACCCCAGGCTGCCTTCCCGGCTGTAGCAGAAGCCTTGTCTGCTTTCTGGTGGTAATTACTTCTGCTGCATCTGTGTTTACTTTAGAACCTGTGGCTAAGGTAATTAGCTGGCAGCTGGCTAAACCTTAGATAATAATGTGCCTGACATTTTAGGTATCTCTTTTCTAGAAATCATTTTTTTTTTTACCTTATTTCACTTACACAGTCAACAGACAGTAACGGTCCCTCGGTGGAACACAATCAGGATTCATCTGCATCTGGAGGAGATCCGCTTCTTTAAATGTGGTTGAGTTGGAAATGACTGCTTCTACATGTAGAGTGTTTTTTGATTGCAGTACTTTTTCATTTACTCACTAAACATTCATGGAGGGCCTGCTATGGGTAGGGCCCAGGGCAAGGCACTAGGGACACAAGCACAAATATGACACCATCCCTTTCCTCAAAGATTTTGAAATTCAGAGACAGGCATCAAACAGCTGTCTATGCCAAATGTGTGGGGTTGGAAATGGGGCAGTGGGCACTCGGGAGGAAACCCATGAGCAGGGCCTTTAATGGAAAATAGGTATGTAAATATTTACAGGGCTTATTGGAGTATCCAATACAGGACACTCTTCCTAGACTGAGGGGCATACGCAAAAGTATTGAGGTTTCATATCCTTGACACAACATGATTAATTGGAAATCGAAAGACAAGACTAGGGTCAAGCAAGCAAGGCACCTGGGTACAAGGATTTAAGGAGGCGCCGCAAGTCCAGGGTTGGCTTGACGCCGTCAGAAACGACATCCACCCCACTTGTACCAGCCTAAGAGGAAGTACCTCCTTAAATTTTGCACCCTGGGCACCTCACTTGTCTCACCCTAATCCCAGCCCTGATGTATATAAGAATGTGTGTATGTCAACAGAACCTATATATCAATGGGGCAATGCCATAATAGCCCACGTGCTTACTGATTTATTTATGCCCAGAGAGGATCACTTTTCTAAACAATTCTTACACTTCCCCCAGCAATAAGGCTTGTGCCTGACTTCCTCTAACCCAACTTAGGAAACGGGGCCAAAGAAAATAAAACGTTCAAACACCCAGAACCCCAGTCCTTCGATAGGTGATGTTTTGTAGCCATCCAACATTTCAATATTTTCTTTATACCTAAAAAGCTGTTTATATTTAGATGTCTCTAAATTAAGTTGTCTGCAGAAAGAGGGTGATTTGATTTTAAAAAAATTCAAAACATTGGGGCGCCTGGGTGGCTCAGTGGATTAAGCCTCTGCCTTCGGCTCAGGTCATGATCTCAGGGTCCTGGGATCGAGCCCCACTTCAGACGCTCCGCTCAGCAGGGAGCCTGCTTCCCTTCCTCTCTCTCTGCCTGCCTCTCTGCCTATGTGTGATCTCTGTCTGTCAAATAAATAAATAAATAAATCTGTTTTTTTAAATAAATAAAAAAATTTCAAGACAAAAAATAGCTAATGAAGCTCTTCATTCTTGTGACTGAAAGGAAAGATTTTATGGAAGAAGAATAAAAGGACATGTCTGAGAAGCGCCTCCCACAGTGGGGGAAGGGTGCTGACGAGGTGCTGGGCCACCAGTCTGCGTTGGCGACATGAGAATGATCTCAGTGGCTTAGGCAGGGTAAATGCGAATGATAAAATCTTACAAGATAAGATTACTGAAAGAATAGAAATCCCACAATTAGGTAATTGCAGAGCAAACCTGAATGATATTACTAGCAGATGTGTAATGCTCTAGGAATGCTTCTACCACTGGATAGGATAACAGAATTAATACTTCATTTCTATTCTGAAGCTAATCCTGTGCCGTAATCGCCTAACGACCATCATGTGAGATGTCCGTAAGTTCTCCAGTTCACGCCATTGAATGTCAGTGAATTGTGAAGTGAAGCAATTATTCAAAGCTGACACTTTTCAAACTTGTTGCTTAACAGCTTCGGTGCTTATTAACATACTGATTTCATATATATGTATGTATATGAAATACATGTATGTGTATGTGTATATGAAATACATACATATATATGGTTCCTTTTTCTAGAACATTTTAATAGCTTTAGGACTGTATCTGAATTACCACTGTGGGGCCTTACCAGTGCAGTCTCCACATTTCTCCCACATCCCCCTCACATCCTCATGGCTTTGGGCCTCCTATGGTCCCCTCCCTTGGGACCCTGCTCCCCTGTCCTAGATTAACCTCTCTGGTGGAACTGGCATCAGTCTTGCTGACCATGGTACTCTAGCACACAGTATTCAGTCTGGCACATAATAGGTTCCTAATAAGTATTTGTTGAACAAATTATGCATCAATGAGTATGTTGTTATATACTGCTGGATAAGGGTATGTGTCTGTCTATTCTCACCTCAGCATTCTGGGGTGATCCTTGAAAACATAAGTAGGATCTTGCTCCCTTTGACCAGAACTTTCTAGGGGCTTCACATCTGGCTCAGAAGTAGCACCTCCTTGCCAACCCAGGTGGTGTGATCCAGCCCCCATGACCCCTCGGACCCCATTACCCTGCACTCTTCCCTTTTACTTTCTTATGTAGTTCCAGTGACTTCCTTGCTGCTTTTTATTTTGTTTCCTTTTGACATACTAGGCATGCTGCCTCCTCAATGCATTGGTTAGAATGCTCCCCTCAAATTTCTCAGTGTTAATTTGGCTCATTTCTGCACTTCTCCAAACCTTGCCTCAAACCCACCTTCCCAGTGAGCCTCCTCCACTACTGGGATTCGCCATATGCACCCTTCCCTCTCACCATAAACCTGATCCTTCCAAAATGCTGTATGATGTATTTATAAATGCTAAGTTTTGTTAACCCTCTGTCCCCATTAAAAAGCTAAGCTCTTCAAGGCAGGGATTTTTACCCATTTTACTTAGTGATCCATCCCATGTGCCCAGAACCATGCTTGAACCATGAACATCTATTGAATTAATGATTTGCAGATCACAGCTGAGCAAGTGCTGCCAAGTATAAAATAATATTTTATAAATAATTCATCTTTTTCTTGCCTTGTTTTATCCTATCAACAACTTCTGGTGATAGGTACTATTACTATTATTCTCATTTTTAGTTGAAGAAATTGAGCCCTGAGAATTGAGTGGCTTGTTCTTTGTCCACAAGGTGAGTTGGTTCATTCAACCTTCATAGGGACCTCCTTCTACTCGGAGATTTTGGAAAACTACAAACTATATTTCCTAGACTCCCTTGCAGTTCAAGTTGAATTCCCAGAGAGACTGCAAGGTAGGAGTGAGGTAGAGGCCATCTTTCTGCATTTTTGTCTGTTTCTCCTGGCCTGCATGGTTGTGGAAACATTAAATATCTCTGTAACATGGTTCTTGTGTCCCTTCTCCAGCTTTCTGGGTGTTGAGAAGACATGTTGGAGATCATGGCAGCAGTAAGACTTCACAATTTGGCTTCCTAAGCCCTGGGTCACAGCTGTGATGTCATTCTTCAGCTCCCAGGGCAAGAGAGACACTTAAAACAAGAGAATAGAAGCAGCTGCATCAAGGTGTTTATCCCACCTGGTTCCAGGGTGACCTCAAAGATAGCAGCTTCTAGAACTTCCTACAGGAGGGCAGTACTGCCTGGCGCTGAGAATCAGAAATGGAAGTCAGTTTATAACATACTTTTTCAGCCTTCCCAACAATTTTGCAAGCCCCTACTTTCCCATATTAAATTCCTCTGTACTTAAAATATCTAAAGTATCTTCTGTTTCTACTCTGAAGCTGATAGATAGGACCTTAGATTACATCATGAAAACTAGATTCTCCTTCTAGAGCCTTTCAACACAACAAAGTATTTCCTGAGCACTCACCTTTGGAGTGTTAGACACTGGATTAGATCCATGACACAATTACAAATATACAATAATGCATAATAACAATATTCTATTGAGATCAACCCCACCTGCAGAATTTGGGGTTCCCTACCCCTTTTCAAATCCCTCATAATTCAGAAGAGCTCAAGAGCTCCAAATGCAATCCCCTATTAACCATCAGCAGATTTCTCCTCCCTATAACCAGTCCTGACCACACAAAGCAACCTTACTGTTCCCAACACAGGTTAAAAATGGGTAAAGTATCAGAGTGAAACTGTGACATCCACTTCCATCCACAAGAAGTGGTTTTCCTTCCAATTCACTCTCCAGGAGAGAAAAAACTCCTCCCTCATCTTCCAATTGATGGTTGTGAGATTTACAGAAATTTATTTAACCTCTCTGAGCCTCAGTTCACTCAGCAGTAAATCAAAACCATTTATATACATTTCATTCTGATTAAAACAAGATATTCCTGGGGCACCTGGGTGGTTAAGTGGGTTAAGCCTCTGCCTTCGGCTCAGGTCATGATCTCAGGGTCCTGGGATCGAGCCCCGCAACAGGATCTCTGCTCAGCAGGGAGCCTGCTTCCCCCTTTCTCTCTGCCTGCCTCTCTGCCTACTTGTGATCTCTTCCTCTCTGTGTCAAATAAACAAATGAAATCTTTAAACAAACAAACAAACAAACAAACAAAAAAACAGGATCCTCCCATTTATGAGGGAGGAAAACAAGTTCTACTACTACTATCACCATAACCTGATACCCTCATGTATCTCCACCTTGTTGCAACTTTCTCTGCTCAGACCCTTCTGGAAAGAGGTGGCTGGCCAACACTTTGCAGTGCTGAGGAGCAATCTGAGTAACATAGTCCCTGAAATATTCCAAATAATCTCTTCACTGTCATTGTTCTCGGACCAAGTTTGCAAACCGTCATCTTCCCTTAAGAGGTGGAGAATCTTCCTTAATCTTCTTGGCCCCTCAGCTCATTCACATCCCCCCATGAATCATGGCCTACTTCCCTATTCCTCTATATATGTCAGACATTTCTGAAGTCACAAGAAGGTGTACAGACTGGACATTAACTTTCTAATAGCCCATACAAACACCTCTACTTTACATAGATGAATGAACTGTCATTCTGTTCTCAGGAAGCCTACAACTTATTATAAAGATGAAGACAAATTGCTGTTAATTTTTAAAAACTAGCCATATAAAGGGATGGGACGGGATATAAGTAGAAATAGTGGGGATGCAGGCTCAGAGTTGAGAAGACTCTAATTACATCCTTCCTTCGTACTTTCCAACACTATGTTCATGGGCAAACAATGGAAGCCTGCCAGGTCTCAGCTTCCTCACCTGAAAAATCTGGTGTCTTTGAAGACTTGATGAAGTGCCTGCGTAGAGTCCTGGGTATGTAGTAAACACTGAATGAACAGAAACTGTTATTATTTTCACTTAAGTGAATTCATGAAAACTTCCTATTGAGTAAGGCAGACACTTGTGGTGTCTTATAGGTTGAAAAATCTAAATTCAGTCACTGAAGAGAGACTAGCCATCATTTAGAGCAAGGATAATGAAAGGGCTCACCACCTGTAGATCTGTGGGCCAGAAAGCCAGAAAATGTTGGTTAGTATACAGATGGCAAAATAACATCTATAGACCAATTTCTCCTTACATATTGGTATCACCCTCTCAAAAAGACATGGTATAGAACACAATGAGAAACTACTCTTTTAGTGTCTTATCAAAATGTATTGGTGAACAATACAAAATACTGACATGAGTTTTTTATCAATCAATATTTATGCCTCAGGTAAACAAATTTAGATATTGAATGTAGCCTAGAGTAACTACTCTACATTACTCTTTCTCATAATAATACTATGTTCCAGATGAATACATTTCTTTTCAATGTAATCACCCCCGTTTCCAATTACATTTTGATATGTTTGTTCTAGTATGTGAATTTTAATTATCAACTCCAAACTTGGTTACAATGATTAACCCAGCACAATTCTACATTTTTATAGTTCTTTCTCCTTTGCATAAATATGTGAGATAGAAAACATATTAATGATTTCTGTCTGGGAGGCTCAGAATTAAATATCATCGGAGTAGGGAGATGACAGTTAAGAGGGTAGTTGTCTTCTAACACAATTTTGCCCACCTACTTTCAACTAAAAGATATAGTTTTCCTGCTGTATATCACAGTGACCCAGCTCCTAAGAGTGAAATTCTAGCTCTGATACCAAAACCCTGAAATAAAAATAAACAGCAAAGAAAATGTAGAGATTGGTGTTTGATTAATGTTATCAACTTTATGAGAATAAAGAATTTCATGGTCCCTTTAAAGAGCTTGCTTTCTGTCCTGTCTTGGAGACTCCCTTTTACTTGGTCTGGTTTCTTATCACCTAGACTCAAGACTTCTTGTCCAGTTGGAAGCTCTTCTTCTTTCTCACCCCTTACTTTCAACCAGCCAACAAATCCTATGTCTACTTCCTTTACCAACTTGCTCTCTGCCTAATTATTTCTACAATTGTTATCTAAACTCAAATCCTTTGTACTTTTTGTCTGGATTATTACAATTATTATGACAGCCCCACACCTATCCCCCTACCTCTCATTCCAGCCCTATCCAATTTAGGGGGCCGAGGGGGTACATTACCACCAAACTAACCTATGTAAAATATCACTTTGAACACTTTACATCTTTGATAAAAAATAATTAATGATTCTTTAGAGCCTTCAGAGCTGATGCTCAAATTTAGATTGAATATTTTGAATAAATGAATAAATAAGTATATTCATAAGAAAGTTCTAGAAATATCTCCACTCATTTTTACCTTAACTTTGAGCCCCTGCTGTGTTTATAAATCCTCTGCTTTTTAAAATTGCTAATAGATCTATGTAAAAAATAAAAACAAATAAGAAAATGCATCCTAAAAATGATACAGCCACAAAGGAAGCCTCAGGGCCAACAAGTTTTACCAAGCATTTAAAGAAAAATAACACCAGTCTTCATTAATTTTTCTAGAGCATAAGAAAAGAGAATACTTTCCCACTCATATTTTGAATTTGGAAGGAATGTGACAACAAAACCTGACAAGGACGTATAAGAAAGCAAGTTAGAGGCTTTTCTCTCTCATCAACAAAAAGGTAAAAATCCTAAACAAAACGTTAGCAAAATGAGTCGAGTAATAAACAAAAATGATAATACATCATGATGAAGTTGGATTTATTCCAAACATAAAAGTTTAGATTGTACATTAGCAATCAATCAATATAATTCAACACATTAACAGACTATAGGAGAAAAATTGTATGATTGCCTTCACAGATGAAAAGAAAGCACTTGACAAATTTAGTATGTATTCATGACTAAAGCTCTTAGCAAATTAGGAATAGAATATCCATAATTTAATAAAGGGTAGTTACAAAAGGCATACAGGAAATACTGTATTTAATTGTGACACATAGTAATTTGGAGTAAGAATGAGACAAGTTGACTGCTATCCCCACTTCTATTTAGGACTGACAGGAAGTCTTAACAAGGCATTAAGACAGGGAAAAGAAGGTTAGGAACTGAGAAGGAAAAAACCTAACTGCCATCTTATTCACAGACAACATAGTTGTATACATAGAAAATTCAAAAGAGTCTTTAAACAAGTTATTAAATTAAAAATGAATTTTCTAAAGTCACTATAAACTTAATCAATATATAAAAATCAATTTTATTTCCACATACAAGCAACAAACATACAACACCATTTTAAAATATTACTTAAAGTAACATCAAATACTTCCAAATAAAAATAATAGTAAGTGTAGTATGCAAGATCTTTATACAAATAACCATAAAACACTATTAGGAAAACTATAAGAGACTGAATAGAGAAATATATCATGTTCGTGGATTGGAATATTTAATATTGTCATAATGTCAATTCTACTCAAATTAATATATAGATTCAATACAAACCAAATCAAAAATTTCAACAGATATTCTTGTGGAAGTTGATTCCAGGATTTACTTGACAATGCCAAAAGCCAGAAATACCCAAAACAATCTTCTTTTTTTAGAGAGGAAAAATAAAGTTAGAAGCTTATATTCTAGATATCAAGACTTATTATAAAGCTATAATAATTAAGATAGTATGGGACTGTCTGTAGAAAGATAGATACATAAAGCAAAAGAAAAAGCCTAGAAACAGACTGCTACAACAATTGACATTTATAAGAAATACAACAATGCACATCCGTTGGGAAAGAAAAGATGTTTAAATAAATTGATCCTGGGTCACTTTTACATCTATGTGAAGAAAACTTGAATCTTGACCCCTCATCTCACACCTATACCATTCCACATGAATCACAGATCTAAATGCAAGGGGTAAAAGAATGTATTTGGGGAGGCAATAATATTGAAAAATAATATTTTCATGCCACAATTTTGGCAAATAGACATTTGCCATATAAGAAAAAAACTAATAATTTGATCCTCATTAAAATTAAGAACTTCTGTTAAATAAAAGATACTATTTCAAGAGACAAAAAAAGAAAGTCACAATAATATACCAGTGTATACTAGAATGGCTAAAATCTAAAAATCTTATAAAATTAAGTTTTAACAAAGATACAGTGCAGCTGGAATTCTCAGACACTGGTAGTAGGAGTATAAAATGCAATAAATGCTTTGAAAGTATTTTTGTAGTGCCCACTAGAGCTAAACATACATAGGCACTGTGGGACCTAGAAGTTCCATTTATTTTCATATAGTGTATAGAAATTCTCATTCATGTACGTAAGGAGACAATGTATAAAATAGTCACTTCAGCGTTGATGGTAATTCCAACTTAGCTTCTGGGGAGCAAGAACTTTGATTATAACTGCTATATCCCAATTACAGTGGCCGCCATACAGTTCCATAGTAATATTTAAATAGTAACCACAACATCTAAATGGCAGGTAGAACTCATAATGGAAATTCATTACTGTATCATTGAGTAACATTGTTTCTTTTTTTTTTAACAATTTATTTATTTGAGAAAGAGAGCAGGGGGAAGGGCAGAGGAGGAAAGAATCCCAAGCAGACTCCCTGCTTGAGCGGCTCGATCCCACAACCTGTGAAATCATTACCTGAACCAAAATGGAGTCATAAGTTTAACCAACTGAACCACCCCGGTGCCCCAATAGCATTGTTTCTTTATTAAACCAAGATAATCGATAATAGTTACCTCTTATTGAGTCCATATAGTATGCCAAATGTTATACTCTGTGTTTTATGTACATTATCTTCTTTAAGCTTTGCTACAGCTTTGGAATATAAAGATAATTATCTACATTTTATGGGTAAGAAAAACGAAGAACAAGGAAGCTTGCCTCAAATCAACACAGCATTAAAGCTAACTCCAAAATGTTAAATTACCTTCTATTTCTTGTATCTTTAAACTCCTTGAAATACATACTAATTGAGATTGTATACAGAGGATGACCAAAATAAATCAGATATATTTAATCCAAATAAGTATCACACTGGAGTATGTTGTGAGATACAACACCAAAAGAATTTTTGGTCATTGTTTTAACTTAACAAATAATCAAGATAATCATTTATTGAAGTTTATTTCAGCCCTTATAAAATTAAAGACAATTTTTTCCTGTTTTGTCAAAGATTAGTTGACCATATTGTTGAGGGCCCAAATCTGGTCTCTCTCTTCTGTCCCATGGATCCCTGTGTCTGTTTTTGTGCCAGTACCATGCTGTCTTGATGATGACAGCTTTGTAATAGAGCTTACAATCAGGCAACATGATGCCCTCAGCTTTGTTCTTCCTTTTCAACATTGCCTTGACAATTCATATGGTGATGAACATAACATAATAAAATGAAAAAGAAAAAGAAGTAAAAATAAAAATAAAGACAAAATACTGTGTTTACTGGTAGAGTGCTACATATCTTTTGGTTGAAAAAGTGAGTATATATATTTGATATTTCTAATTTACTAAATATTGTAAAACCTATATGTTAAAAGACCACTGTTGAATGGTACTATCCCGGAAAACCAAATGCTGCTGATGAGGCTGTCTTCAGTTGGCTGATTTCCCACCCCACACAAGCAAAATGGAATTCTCATCCTTGACCCTCCCAGGACTTCCTGTCCCCACCTAAGACTCTTGGTGGCTCTGATAAATGAGAAAATCTGGTCCTTAATTCATCTTGCAGGAACTTACCCAATATGCAGTAAATTAATATGAGCAAATGAGTGTTGGTTCTACTAAGGGAAAGAACCTACCACAAGTATAATGTCTAATGCGTTGGTTCTGCATGTTATATCTTACATGGACCTGAATTACCCTTGCTGAACAAAGCTACAAGGATTTGAACAGGTTAAATTCTGTATGCAGTCAAAAATTTAAATGTTAAGTGATACAGAGTGGACACCACTACTCGTTGGGAAGGAGGGAAGCGGGCTCATTATCTTAATGCCCTGGAGCCCATAAGATGAAAGAAAAGCTGAAGCATCAATGATAATGACTTAGTTTCACTTGGAACAGAGATGGTCTCTTGTTGACAGCTAATCGAAAAAAGAGCGGTTTCAGACAAAATGTTGGTGAACATTCCTGTATATTTAACTAGGATGGTTGGAATCAATGGGTGCATTGTTATATTGTTAAAAAATACCTTTGAAGTAGAGTTAAATATTAAGAAGGAAATACTTCAGTGAAAGTCATTGTAAATTTTTAATTAGCTCAGAAAAACCCAGCACTGATGTTACTAGGAACTATAACACAGCTTTTGCAGGTAGCAAATGATGTATATTACAGTTAAGGGACCCTTACTGGGGCAGAGTTAATATCCAACTTGTGGATTTTGCATGAAGCACCAGCCTGCCTGTCTCCCAAAGACGTAGTTAACAATACTAATTTCGTCTCCACGAATCTAAGCTTTTAAATTTATACTGCACATGAACAAATTAGTTCTCACATTACCTCTGAACATCAGGTCAGATTCCTAAATTTTATCCAGAGCAGAAATCTCTATTTATGAGATATTTATAAGGCCACAGAAAAGACAAGTGATGGAATCTGAGATTAAAAATTTAAAGTTCCAGTGTTGCATCTCATATCCACTTGATTTCAAATTTTTGTGACTTAAATTCTATGTGTCAAGATCAAATGATCTTGTGCTGTTTTATAACTCCTTTTCTGTGTATTTATACACACCTTTCCCTATTCTAGAAAGGACTTCAAATGACATGTTGAAATGAAACACCAAATGCGTAAAATCGAAAATCAGAAGCTAAAGATGAGAAAGGTGGGTGGAAAGGAGGAGAGAAACTAAGATAAAGTCAGAATTAAATTAGCTTACGTAATGTAGGAACCTTACATTTGTGAGAGGTGGGATTCAGATTTTGAAGCTTTGTCTTCTTGTGGGTGAGCAAAGAGATCATCAGTATCCATAACATAAAAATAAACGTGATGTTTATAAGGAGTACAATTATGACTCATTCTAATACCAAAAAGAAATTACTCACCTGTATCCACATTAAGAGGACCATCTGTGGTATAATGAGCTACCACCTCAACAATATCCTGCAAGGAAATACAACACATTTCACATGGTAGATTCTTAAAAGTCCCTCAGTCTAAATAGAGGGGATACATTGGGACTTTATGGGAATGACAGACAGAAAATCTCTTGACGTTCTAAAAATACAAACTGCTGGTGTTATCCTTCCTGCTTACTCAGAGAATATTACTTGTCAAAAAAGACCCTGAGCCAAAGTCATGGCTTGACTGAGACTGTCAGCTGGCTTGGCCCTAAAGCAATCCCCTCTTATTATATCATGTTTTCCTTCCCTGAGGTTGTCAGAAACAAAGGGGTCCACCGATGCTCACCTCTGCCAAAATTGTTTTTCCTGCCAGTCAGAGATAGGAAGGTTTGAAACCACAAATGTGGGCAGACATGGGTTTTTTCGTTGTTTGTTTGTTTGTTTGTTTTTCTAATTCAAGTCTATTAAAGGAGAGGAGTATGGGGACCGGGGGCGGTGGGGGCGCTGAGGAGGGGGGACCAGGAGTTGAGGAACCATGTGACTGTGTGTCAGGACAATGTTTCATTGATGACAGGTAGAGATGGAAAGTATCATGTTGCAAACTTGGATGTTCTAATATTAATAGATACTAACCACAGGAGTAAAAACCACCTGGGGATCAAAGTGTCAGCTTTACCTGAGGGCTAGGCAGCTTCTCAATAGCTATCAATCTCTAGGATTGTTGAGTAAACTGTGCTGACAAACAGGGCTTGAATCTGAGGAAGAGGGAGGAGGACAAGGATCTCTCTCTGCTTCATTGAGGATGTAGGGCCCAAATTATTGGCCTGAAATGTTGGGACAATGAGCAAAACTCTGGTTCACTACATGAAAACTGGGAGTGAAAGATGAGCCTGAGCAGGAACAATCCAAAAGGCCAATAAAGAGGTAAGAGCAGTGGCCTTCAGCACATTAATGCTACCCACTGATGAGTAGAGTCCAGTGGACATAAACTCTTACTAACCAGCTCTCCTATCTTTGCCTTCCCAGAGAAGAGAAACTTCAAAGTGTAGAAGGAGGGGTGGGAAGCTTTCACTCCAGTACTCACTCATCGAGAGAAGTCACAAGCTCCTTCATTCATTTCAAGGAGAGGGAAGGTAAAGAGTGGTTCCCAGCCAGGCAAGGTCAGCTTCATGGCTGTGTAACCTGTGCATCACCCAGACAGCCCTGTGCTCTGAAGAACCCTGCCCTTGGCTTAATGCTCTGCTGTCACTGTCTTGAAATTCTTAATGATCTTTGAACAGGGATTCATATTTTCATTTTGTATTGAGCTCACAAATTATGTAACGGGTACTGCAATAAAGAATGAAGACAACAATTACATTAGAGAGAGTGACAGTGAGCCAGGGGCAAAAATCATCTAGATATGAGGGAAACTGACACCAGGGTCAGTAAATGACAGCAATGAAGGAATAGGGATTAATATAATCTGATGGCATGAGCATCAAAGTGAGGTGGGAGTTAGGGAGGAGGAAGAGAGGAGTGCAAGGAAATGTCTTCCTCACAACCAGACACAATTCTTTAAGGGGTATAGGAGAAAACAGCCAGTGCTTGAGAGGGATGTAAGGGAAGTGGTGTGTATGTACACATACAGACACCATGTATGTGTACACTCGTGCATGCACATGCGTGTATGCATTCACATCTAGTGAGATAAAGCAAAAAGGAGAAATCCAGAAATTTTAAGCCAGCAAATGATCATATAAGGTGAGACTAGTGTAAAATGCTGGTTATATGATCTGCACAAGAATTATAACCCTCGGAAGAAGTAGGCTATGTGTCTCCCTAATCTTCTGGATGAGGCTTTTGGAACATGCAAGCTTAAAAGGTCTGGGAGAAATGTAGAAGGCATGTAAAGGTCCTGCTGAGAAAAAAGGATCTGATCCTTCTGATTTATGGGGAAAGTTTGCCTTCCACTGTCTCTGCCAGTTATGTGTCTTACTGGCTATTATAAAAGCAAATCAGAAATCAATAAAATATATGAAAGACTAAGAATGAGACAAGAAAAAATATTTTCAATGTAGCAAAAATAGTAAGAGATGTAATCCTAAAAAGATCTTCAAATAAAAGATAAAGAAATAGAAAATGTTAAAAATAAAAATGAGAATTCAAAAGATAAAGAATTACAAGTTTTAAAATGTTAAGTATGTGAAATTTCAAATAAAATATAAAAGACAAATAAAATTAAAGATTAACTCCTTCTCAAATTATTTTATTTGTTCATTGCTAAAAACTAACAGATGGTTTGGGGCACCTGGGTGGCTCAGTTGGTTAAACATCTGCCTTCGGCTGGCTCCCTGCTCAGTGGGAATCTGCTTCTCCCTCTCCCTCTACCTGCCACTCCCCTTGCCTATGCACTTGCTCGCTCTCTATCTATCAAATAAATAAACAAAATCCTTAAAAAAAAATACTAACAGATAGTTAACTTATGCTAAAGATGGGTGCAAGTAACATTCATTCTTCTCCCCACCACAGGTAATAGGCAATATTTTGTCTTCATAGTGACTTTGATGCCAAATAAATAAAACCAAGCAAACACATGAAAAAATGCAAAGAAAACAAATTAGACAAAACAAATTAGGGCTGAGGATGGTTCAATATATAAAAATCAATAAATATGATATACCACACTATCAAAATGAAAAAAAATAAGTGTGATTATCTCAATCGATGCAAAAAAAAATTACAGAATTGAACACACTTTCATGACAAAAACACTTGACAAACTAGGAATAGAAGGAAACTACCTCAAAATAATAAAAGCCATACATTAAAAACCACAGTGAACAGCATACCCAACAGCAAAAGACTGAAAATGTTTTCTCTGAGATCAGGGATAAGACAGGGATCCTTGCTTTCACTTGCTTATATTCAACAGAGTACTTGAATAGCTCCAGCCAAAGCAATTAGGCAAGAAGAAGAAATAAAAGGCATCTAAATTGAGAAGAAAAAGTAAAATTACTTGTATTCATAGATGATATGCTCTTTTATGGAGAAGACAATAAATATTCCACACACACATAAAAAAATCTATTGAAACTAATAAGCATACTAAACAAAGTAGAAGGATTTAAAGTCAATACACAAAAATCAGCTACATTTTATATACTAACAATGCACAATCCAAAAAGGATATTATGAAAATAATTCCATTTATAATAACATCACAAAGAATAAAATTCTTAGGAATTAACCAATAAAGTGAGATACTTATACAGTGAAAACTATGAAACATTGCTGAAAGAAATTAAAGAAAGACAATGGCAAGATATCCCATGTTCATGAGTAAGATAAAGACTTATTATTGTTAAGATGTCAATACTACACAGAGAAATTTAATGCAATCCCTTCAAAATCTCTGTGATGTTCTGTGCAGAAATAGAAAAATCTATTCCAAAAGTCATATGGAATTTCAAGAGACCCCAACTAATCACCACAGTCTTGAAAAAGAAGAGTGAAGTTGAAGGACTCACACTTCCTGATTTCAAAACTTAACTGCAAAGCTATAGTGATCAAAACCATGTGAAACTGGCATAAAAACAATGAAGCAATGGTATAGGAGAAATATTTCAGAAATAAACTCTTGTGTATGTGGTCAGATAATTTTTAACAAGTTTGCCAAGACTATTCAATGAACAAAAAGACCATCTTTTCAAAAAATGGTGTGGTGAAAACTGGATATCTAAGTGAAAAAAGAAAAATCCTTACTTAACACGATATAAAAATAAACTAATAATGGATCAAATAATTAAAGAAAAGATCTAAAATTATAAACTTTTACAAGAAAACATAGAGCAACAGCTTCATTATGTGGTATTTGACAGTGATTTCTTGGATATGACACCAAAGGGACAGATAACAAAAGCAAAACGGGACAAATTCGACTTCATGAAAATTAAAAATTTAAGTGCATCAAAAGATACTAGCAACAATGTAAAAAGGTGATCCACTAAATGGGAGAAAATATTTACAGTTTACCCTTGAAAAGCATCAGTTTGACTACACATGTCTACTTACACACAATTTTTTTCAATAAATACAGTACAGTAATATAAACTTGCTTTCTCTTCCTTATGTTTTTTTTAATAACGTTTTCTTTTCCTTAGTCTACTTTACTATGATAATATAATATATACTACATGGTAACATAAATACATGTTAATCACCTGTGTTATCAGTAAGGCTTCTGGTCAACAGTAGGCTATTAGGAAAATTTGGGGGGGGAGACAAAATTTGTACATGGATTTTCAACAGCATAGAGGACAAGCACCCCTAGCCCTCTATGCTGTTCAAGGGTTAACTATACAAATCACACATCTGATATGGGATTAATATTGTTATGTTAAAAATTAATATTGTTATGTTAAAAACATAACAACAGGGGTGCCTGGGTGGCTCAGTGGGTTAAGGCCTCTGCTTTCTGCTCAGGTCATGATCCTAGGGTTCTGGGATCAAGCCCTGCCTCTGGCTCTCTGCTCAGCGGGGAGCCTGCTTTCTCCTCTCTCTCTGCCTGCCTCTCTGCCTACTTGTGATCTCCGTCAAATAGATGAATAAAATCTTTTTATAAATAAATAAATAAATAAATAAATAAATAAAACAAAAAGACAAATGACCAGATTCAAAATGGGGGAAGGATTTGAATAGGTATTTCTCCAGAGAAGATACAGCAATGACCAAAAAGCCCGTGAAAAGATGTTGAGTGTCATTAATAAGGAAAATGCAAATCAAATCTACAAACAAGATACCACTCTATACCCATTAGGATGGCTACTATCAAAACAAACAAGCAAACAAACAAACAATAACACATTGACAAGACTAGGACCCTTGTACACTGTTGGTGGGATATAAAATGTTACAACGATGGTGGATAATAGTATCGAGAGGTGATTCCTCGCACAATTAAAAAATTAAAAATTAAAATCTGTTTAAAAATTATTGTTTAAACTATAGTGTCTGGGTGGCTCAGTTGGTTAACTATCCAACTCTTGATCTCAACTAAGGTCTTGATCTCAACTAAGGTCTTGATCTCAGAGTCTTGAGTTCAAGCCCTGCAGTAGACTCCATTCTAGGCACAGATTCTAATTTTTTTAAAAAATTAAAATTTAAACAAATTTAATTAAAGGCAATATAATCCAGTAATTCCACTTCTGGGTATACAACTAATAGAAATAAAAACAAGGTTTTGAAAAAATGTTTGTACATTCATGTTCATAACAGCATTATTCACAATAGCTATAAATGGAAGTAATATAAGTAAGTGTTCATCAATAGGTGAATGGATAAACATAAGGGGTATAAACACACAATGGACTATTATTCAACCTTAAAAAGAAAAGAATTCTAAAAAAAAAAAGAAAGAAAGAAAAGAATTCTAACATATGCTACAATGTAGACAAATCTTAAGGACATAATGCAGAATGGAATAACCTAGTCACAAAAACACAAATACTGTATGATTACACATATATGAGGAACTTAAAAGTGGTCAAAAATCAAAGGAGCAGAAAGTTAGAATGGTGGTCACCAAGAGGGTCTGGGGAGGGGGGAGAGGAATAAAGAGTTATTGTTCAATGGGTGAAGCGTTTCAGGTTTGCAAGTTTCATTATCTGAAGATGGATGGTGATGTTTGTACAATACAAATATGTTTAGTATCACTGAATTGTACACCTAAAAGTAGTTAAGATGGTAAGATTTATGTTATATGTATTTTTCAAAAATAAAAAAAAATTTAAATGCAGTAGAATTTGAATTTCAGATAGACAGTGAGTGGTTTTATAGTGTATGTCCCAAATACTTCATATAATATACTTGTATTCCAATTATTTTGTTATTTATTTGGAGTTCAAGTTTAATTGAGTGTCCTATATTTTATCTGACAATCCTTAAAAAAAAAAAAGAAGAAGAAAGAATAAAAGATAAGTGAAGGGAGGGTGAAAGGGAGGAAGGGAAAGAGAAAGGGGGGCAGGAGAGGGTTGGGGGAAGGAGAGTGAGAGAAACAGAGAGAGAAAGGCAATCCCAAGAAGTTTCCTAAAGATGGGTTTTCTGTTGCTTCTGATGCCCCAGGTCAGCTCCATGTGTCTCAGTAATGTGAACACATACTGACCACCTAATCGAATGGTACGATTTTACTTTTGCTTTAAAAAGTATGATCTTTCCCAATACAAATATGAATGAGACCTAGATGGGTTATTTTGGATATTTGGCTATTTCAATGAGCAAGCAGAAGAAAAGAAGTAAATGTATCTTTATTTTAATTCAGTATATTCTAAATGAAGAAAGCTTTATTACTGGAGAAATGTGTCTTGAGAAGCTGGAGAAATTTTGTGGCTAAGCTCTTTATTCTTCCTTGTCCTTTTCTAGCCTCTGCAAATGCTTGTACAATTTTATTTATATTAATGGACTTGGATGTGAAGGCTATGAGCATCCTTTAATAATGTGGAAATAAACTATTACATTCTGTGCTGATGCTACCTCCGAAATATCTTCTCTTCTTCAATGAAACTTTCAGCTATTTCATATACTAATATTTGCAGATAACTGCTTTATATTTCAATGTACGGAGTCATTTTCCCATGCCTCTCGTTCTATTACGTTGATTTTAGCCTCAGCATTTTCTTTCCACAGAGACCAAGTTTATTGTTAACAATTTCTGCCAAGGTCATTTACTCTTAAAAGTTCAAACAGGCACTACAATGAGACTGAAGATTTTCATCTTGACTCCCGAACTAATACACCAAATATTTTTTCCTGTTACCTGTACAGCATGAACATGCTGCCTTTTAAAAACATTTTTGTTTTGCACTTTATCTTACTGCTGGATAAATTCCTGTGTCTTTCCTCACAATCATTTCCTTTTCCTCTCCTCTCAACATGATGCATGTACTCATCTTGACTCTTAGCCTTTGCATTAACTGTATCCAGTCATTTATTTTCATTTTATGACTGAATGTCCAGTAATGGCAGACAGATTTTATAAGAGCTTGTTTTTCAAATCTCACATGAGCCCCTGAAGGATGCAAGTGTGTTTTTAATTCTTCAAAGCATGAAATTTCCCTGTGTACGTTGAGAGCGAACAGGTTTTGAACGGTGGTTTTTCGGATTTTGCCCACATCAAAATAGTAGAAATGACTTTCAAAATGAAAGCAAGGAGGTTCTCCACTGCCCTAACTCTCTGTGCTTTCGTCCTTAACAATATTTTAGGCTACAAATGGCATCAAACATGTCTTTGAACACTCCCACTCCAATCTCAAATCAACTATGTTTAGTATCACTTCATTAGATTTTACAGTCAATACCACCATTACAGACTTGATTAAATGAACTCCACTGGGTTTTATAACATTAATTATAGCTGCACAACTCCTGCAGCCATTACCAAACATTCATTATGTATGACTCCATCCACAGAAGGAGAAATCGCTGACTATTTGGGTGATGTCTTTTCAGAGATCCCCAGAATCTTTTTGATCTCTACAGATATAAGCTATTTGAGGAATAGGTCTGGTGATACAAAATTCTGAGGGATCATTGTACCCCTCAGATACAACAGTAGCAAAAGAACATGTGTTCTGGTGCTAGTGAAACCAATTTAGAGTTTGCATCCTTCTTCAGCTGTGCCTAATCCTACACGGTTTCTCCAGAATTAGCCATTATTCAATGTTTATTAAATAGTTGTGTTTCCTACTCCACACTGGAATATGCTAAGATAGCTAAAATATGCAAAGATAATGTTGCAAATCTCAAACTTTTTGTAGCCTATAATAGTAATAGTGTGCAAAAAAAAAAAAATAGGAAGCTTACAGTGTTTTTGGTGAAACAAAGACAGGAGGATTCAGAAATAAAAGAGTTCTTGAACCATAATGTTAACTTTTGACTCCTATTACTTTCCACATAGGAGTGGTTCATGTTTACACCCAGTTCTGGGGTGGGTGGACTCATGGCTTGGACATCCAAGACTACTTGGATTCCATAACAGTGACCTCTGTATGATTAACTAATTCCTCTGAGATTGGGGTTTTCCTGCTTCTGGAAATGTTCTTGAATAGAGAAAAGAAGCAAAGAGATCAGTTGAAAGGAGCCAAAATATTATGAATCGAAAAAACATGTAATTAGGAAACAGTTCATTTAAAAACATATTGGTCCTGGGATCGAGTCCCGCATTGGGCTCTCTGCTCAGCAGGGAGCCTGCTTCTCCTCATCTCTCTCTCTGACTGTCTCTCTGCCTATTTGTGATCTCTCTCTGTCAAATAAATAAAAAATCTTTAAAAAAAATCTTAAAAACAAAACAAAACAAAAAGGGACGCCTGGGTGGCTCAGTTGGTTAAGCAGCTGCCTTCGGCTCAGGTCATGATCCCAGCGTCCTGGGATCGAGTCCCACATCGGGCTCCTTGCTCCGCAGGGAGCCTGATTCTCCCTCTGACTCTGCCTGCCACTCTGCCTGTGCTCGCTCTTGCTCTCTCTCTCTCTCTGACAAATAAATAAATAAAATCTTTAAAAACATATTGGTATGTATACGGTTATTTATACCTGAATCATGGAGGCATGGTTCTTTTGTATTTTTTTTTTAAGATTTTATTTATTTATTTGACAGAGAGAGAAATCACAAGTAGGCAGAGAGAGACAGAGAGAGGAAGAGAAGCAGACTCCCTGTCTAGCAGAGAGCCTGATGTGGGGCTCGATCCTAAGACCCTGGGAACATGACCTGAGCCAAAGGCAGAGGATTTAACCCACTGAGATACCCAGGTGCCCCCAGGCATGGTTCTTGGTTGACTCTCTGCATTTAGTTAATCGGAGGGAGAGATGAACCATGAGAGACTGTGGACTCTGGGAAACAAACTGAGGGCTTTAGAGGGGAGGAGGGTAGAGGGATGGGTGAGCCTGGTGGTGAGTATTAAGGAGGGCACAGATTGATTGTATGGAGCACTGGGTGTGCTGCATAAACAATGGAGTTTGGAACACTGAAAGAATAAAATAAAATTTAAAAGAATTAAAAATAAAATAAAACAAATAAATAATAGATTATAAGATACTGAACTGCTAATGATATTTCTCTTTTATTTCATCAATTATTCTTTTTCTCTAAATCTACTCTCTAAATGCAATGTCAAAATTCTGACTCTAAGTAGGAGTTCATTTTATTTCCATGAGAAGGGGACAATAAATTTTTTACATCTTTTGTAGGAGAAGCCACTTATATCCAACTCAAGAATTTGAAAGTCTTGCAGTTTCTAACCCTGGGAAGACACTATTTCTCCATTTTTCACATCAAAAATCTTCTGGCCATACCACTCTGGGGCCATAGGATCAGCTTGAGGCCAGCAAAGCAAACATTAACCCTTTCCTGTTCACTATACATGGGTCACAACAATTTTCAAGGAACTGGCTTCTAGTGCCAATAGCACCATAAGCCATAGCATTTAAGGAAGAATTCAAAGAATTCAAGGAAAAATTCATGGGGAAGATGAAAAAGACTCTTTGCTCTTCTCAAGAATGCTGGTGACAAAGATTCTTTGCCTGACCAGACTGTATTCTAGCTCCCGAACCTTCTCCTAGGAGCATCTGTGTACTTCTTTGTAGAATATAGTTTTATGAAGACAGTGCTAGGTCAGTTAAAAGAACCATTTTCCCATTTATCTATCTATCCAATTAGGCTTCTCAT
This sequence comes from Mustela putorius furo, assembly GCF_011764305.1. Taxonomy (NCBI): domain Eukaryota; kingdom Metazoa; phylum Chordata; class Mammalia; order Carnivora; family Mustelidae; genus Mustela; species Mustela putorius. The sequence goes on along the minus strand of NW_025422127.1, from coordinate 3,630,925 downwards.
CCTCGACCATCTTCTAGGTAATATCTGATTACCCTGGCCTGTCTCCAGCATAAATGTTATTCCATCTGCTTAGCCAGAATTCCCCTCTATCTTTGATAGTTCCTCTAAGTACCTCCACCCGTGACTCTCACCTTGCTCCTCCATTATCAGTTCCCACTTAGGTGGGTTATATTTAAAGATGAGCCCAATCTTTCTCTCCCACTGCAAAAGTGGTCCCTGTACCTATCTATTGACATAATCTTGAACAGTCTGCTTTACTATCTTTAACAAGCATCATGAAAATTGTTTTCTTTCACACTGGCCAAACAGCAAATACAATTTCCTCTACTCACCCTGGGCTCTGCTGAACAAATCACAAAGAGTTTCTGCCCCCTCCTTTAAGCATATGACATCCCCCACCCACCCCCACCCAAGAGATTTTTTGCACATTAAACACAGTGTTATTTTAAACAAATGTATTAGAATAATCAGTCTCTTTGAACATCTGCTTATTCTGCATTTTTCCCAACTGCAGAGAGAATTGCCTTTCTTGCAGCCGCACTGTGGAGAGTACTTTAGAAGTGCCCTTTTAAAAATGAGCTTCTGATGTGTCATCGTCAATACCTCATCTCACGCGTCGGACATCGTCAAGTGCACTTGCTAGTGGAGACTTCTCCAAAGCTGGTACTTCAAAGAGAACGTGTAACCATCCCACCGAGAGTCACTCTGAGCTGCAGTAACCACTGTTATCCCTCCAATCAAGTGGCCTAGAGTGTCCACAAGATAGGCAGCCATGTCTGCCGCAGGTAACTCAGGAATTCAGAGCCCACTGGCAATCAGATTGCTTCTGAGGACTTTCAGAGAAGATCTGTTTATTCAACGAAATGCTTTCTTTTAGTAACTTCTGATTATATGTAAACCTAGTCAGGAAAAATGGTAACCAGATTAGAAGGACCAAGAAAATCTTTTGGCCCAGTGTTTTCCAGGTTGCTGGATGAGAAGTTTATTAGGGGGAGCACATTAAGAATACAGAGTTCCAGGTCAAGTCTGAGACACATTGAAGCAGAATCTATAAGGCAGAGTAATTGGTATTTATATCAAATCTTCAGTGAGTCTTAAGTTCAAGCAAAAACAGGAAACACTGCTTTAGCCAATCAGTAGGGAGTCCAACATGAATGACACATCAAATACTGAATAAAACCCAAGCCCCCCTTAGCTTAGCACTCAAGGCCCACTACCATCTGACACTAGTCTACTACTTACTATTCATTCCCAGTCAAATTGGCAATGGTGATATAATGGAATAGGCACTGGAATCAGAGCCATATCTCATAAATCCAGTCTCTAGATCTATCTAGCTATGTGACTGAGTAAATTACCTGCACTCACAGAGTTTCCATTTGGCTCTCTGCGATATGGTTGTGAAGATTAAATATATAATACTAAAGTAATATTTATTAAATACTACGTGTCAAATTCTATGCTAGGCACTCTTTCTTCTTCTCTTATATGCCAAATACATTGTCATTTGATAACTGTTGATGGGATAAATGAACTATAACAGATGATAAGCAATAGCTGTTTAGTATAAAAATCATTTAAAAATAACCCTAAGTCATTATAAGACACTGTATAGTTTTTAAAATACTTCTGTTCTATTAAATATACATTGTGAAGTGTTTATAGGGGATGCCTGGGTGGTTCAGTCAATTGGGCATCTGTCTCCGGCTCAGATTATGATCCCAGGGTCCTGGGATCAAGTCCCATATCAGGTTCCATGTTTTGATTTGATGGAGCGGATGACTGTGGAGTCTGCTGACATAGGGCTGTGCGTCCATTCTTTCCGTGTCCATTCAGAACAAGGAAATACTCACTGATAAACTGCTGGCCAGCGTCAGACTGGCTTCAAACACAGAGACAACAAACTCCAGGGAGGCAGAGTAATGAGATCTGGAAGCAACCGTGGAAGGAGGCCCATCGTGGGGTACTTTACACATGAGGGGTTTTACATCATTCCAGGTGCAACATTACTCAGAGTTACTTTAACAGACTAGTGGATGATGAGGGGGCATTTCATTTAGCAAATATCACTGAGTTTATGCTAAATACTACTACCGTACTAACTCTTTGGAGATACAAAGTATTTTTCTTCAAAATGCTCAGTATTCAAATACCTCAAGAAACTCAGTGTGTGTGAGGGAGGAAAACAGTTAAGCAGGAGATTATAATACAGTTCTAGCCTCTACACTGTCCTCTCAAAAAGGGAATCTGCCCTTCCCCGGAGGTAGAGAACTCTTGCTCCGGCTGGTCAGATTCTGTGACATTTGGGGCCCATGTTTTCTAGGAATACAGCTTTCAAATGTGGTATATTTGATATATTTTCCTCTTCCAACCAAAGAGACAAAGAGGTAAATTGGTAATTAGACCTAAGGCATGTCTAGCTATCATTTCTTTCTTTTTTTTTTTAAATTTTATTTATTTATTTGACAGAGAAAGAGATCACAAGTAGGCAGAGAGGCAGGCAGAGAGGGAGGGGGAAGCAGGCTCCCTGCTGAGCAGAGAGCCCGATGCAGGCTCGATCCCTGGACCCTGAGATCACAACCCCAGCCAAAAGAAGAGGCTTAATCACTGAGCTACCCAGGCGCCCCTCATTTCTTTCTTTAGACACTTTGTCTTCTTCCCAGGTGACTTCCAGCATGGAGACATTAGCCAAGCCACATCTTAAGAAAGCTCAGCCCTGCCCTTTGTAGATAAAGGTGCAGTGTGTTGTCCTCTAACACTAGTGGGTGGGTTTCAGACAGGACCTTCCTTGCCCCCTTAATGTTAACAAACAAGGCTTGGGTTTTAGATGGTGGGGAATCTGATGGACCTCACACTCTGCTCCCATTTGAAGTTTTTTAAGCACAGCTTGCTTAGAATAAAAGACTTTTGTATTTTGTCAATCAGATCTATTAAAGCTGTGCATTTTTAAAGCCAAAGTATCAAAGAGGTCTATACAAGGAAGGAAATGAGCACAGAGAAGGGATACAAGTTCTAGAGAAAACGTGAGTACAGGTATTCCTCTACAGTAAGGGTATCCTGTGGGTGATATATTGTGTTTACTGTCATTTTCCCAGAGAATGGAATGAGCAGCCAACAAGAAGTGACCAGACAATGGCCTCTGCTCAGGATAAAGAAGTTTCCTCCTAGTCAGGAGCTGGCTAGCAATGAGGGACTGTTTGCCCCTGGATTTGTTCAGGAGGAACCAGAGAGACACCTGTGAGTATGCTGAAGAGGACATTTTTTTTTTTTAATTTTAATGGACATCAGGAGAATAAATGAAGAGGACATTTTTGTGTGGGACGCGAGCTCAACCGAAATGATCTGTCTTTCCAACCCGCGATTCTATCATCAGCCAGTTAATTATTGGACACAGTTCTACGCAGAAATGAGAAGAGCTTATTCTCTCTCCTCCCATCCCCTACCCTTAGCCCAAAGGACAGGAAGATGAGTATTGCATTCAAAGATGGAAAACTTTTACTTAGCCGGTTAGGACATGATTAAAGGAGAAATATCACATATTTCAAATAAGAAAATACACTTGAGCTAAAAATCTTCTAAAAATTGTTTTTTTCAAAATTCAGAAGGTCCTTCCAAACCTTGCAGGACCTCACTTTTTTTTCTTATATATATCATAGCTCTTACAGCACTGTATTATTCTTTATCTGTCTATATTGCTCTCTCAAATAAACTATGAGCTCCTTTAAAGCAAGGACCTCTGTCTATCTCTATACCTATTACATTGCCTGGCACACAGGAGGTTCACAGTGAATTAATGAGTCAATCTCTTGATGATCCCAAATTTTTCAATGCAGCATTCTTAGTACATTTTCCATAGAACAAGATAACAGGGTTCAATGTAATGGTATTGACACAAGTGTTCATTCTCTATATCTCTATAACCTAGTTTTCATTTTTTCTTTCCATTGCGATTCAAAGGATGAGGCTCCCCTATACTTAAACCTCAAGTTTCTGATCCAAACCTCGTCTCACTCATGTTTTTCATTATTATTGTTAGTAGTTTTTAAAATAATGACTCTTTTTTTTTTTTTTAAGGTTTTCCTTGTTATCTGTCAGGTAAAATGAAATTATTAGCCCGGTTAAGTATGGGTCTATGTAAGGGACAACATGCTGGGCATGCATAAAATCCTCACCCACCTTCCCCTGGAACTCTGATAAGTTCTCTGAGGGATGATCAGCTCTGTTCATTTAGTGATGCTATCTCATATTTGATTGACTAGGTCATTTACACCTTCTTATCTGGCTTTGTTTGTTTGCATATTCTGAAAGCTTAGCCAGGATCAAACTCTGTCAAGTCCCTTTAATAATTTAGAATGTTCAATTGACTCCCAGCTTCCTCTTTTTGCGGGAGCTTGTTTTCCCCTTAATGACATAACGTACTTTCCACGGGAGCGGAAGGATCCCGTGTTTCCTTCGTATCTCTGCAGTTCCATCTCTTACTAGAATCTTCATTGCCACCATAAGTGACTCTTAATCTCACAAAACAAACTGAGGGTTGCTGGGGGGAGGGGGGTTGGGAGAAGGGGGTGGAGTTATGAACATTGGGGAGAGTATATGCTTTGGTGAGTGCTGTGAAGTGTGTAAACCTGGTGATTCACAGACCTGTACCCCTGGGGATAAAAATATATGTTTATAAAAAATTAAAAATTAAAAAAAAAAGAAAGAAAAATAGAATCTTCATTGTCCATAAACTGAAGTGAATTTTCTAAATACATTCTGGTGGGTAGGTGCTGGGATTTGCCATATTACATTTGAGGTCTGGTTCTGGTTTCTTGGGGAACATTTGTTAGCCCCTTATAGGTTTAAATATTATTAATAATATTAGGTTATCTCTATATGCTGAACACTGTGCCTGCGAAGTGAGGGAATGATAAATGGCAGCAACTAGAAATTCTTATGCCCAAAAAGCACAAAATTAGGCCCACAGAATTAAACTCATGTAGGATTAAAAAAAAAAATTAGAAGCAAGCAAAGCAAAGTTAGTATGTTAAACAATCCTTTCTGTGTATCAGACATAGCCTTCTGAATTGACAAAGTTTACAGAAGGAAGCAGGCACAGCCAGAAGAAGGGAGCACAAAGCAGGGAACTCCATAAGAAGACACCATTAAAAGCTGGACCACCTGTCCAGGTGAAGCAAACTGACCATGAAGTAAGGAAACAATCAAAACCTTAAGTTATCACTGCTAGAGAAAAGACTCGTGGTCACCTAGAAAGAAGCATGTTGTGACAGAAGGTAGTTTTTACAACAGTCAGGAAAAGTAGTCAAAAGGACAGCATCCACAAAAAGCATGGCATAGGGAATACAGTCAATAGTATTGTAATAATGTCCTAAGGCAACAGATGATGACTATATTTACCGTGGTGAGCATAGTGTGCTGTATAGAATTGTTGAATCACTATGTGGTTGAAACTAACATAACTTTATATGTCAACTGTATTTCATTTAGGGAAAAAAAAAAAAAAGACTTCACCCACTCAAGGAAACTCCCTCCTTCCTACCCTTTTTTCTTCCACTGTATGTTGAGTGATTAATCCATGCAGCACTGAACTAAGCAATCATCATATCTCATTTAATCCACAAAAAATCCCCTTTTTGAGGAAGATATTTATGGCCCAGTTTTGCAGATGAGGGAATTGAGGAGCTGAAAGCTAAAATAACTCACCCAAGTGGCAGAACTAGTGTATAAATCCAGATCTCTCCTTAAAAAATCCACACTCTTGGGGGGCCTGGGTGGCTCAGTGGGTTAAAGCCTCTGCCTTCGGCTCAGGTCATGATCTCAGGGTCCTGGGATCGAGACCTGCGCCGGGCTCTTTGCTCAGCGGGGAGCCTGCTTCCCCCTCTCTCTCTGCCTGCCTCTCTACCTACTTGTGATCTCTCTCTCCCTATGTCAAATAAACAAATAAAATCTAGAAAAAAAAAATCCACACTCTTCACTACTCCACCAGGTTACTGGACCAGTGAAGTGGTCGGCATTTTGTGGACCATATTTAAGAAAACTGTCCCCTACAACCCGATTTGTAACTATTTTTGCTAAACTTCAAGAGTTTGTTTTGTTTTGTTTTGTTTTGTTTTAAGTGAGAGAGAGGGAGAAAGAACAAACGAAAGGGACAGAAAGAGAGGGAAAGAGAGAGTCCTCAAGTAGACTCCCTGCTGAGCTTGGAGCCTGACTCTGGGCTCTATCTCACGACCGTGAGATCATAACCTGAGCTGAAACTAAGAGTCAGATGCTTAACTGACTGAGCCATCCAGGCACCCCTAAACTCTGAGACTTTTAAGATGCAATGAATATGAATAAGAACTTAGTAATTAGAGACTCAAATGCAGAACAGAGAGAGGGATAGACCTGAGCAGCATAAGGCTGAGTTCCCTCAATGATAATCAAGGTTCGAAAGCCCAGAGCTAGAAAATCCAGGTGATGCCATTTTAGCAAGGTTAAGTTTGCTGGTGGTGCTAAACATTGTAACAATGCACATGCTCCAGATTTATGATACTTATGCTGCATTAAAAATGTACTGACTTGGGGTGCATGGGTGGCTCAGTGGGTTAAAGCCTCTGCCTTCAGCTCAGGTCATGATCCCAGGGTCCTGGGATCGAGCCCCTCATTGGGCTCTCTGCTCAGCAGGGAACCTGCTTCCTCCTCTCTCTCTGCCTGCTTCTCTGCCTACTTGTGATCTCTGTCTGTCAAATAAATAAATAAAATCTTTTTTAAAAAAAATAAATAAATAATTTGTTAAAGGAATGTACTGACTCTGGGAAAGCCCGTTGAGCAGCTTCTGTTCCTACTTACTCTGCCATGCATAGAGATCCTGCTTTACCACACCAGCTTTAATTTTCTTTTACCTATGGCTTTCTCGAGATTTCTAACTTCATATCTTGAGCAGTTTTCCTCTCTCTAGGAGAATTTTCTCTTCCATTTTAGATCCTTCTTAAAAGAAGGATCTAAGGATCTAAGTGGTGTCCCTGAGGAGAAGCTTAACTCAAATAACCAGGCATATCTATAAACACAGCTGCTTGTGAGAAGCATAGATTTGATCTATTTTAATAAAAATTAGCCCATCATTAAAATAGCTGTGAAATTTTTTTAAAAACATACACAGCATTTATGAAGCTAAAGTCCCACACAAAAACCTGGGCAGGATTTAGCCTCATTACATAAAGTATGGAGAGCTACAGGTTGCAACTGATTGTGATTTTAGTCTGGTCCCCAGGGTCAAGTTTCCTCTCTTACCTGCTCCAGTACCCCTTACAAGGGAGATGTGGGGTTCCATAGCTCCTGGCCAACCTTGCAGCAAATATCTTTGCAACCCCTCTATGTCAGCCAACACCAACCTGATGAGTTATTTTTTTCTAGAATATGCCACTAAAAATTTCTGAACACTTTCAGCTTTTTCCTCTTTATAACAGAAGTCCAAAATGTGAATCAATGCCCCTTATGTAAAACATAAGGAAGACTGTACCAGTGTTGGCATTTTCAGACTCTAACTCAGCTACTGGGTCACAGACCACCTTCATTTAATGATATCCACTCATTCAGCTCCTGCTGTGTGGCCACTGTTTTTGCTGCCGAAAACATAACAGAGAATAAAACCAAGCCTCTACTCATGAGATTACATTCTAATAAAGGGATTAAAGAGGAAACATATACTTTGTCAGATACTATGAGGAAAAATTAAAGCAGAGTAAGGAAGCTATATAGGGGGCAGGGAACACCGTATTAAAAGGGTGATTAGGAAAGACTTCACGATACCTGAGCAGAGACCTAAAGGGAACAGAGAGAACCTCTGGCACAGTGACTTTAGACAGACGCATGCCTAATGATTGAGTGGAGTAGCAGGGAGACCAGTGTGGCCAAAGCAGAGTGAACAAGGAGCAATATGGCTCCAGGAGAGGTCTGAGAGGAAGTAGGGCTCTCGCCAGGATGTACAATCTTGAAAATATTTAGAGGAGGACAGTAGGAATGTTGCTAACTTTTAAGTTGAATTTGAATTGTGAGTATGACAATTGAATTTTGGCGACAAAGCTATGAGGAAGGAAAGGCCTCAAATGGTTGGATAATGTCTGGAAGAAAAGTGGTAAAGAGTTATGGTATCTTTAGAGAAAAACCAGTTAAGTCATAAATATCTAAGTTAACAACCGTTTATTAAGCACCTACTTTTTCAGGTTCTATGACAATTGCCAAAAAAAAAAAAAAAAAAAAATTCCAGTAGACACTGCACCGCTTTCTTATAGGGCTTAGAACTTCCTACCTGGAAAGTATAAAATTACTCGTAGTTTGAAGGAAATAAAATTTATACTGGGCTGTATGATATAAGAAGAAGTTGAGATTTTTATATAAATCTGGTTTTAAACTCCAGCATATGATAAGCATATATTCAATGAGTGACTGGCATACACATGATAGTCATTGTTTTTATTCTTATTTTAATTGAGAGTGAAACATTTCCTATTCCAGATGTTTTTTAGCTACCAGGTAAATCAAGCTTGAAATGGGCACACAAAGACTTATATTAACCACTTCTTGCCAATGTTCATAGTTCACAAATTACCTCCGAAGAAAACAGTGTGTGTTTCAGCTATCTATTGCTGCAAAGGAAACCACCCTAAAACTTAGTGGCTTTCTTTAAACAGTAATTTATTACCATCTCCCAGCTTCTTCATGTAGTCTGGGCTCAACTGGGATAGTTCTTTCTTGCAATGTCTAATGCAGTTGCAACCAGATGGCAGCTGGGACTGGATCATGTGCAGGCTTGACGGACCTGGGCTTCCAGGATGCTCCCTCACATGCCCGGCGACTGCTGCTGGCTACTAGTGCAAGGTCAGCCAGAGCAGTCAATGACAACTTCTGCAGGTCGCCTCTACAGTTGGGTTCTGAGAGGGAGTGCCCCAAGAGCGAGTATTCCAGGAGGTCCATGCAGAAGCTGGAAGCCTTCTTATGAGTGAGCTTCAGAAATCCTAGTCGCTTCTGGTACATTCTACTTATCCAAAAAGTCACTAAGTCCAGCCTCCATTCAAGCATAGGGGAATTGAACACCATGTCATGGTGTGAAGCAGAAAGAGTGTACAGGGAGAGAAGGAAGGGATGGCCAGGACAGCCATCTTGGAAACTATGTTTCATAGCACCATACTTGGAAATTGCAGTCCCAAGTGGTATCCTTGATCATGGAACATGCTTGAAGACCACTTCTTTAAAATTTATTTTTAATTTTAAGTAGGCTCCATACCCAATGTGGGACTTGAACTCACAACGCTGAGATTAAGAGTTGTGTGTTCTACTGACTGCACCAGCCAGGCACTCCAAATACTGCCTTTAAATTAAACTTTTGCTTTAATAAAGATGTTAGAATTTATGTGCAATTTCTTTGTCCAGAATGTCTTATTGATAATGAGCGTTCAGTAAATGTTGTTGATTAACCAGGCCTCCAGCCCCCACTTCCACATGTTATAAGTCTATAAGGAAACTTTGAATATGTAGGATCCTTAAATTCTCACAATGAGCTAGAACTTTCATCAAGCCATGTTGTGCCACTTAACATAGAAGCAGCAGGAAAGAATAAAAATAATAGTGGTCATTTGTTAGTAGCTTTTACCCCTCAGAAAGCATATTCACATTTATTAGTTCTCTTGATATATACAACTACCCACAAGAAGTAAACAGAAAAAAACAGTATTGCCAACATGTTCAGCTGAGGGATAGGATGTCAGAGAAGTGACTGGCTTGCCCCACACATAAGCAATAGGTTGAGCTACAACTTGAAAACCTCGAAAACTAAATTCAACAACCTTGCTACTAAATCACACCATCCTTCCAGCAGATATCTTGGGAGAGTGCTTAATTACTTTCCATGGCATCGATAATAGTAATAACTAACATTTGTTGAATGCTTAAATGCCAGGCACAGCACTGAGTACTTTGTGTATATGAACTCATTGAATCCTCCCACCAAATCCATGAAACCAGAAGTAGCCTTATCCCTGTTTTGAAAGAGAAGGCTTTTTCACACCACTAGAAAGTGGTAGAACTAACATGTTAAATCCAGATAGTCTAGGTTAGTACCTTTATTCTTAATTATCATGTGTTGCCAAAATATTACTGTAGTATCTCAAAACATATCTAACATCTCCTAAATAAGGCTGATATCCAAGACTTACTTGAACCCTCCTTGAATCTCATTGTATTTTGGACTCATACCGTACCTATGTCTTATAGTAAGACTTACTAAAAGTTCAACACTGTTTATGAGGACTAGAAATTGGTTAGACTCTCATGTGGGTAGGAAATCTGTTTTATTTCATGGCTGTATGTGCTCTTGACCTTGAACAATTATCTCATACATGTGGGTCCTTCTACACAAAGGAAAAATTAGACAAAAGAATGGAGAGGTCAACACAGCTCTACCACTGCCTGTCACTTAGCATCTCTGAGGCACATTTTATTCATACAAAGATGTAAACTTGGATAAGATGCTCTTGGAGACTTCTTCCAACTCTGGGGTCTGTGATTATGCTCCCAGAGTGTTACAAGGCATATGACCTCCTGATGACCAATTATGAGGACACCTTTGTATAATTAAATATAGAATTTCCTTTCCAAGTAAGTAGTTGGTATGCCCTTATATATATTGGTGGGAAGAACAATGTTTAAGTCCTGGAATATATTAACATTTCTGCTAGCCCTGTTTTATATTAGACCTCTAACACAGATTACAAATATGTTTGTGGAAACATATTTGTTTCCAGAAAAATAACTGAGAAAACAGCTCTACTTTGCATGACATTCTGGGGAAGTTTTCTGTTCCATGGTTTAGCTTATGAAAATGTGTCATATCAAGAGAATATTAAGCTGACAGTCAAAAAGCACTCAGAGCTCTGTTCACAGTGCCTGTGACCTTGGACAGGTCACTCTAAAGCTTGTTTCTTCATCTGTAAAATAAGAAGCCCAGGATGAGGTGATCTTACAATCCTGTTCAGTTTTAAATTCTACATTTAAACTTGGGCTGATAGTCAGAATTTGGAGATAAGAATACAAATGAGAAAGCACACTATTTCTTTGTAATTTATATGCTATTTTGTGCTGCAGAGTTGTGAATACACTTGACATAAGGGGAAATGAATAGATATTAGTGTTACTACATAAAAAGTCTTTCATATTTCTTAGGAATTGAGAAGGTGGGGAAGAGGAAAAATCAAAACATCTTCTAACCTGTCACTTTAAAAGGTCCTGACTTTCTTTAAAAAAGAAAAGGAAAAAAGGATATAGCAATGTGTACTCTAAAAATGAGCTGGCTACACCAATTCTTGGTTTAGAAAACATTTTGGTTTTATTCAAAGGAAAACTAGTCTGGCATATAACATAATCTTTGTTCTAACATTGTAATTTTAAGTGACTTACTTAACATACTTCTCCTTGGATAAAGCTTCGAGATATGTCCATGCAGAGAGAAAGAGAGTCATTTACTAAATGAGTTCATTTTCATTATTATTATCCATGACAGGTGCACAAAATGATGTGCAGTGAAATGAGCAGGACCAGCAGATGCCTCCTGTGGCATCAATGTCAGTTTTCCCTTGAGGTTCCCTTGTATCCTGCTGATACATCTCAATCTTTCTTTCAGTCTCCCTTAGGGTCACAGAATCAATTTGTTGCCTAGGACCCCGACAATCTTGTTCTACTTCTTAACTTTGGGGATTACAAGGACATCATTTTCTTGACCAGCAACCCTTATGTTCTTTAGCCCTCCTTTGATTTTTGTTTCTGATTCACAACTCCTGAACCTATCTTTCTTGAGTCTTACCTAGAAACCATACAGTCATAAGTAGTTTCTAATATCTCCCTACTATAATGATACAATAAAAGTAAAAATAACATAAAGAATATTATTAAAACAACTATGTAATATATATGATTCTTGATTTTATATTTATGAATTAGTCATTCTCGTACCTAAAACCATCATAAAAATTACAAGTTTGAAGAGCAGGGGAGTTAACTAACTCACTAGCTCAAATTTTAAAAGTTAATAATAAGCACTTTTTATGCAGTTTAATCATTACCCTCCCAAAAGTCTAAAATAAAAAAAAATTAGTGGCTGAATTTTATGACTAAATGCAAGAAGATGAAAAGAGGTATTACTTGGACTTACAAAATAATAAATCCTAAACATAGCATGCCAAATTTTGTACTAGTTCCATATGATTTAACTCTTCTATTTTATTTCTGGTTTATAATTCACATGGCCTATATCTTGTCTGTCCAAAGAAAGTATAAGCTCCTTGAAGGTAGAAAACATTTTGTTTTTAGCATCCTGTCCAATGTTAAGCATCTAGAACAACTTTTTCCTAATAAGAACTTAGCAAATATCTATTAATTAGAGAACAAGAACTCCACGTTAAATAAGCCGAAAATGAAGTGAGCACTTCCTTCATGGCTGGTTTTAACATCAGTCAAAGTTCAACACTATTCTTTCCCTTTGCTCTATGGTAGTTTTTCACCTAGTCCACATGTAAGTCAACATATCACTTTGTCAAAGCGTCTTATATTAACAATTCTTAGAAGCAAATCTTGGGATCCCTGGGTGGCTCAGTTGGTTAAGTCTCCGACTCTTGATTTTGGCTCAGGTCATGATTTCAGGGTCATGAAATTGAGCCTCCCGTTGGGCTCCCCATTGGGCTTGGAGCCTACCTGAAATTCTCTCTCCCTCACTCTCTGCCTTTCTCCTCCAACTGGGTGCTGTGTCGTTCTCTCTCTTTCTCTCTCTCAAAAAGGAGAAGCAAGTCTTGTTTAGGGAAAAGATATAAATATATTTTTGAGATCCTTATTGAAGAATCTGTCAATAAAAAGGAAGATTATGTGCTTCTCTTTGTGTTTTGCAAATACTGGAAAATATTTCTTTAAGTATTGTCCCCACTAAGGACACTGAAACTCATCTTCCGCCACAACCATAGTCCTTGTGTTCTTCCCAGAAACAGACAGGGAGGAGCATGTATGTAGTTGCCAGTTGAGCTGAGCTTTAAACTGGTGCAAAATTCAAAACAAGAAGTAAAGATGAATGAGAAAGTGACACCCAGAAAGTAAGTCCTGGGATGAGAGTTTTTAAGAAAAGAGGAATTCAACCACAGAAGCTGGAAAACCAGAAAGAGTAAAACCAAGAATGGCCAATGATGGTGGCAGTGAATAAAAACGACCAGGTCAAAACCAAAGAATATTGAAAGACATAAAGTGTACAATTTGAGAGGCATTCCTGAAGCTGTCACAGAACTCTGATCACTCATTGTGGCCTTCTATTCCCCTGGAATGCGGTTTCAAGCCATGGAGTCCTTTACAGACATCAAAGGTTTCTTACAATATCAGATAATGGTAATGAAGAACAATGTATTTTCTTCTGTTATGTATTTTGCCTCTCTTACAAGCATGTTTCATGAGAGCAGACCTTCTGCACTCAAAACAGTAACAAATTATTTCACTGCTTCAGCACTGAGTAAATGTTGGGCAAAGAGGTACGATGGTACTTTACATGGCAACACTCTCACAGAAATACTACTCCTTCTCACTGTGCCTATTCCCCCAAGGACTCCGTAGAGTCTTTGGGTAAGCAGCTTCTGGCTTTGAGATTTAAAAATAAAATACAGCTTATTTCAAGTACCCTTGTCCTTTCAAGAATGGCTTTAGCTCAAAAAATCAATCCCCAAAGTCTAGAGCATACATGAAGATCTTTTCACTTCTCCCTGAACACATTTATTTAAATACCCTACCTATTTTCCATGATAATACAAGAACTCTCACTGAGTTTTGACACCTAATTTATCAGGAAATTTTTCCATCATTAAGAAAATGGCTCTCTACAGCTATCTTTAGCCAGTAGCAATTAGAGAAATTTAAGATTTATGAATTAAAGCTAAAGGAGTTGTGAAATATGAGTCAGTGGTTTGACCTCTAGTAGGCCAGAAATCCAGAAGTTTTTGGTGGCTAGCTAGGAAATGTTTACTTCTTAGTCACTGATTTAAGAAAAAAAAAAAAAAAAAAAACACCACTAATATACAACTGCTCTTCATTTAAGTTCCTGAATTTTGTAACTTGCCAAGATGGTTAACCAGCATGTTTGAATATCACTGTTCAAAAAGGAAAGGACAACTTTTCTGAAACCATTCTTGGTAGCATGCTGTGTTTTAAAATGAGTTCAACTTCATCAGTTAGTATTTTCCACAAATTTCCTAATCAGTCTTTTTGTATTAATCTTGTCAATTTACAGCTAAACTTGTTTATGGATCGGGGTTGGAGGGTATACCATTATAAACAAACATATATTAAAGTTTGTATATATTTGTAATGGATGATTTTGTTTATAAGAATTTTACTTTTGTGGAAATGTCAGTTTGAACATTTTTTGCTATTTTAGATTTGAGAATTTTACATAATTAATCTGAAGTTTTAGAAAGTGAGGTGGAGGGGCACCTGGGTGGCTCAGTTGATTAAGCTTCTGCCTTCACTCAGGTCATGATCTCATGATGCTGGGATGGAGTCCCACACCTGACTCCTGGCTCAGCAGGGAGTCTGCTACTCCCTCTCCCTTTGTCCCTTCCCCTACTCATGCTCTCTCTCCCTCTGTATCTCTCCATATCAAATGAATAAATAAAATCTTTAAGAAAATGAAAAGTGAAGGGGGAGTTTAGTATCCTTTTCATCTCCCAAAAGTCCTGCATCTTGTGTGGCTAGACCTAGTTTAGTAGAAATACTCGAAAGAATTCTAACAACTTAAGAAGCAGTCACAGAATCTTGCACAGCCTATGAGATGGTAGAGATGAAATATTTAAAAGATGGACCCTGAATCTCTGAGATTTTGATGGGATCCAGAGGAGAGACTTGATGACTTTACAACTGAACTGCTCTGACATCTGTTGTCTCTGCCAATAGATGATTTCGTTTCCATCCCAGATCCCAAACAGGAAGTTACTCTTCCCACCAAAGAGGGCAGAATAAAACTCCCCAAAGACCAAAGCCCTGGAGCAGTCCACATATGAAACACAAGAGGATAGAACTCTAACCCCAAGATCTAGTAAGGTATATAGTCAAGCAGATGTCCGGCAAGCCAGTGCCTGTGTAATAAAATCCCAATGAAAATCATGTTGCATCCACTCTAAGAGGGGAATAAAACTTCCTTAAAAATACATGAAAATATTCAGTTCTGGGCAGAGGCAAAAATTCTATAAGACTCCAAGTCAGCAGAGAATGATTCAGATTGATCACTGTAATTAATTAGAATGTGAATTTTCTAGGAGTCTAGGGACTATGGTATTTTCATCTGTGCATTCCTCATGATACTCACAGATATCTATAGGTAATGTTCAATATGGTCATAATTTTTTCATTTGGATTGCTACTATTAATTATCTTCTCCCAGTGAATGTGGTTCTTTTAGTTATTAAGTTTCAATATAGTCTAGGGATTTCTAGTCAACTTGGTCTTCATAGATAAAACAGACTTCAGGTATTTCCTGTCAGATGTGTAGATCTTGCTGCCCTGGCTAACATGAGCTGACAACTTCAGTAGAGTGAGCCTACAGATATTTCCACTTTCAAGTTTAGTATTAGTTCATTTAACTAACGCCTGCTACTTTTCTTATGAATGCTAATATACTACATCCTACTCATTGATGGAGGAAAAATGATGAATCTCTATTGTGCCCATTTGTTTTCCTCTAGGAATCAAAGGTAATAACTTAACTGTACTTTGATATGCTAGTAATAGTTAATGAGGAAAAGAAAAGTGGCCTTCATTATAGTAAATAGGGCCAGTCTCTGGTTGACCATTTTCAGTTCCACAGACTGTGGCACCGCTGTGGAAACATGTAAGAAGTTGGCTATGTGTGTGTGTGTGTCTTTATATACATACAGGCAGACTCTTCCATATAACTGAAAACATCATTCAACATTTCCAAGTGCAAATTACATAAAAGATCATTTTTATTTAGAATTAGGAAGTAGACATATTAGTTGTAATATTTGACATGATATGGAATCAATCAGTGAGTTGGAGGCTTACTAGGTCCCTGAGAGCTGTGTGAAATATGATAGTTCATAAATAATGCATGAATAAAAAAAAATTGGCATTTGAAAGCAAATAATCTCAGGACCCAGAAAGCCCACTCTGAAAATTCAATCTCCATACCTGGAGAATTCAGCCTGTCATTTGCATCTGGCAAAGAAAGAGTCAGAGCATTCTGCTAATAATCTTCTTTGCTTTGGGTTTCCCAAAGAGGCTATTAATCAAGGTAAACATAAGTTGAGATATCAAACTCTCCTCTAAAGTTTCCCCCTTCTTCGGTGAATGCCAGTGTATTTGTTGAAGCAATGATTAATTATGTGGATTTTTTTCATTACTATAGTCTAATGCTGCTACTATCTGCTTCGGCTTTGAACTTTTCAGGAAGGAACTAACAAAAAAAGTTATTGGAAGTTTTCTTTAGAAGTTAAAAATTTGTCATACAAATGAAATAGGCAAGTGCCTAAATTCAATATTAATCAAAGATGTTAACCCTTTAGAAGCTGATTTTTACATGACTTTCATGAATCCATTAATCAAGAGTTTACCAAGAGATGTCCAGGTTTCAAGTTTCAAAGATGTACAAGACACTTATTTTCAGAGCAATAAGACCATCTGTAACCTTTGAAGCTGTTATAAACCAAACAGAGGGGGCTCTGGAATTTCTATAAAGGAGGGCCTCAGGCAGCAGTCTTTTGGAATGCAATACTAGAAATTCTTTTGATGATATATTTCATGGCAAGCACATTCTTTTATCTTTGGATTGCATATTCATTTGATACAGGCTGGAAGAGGCAGAGATTGATAAAGATTATGAGAAACTCAAACCTCCCTTCCCCTTGGCATCTCCAATAACTATCTTGGTTCATTTACTCTAATGCAAGGTGAGAACTTTACCAGTACATCACGCTTCATATCTAAGCCTCACAGACTTCTAGGCTTCACATAACTGCATAAGCCTCACCAACCACAACAGAAACAGGGCAGTGAGGAGTCAAGAGTGTGCTTGCTAGTGCCAAGCAATCTGGTTTGAATCATGATGCCAGCGTTTATGGACTGTGTGACATTGGGCCAGCTAATCAACCTTCTTGTCACTCCATTTTCTCATGTATAAAGTGGGGGAAATTTACAGTATTTTTGTCACTGGATTGTTGTGAAGATTAAGTGAATGCCCAAAAATAATAAGCACTATATGTAAGTGTTAACTAGTTTTCATACATAACAGAAGGAAGTCCAAGGCTGGGGCCTCATGCTCCCAACAGAACAAATCCCATGGGGTGCAAGATGGTGCCGTGTGAGCAGCATTTTATCTTGATGGTAATGGTTCTTCCTGGTGACCATTCCAAAAGAGAGAAAATAAACAGCTCCAAGGCACACCTCCTAAAACAGGCTAAAATCCAATACCCAGGATACGTGATAAGAAGACAAGAAAGGACGTATTTTATCTCATCCTGTAACTCTAATATGCAATGGAAATAATTCATGTAATGTTGGGTACACAAGAGGAACAGAATTACTAGGCTCTGATTTATTTTTGTGCCCTGTATACTCACAAATATGCAAAAGTGACTTGTACATTTTAAATGCCCACAGAGTGCAACAGCTGGTAATAAAAATTGGGTTGTCCCACTGGGTGTCACATGCTGAACAAAGAGACATGAAGGGCCTGAGAGAATATTACATGATGATGCAGAGTCCGGTGAAAGGACTTAGCACCAGATGTCTTAGCACCTCTAGATGGGGTTCCATTTTGAGAGGGTAACAGTGTTCATAGACAGAAAGCAAAGGATAACGGAGGACAGAGGCCAAACAATCTTGACTATAGTTTTGGGAGGAGCCACAACTGGAAGACTTGAGTGTCTGGGATACATATTCAGATTTTGATGTTTCCCAGAGGAGTGCTGACCTTTGGGTGGGAAACAGAGCACTGAAAAGAGATACTCCAAAGTATCTGAGAGTCCTCCTGCAGGAGCACCTGCAGAGTCACACAATGGTAGCATGTAAACCCATGCTACCGGGTAAAACAACTTTTGTCAGTTAACAACCAGAAATAGCTTTTAATCTCACTTGTAACACCTGGAAACAATTCTCAAAATTTGTATACTCTCAAACATTGGGCTTTTGTTTCTCCTAAATTATACCTCTGGTTGTTTTTTTTCTTTTAGCAAACAGGTGAGCTTCATTTTTCCCTGTTTTGATTTTATTCTTAGATTATTTTACATGTTCCTCAAAACTGGTAAAGGAAAGAGGGATGACTTGTTGCCTTTATCGTTCTAGCAATTTCCCGTGGCTAAAACTTCTGAAGTATGATTAAATTGCAATGTACAGAATAAACTGTGACTTAATCCTCATGGTTCGCAAATGTTTTCTGGGTTGTAAGATCTATTTTTAAGATCTATTTTTTTGTAAGATCTATTTTTATCAATTGAGCAGTATTGCCTCTATTATTTACTAAGCACTGTCTATGCAGAGCTATAAAACCTAAGAAAGAAGTCAAAGTTCTGCCCTGTTGTTTTATAACCTACTCATAAAAGTTGAACCATTTAGCTAAGTAAAAACTTTGATGTACCTACTCAGGGTCCCTCATGATCTCCTTTTGGGTCATGCAGATAAGCAAAATTAGACAGTATCTAAATGCTTTAGGGAATATGTGTTTTGTTACTTATGGCACACTAATCCCAATATTTCAGCTCTTAGCTCTTTTAGCCCCAAGGGACAGAAGTTACCCAATCTACTTTTTTTATAAGAAAATATGAAAAGGTGGTATAAGTCAGTGATTACGGGGCACATGGCTGCCAGGTCATAGTAATGAATATGCATGAGAAGCAGGATCCTGCTTGGAAACCTATACCATTCACACCAACCCATGTGCTCCCTCAACTCCAATTCCATCTCCAAAATTAGCTGTGGTGGGACCAAAATGGTCTTTAGAGTCACTCTGGGGCAGAGGTTCTCTGGACAAGGATGAAGTCAGAAACAAAAATACAGGTACAGCACAGAACACAAAGAAGCAGTTTCCAGCAGCACAGAGACTGACTTGGCAGGACATACTGGCAGGAAACAAAAACCATAAGAGCAGAGACACAGGCCCAAGAAGAAAGCAAATACAGATCAGCAGAAGTATGAAGCTTTTCCATGAACTCAGTGCTTTAACACACATGAATCTCGTTCGATCCTTACAATGTACTGTAAGTAGTAAGGAATCAGGTTTTTGAGGAATCTCCCCTGATTGTCTTTAAACATGAACGTTTCCATTTTTCTAACCTCTGCTTTCAACCATGCCAATGGTCCCAATTTATCATTCAACATTATCTTGAGAAGACCCCACGTTTTTTTAAAGATCTTATTTTTAGAGCAGTTTTAAGTTTATGGGAAAACTGCAGAGAAAGTACAGAGTTGCTATTTACCTATTTTCCCCATCCCATTCCACACATAATCCCCTCCCTGATTACTATCCTGCATTAGTATGATACATTTGTTGCAACTAGACCCCCCTGTTTATTCATTTCTTTAGATGGCTTTCTCTCATCCTTGCCCTTATCTTTTATTTACCATAAGCTTTTCCCCTAGGGGGTTAGTGGTTGTTCCTGAGACATCAGAAACACCGCAGTTAAGAGGGTTGGCTCTGGAACTAGGCTGCAAAATCTTGTACTCCAGCTCTGCCTCTCACTGCCGTGTGACTGTGGTCACATTATCTAAATTCTCTGTGCCTCAGGAACAATACTATTCACTTTATATAATTGGTATTTCCGATGAGTGCCTGTAAGAGACTCAGACCAGGGCCTGTCTATAGTAAACTCAGTAGGTGTTGGTTTTTATTGCTCTTATTTTTGCCATTTTTTCTACTCCTTTTATGCTCACACTCCTATTTCTCTAGCTTCCTCCCTGCCAGTTTGACCTGAAGTTCGAGCACCACATTCCTAAAGCAGAGCAAGAAAAAGCTCACAAATGGCAATGGTCTAGAATCCAGCTCAAGACAGACTTGACACTTTAATCAAACTTGGGCCTAAGGAATATGGAAGCTGCTGGAAGGGAATTCAAGAGGAGCCATGGGCATCAGGCCATGCAGAGCAGCCCATGGGCTCACATCTACTCTGCAGAGGAGGGTTGTAGCCCTGTCCTGCCCCACACGCAAACCCAATGTCATTGCCCTTTTCTCAAAATTTGCTGGAGGTGCGGGGTTCTCTGAAAACAGAAGCATTAGGGATAAGTGGGTTCTGCCAGGGGCCTGGCCTGTTCTCTCAACAGGCCTCAGCAGTATGGAAATCAACATATGAAGCTGAGAAGGGGTATTGCGAAGACACAAACAGAAGGAGCACTGGCAAAACAGGGGTTCTCTCTTCATTCTCCACCGAAGGAAATCAAAACTGTCCTGCTCAAATAAGGTGTTGGAGGAGGTCATTGAATAGACATGACTGCTGGTTGACCCATGAACTGGATTCAGGCAATCAGAGGCTCCTCACCACCTTCCCTATCCTTGGAATATGTGTTCTCGTTGTCTTCCTTGATCCCAGAAGCTGCCCTAAAGATAGAATTGGGTGTTGAAACTATATGGACCCTATATAGGTGACTGATGTCATTAAGGCTTCCATACTAACTTTTAAGATTCTGGCAAATGGGTGCTGAGATCTATTTATCTTGTGGCCACCAAGACAATCCCCATATGTAAGTTCCCTTGCTTGTTAACCTGCCACCTGCCAATCTGGAATAGTCTTCATCTTTCTTCCATCTCTTCCTGTCATCTGTGTTTGGCAGCCGGTTTCAGAGGACACCCAGGAAGCGCCCAAGGAGGTTGAAAACAAACTGTGGGATTGGCTTCATAATCATGTAGTCTGTGTGTTTGTGTGCAGTGAAGAATGGGAAATTAGTGGATAAAGGTAAATAAGAAGCTAAACTGGTCACTCAATAATTTTTTGCAGTTGGATAATAGGTACATTGAGATGTGTTTCACTCACTGTTTCCTTTTTTTTTTGTGCCTGAAAATGTCCATAATAAAAACAAATAAGCAATAAAAAACCAAACCCTTTCTTCTAACAAATCAGTAAGAATTGAGGGTGAGATTTCTTCTTATATTTTATCTAGATTCCTAGTCACCAGCACATTCCCCCACAGAGAGCGGAACTCAGTATATAGACATTGATTGAATGAATGTTGGAGTGTTAAAGGTCAGAAACAGAATCAATAAACCGAGAGACCAAGGGAGAGAAATGCGCACAAGTGTGTACCTTCGCGCTTGCATACACACACACACACACACACACACACACAAGCACACACTGGGACTTGGGATAAACAATGATGAAAAACACAGGTCCTGCCCTCACGCTGCTGCTATGTGTCTTCTTCTCTTGATCTCATTACCCATTTGCCCACATAAGGAGGAGGTTTAGAGCAGAGAGGCATTCCCAATGTGGGAAGACAGAAGCAGTGGGACAAACGGGCTCCAGGAATGAAATCACCTAGTTAGGCTTCTGCTTATAAGCTAAGAAAAGATTCAGACCTGGCTTAGCTCCCAGTCCTATATTTTGTTCATTAGACTTTCCTTCCTCTATTGAACATTGATTAAGCCCTTCAATCGATTACCTCCTGCATCACTTCAGGCCTTACTGGGAGATGAGATGCATAATTCAGGGACAGGGCAAGAGGCTGGCCAGCAAGCCTCCAGTATTGATGTGGATTCCAAAATTGTGACAGAAAGTGTGTCTACCTCAGGGCTTATCTGAAAGAGCTGTTTTAAGAGTTTACCTGTTTACCATCTGTGAAGGTTTTTTAAACACAATGGGAATTTAAATTTGGAGGCTTGCCTTTACCAACCCAAGTGCATTACAGGTGTATGATCTGCTTGTTTGTTTTGGTGCGCTTTGGAAACAGTGTTGTTCTTGATGCTTAATTTATATCTCTGGTCTTTTATACTAGAGACAATAATAAAACATCTTTCTCCATAAAAGTTAGTGTAAAATTGAGGGAATAGCTCCACAGTGAGGACATTAGTTTCTAGGTGAAAATATAAAGGCGAGGCCTCAGATATGAACAATATTGAAAAAAGTGGGGGGGGGGGTGGGGAGGGAGGAAGATAGGGATTACTCGGAGGATGGGGGGTTGCTTTTTTTTTTTATTGAATTTATTTATTTTCAGCATAACAGTATTCATTATTTTTTTCACCACATCCAGTGCTCCATGCAATCCGTGCCCTCTCTAATACCCACCACCTGGTACCCCAACCTCCCACCACCACCCCCTGCCTTTATCTTGCAAATACATGTTGAGTCTCTCTGATGGGGACTTTGCAGAGGACTAAGGTAAATTGTATTTACAGGGCATAGAATAGTACCAAATGATACTATTCAACAAAAGAGACAAAGAATAGGAGCCACTATTTATTTAAGTATCTGTCTATGTTCCAGGCTCCACTAAGTCCTTACATGCATCTGATTTAATCCTCAGGAGAATTCTCTTTGTTGATACATTATTATTCCTATTAGACCATTGAAAAAATTTCTTTAGCAGCTTTAAGTATCTGTCTCAAGACAACACATAGTACGTGGTAGAGCTAGAATTCAAGCCCAGACAACGGTACTCCAGAGTCGATGTTTAACCATTATACACCCCTGGCGCTGGCACTCTAGGGTACATTGGTGAGGAGATCAGAGACAGAGGAATAAGCTTGAAAGGCAAAGCCTAATAACATTAACAGAGGGACAGGATTCCCAGGGGGCAGCGAGGGCCTGAAGGGCTGTGGGCACCTTCTGGGCAGGCACAAGAACCAGGCAGCTGCCAACACAGCAAGCTCTACCGGGACCCAGGGAAGCCTGCACCTCGGGCCCTCCAGAGACTGAAGGAAGAGCTAAAGCCAAAGGCAGTCCAGGACTATGATGAGGAAGTGGAGCAGAGCCAAGAAAAAGAATCTAAAGACACACGGAATGTTGTACCAGATGTTAATGAAGTATTTTTAAACATTGAAAATCCATTCAGTCTTCTGCATTCAGTATGCAACCACATCTGTGATTTACCACAACTTTAGAGAGTTTAACAAACTTTCTGGAGTGTCTCTAAATGCAAAACACTATCTTAGGTTTAACAGAGTTTTATAGATTTAACAACAACAACAAAATAATGGTACTTCCAAACTGGATAAAAAACCAGAAATGTATATAATATAAGTTCAGCACAGGACCAAAAGTGTGATACGCTATATAGCAGACATTCAAAGTTCAGAAAGGAGGAGGATGGGGAGCAGGGGAGAGAGTAAATCCTCCCAGGAGACTCTGGGGAGGGTGGAATTTAAGCTGAGACATAAAGAATGTGTAGGACTTCCGTAGACATGAAGTAAGTGAAAGCAGTCTAAGTAAATGGAATGGCTTCAGCAACGGCTTAGCATCCGTTGACTGAAGGGCACATATGGGATTCGGTGAGGGGATGATTATGACTGATGGCAGGTGTATGGGGAAATGCACTGAGAATAAAACATGGGGAAAAAAAAAAAGAGAAAGGTCAAATTGTGAAGAGCTCTAAATGTCAGGCAGAGTTTGGTAATCTCAATCAACAGTGGGCTTTCCAATAAGCTGACATAAAGGTAGCTCCAAGAACCAAGAATGAAATGAAAGATTCCTACGGATGCAGTTACCAGGCAAAGGTTAGCCCTGAGACTCTGATGCCACCATGAGGTCTGAGGATGAGTCTTGTTGACTCAGATCAGGAACTCCCTCAGATCACTGACCGAGTCATCTTCCCACTGCATCTGAAGGACCTGACAGTGGGATGGACCTTGGCATGACCCAAGTTCTACCCTCTGCAAATGGAATGTGACTTCAAATGGCCTATTAGGAGACCCATACTGCATGCCTAGACATCCCTATAATATCCCTGGCTTTGAGATCACCCAGGCCTAGAGGTATCCAAGCCAGATCAGTGCCACCCAGACTTTCTCAATTGAGATCCTTCTTCCTATAATAAAACCATTTTCCTCACATTCACTGGTTCACTGATACCCCACTATGAGTGTTGTCTCCTAGACAGTGAATATCTCCAATTTATCTCTTTTCTTATATGTATCTGATTAAGTCATATCTTCTTTGCCTCCCATAATGCTACGGTTTCCACTTCTTGGCACATTTGTCAAGCAATATTCTTATGGTGTGTGCATCTTTGCCAGAGATTTAGTAATAACCTTGAGAATGGTGGCCAAGAAGAAACTCCTAAAGCATATAGTGATGTAATAGTTTAAAATTCTGAGACCTTCTCATCAGGCTCCAAGAGAATCTAGTCACCATGGAGGAATCTAGGATATAGAGTGTACCTAGGCTGAACACTGGATAAGAAATAATAAGATTCAACTGGCTCTCAAAGCTCTGTGAGTTCCCTTCACCTGAAGCTGTGACATAAGAGTTAGAAAGTTATATGCCAGGGGAACAAATGGGCCACATACCCTCAGGAGGCTACAGAAAGGAGTCAAAAGTTTAGAGTCGGAGCATGGTTTGTTGAGGTCACAGAGAGGAAGCATCAGGCTCTCAGTGAAGCCCAGGGCATCACTTTGTACAAAGATACACCACACACAGAGGACAGACAACCTCAGAGATGGTTAGCAATCACTCACATGGGTCACACGGATCTGAAGAGAGAAACCTGAAAAGAATATCAAGCAAGAAGTCAGCCCTCTCCAGTGCCTCTCCAGTGCCTCTCAACAGTGCCAAACTTCTCAACAAAGAACTACTGCAGAAATTAATGGTGTTCGGGGGGTACATTTGGATATACCCTCTAAGATGCACATGAGGCTTATCCCCCTGACTCTTCCCTCCCCACGTTCACTGCCACGTAAATGCTCCTGAAATGAAGGGGAAAAGAAGGGTTTCTATGAAGAAAGGATATTGAGGATTATCTGCCAGAAAGAAATGCCTGGAGCATGGGTGAAAGTTGAGTTGAATTGTAGCCAAAGTCTCAAATTTATAGGGTGGAAAATTAGACCATTACTTGGACTGACCTGGAGTGTGGGACTCTTTACATCAAAGCCAGGCAACCATCTGAGTGGCAATAACTAATAACAACTTTCTTAGCAGGAGGGTTCCTCAGAAGTCTTTAGAAACTCCTCATTCTGGTCTTGATTCTCCAAGTACTAGTAACCACTGGACGTCAGCAGCCAGAAAAATGGACATCTCACCCCTCCACCTGTATTAAACTCCTAGGGCCAAGCCAATGTTATAAACTACCACAAATCTGGTGGCTTAAAACAATAGAATTTTTTTCCCTCATGGCTCTAGAGGCCAAATGTTCAAAAGCAAGATTTCCACATGTCCATGCTTCCTCTGAAGGCTTGAGGGAAGAATCTTGTCTTTTTTTCCTCCAGCATTTGGTGATTCCTGGCACTGCTTCACTTGTGGCCATGTACCTCCAATCTCTACCTCCATCTTCAGGTAGCCTCCTTCCTTACATGTATCTTTATGTCCTCTTCTCTCCTCAAATCACTGGATTTAGGGCCCACCCTAGGCCCAGGATGATTCCATCTGAAGAATTTTAACTAATTACATCTGCATAGGTCTTATTTTCAAATAAGGTCACATTCTGAGGTTCTAAGTGGACACAAACTCTGGGAGGTCATGACTCAACCTACTATACCACCAAATTCATTACCACTATGAATAAAGCTTGAACTCATTCACTCCCTAGTTTCTTTGGGACCAAGGTACATTTTTCTCACTCATTGTAATGACTGGGATCTTGCTTAGTTGAGACTTAGAATACCATAGACTGGGGAGCTGTAGGGCAGGATCAGAGAGGGTGCCAGCAGCATGGTCAGGTTCTGGTGAAAATGCTCTTCTGATTGTGGATAGTCATTTTCTGGCTATATCCTCATATAGTAGTGAGGGGAACAGAGAACTTTCTAGAGTGTCTTCATGAGAGCTATACCTTTATGATCTACCACCTCCCAAAGGGCCTACCTCCTAATACTATCATATTGGGGGTTAGTATTTCAATATATGAATGAATTTGGAGCAGAGGGGATGCAAACATTCAATCCACAATAATGGGTCAAAAAGGAAAATAAAGTAGGAGGAGTCAAGATGGCGGAGAAGTAGCAGGCAGAGACTACTTCAGTTAGCAGGAGATCAGCTAGATAGCTTATCTAAAGATTGCAAACACCTGCATATCCATCGGCAGATTGAAGAGAAGAAGAACAGCAATTCTGGAAACAGAAAAACAACGACTTTCTGAAAGGTAGGACTGGCGGAGAAGTGAAGCCAAAGCGACGGGAAGATGGACCCCGGAGGGAGGGGCTGGCTCCAGGCAAGTGGCGGAGCAACGGAGCACAAAATTGGGACTTTTAAAAGTCTGTTCCACTGAGGGACATCGCTCCAGAGGCTAAACCAGGGCAAGCCAATGCGGGGAGAGCATGGCCTCAGGTCCCCCAGAGTCACGGAAGGATCGGGGGTGTCTCAG
Organism: Mustela putorius furo; assembly: GCF_011764305.1. NCBI lineage: Eukaryota > Metazoa > Chordata > Mammalia > Carnivora > Mustelidae > Mustela > Mustela putorius. The sequence continues at coordinate 3,604,417 of NW_025422127.1, read as the reverse complement.
TGTCTCAGAGCTTGCAGGTATTGGAATGGGAAAGCTGGCTACAGAGACAGAGCCGACAGTAAGATCACAGCTCGGGGTTACCTTGAACCAGTCACAGGCTCGGTGAATTGGAGCGTGGCCGGAGGTCAGGCAGACGGGAGTTACTAGGTGCTGTTCTCTGAGGGCGCACTGAGGAGTGGGGCCCTGGGCTCTCGGCTCCTCCGGGCCAGAGACCAGGAGGCCGCCATTTGTATTCCCATCCTCCGGAACTCTACGAAAGCACTCAGGGAACAAAAGCTCCTGAAAGCAAAGCCAAGCAGATTACTCAGCCTGGCCCCTGGTAAGGGCGGTGCAATTCCGCCTGGGGCAAAGACACTTGAGAATCACTACACCAGGCCCCTCCCCCAGAAGATCAACAAGAAATCCAGCCAAGACCAAGTTCACCTACCAAGGAGTGCGGTTTCAATACCAAGGAGAGCAGCAGAATTCCTGAGGAGGAGAAAGCAAAGCACGGAACACGTGGCTTTCTCCCTGTGATTTTTTTAGTCTTGCAGTTAATTTAATTTTTTTTCTTTTTCATTTTTGTTCTTTTCTTCTGCTAAAATTTTTTTTAACTTTTACCCTTTTCCTTTTAAACGTTTTTTAACTAGTTTATCTAATATATATATTTTTTCTTTTTTATATTTTTCTTATTTCGTTCTCTTTTTTTAATTCCTTTCTTTTTTTTTTTTTCTTTCTTTCTTTTAGTATTTTACTTGCTCCTTCATATACTCTTATCCGGACAAAATAACAAGGCGGTGAAATTCACCACAAAAAAAAAAAGAACAAGAGGCAGTACCGAAGGCTAGGGACCTAATCAATACAGACATTGGTAATATGTCAGATCTATAGTTCAGAATGACAATTCTCAAGGTTCTAGTCGGCTCAAAAAGGCATGGAAGATATTAGAGAAACCCTCTTGGGAGATATAAAAGCCCTTTCGGAGAAATAAAAAAACTAAAATCTAACCAAGTTGAAATCAAAAAAGCTATTAATAAGGTGCAATCAAAAATGGAGGCTCTCACTGCTAGGATTAATGAGGCAGAAGAAAGAATTAGTGATACAGAAGACCAAATGACAGAGAATAAAGAAGCTGAGCAAAAGAGAGACAAACAGCTACTGGACCACGAGGGGAGAATTCGAGAGATAAGTGACACCATAAGACGAAACAACATTAGAATAATTGGGATTCCAGAAGAAGAAGAAAGAGAGAGAGGAGCAGAAGGTATACTGGAGAGAATTATTGGGGAGAATTTCCCCAATATGGCAAAGGGAACAAGCATCAAAACTCAGGAGGTTCAGAGAACGCCCCTCAAAATCAATAAGAATAGGCCCACACCCCGTCACCTAATAGTAAAATTTTCAAGTCTTAGTGACAAAGAGAAAATCCTGAAAGCAGCCCGGGAAAAGAAGTCTGTAACATACAATGGTAAAAATATTAAATTGGCAGCTGACTTATCCACAGAGACCTGGCAGGCCAGAAAGAGCTGGCATGATATTTTCAGAGCATTAAACGAGAAAAACATGCAGCCAAGAATACTATATCCAGCTAGGCTATCATTGAAAATAGAAGGAGAGATTAAAAGCTTCCAGGACAAACAAAAACTGAAAGAATTTGCAAACACCAAACCAGCTCTACAGGAAATATTAAAAGGGGTCCTCTAAGCAAAGAGAGAGCCTACAAGTGGTAGATCAGTAAGGAACAGAGACAATATACAGTAACAGTCACCTTATAGGCAATACAATGGCACTAAATTCATATCTCTCAATAGTTACCCTGAATGTTAATGGGCTAAATGCCCCAATCAAAAGACACAGGGTATCAGAATGGATAAAATAACAAAACCCATCTATATGTTGCCTCCAAGAAACACATTTTAAGCCCGAAGACACCTCCAGATTTAAAGTGAGGGGGTGGAAAAGAATTTACCATGCTAATGGACATCAGAAGAAAGCAGGAGTGGCAATCCTTATATCAGATCAATTAGATTTTAAGCCAAAGACTATAATAAGAGATGAGAAAGGACACTATATCATACTCAAAGGGTGTGTCCAACAAGAAGATCTAACAATTTTAAATATCTATGCCCCCAACGTGGGAGCAGCCAACTCTATAAACCAATTAATAACAAAATCAAAGAAACACATCAACAATAATACAATAATAGTAGGGGACTTTAACACTCCCCTCAGTGAAATGGACAGATCATCCAAGCAAAAGATCAGCAAGGAAATAAAGGCCTTAAACGACACACTGGACCAGATGGACATCACAGATATATTCAGAACATTTCATCCCAAAGCAACAGAATACACATTCTTCAATAGATCACATTCTCGGTCCTAAATCAGGACTCAACCGGAATCAAAAGATTGGGATCATTCCCTGCATATTTTCAGACCACAATGCTCTGAAGCTAGAACCCAACCACAAGAGGAAGTTTGGAAAGAACCCAAATACATGGAGACTAAACAGCGTCCTTCTAAAGAATGAAGGATCAACCAGGAAATTAAAGAAGAATTGAAAAAAATCATGGAAACAAATGATAATGAAAATACAGTGGTTCAAAATCTGTGGGACACAACAAAGGCAGTCCTGAGAGGAAAATATATAGCGGTACAAGCCTTTCTCAAGAAACAAGAAAGGTCTCAGGTACACAACCTAACCCTACACCTAAAGGAGCTGGAGAAAGAACAAGAAAGAAACCCTAAGCCCAGCAGGAGAAGAGAAATCATAAAGATCAGAGCAGAAATCAATGAAATAGAAACCAAAAAAACAATAGAACAAATCAACGAAACTAGGAGCTGGTTCTTTGAAAGAATTAATAAAATTGATAAACCCCTGGCCAGACTTATCAAAAAGAAAATAGAAAGGACCCAAATAAATAAAATCATGAATGAAAGAGGAGAGATCACAACTGACACACCAAAAAATACAAAGTATTTTAAGAACATACTATGAGCAACTCTATGCCAACAAATTTGACAATCTGGAAGAAATGGATGCATTCCTAGAAACATATAAACTACCACAACTGAACCAGGAAGAAATAGAAAGCCTGAACAGACCCATAACCAGTAAGGAGATTGAAACAGTCATTAAAAATCTCCAAACAAACAAAAGCCCAGGGCCCGACAGCTTCCTGGGGAAATTCTACCAAACATTTAAAGAAGAATTAATTCCTATTCTCCTGAAACTGTTCCAAAAAATAGAAATGGAAGGAAAATTCCAAACTCATTCTATGAGGCCAGCATCACCTTGATCCCAAAACCAGACAAGGATCCCATCAAAAAAGAGAGCTATAGACCAATATCCTCGATGAACACAGATGTGAAAATTCTCACCAAAATACTAGCCAATAGGATTCAACAGTACATTAAAAGGATTATTCACCACGACCAAGTGGGATTTATTCCAGGGCTGCAAGGTTGGTTCAACATCCGCAATTCAGTCAGTGTGATACAACACATCAATAAAAGAAAGAACAAGACCCATATGATACTCTCAACAGATGCTGAAAAAGCATTTGACAAAGTACAGCATCCCTTCCTGATCAAAACTCTTCAAAGTGTAGGGATAGAGGGCACATACCTCAATATCATCAAAGCCATCTATGAGAAACCCACCGCAAATATCATTCTCAATGGAGAAAAACTGAAAGCTTTTCTGCTAAGGTCAGGAACACTGCAGGGATGTCCATTATCACCACTGCTATTCAACATAGTACTAGAAGTCCTAGCCTCAGCAATCAGACAACAAAAGGAAATTAAAGGCATCCAAATCAGCAAAGAAGAAGTCAAACTATCACTCTTCGCAGATGATATGATACTATATGTGGAAAACCCAAAAGACTCCACTCAAAACTGCTAGAACTTGTACAGGAATTCAGTAAAGTGTCAGGATATAAAATCAATGCACAGAAATCAGTTGCATTTCTCTACACCAACAACAAGACAGAAGAAAGAGAAATTAAGGAGTCAATCCCATTTACAATTGCACCCCAAACCATAAGATACCTAGGAATAAACCTAACCAAAAAGGCACAGAATCTATACTCAGAAAACTATAAAGTACTCATGAAAGAAATTGAGGAAGACACAAAGAAATGGAAAAATGTTCCATGCTCCTGGATTGGAAGAATAAATATTGTGAAAATGTCTATGCTACCTACAGCAATTTATACTTTTAATGCAATTCCTATCAAATTACCATCAATCTTTTTCAAAGAAATGGAACAAATAATTTTAAAATATATATGGAACCAGAAAAGACCTCGAATAGCCAAAGGGATATTGAAAAAGAAAGCCAAAGTTGGTAGCATCACAATTCCGGTCTTCAAGCACTATTACAAAGCTGTCATCATCAAGACAGCATGGTACTGGCACAAAAACAGACACATAGATCAATGGAACAGAATAGAGAGCCCAGAAGTAGACCCTCAACTCTATGGTCAACTAATCTTCGACAAAGCAGGAAAGAATGTCCAATGGAAAAAAGACAGCCTCTTCAATAAATGGTGTTGGGAAAATTGGACAGCCACATGCAGAAAAATGAAATTGGACCATTTCCTTACACCACACACGAAAATAGACTCAAAATGGATGAAGGACCTCAATGTGAGAAAGGAATCCATCAAAATCTTGGAGGAGCACACAGGCAGCAACCTCTTTGACCTCAGCCGCAGCAATATCTTCCTAGGAACATCGCCAAAGGCAAGGGAAGCAAGGGCAAAAATGAACTATTGGGATTTCATCAAGATCAAAAGCTTTTGCACAGCAAAGGAACGGTTAACAAAATCAAAAGACAACTGACAGAATGGGAGAAGATATTTGCAAACGACATATCAGATAAAGGACTAGTGTCCAAAATCTATAAAGAACTTAGCAAACTCAACACCCAAAGAGCAAATAATCCAATCAAGAAATGGGCAGAGGACATGAACAGACATTTCTGCAAAGAAGACATCCAGATGGCCAACAGACACATGAAAAAGTGCTCCATATCACTCGGCATCAGGGAAATACAAATCAAAACCACAATGAGATATCACCTCACACCAGTCAGAATGGCTAAAATCAACAAGTCAGGAAATGACAGATGCTGGCGAGGATGCCGAGAAAGGGGAACACTCCTCCACTGTTGGTGGGAATGTAAGCTGGTGCGACCACTCTGGAAAACAGCATGGAGGTTCCTCAAAATGTTGAAAATAGAACTGCCCTATGACCCAGCAATTGCACTACTGGGTATTTACCCTAAAGATACAAACGTAGTGATCCAAAGGGGCACGTGCTCCCGAATGTTTATAGCAGCAATGTCTACAATAGCCAAACTATGGAAAGAACCTAAATGTCCATCAACAGATGAACGGATAAAGAAGATGTGGTATATATACACAATGGAATAGTATGCAGCCATCAAAAGAAATGAAATCTTGCCATTTGCGACAACATGGATGGAACTAGAGCGTATCATGCTTAGCGAAATAAGTCAAGTGGAGAAAGACAACTATCATATGATCTCCCTGATATGAGGAAGTGGTGATGCAACATGCAGGCTTAAGTGGGTAGGAGACGAATCAATGAAACAAGATGGGATTGGGAGGGAGACAAACCATAAGTGACTCTTAATCTCACAAAACAAACTGAGGGTTGCCGGGGGGACAGGGGTTGTGAGAAGGGGGGTGGGGTTATGGACATTGGGGAGGGTATGTGCTTTGGTGAGTGCTGTGAAGTGTGTAAACCTGGCGATTCACAGACTTGTACCCCTGGGGATAAAAATATATGTTTATAAAAAATACAAAATTAAATTTAAAAAGAAAAGGAAAATAGAAACCTCAGAGGTACAAACCATTGTGGATTCACAGCACAGTCTTTCTCTAATCATCCATTTTTAATAAGATTTGATAAAAAGTCACTCAGTGGAGAATTTATGGAGGACACAATAGCATTTAAATTCTTTAGCCCCTGGGCAGGCCAATGCTTCTTTGCCAGACAGCCCTGAGCCAAATAGCCGGAGTTTGCCAGGAATAAGATTATTCTTCAAAAAGCCTTCTCCACATAGGTAACACACATGCCACAAGAAAACCTCATTCTCTACTTAGGACTACAGAATACTTCAGTTATCCTAGTAATGCAGAACCCTAGTGTTATTGAAGAGATTCATGTTCAACTGGGCAGAAATGTTGTTTGGCATAAAACTATCAAAAAAATTTTTTCTGTCCTTTTTTAATATCATAAAATATTACTTTCATAAAGCTTTATAATAGAGCTCTTTACCTTAATGGTATAAAATATAAGGCCAAAAGCATTAATTTGATTTTATAAACATCAAAGATTTTGTTCAGCAGAACGTGTCATGGACCAAGTTAACAGAGACATGACAGATTTGGAAAAGATATTTGCAAAGTCTGAAATTGACAAAGGATTCCTACAATTAACCGTTGTAGGATTGTAGGATTCCTATAATCCCTGAAAAGACAGGGGCCTCCACCAGAGGACAAGCAAAGAAAACAATTTAGGGAAAACAAAACACAAAAAGTCAACATATGAAAAGAAACATTAGTAAAAATATTATTCATTTTTAAAATGTAAGTTAAAGGGGCACCTGGGTGGCTCAGTGAGTTAAAGCCTCTGCCTTCACCTCAGGTCATGATCCCAGGGTCCTGGGATTGAGCCCCACATCAGGCTCTCTGCTCAGAGGGGAGCCTGCTTCCTCCTCCCACTCTGCCTGCTTGTGATCTCTGTCATATAATTAAATAATAAAATAATAAAATTTTAAAAATTAATTTTTTTTAATCTTAAAAAAAAAGTAAATTAAAGCAATACCACTTTATATCCATTGTACCAGCAAAAAGTAGAGAGCCTGATAATGCCAAGCTGGTAGAAACACAAAATAAGGGAACTTTCATAACTGCTGGTGGGAAGGCAGACTAGGAAGGCATTCTGGAGAGAAAAGTGGCTGCAGTTAAGTCAAATAAACAATTTTGCACATATATCTTCTTAATCACACTCCTGGGTATATAAGCTCTGAAAAATCATCATCGACATCAGTAGTATGACAGGTACCAGTATGTTTGCCCCAACACCACTTTTGGAGTGGGAAATCATGGGCAATCTAGGTATCCAGGACCTGAGGAGTGAATACATCAAATGTGATAGGTGGGCCCCAAGGAGGACCATGCAGGATTAAAGGTTATGGATTGGATATTCACCCAACTGTCCAGTTGATCATAATGTTCACAGAAAAAAAAAATTAAAATAGTAATATATCTGTAGCCCAATACCATGTAAACTGTAATTAATGCACACAATATGATAGCTCACATTTTACAAAATATGGAAGCAAAAAGGTCGCAATAAACACGAACATCATTATAAATTGAAGAGCAGATGGTGAATAGGAATGGGAAATGAGGATAAAAAGAAAAAAATTATAAAGTTACTTTTTCTCATGGAAGGATCTACTATAGAGCACTTTGGAAGCTAGGAATTTTTATAATGGAACATTTTGACAATCCAGTCAGAAAGGACAATGAGATAGAAGAAAAAAGTACAGTCTTGTTCCTTTCAATTCCATCACTTTCAAATTATTGACTATAATACAAGTTAACTCAGACCAGTAGCACTGACATCCTCAATGCTTCTGAAAATCAAAGTAAAAAGAGCTATTTCTTCCCATTTGCTCACTTATTCAACCATTATAAAGTGTACATTATGTGTGAGGCACTGATCCAGGTGCCATGGGGGAATCCTCCTTTTAGGTGTCCGTGGTGTAGAAGCCTATACACTTTGGGAGAAAACCCAAAACTGCCTGACCCCCTCATCTACTACAAGGTCAACAGCCTGGGCCCAGAAACTTGTGCCCAAGGTAGAAATCTGAAGAGTAAACTACATGAACAGCTTTCCTTTTTCCCTGCTTCTCCCCAGTAAAGCTCCATATCTTATAACCCCTCAGAGTCTCTGAGAAATACTCTGAAAAATCTCCTGATTTCTTAAACATCGCAGAATTTTTCCCATGATATTAGAAGAACATGTTCTAGGATACAAGAGGATGGGAAAGCCACCCAATCAGTCTTTTCCTTTTCCATTTTCTAAAATTCATTTTCATTAAAAAAAAAAAAAAGCATAGTTTAGAAAACAGGAAAACAGGTGTATGCCAGGATCAGACAAAAGGGGTCACAGAGAACTCCTGAGACTAGAGAAGAAAACAGTTGGGTTTGCATCCTACCTTAAAGTCTGTCAAGTCTGTAGATAAATTTTTATCCTTTTAAGAGTTTTTGAAACTTCAAAATTCAAGAAATAAAATTTAATTTGTGCTTAAATCTTTTCAGTAAGCCCTACTCAGTCAACCCCATTTAATGGAGTTCATTATCTGTTGTTCCATTCTATGTAGGATTCTTCTTCCCATCGAGAAACAGAAATTGAATATAGTAGAATTGAGAGCTGAGTTAGGAGATATAAATATATGCTTAAGAGGAAATATTTTATTGTGCTGGTCAGTTGTACATGAATTATTCAAGATGTAAAAATGAATATCATATAAGCTAGCCCCCAAAAGCACATGTAAGATTAATTTTAGGAATGGCTATTTTAGGCCAAATTCAAAACTCTTCCTAATTCCATAAACATAAATTTAGTTTTCTATAAGAACCCTATCCTTGATAAATTATGCTTTGTGTGTCTTCTTAGATTTCTAATTATATATATTTTTATAATCTTCAGTGAGAAACTGAAGGATACAGATAAAGTTCCCTCCCTTCTTCTAGTTTTAAGTCATGACTTTGGAAGAAAAATGTATCAGCTGGAAAGGAAGAACTAACCTTGAAATATGGTCAGAGATGAGAACTTGGTCTTGTGAGCCGGGAATATAAGAATGTAGGTCTCAAGATCAGATTCTTGGGTAACCTCTATTCAGAGAGGGCAGGAGGGGGAAAAGGAGCTACAGAGAAAGACCCCCACGAGATGTGCAAGAAGAATTAGAAGAGTATATCATTCCAGGTGTCCAGGCATTTCAAGGGGCAGGAAGTCAAAGGCTCAGAGAGATATCAGGGAATGAAAAATAAAATTACACTGATTTCAACAGCTTGGCGGTCACATTAAGAGAGTAGTTTCTGTAGAGTGAGTAGTAAGGGCTAAAGGGACCAGGATAAAGTTGGAGTAGGAAGCTGATCAGTCATGACTGCTAATACTGTCATATCATCTCTCAGAAGTGGAGGGATAGTGATAATGTAATAACCACCACTTACTGGGTTTTGCTACATGCCAATAACTGTGTGGAGTATTTTATACCTATTACACACTCATTAATTCAACACCTATCTATTAAGGATCTCTACCTCCAAAATTCATCCTAATTTCCTTGCACTTTCTTCACTCCTACTGTGGCCAAGCTAGTCTAAATCTCCGCCTCTCTTGCCCCAACTATTCCTATCTACAGCAGTAAACAAAATGTTTAAATCTAATTAAATCTAATATTTTTTTAAAAAACAAAAAACAAAAAACCTCCAATGACTTTCAATTTCACTGACATAAAATTCAAAGCTCTCCAAGGCATGTGTGCTCTGGTCCCAACATTTATCTCGAAGCCCATATCCCACTCATCTCCTTTTGGTTCCTTATGCTCCAGCTACAGTGGCTTTCTTATCATTACTTGAATGTACCAAATTCATTTCTGAAGGTGAAAAAGTTAGAAGTCAAGGTAAATAAGCAGAGATGGACTGCATGAATCATACTAGGAAGGCCACCATCCAGAATGATACAAAGCTTTTTAGTCATTCAGTTACCTAAGATAGCTCTGATGCATGGTGGGTAAGAAGTCAGCCCCTGATATTGGATATTGTGGACTCAAATCCTGGCTCAACAACCCACTGGCTATCTGATGTTGCTAACCAACTTAATCTCTCTAAGCCTGTTTCCTAATCAATAAAATGAATCAAATAATAGAACCCCTATAGAGAAAATAATATCTCTTATGTTACTGAGAATATTCAATGAAAAAAATGCAAGTAAAGCACTCTGTATGTATGCCTTGCTGTAAATATTAGCTATTAGAATGCATTCAGTAAGTACTGGGCACAGTTTTAGGCTGTGTACCAAGCATAGAAAATTATATTTGCCCTCTTAAAGATTTCATTTCATATTTTCAGTGTGGGAAAGGTATTTTTAAATACTATGTGCAATTAAAAAAAATAAAGAAAACATAAGTTTATGACCAGCTCCCTGATGCAGGAAGATGTTATAATGTTCCTAGATGTCAGAGAAAATGCTAAACTCAGTTTTGTCAAGAAACATATTTTATTTTCAAAGAACAGAAAATTGATTGAGATTACTTGACATTCAAGACCCATCTATCTTTTGAAGACCATATGACAGCCACACAGTGCAAAGGTGACCAAGAGGAAAGGAACTCACAACCTGAGGATGAGGTTAACTTGACCAACAGAGATGATTGTGTTTTCCCCAGTCCTTTCTACCTTCGTATGAAAAATACCTACAAGAAAGGCAACTGCAAGCTCAATTCAAGATAGCAGCAGAGCCAGCCACCTGAGACATGCCGGGGTGGTTTGTATAAAATAGGCACAAAACAACTGTTTTTGAATGAGCAGTATCAAAAAAGGTAAATACAACATTAAACTGCAATGGAAGTATTACAGCACAAGTACAAGGAAAGTAATAATTCCACAAGGATCTGCATGAATCTATTACATCTGTAATATCACATCCGGTCTTGTACAACATATTAAAAAATAAAGTGGTATTGTTGCTTTGCTTTTCAGATTACAAAAGCAATACATTCTCATTGTAAAAAAAAAAAAGTATAGGAAAGCTTAAGATAGAATATTGAAATTGTTTACTGGTAACCACTATAAATTATTTCTAGGTACTACGTTTTCTAATCTCATTAATTCAATTTATATTTAGTGAATATCTACAATATGCCTATGATTCTAACAGAAATCATGTTAGAAACAGTGACATGGTGGTAAATAAGAGGTGTAGTCCTTGACCTCAGTGAGCAAGAGCATGGGAGAGAGAATTCTGTGGGCTAGCAACTACATCTGTAACAGAATACTCAAGATAATCACAGCTGTGGAAATCATGTTATTTGAAAAATAAGTTAGTGGAAGGAAGTAACTCTGTTTCATTGGCAGAAGAGAAAACCAAAGAGAAATTTTATAACCGTGCTCAAATGTTGAAGGGAACAAATAAATAAGAGAGACTAGATTTGATTATATTATATGAGAAGACAAAATGAAGATAGTATATGGAAGTTGCAAAGAGATAAATTTGACTGAGTATAAGAAAGAATTTTCTAGTGATTGGAGTGGACCAAAATTGTCACAGCCTTTTTTTTTTTTTTTTAAAGCATTGGGGAATTCTTCACCCCAGAAGTGGTAAGGCTGGATGGCCACCATTAGGAATGCTGGAAGGATACTTCATGCAAAGCAGGGGTTGAACATTTGTCTTCTTTTAGGAAAGGAAAACTCAGAAGCAAAGCATCAGTGACTTACAAGAAAGCAATCAAAATCTCAGATACTTTGGGAAATAGCCCTAGATAGTGTAACCCTGGGTTTTTTTGTTTGTTTGTTTTATCTCAGGGTACGAGGACTTTCTTTTCCTTATCCTGAAACATGAAATATAAGGTGGGAGATTAAAGTCTAATTAAAAATTCTGAGATTCTATGGTGATATGACAGCATTGGGATTACCAATTTATAGTGCTTTATGCAAGTTAACATGGGGTAAACCAAGAATGTGGCCTAAGGTTAGGATGGGTAATACTTGGGGCACCTGGGTGGCTCAGTAAGTTAAGCGACAGACTCTTGGTTTAGGCTCATGTCAGGATCTCAGGGTTGTGAGATTGAGCCCTGTGTTGGGCTCCTCCCTGAGCCCTAGACTGTTCAAGAGATTTTGCCAGATGAACAGGAGGAGGAGGAAAGAAGAGACCACGATTCTGATGGGTTGAGGGATGAAATAGCCTCCCTCAAAGTGGACAGGAGATGAAGGTTGAAGGGTCACAAGATTCCCTTTTTGGGAAATGGCAAGATACTAGAAGAAAAAAACTGCACAGTTAACTGACTCCTGAGCAGCAGATTCTTAATCTCCCAAGGATTTTTGGTTCTAACCATGGTGTATAAATAATGTCTGAACCTGAGGAAACCACCCTGCATGAGATCACAGTGCCCAGTTTGTAACCAATAGGGACCACACACCAGGCATCCTCGTGTCTGGCCATGGATTGAACTGTAAGTCATTGGCACATCCCCAGGGTGGGTGTGAGGGACTGGGACCTCAGCTGAATTAGGATTTAGAACCAGATTTAAACTGAAGCATAGAAAATTTTAAATGCATTATTTCTTACATACCTGAGTCTGTGGACCAATGCATCAGAACTCCCATCCATCCTGCCTGATTTATCTGTTTTAGTTTTAACATTTCACAAATTCATTCCCTTGATACGAAATACACACAGCACCTGTCCTCACACAACTCTAGTTTACATTTGCTTGCCTCAACTTGGTATTTCTTAAATTTTTGGAGGCGAAAGTCTTCACATATACAATAACAAAATGCTCCCCCAAATGCACATACAGAATGTTTCAAACAATTTCAGAGGTACATACACTCCCTGAAGCACATCCTCTAGAGGTCTTGGACCTCCTTTTTAAGCACGTTTGTCTATCTCTGGTACTCTTAAATCTCTCTCTCTCTCTCTCTCTCTTTCTGTGTGTGTATGTGTGTGTGTGTATGTTTCACTCCCTGTCAGTCACAAACACAATGCTTCTTCAGCTTGCTATCCTCATAAGAGGAATATCTAGGATAAGCAATGTCTAAGATGCCCACTGTAGCTGACTCTGCCTTTCACATAGATAAGAAACCCATCTAACATCTGATATTGTACGGCAATCCTAACACATGGCTACAAATTCCTGGACAGTCCTCCCATCAAGTGGTAAAGTCTATGTTTTCTGCCCTTACATTTGGGAAGGATTATGACTGCCCTAATAAAGTACAAGAGAAGTAATACTCTGTGACTTCTGAAGCTAGGTCATAAAATGCTGTGCAGCATCTGCCTTGTGCTGCTGGAGCACCTGTTCTTGCTGTCCCAAGCTGCCCTGAAAACAGGACGACTACCCTGAGATCACCACACTCTGAGGAAGTTCCAGCCACAGGGAGAGTCATGTGTATTTATTCTGGCTGAGTGTCCCAGGTAAGCCCAACATTTGAGGCACTCCAGCCCAGACACTAGATATGTGTGAGGAAGCCTCCAGATGATTCCAGCCATCAGCTATTCAAGTCACTACCTGCCTACACCACCGCATTGTTTGAGGCTTCCCAGCTGAGTCTCAAACACCTAAAAGCAGAAATAAACCATCTCCTCTGTTTCACACCTGAATTCCTGACCCACAGAATCAGTGAGCATCATAAAACAGTTGTTCTGGGACACCACAAAGTTTGGAGGAATTTGTTCTGCAGTGATGGAAGTCCTGGCCAGCCGTGAGAGGGACTGGAAGACAGGAGAGTAACACGACAGAATGAATAGCCATGTCTTGAACATTATCTCAAAAAGCCAACCAGATTTTAAATCAGAAAAAAGGTAGGATGAGCTGAAAATCTAGTTTGTTTGTTTGTTTGTTTCAAAGCAACGTATGTTGGGAAACGAGAAATTAGAGTCCCCATGTCAAGCACAGTATGGGTCAATTATGAGGCTAATTGCATGCCAATAAGCGGATAGGGAATTGGAGGGAGAATGTGCCCTGGGACATGAGTTATTGGATGAAAGGAAGAGAAACATTGTGTGGAAAAAAGGAGCAAAAGATCTCAAAAGGTTTCAGTGTTTAGGAACTTTGCCAGCAGCTTCTAACCTTGTGAAGGTTAACTTTCTAGTGAATGTCTCTGTGCAACTTAGGGGATGAAACTCAACTTAGGTTTGTCTGCTTTTGATAACATGTTCATGATGATTCTTTAGGTCTAGCAACTCCCTACCCACCCACTCCCGATGTAGATCAAATTTTATTTTATTAAAAAAGGAATCCTACAATTACAGTTGCAGATATTTTGAGGCTTGTCAAAATTATGCCGGCATAAGCACAAATTTACAATGAACAATCATAGAGAAAGGTATTGCAAAAGTAAGTTTATAATGTAGTTTTGCTCATGATAGAAAGTTTTTTCACTTTTTCAGTGTGGCCTTCTTTTCTTTTTCTTTAAGAAAGCACTCTAGTACCTCACGCTCTTCCAAGTGACAGTATTATCAATGTCTCTTTGCCCACTGAGGAAGGGTCTAGGGGTGACAATTCTCATTATTGCTTTGAATCAACTACAAAGTTTCACATTTTTTAAGTTCAGTGGGATTCAGATAAGGTCCAAAAAGAGATGTTTATATTTCCAGGACAGTTTATTTTCTTGTAAAATGATAGAATATATTCTTAGCTCAACCATAATATAGCTTTCCATCTCACCCTTGCTATGACTCAAAAAACTCAATTATCACAGTGTTTGATTTGGGCCTGGGTCAGCTCTATAGTTACCATTGGACTTTAAGTTCTTGTAGGTTCCTCAAATAAATTCTGATCATTCTAAGGGGAGAGTTAAAGCTCATTTCTTATGTTATCACTTTAAAAAATGTATCACATACTTAGCTAGGGGATTAGAAAAGATGGTAAGGATAGGCATTAAAACGACCACGACTCCCCCTGTTCTAGAGTGCCCTCATTCTTTCCAATCCTTTTACATGGCATTAAAATCTACTCTATCTAGTAACTCTCCCAGGAAATGGATCTCATTAGATTAAGGTTGTCTAATAGAAAACAAACATTGCACAGGACACTACTGACGCTAAAAAATTCATTATTTATCTGAATTTAAATTTAACTGGGCATCCTGTATATTTACCTTCTAACAACCCTACATGCAGTATTACTGGAAGAACTGTTCTTCCTTCTATGAACCCCTCCCAGCCCTCCTGGGACTATCTGGGATTTGACACTAGCACTGTTAACACAGAGCTATAGCGGAAGATCAAACAAGGACAACGTATATTACATATACAAAACGTTTAGTGTCTGGGTTTCATAGAGATAGTAGTGGCGTTTTCTGAATTGACTTGGTGTTTCTCACCTCCTGTGAATGCACATGTGTGTGCACATACACATACACACACAGTTAATAAGCACGTGTGCCTCTCACTTTCCTCCAACAAAATGGAACAAATCGTGTAAGTGGGAAGAAAACCTCTCTTCTAGGTCGCAGCACAAGAGCCCCAGGGCAGCCATCAGCCAGGCTCCACAAGTGTATGCTGCCAATAGTTGCTTTACTGAATGGGTCCACTTAATGGACCACAGTATCATGTAATTGAACATCTCCATAAATAAAACCTGGCTTACTCTGAAATTTAAAAAGGGAACAATCTGTGTTACTGCAAGATTTCAAATCTCCCCTTGCTACAGTTTGTCCCACACTAGGCAGAGAATACCTCCCCAATCACGCTGGGTCATCTTTACCAGGTTAGTCTACCAGAGGTGCGGCCGCTGGCTCAGGTCAATCTCTTTGATTAGTACTTCTCTGTATTACACTCTTGTTGCACTTAGAAGTAGAAAGAATTAACAGCCCTCTAGTCCAAACCTCAGATATGACAAATGGGAATTCTGAAGCTTGGAGGGGACATGATACACTGAGGTTACAAAGGTAATTGGTTGCCAATACTGGACAAGGTGCCCAGTCTTTGACCATGAGTTGTTCCTTCCAGCACCTGTGGCTCCCTCAGCAACTCACCTTTATCGACTAAAACAGACTTGATCAAGTCTATCCTAGAAAAATAATTCCTGCTGTGCAGCCTTATAAGAAATTGCTTTATAACGCAGATTATTACAGTTGACACTTGAACAAAATGGGTTTGAACTACATGGGCCCACTGATACACAGTTTTTTTTCTTTTTTTTCCCAATAAATACAGACAATACTGTAAATGTATTTTCTCTCCTAAGATTTCCTTAATAACATTTTCTTTACTTTAGCTTATTTATTTTAAGAATATAGTATATAATACACACAACACACGAAGTATGTGTTAATCGACTTTATGGCGAGGTTTCTGGTCAACAGTAGGCTATGAGTAGTTAAGTTTTGGGGAAGTCAAAAGTTATATATGGATTTTCTACTGCACAGGAGTTGGTGCCCCTAATCCCAGCATTGTTCAAGAGTTAACTGCAATTTGCCTGTTTATTAGAAAGAACCACCTCCTTTGTGGGATAAATAATACTTTTTATCTAGACCAGGAGCTGATTAACTTTTTTGGTGAAGAGCCACATAGTAAATGCTTCAGGATTCTAGCCACACAGTTTCTGTATTTCCCCTTCCAATACAATGCAGTGGAGATCCCTTTCCAACCAAATTATTTAATTAATGGTTATTTAAGATCTCCTTATGAGGCAGCCACAGAGATGCCCCCACAAAAATCTCCCTATACAAGAACGTGTTATGAGAAACATATTTCATTAACAGCCTTCAACTCCAATACTCTTGGGTCCACCCAGAGATAGCATTTATACCGAGACTGCATATTTTAAGGCTATTCTCAGACACTAACTAAACATGATGAGGATACCATAATGGGCCATTTTCACATTATATTACTTGAAAGCAGAGGTCAGTAATTTTTTTTCTCTACAGAGTCAGGTAACAAATATTTTTAGTTTTTCCAGCCATACACTCTCTGTTGCAACAACTCAATTCTGCTGTATTATCATGAAAACAGCCATAAAAGATATGTAAAAGAATGGGTGCAAATGCATTCTAATAACACTTTATTTACAGAACCAGATGGTAGGCTGGATTTATCCCATGAGCCATAGTTTGCCAATCCCTACTCTAAGGGGTGGGGAGGACTTAGTTCAGGAACTCCCCACTGACCAGCTAAAAATTCCTCAGAACTGTGCTATAGTCTGAGGCTCTTCCTACCCAATCTTTCCATCTTTCTCTCCTTTCACTGGTGTCAGACCTGTCTTCTCCTGCTCTCTCTGCCTACCCCTACTTCCTCCTTTAGTCTTCATGGGCATTTCAGCCAATAAAACTTCTTGCAGTTCAATCCCCTGTTGGTATCTTCTGCTCTGAAAACACAACTGACATTCTTTGTGTTTATTTCAAAAGTGATTGACTGCCAGTAGATTCTGTGTAAATGATGAATAAAAAGAGACATGAAGTAAAAATTGCCGCATTGGTCCCAAATAGCTAAAAACAAAGTGATATACTCAAGTCAAATATATCATAGGGTGGAAATCACCATGGATTGGCCTTAGAAGATCTGAAATTAAGTTCTTACTTTTGCCATTTTCTGGCCCAATAGCCTTCAACTTTTTAAGTTCAGGAATTGGTTAATCTTGTTTTGCCCACTTCAAAAGATTGTTGAGAGAATACGTGAGAAAGCATGTCACTGTCTTTCAAGACACTGTATTTGGCACCACATTTAAATTGTTACACCTCTTCTTATCCCCAGTCAGGTCCACAGCATTCCATTGAGAAGTTGAATTGTTGATTTTAGAGAAAATACAAGATCATTTCATGCAAAAGGATAGCAAAGCTTATGCATAATTCAAGTGAGCTATCCTGGCTATTGTCCTTGGTTGAAGTATGAAGGTACTGCAGCCTACACTGCAAGCTTAATTCCCTCACTGACCAACTGATTGTGAACTAAGGGCAAATGAGGCATCACTCAACTACATCAGTAGCCCCTTTTCCAAAGGGAACAAACTGTTACCATTATAGGATTAAATATTCAAAATATTTCTCCTGTTTACACTGGACTAGGAGTATTTTCTTCTAATCCCAAATATAGCCTCACCACTGCCAGGATCAGGCCTCAGATCTCTCACTGACCCTTCAGACTGAAATGGATTGGTATTCACTCCCCAGATATGAAAAGAGGCTAAAGAAATAACTGAAAATCTTCTCTGGTTTGTATTTTATTAGAACAGGGAAGCACAGAAGGCAACAACCAGAGAAGTTCTGTACCTGTGTGAGCTTCAAAAGTCAACACTTGTGTATTGGGCAGGCTACATAAAATAACTCTCTTGTCAAGAGAATGGACTCAGAATAACAAGCTCAAGGACTCAAAGTGTAAAAAGAATCATGTAAACGGAGAAAGACAGAGGCTTTTAAGAAAGCTCATTGAATTAGGAAACATTCACATAAACCCAAGGGAAGAGTTGCTAACTTTACTTATTCATTCACTCAAAAATGTTTACTGAGCACCTACCATGCCAGGCACTGCTCTAGGTACAAGGGTTTGGGGATAACCAAGACAGACAAGAGTCTGCTTATATATTTTCATAAGAAGATAGCCCAAAAGAGCAACATATTTCAAAATTACTTTCAGAGGATATTAAAGGCTATGAAAAAAGATATAACGGAACAGAAGGAAGGGAGACATGAGATTTGAGCCTAGACACAAAAGATGCAAAGGAGCCAGCCACAGGATAACTGGGGGGAGGGGTTTATAAATAGGGGAAACGGCAAGTGCAAACACGACAAACTCAGACCATGCCAGGAACACAAAGAAGGGTAACATGTCTGAAGTTTAGTGAACTGGGGGAAAGTAGTGTGAAATAAGGCCACAGAGGCAGGCCGAGGCCAGATCAGAGCCAGATGAGGAGCTCAGATTTTATTCAAAGTGAAATGGGAATCAATTAGAGGCTTTTAATCACCAGATTAATAAGTGGAGACAAGTAGATCAAGCAGCATGACTCCTTCTTAAAGATATCGACCTTGTCTTGCTCACCTCTCTTTCCCTGGGGACCTGGTCAGGGCTTAACACATAGTGTGTTCTCATTAATGCTCATTGCACTGAATTGAAAAAAACAATTTATGTTCACCCTGTACTGATCCTTAAATATTTTGAGTCCCTTGAGGGGTGTACTTGTTTCTTACTCGTTTTTGTCATTTCAGTGACTGAAAAAATATCTGGTATTGCACTTTTCAAAAATATTGGTGAATGAATGAATGAAGCACATATTGAAATTCTAGTGAAAGGCAAAGTTGTTGGACAGACAGATTTTATTCTTGGGGAAAACTGTTACCTTCAGGATGTGCTCTAGCCAACAGAACACTTCTGAGAGTGAAAGGGAGCTGTTGTTAATGATTATGTTGAGACAACAAGTATGAAGTGGGACTATCTTAGGCACTGTGGTTTTCCTGAATATAGTTTTTATTCAATCTTTCCATACCATCAACTCATTCCACTGCTCATTGATTCCATATTTGCCAAGAAAACTTCTGATGACTAACTTTTATTGGCCTTGTTTTTAAACCAAGCTACCATCTAGATCCGTTCTCCAGTCAGAGATTAATGTGCGTTAAGAACATAGGTTGATCTCGATTCTTCCACTAAGAAACCAATGTGCTAATTTTTTTTTTAAAGATTTTATTTATTTATTTGTCAGAGAGAGGGAGAGTGAGAAAGCAAGCACAGGCAGGCAGAGGCAGAGGGAGGAGCAGGCTCCCTGCTGAGCAAGGAGCCCGATGTGGGACTCAATCCCAGGACGCTGGGATCATGACCTGAGCCAAAGGCAGCCGCTTAACCAACTGAGCCACCCAGGCGTCCCCGCAATGTGCTAATTTTTTCCCAAACTATTGTTTGCTAATATATTGACCCAATCGTACAGTTAAGATTAGAAAATCATGGTATACTGTTCTTTACAAAGCTTTAATTTCACATTTCTTATCAACTTTTAGAATCAAAGTGTCAATCTGATTTTTTTGTATTTTCTCCTTTTTTTAAATAAACCTCTGACCTATCATTTTCAGCAATATATTATTGCTTGTGGTTTGTTTATTTTCCCTTTGACAAAGCCAGAGGTATAAGATAGCGCTTTACTACATTTTGCTTTCAAACATGAGTGATTTTCCTACAGTTTTGTCAGTTGCAGGAATGAGAAAGTAGGTTTGTTTAAACAAGTTCTCTAATAGAGTAATCCTGGTAGGCTGGATCCCATAATCATATTCATTTGTTTAAGTTTACTTTTCAGCTGATTTGCCAAAAAGCCTTGGCTTGTCAGAATAGAGCCCGAATAGAAGGGAAAACTATAAAATGGAAAAATAAAGTGATAGAGTTGAAGTTTCCTATTTGAGTTTGCCGTTTCCTCTATATTATTCTGAAAATTGACATGGATCAAAGCACAGCCTGAAGAATGAGGAAAGCAAGGGAGTGTGCCTACCTGAAGCAACATCTCAGAGGTGTGTTGGATTGAATTCTAATGTTGTAAGTTCAGGTTCCCATAGTAATGTCCATGGCTCCCCAGAGGAGCTTGGAAAAAGCCATAGTTGTACTCTACTTATACACAGCAGGAGAAGCTTGCTAGTTCGATTAGTCCTACAGAAATGTAAACCCACCACCTCCTGAAAGTCACCCCTTTTCTGCCCTAAACATGCTAAGAGTAATCCTGCATGAGGACAGCTGCAACAGCTGATCCTTTCACCTGAAATACCCTTCCCCTAAATCTTCACATGACTGTCTCCCTCTCTCCTTCCAGCAGAGATTTCATCTCCATAGAGCAGCTTTTCCCAATACAAATCCCATTCATTACCCCGGTTTTCTTCTCTCAGTAGCATATGTGTCCAATCGCTTGCTGCTCCTGCCTTCACTGTCTGCCCCACACATTCATGTGCTTCCAACTAAGTTCTCTGAAGGCAAGAAACTCATCTGCCTTGCTCACTGTCATAACCCCAATATCTGGAATATTGCCTGGCACAAAGTAGTGTAGAGTAAGATTTACGTAAATGATGAATGAATAAATGAATGTTCTTCAGGGTGCCACCCTGAGACCTTCTGCAATAGACATTCCAGATCCATCCCTTCCAGAGCACCCACTTGCTGCTCCCATCACTCTGACACTGATTCATCAACTGCCTTGGATAATGAGCTAGCTAGTTTCCTGTGTCCTTTTACTGTCTCTAAACAACTAACATGTAGGCACCTCAGGCCACAGGCCGTGTCTAATCCTCCAATGTCTCATTACCCTAGGTGCTTAAATAACTACTTCCCTTTCTAGATTGTGAGTTTTGCATAGACCCAAACCACTTCTGATTCACCTGTGTATGCCCTGCATTCAGCAACAGAGTCAATCTCATAAGAAGTTTTAAAGTATTTGTTGAACCACAATCATATTTCCCCAACCAGTAGTTCATTCAGGATGGTGGATATTAATGCTTCCAAAAGAAATACTTTTACCTCATTCCAAAATAATCGATTATCTTCTTTTTTCCAACTTTACTGAGATACAAATGACATATAATATTGTATAAGTTTAAGGCATACAACATGTTGATTTGATTTACTTATATATTGTGAAATGATTATACCAGTGTTAGCTAATGAAATTCAAGAAGAGGTATTATGCAATACAAAATAAAACAACAACAACAAAACAGAGAGTAGCTTCTT
Organism: Mustela putorius furo; assembly: GCF_011764305.1. Lineage (NCBI taxonomy): Eukaryota > Metazoa > Chordata > Mammalia > Carnivora > Mustelidae > Mustela > Mustela putorius. The sequence continues at coordinate 3,582,964 of NW_025422127.1, read as the reverse complement.
CCAACTTAACCCAAAAAAAGGAATTCATTAGAAAGAAGTGGAGTACTCACCAAATCAAAGAAAAACCAGAACAACCAGGCTTTAGAAATGACAGGAACTAGGAAATTTCCAGTAACCTGGGGAGTAGGACCTACAGAATAGATAGTCAAGGAGACATTGATGTGATTATTTGGTCCTAACCATTTTTCATCCTCTATTTAAGATATGAATTCTAAGGTTAGAGATACAGCCTTTCTTACTTTACATTATGTGTTCTTCCTTCCCCTTAGTAAGGCAAGATATCTTAACTGAGAATCCAACTATTACTACAAGTGATAGAAAAGAAATAATTCTTCAAAGCTAATAGAGGTGTATTATTTTGAAGAAAGGGAAATACATCCTGGGAAGAAAAATACATCAAGAATCCAACAAACAACTAAACATTCATTTAATGGCAGACGAGAGAAAGATATCCTTTTATGTGCTCCATGATGGCTACTGAGATTTTTGTCTTCCATTCATCAAATGGAATCTACTCCAAAAGAGTATCTACTCTGTCAGGCATTGTGCTAAATGTCAAGGATCTAAAAATATGGACACAGTTCTTGCCCTCCTGGAGCTCACAGTCCAGTGGAAGAGATTCCTGATTGAATAGACATTACAATGAAGTATGATGGAAATGATCAAGATGAAGAATGAGATCCCCAAGTATAGTGCTCACAACTCAGTCTGGGGACCTCGGGAAAGCTTCCCAGAGGAGCTAAGATTTGAGCTGTTCCTTGTAGTTTTTGAGCAAATAAGGATGCATTCCAGATAGAGGAAATACGGGAAAAGTAAAAATTATAAGAACCATGAAACAAAGTAAAGCATGGAAAGAAGAAAGAGAATATGAAGTAGATGGAGGGAACTACTACTTTCAAAAATAAAAGAATCAGGGAGAGCCTCACTAAGAAAGTGATACCTGACAAAGGTGGGAAAGTGAGATCTATGGATATTTTGTGGAAAGAATGTTCCAGGTAGAGGCAAGAGCAAAAATCCCAAGGTGGAAGCACACCTGAACTTAATAAAACTGAGCTCGTTGCCTTCCTCCTCTACCCCGACTGTCAAACTTTTTCCTCATCTCAGTTTCCATGGTTTGATAAATGATGTCACAGCTAATCTATTCTGAAATGTAGGAGACATTCTTGACTTCTTTCTCTCTTTCCTTATGTAGTCATCAGGCTTAATCTACCTTCTAAATATCTCTCAAATTTGTTAATTTCCCCTTCATCTTGCTCTTGTCCAGGCCACCATTACTGTTCATTTGGATTATGACAGTGGACTTTGGAGCCATTCTCCCTGCCCTGCCCATCTCCAGTCTACACAGCAGCCAGAATGCATTTTGAAAATGCAGACTAGATCATGTCACTCACCTGTTAAAACAAAACAAATGAGAACTTGTAGTGATTTTTTATTGCCTATAGAATTAAATCTGAATATATGACATGGTTTTCCTGGCATTTGGTCCCTCTCTACCTTTTCAGACTCATTTCATGCCACTCCCTTCTTTGTTCACAATGATCTACATTAAAATTTTTTTCAGTCCTTCACATACAGCATATTCTCTCTCACCTTTAAGACCTCATAATGTGCTCTTTGTGCTTATAAACCTTTGCTTCATCTAAATAAGTGCCATCACCTTCATAGAGATAAGACTCAGCTTAAACAATACTTCCCCAGTTAACTCCTTTCCTGGGTCTCTGTTCACTCTGTTGCACACTGTATTTCCCCCATCATAATACTCATTATATGATATTGTACACTACTGTATTTATTTTAACCATGTGATAAATTTCTCCCTTTGCTGTGTTACAGGGTCTTCCTCTGGGGAACAGAAACTTTAATTGGATTGTATTCTTTAATTGGATTGTACTTTGTGATATGTGCTATCACATATTTGCCCCTAATTTCTCTGCAACTCATAGCAAGAGTCCAATTGTGTCCACTGGTGACCATGAAGGGAGAAGTTTCTTCTTACCTGCTCCTAATACCACTTTATTACCTGATACCTTGGTGAAGGTTCAAAGAGTTCTTTCTGTAGTGTTCAGGCAGTTATGCAAAGAAAGAGTTGAGTCAGGGCAGTGGGACAGAGGACTGTGATTTGTCATCCCAGTTTCAGTCCTTCATTCACTTGTATACAGGGAGAAAGTTCTCATTTCCTAGGACTTCAGGAAATGCCCTACCTGGATGATTCCTTGTTCCCCAATTCTTCCCCTCTCTCTTCTAACTCTGAAGTATTCTTCCCTTAATGTCTTTTGCATCTAGTGTCTACAAGCTCTCCACATTTCCCCAGGCTGCTTCACCCCTCTTTATAAAAGTAATCAACTTTTAGTCCTCCATTCCCTCCCTGTCCTACATATTTTGCAACCCCATTTGTATCAATGGTCTTTCTTGTCTGTCTAGTTTCTTTTGGTCCCTCAGTGAAGAGGAAGGATTCTGGTGCTATGAATGGAAAGAAAACTATAAAGATATCCTCTGTGCTGTAGCTATTTTTCCTTGGAAAATCTGAAGTCAAATGCTATCATAAAGATTTCTTTTGAAAATTCTTCAATCTGAGAACTTAAAGTTGAATACTATATTATAATGTCAAGGATAACCAACAAAATAATAGAGATAGATTAATAAATTTCAAATCCAGAGAAAAAGGTGGAATGCACAGAACATATATAGTTCAATCTTTTTGTTAAAAAAGAAGAGGAAAAGAAAAGAAAAATAGGAAAAGTGCAACAAATGTCTATGGGCAATATAGTTTAAAAAATTCCAAATATATAAATCATAATAAATACTAATGGACTAATTTGCCAATTAAAGAACAACCGTTGCCAAATCATACATGTCTGTGTATGTGTATTTTGCAAGAGACAACCTTAATGCATGGCAAGTTTGAAAGTAAAAAAAAGAGAAAAGTGTATATCAGACAAATGTAGGACTACATGAACATCAGACAAAACAGACTTTAAGACAAAAAAAATTAAATTATAAGAATATTGATGCATAATAATAAAAATTCAGTTTACAAGAAAGATAGGAATTTTCTAAATTTAATGAACCAAATAAAATAGCCTAAAATATATAAAGTAAATTGAAAAGAATTTGAATATTTTATTTATTTATTTAACAGAGAGAGATCACAAGTAGGCAGAGAGGCAGGCAGAGAGAGAGGGGGAAGCAGGCTCCCTGCTGAGCAGACTGCTGGATGCGGGCTTGGTCCCAGGACCCTGAGATCACGACCTGGGCCAAAGGCAGAGGCTTAACCCACTGAGCCACCAGGCACCCTGAAAAGAATTTAGAAATAAATTTAAAAATTCATTATCATAATCAGAAATTTAAAAACATCTCTCAATTATTAATTACTCAGAGACAAAAACTCAAAAACATAAAATATTTGAACAAAATGAATATGTTTGATCCAAATGACATCTTAAACTTGGTACATAAGAGCCAGACAATAATCATTATTCTTACACACATGTGAATATTTGCAATGATTGACTGAATACTACACCAGACATCACTGAATTTCAAAACATCAATATCATATAAAGTATGTTTCTGAAAACACTACAGTTAAGTTAGAAATTAATAGCATAATGTACCCATATCTTAGAGCTTTTAAAAACACACTGTAAATAATTTCATGGGTTCAAGAAGAAATCATAATGGAAATTTAAAAATTTTAGAACCAAAAAATAATGGAAACACTACATAGTAAAACTTGTGAGATGCAGTAAAAGTGGTAGTTATGTTCACATACTATAAAACTGCCTGTGATTTAGGTATCCAGTTAAGCAGTTATTTAAAAAAAACAATAAAACCAACCCACAGAAAGAGCAGGAAAGGAGATAACAGCAGAAATTCATGAAATAAAAATCTTTGTAACATAGAAAATCAATAAAATCATAAGTTTGTTCTTTGAAGAGACTGACTAATAAAACACGCAAGCCTCAGGCAAACCAATCAAGAACAAAGAGAAAAGGCATAAATAAAGAGTATATTAGGAAGGAATAAATGGGACAAATGTACAGATGCAGAAGACATTTTAAAAGAAAAAGGAATTCTATAAACAATTTTATGCAAATAAACTTGAGAACTTATACAAAATGGACAAATTCCTAGAAAAATATACTGTACCCAAATTGACTTAAGAAAACTGAATTGTTCTATAAGTATTAAAGAAATTGAAGAAATAGTTTGAAATCCTCCCATGAGAAAAACACTGAGCCTAGATAATTCAGAAAGAAATATAACCAATCTCCTAGGAACTGAACATTTCAATCTTAACAAATTCTCTCAGAAAATAGAAAAAGGAATAATAATCCCCAACTCATTCCACTGGATCAGTATAACACTGATACTAAAACTAGACAAGGAGAAAACAAAGGAAATATTAGGCCAATATAAATTATGAAAATAAATGCAAAAATTCTAAATAAGACAATAGAAAATTTAATCCAGAGACACAAAAATAGTGTAACATTAGAAAATCAAAACCTACTGATCTGATTTTTAAAAGTCTACAAAACAACCCAGAGAAAACGTTGTTCATACTACAGAAACATTAGAAGTAATTTGTTGAAAATCAAGACAAGGATTCCTATTGAACTCGCTCCTATTCAACATTGTGTTTGGGGTCTTAATTAGTGTGAAAAAGGAAAAAGTGAATTAAATATATAAAGATTTACAAGCAAGATGCAAAATCAGCATTCTTCACAAATGATATGATTTTCTATGTTGGAAAAAAAAATATTAAATACAATAGGAAGAATGTGAGAGATTAGCAAGGTAGCCAGCCATTATTAGATCAATATATGAAAATCAGTGACATTTTTGTATAACAGCAACAGTTACAAAACGCAGATTATTAAAAACACCATTTCCAAAAGGAACAAAAACTCTTGAAGATATTAAAGATCCTATGAACATCTAGAGAAAGTTTAATAAGGTTCATTTTTTCTTAAAATCCTTAAAGATCTCCAAAACTGAGAAATATTCTGTACCATGTTCATGGATAGTAAAACTCAATACCAAAAAGATGCTAAATGTTCTAAATTTCCCTTTAGAACTGAATAAAATTCTGATTTAAATATTGAAAAAACTGATTCTAAAGTGTACAAGGAAGAACAAAGGACCAAGAAAAGTCAAAACACTCCCAAAGAAGAAAAAGAAGTTAGAGTTACCCTACCAGATGTAAATTCTTATTGTAGAGTTATAATAATTAAAATTGCAATATTGGGGGAGGAGTCAAGATGGCAAAGAAGTAGCAGACTGAGACTATATCAGGCAGCAGGAGATCAGCTAGATAGCTTATCTAAAGATTGCAAACACCTACAAATCCAATGAGAGATCAAAGAAAAGAAGAACAGCAATTCTAGAAACAGAAAATCAACCACTTTCTGAAAGGTAGGACTAGTGCAAAAGTGAATCCAAAGCCAGGGGAAGACAGACCGCGTGGGGAGGGGCCGGCTCCCGGCAAGCAGCGGAGCAATGAAGCACTAAATCAGGAATTTTATAAGTCTGTTCCAATGGGGGACATTGCTCCATAGGCTAAACCAGGGTGAAGCCCATGCGGGGTCAGCATGGCCTCAGGTACCGCAGGGTCACAGAAGGATTGGGGGTGTCTGAGTGTGACAGAGCTTGCAGGTATTAGAACGGGGAAGCCGGCTACAGAGACAGAGCCAAGGAGTGAGCTCTCAGCTCGGGGTTACCTTGAACCGGTTGCAGGCTTGGTGAGCTCAGAGCGTGGCCGGAGGCCAGGGAGATGGGAGTAATTGGGCATTATTCTCTGAGGGCGCACTAAGGAGTGGGGCCCTGGTCTCTCGTCTCCTCTGGGCCAGAGACTGGGAGGCTGCCATTTTCATTCCCGTTCTCCAGAACTCTACGGATAGCATTCAGGGAACAAAAGCTCTGGAAAGCTTTTTACCCAGCCCAGACCCTGGTAGGGGCGGTGCAATTCTGCCTGGGGCAAAGACACTTGAGAATCACTACAACAGGCCCCACCCCCAGAAGATCAACAAGAAATCCAGCCAGGACCAAGTTCACCTACCAAGGAGTGCAGTTTCAATACCAAGGAGAGCAGTGGAATTCCAGAGGAGGAGAAAGCAAAGCACGGAACTCATGGCTTTCTCCCCATGATTCTTTAGTCTGGCAGTTAATATAATTTTTTTTAAATATTTTTTCTTTCTTCTTAAGCTAATTACTTCAAGCTCTATTACAAAGCTGTCATCATCAAGACAGCATGGTACTGGCACAAAAACAGACACATAGATCAATGGAACAGAATAGAGAGCCCAGAAATAGACCCTCAACTCTATGGTCAACTAATCTTCGACAAAGCAGGAAAGAATGTCCAATGGAAAAAAGACAGCCCCTTCAGGACGCCTGGGTAGCTCAGTTGGTTAAGCAGCTGCCTTCGGCTCAGGTCATGATCCCAGCGTCCTGGGATCGAGTCCCACATCGGGCTCCTTGCTCAGCAGGGAGCCTGCTTCTCCCTCTGCCTCTGCCTGCCACTCTGTCTGCCTGTGCTTGCTCTCTCCCCCTCTCTTTCTCTGATAAATAAATAAAATCTTAAAAAAAAAAAAAAAGACAGCCCCTTCAATAAATGGTGCTGGGAAAATTGACAGCCACATGCAGAAAAATGAAATTGGACCATTTCCTTACACCACACACGAAAATAGACTCAAAATGGATGAAGGACCTCAATGTGCGAAAGGAATCCATCAAAATCCTTGAGGAGAACACAGGCAGCAACCTCTTTGACCTCAGCCGCAGCAACATCTTCCTAGGAACAACGCCAAAGGCAAGGGAAGCAAGGGCAAAAATGAACTATTGGGATTTTATCAAGATCAAAAGCTTTTGCACAGCAAAGGAAACAGTTAACAAAACCAAAAGAATTGACAGAATGGGAAAAAATATTTGCAAACGACATATTAGATAAAGGGCTAGTGTCCAAAATCTATAAAGAACTTAGCAAATTCAACATCCAAAGAACAAATAATTCAATCAAGAAATGGGCAGAGGACATGAACAGACATTTCTGCAAAGAAGACATCCAGATGGCCAACAGACACATGAAAAAGTGCTCCACATCACTCGGCATAAGGAAAATACAAATCAAAACCACAATGAGATATCACCTCACACCAGTCAGAATGGCTAAAATTACCAAATCAGGAAATGACAGATGCTGGCGAGGATGCCGAGAAAGGGGAACCCTCCTACACTGTTGGTGGGAATGCAAGCTGGTGCAACCACTCTGGAAAACAGCATGGAGGTTCCTCAAAATGTTGAAAATAGAACTGCCCTATGACCCAGCAATTGCACTACTGGGTATTTACCCTATAGATACAAACGTAGTGATCCAAAGGGGCACATGCACCCGAATGTTTATAGCAGCAATGTCAACAATAGCCAAACTATGGAAAGAACCTAGATGTCCATCAACAGATGAACGGATAAAGAAGATGTGGTATATATACAGAATGGAATAGCCATCAAAAGAAATGAAATCTTGCCATTTGTGACGACGTGGATGGAACTAGAGGGTATCATACTTAGCGAAATAAGTCAATCGGAGAAAGACAACTATCATATGATCTCCCTGATATGAAGAAGTGGAGATGCAACATGGGGGGTTAAGGGGATAGGAGAAGAATAAATGAAACAAGATGGGATTGGGAGGGAGACAAACCATAAGTGACTCTTAATCTCACAAAACAAACTGAAGATTGTTAGAGGGAGTGGGGTCAGGAGAGAGGGGTGGGGTTATGGACATGGGGGAGGGTATGTGCTATGGTGAGTGCTGTGAAGTGTGTAAACCTAGCAATTCACAGACCTGTATCCCTGGGGATAAAAATGTAAATATATAAAAAAATATAAATATATAAAAATATATAAATATATATAAATATAAATATATATTATATTTATAATATATATAGATATAAATATATTAAAAATATATTTAAAAAAGACTACAATATTGAAGCAAATACAGATAAACTGGCCAGTGGAAAGAATAGAAAGCCCAGAAACAGATCCGTGCATACATGCAATTATCATTATGAAGACAATCATATGCATACCCATTCTGAATGCAGAACATGGGATTTTTCCCATCCTATTCTACAGGGAAGAAACTGAGGATCCAGAGGGTAATTAACATGTCCTATATAACAAGACTAGTCAATTACAGTGCCTGAATTTGAAGACAGGTCTGCCTGAGTCCAAAAACCATACCATCCCAGAGCAGAGATCTTGTTGTTATTCACCTTTGTTCCCTTAGCACATAGTAGGTCTTCACTGCTATATACTTTTTCATCGGTCTATTTGCACCCACTTCATTTTGATTTGGCACTGAATTCACATAGGATACACTGGCCTTTACAGCTTTATTCATGTAATAGTGACTTTTACTTTAGAGAGAAGGAAAAATCATTTCCTTCTATATAAACCTGATCTCTGATAGTTTGAGTAACATTAAAAGAAAGAAACATAAAGGAATGGAAACTATCCTTTAATAAATAACTAATATACATTAGACATTGTTCTAGATGCCTATAAAACTATCTTATCTGTGCTACATTCTAAAACATTGGAGAAGTGGATTTTAATCTTGACTGTCCCTTATTAGTGGTATGAACATTAGAAACTCAATCTCTCTGAGTCTTTAAATTCTTAACTGTAAATAGATAGTAGTAGCCAGCTACTACATCTAGGAGATATTGATAGATCCAAATGAGCTTAGATATATAAAAGCATTGCAATGCAATATCCAAATCAAAGACTGATGACGTTTTATTGTTGCTATCTTAAACGTAATAATCCTATCACTGTTTTATATGGCATAAAACATAAACTTTTAACTTAAAAATGTAACACTTCTTCCTCCCACTGTGTTAAGCTTATCCCCATTTGTTGGGAGTCCTGAATGACCCACAGGGGGAACTGCTACTCAGCTGCTGTGCTATCTTTTAAGACTTAGGCCATCATTTCTCTGAGCTGACAACCAGGAAGGAACTTGGGACCAAATAGCTCAATGAATATTTTCAAATTGTTTCCCTGTAGAGAGTTCTAGATGAAATGACATTTTTCTAGGAAGTAGAAATGACAGATGATTACCAGGGTTAAAACATTTAGATTCTTGCTTTCCCTAAATGCAATTTGCTTCTTGCTTTTCCCAAATGCAATGGAAATTGAGTTGAATTAGTCTTTACACAAACTGGGAAATATAGTCTTGATTTTAATATTAAATTGTATTAAAGAGTAAGCTATAAGTAGCAATTTTTACATTTATTAAGTGAACCAGAGTGGTAATTTTTAGTTCATCAGAAATCACGTAATTATGATAGAAAAAATTGTCTGGGAAATTAGATTAAACTTGAGCTATATACAAGATCAGAATAATTCTGAACTCTGAAACTATCTGGATCATCAAATGCATTTAACAATTAAAATTTCAACATATGCTCAAATTCATTACTAAAACTCAAGAAATGTTAATGACTAAAATACCAATATAGAGATATTTGTACTAACATTCACGTCCCTGGTTAAGATATAAAAGTAAGGTAGGTGGATAAATTCATCAAAAATACAATTTGAAACATGATAAAAGAAAGTCGAGATACCTAATCCTTTCTAAATAAAAAGGAAAAAACCTCATCTCACTCTGTAGCTATTTTCAGAGCATGAAGGAAGGAAAAGCATGTTTAACCCTAGCATGTTGCTAGAAGGAAGGAAAAGCATGTTTAACCCTATTTTTATTACATGGCTACAGAGCTACTCCATAATTCAGTACAATGAAATTGGGCCTTCTGTCAATAGATGGTGTTAAAAACAAAATTCAACTGAGTAAATTTAAAGATACAACTAGCTTTATTCAACAATGCATGAATTGGGCAGCATCCCATCTAACATATAGAAAGGATCTCTGAAGAGTTGTATGAAATGGGATATTTTTATAGTCAGAAGGAGCAGGGACAAGAAAAGTAAGCAGAGGCAATGATCTCATCTTTCTTTGGGGAACATGGCATCTACCAGGAGGGTGACCTCACTAGTGTTGACCAGGAAGGTCCAGACCAGCCTGTTAAGGGTTCATTCCTAGGGGAGGTTGAAACTGCAGTTAGGTTGGGTATGAAGTTCCTGGTTGGCGACATGGGATCAGCACAGGTGACTCTATTTTGAGACTATAGTCTCCTTCTTACCAGTCAAAATTCCTGGATGTTAAAATAAAAGATTTCATTCCCCACCACCCTAACACACACAATCTAATGAAGCTAGTGGTTTAAAAATCCAAAATCATAAGGTAAAAACCCCTCCTGCTCTGCTAAGGATATCTCTAAACTCTGGGAGATAGCACTGAACAGTAACATATGAGGAAAAATATTTCATGAAAAAGAATTTTCTGAGTTGATGCTGAGTTTTGTCAGGAGAATTTGTTTATACAGGGGGGTGGAGGAGAAGGAAAATAAAACTTTCAGTTATGGGCACATAAAGCAATCAGTTCATTTGTTAATATGTTTTTTAGGTTCATTATCAAAACTTGAATTGAACTTTTATGGTACATTAGCTGAGCTAACATTCTTTTGAAAGGAGAAGATTCATGTCAAAAATTAGCTATCTGTGACCTATTTCTAATAAATAAATGGATAGGTGCATATGAGCTGCCTCTGCAATTCCCACTGACTTGAAAACTGCTTACTTTGGACCATTTTGGGATAATTCTAGAAAGTTATAATGATTTTCTGGGGCCATAAATGATGAAACTCTGAGAAAGCGATTACATTACCATGGTTTTACTCTGGAGTTCACTGTAATGAAACTGAACCTTTTGTCAACAGTTAAAAATATTTCAGGTTTGCTCAAGCAATCAGTATAGTGCTAATGTCTTTGAGTTGACTTTATAATTGAGACAATATGAGCCCTACTGAATGCAGTTGTTATGATAGAAAGTTAATCTAAAGAAGTTAGGGACATGATATAATGCACACGTTTCTCAACCAGCTTCAACTTGGTCTGTCAGTTTTAACAGTGAATGTATCAGACTACTACTGAATATTTTATTGTTGTATAACCACCAAAGATACTGTGCAGACAGGGAAGATATTTTAATTTTCCCCCCTCTGGTGAATACAGGACCCATCAATGTCAGGAGTGGCACAGTGCAGTTGTAAAGTGAAATTTTCTTTTGCATTTCAACAGCAGAAAACATCTCTGGCTGCCAACAGTCTCTGCACTTAAATTCTTCAGAATCACAATTGCTTGTTCTTGCAAAGGACAAACATTAGGGCCTAAACGGCCTTTGAAAGTCATCTCCTTTGGATTTGAGTGAGGGCTAAATTATATATCTTTTCCAAGTAGGAAGAAAGAAAGTGGATTAAAGAAGAGAACTATTTGAAATGCACAACGTTTTTCCAGGGAACGGAAGGAATTGCATTCAGAGGGAGTTGAATTCCAGACTAGTAAACACATTGGTCAGTAATCCTCTCTTTGTTTACTGAACATGAATCACTCCTCAATTTCTGAAAGGAAACAAAGCAATGTGCTTTGTGTTTGCTAAGGCTATAAATCCTCAAGTGGAGGCCACTCTGGGCTGGTGTGGAGACTGCTGGCGTGGTTGAGTCCTGCTCTTACCCATGCCATGGCCCAGTTTCAAGAAGAAAGTCAGCAGAATTGTTGAGCAAACTGATGGTTATGTTCCAGGAGAATCAGCCTTCAGCCCGTGCCCACTGTCAGGCCACTGATTTATTCCTCTGTGTCAAATGGCAAATGTGTTCAAGCTGGCAAAGGTCGGTCTCCATGACAACAGGTCCAACTCTTCCCTCTGGAGAGAAAGCTGGAAACCATTTTGGACACTTCTTATTGGTTTAAGAATGTCAGCCTCACTTGGAAACCTGCCCAGACTGTATTTTGCCATGACTGGCAGAGATAGAGACAGATCCTGCACGGACAGCTCACCACCACAGTCATGAAGATTAACTCCGCTCGTGGGAAATATCAACTTTTGAAAAAGTTAATGACTCTATACTCCTGGTTCCTTAGGCAGAGCCCCCCTTGGGAGATATTCTGTTAAAGATAAACCGAACAATATGAAACATTTTAGTTTTAGTTGAGCAGAAGTTCATTTGAATTGAGCAGCGCCAAACAAGAAGTATTGAGGACCCATCAGTGAACCAGAGCCTTGGGAGAACAGGATCAGGGAGAAAGACTTCCATCAAGTGCAGAAGCAAAGACAAGTTGATTGACTATAGCTTAAAGCCTAGCTGGTTGTTTGTGATTGGCTGTTCTTAACACTCCTGATTTCCTAACCTTGAGGCATTTACAAGCTTGGTTTTTGGGTTGCTTAGGTAGGCCACCACAGCATTAGAGCCACCTCTGATGTGGGAAACAGAGGCAGAAGAAAAGTTACTAAGTTTCCTTACTACCTAGAGCCCACTGAAAAGTCCTTGAAACAGGCAGAGTGATATTCCTCTAGGGGCACAACTGCCTTCACCTTAACACGCTGCGAAGGGCAAAAGGCAATCCTAGCCTGACCACCCCCACCACCTCCAACCAGGATCCTATACGTCTACTTTAACATATAAAAATTCCTTTGGAAACTTCCTATATCTCTAAACCCTCCAAGATACGTACTGGCAATCATCCCCAAGCACATGGCCCACCAATATACATCTGAAGGGTCTCATGACTAAGGTTTTATTAGATGGTAATAAATGACATTTTCCCAACAACAGCTAGCCCCCTCGAGGCCCTGGAAACCTTGCTTCCAAAATTCCTTAGAGACTTACGCTAACCCTGACCCTCTCCCAACTTGCAAGTATAGACCACATCTCACAACCCTGGGTCAGCAGCTCTTCCTGCCCATGGGTCCTGTCGCTGTGCTTGAATAAACCACCATTGTGCACCAAGGACGTCTCAAGAATTCTTTCTTGGTTGTTGGCTCTGGACTCCATCCCCTGAACCTCCCTTATATTCTAAAACTTCATCACCTCAGCCTGATGGCCTCCTTCTTTAATTAATTTAACAGTCCTTAAAATAATGGATTTCAGGAAAATGACACAGCCAGTGAAAAACAATGCAGCTGGCATCAAAAGCTGGGAAGAGCTTCTCTCTAAACATGTTTAAAAACTAAGAGGTAGGAGGGAAAAAAATCACATCTTAGGTGTTGGGTGGATTTTTAAGAGATCTCTTTTTAGTCTTCAGGTCATTAGTCATAAGGTCATGAGAAAGCAAGAAGAGCCTCTTTTGCCAAAATAGTAGCAGTATTATGGTAAATTGGAAGGGGAGGTAAATCACGAGAGACTATGGACTCTGAAAAACAATCTGAGGGGTTTGAAGTGGCGGGGGGGTGGGAGGTTGGGGTACCAGGTGGTGGGTATTATAGAGGGCACGGATTGCATGGAGCACTGGGTGTGGTGAAAAAATAATGAATACTGTTTTTCTGAAAATAAATAAATTGAAAAAAAATATTTTAAAAAATAGTTAGCAGTATTAGAATTTTTTTAACATAGAGAAAATGATCTAAAAGCACTTCCCAGGCCATCTAATATTTCATAAACCTGTGTTTCTGAGTAAGTTACCCAAACCAGAGACTTATAGCATCTGGGAAGCTTTATAAAAATGCAAATTCCCAAGCCTCCCATGAGACTCACAAAACCAGAATCTCTATGGGAATAGCCCTTGAATCTTTACTTTTCCTAATAACCCACAAGTCATTCCAATGGTTGGAAATCATTGGCCATCAGTGGCATATAAGTTCCTTAAGGAAAGACATAATAAAACTGTAAACCAAATGAAACATTTAAGATAGAAACTGTGTTTGCATCCTTAATTACATCTTGAATAACCAATCTTGAAATGTGTATTTGGTTATCAAAATTTAAATTTTGCCCTTAAAAAGAAAACTTTTCCATACTTTGCTCTACTTAAGAAAGAATGTATAGGTTTCTAAAGTTATCATGTTATATAATTAATAATACAATTTAAAGATTTATACATGTGAGTGGTTTTAGCACAACTAAAAAATTCTAGTAATTAGTGCTTTTGAACCCCATTTAGCCTAAAAGTACTAAGTTAGCCCCGTGTCTTCTTGAGCTCCATTAATTAACTTGTCACCATGCATTTAATAAGTTCACAACTTACTCAGTGTGGTAAAATAAATAAATAAATAAATGAGTAGTGGCAAGCAAACTTACTGACAGTGTGTATGCTTTATTTGCTGTTTCCTTTCCTTGTATTTTACTAAATCTAGGTCGTGCCACCATTCACATAGGAATCCCAGGCACGCATTGCTTAATATCTTGTGATGATAAAGCACAATGAACAAACAGCTCCTTTAAGTGGAATATTAATGACCAGTACAGTCTGTAGCAAAGACCCCCAATTGTCCTGCCTATCAGGCCTGGCCTCCAGCTGGCCCCTATCATTACATGGGAGAGTATTTAACTTCTGTTTTATTTAAACCACTTTTATTTTGTCTGTACAGTCAAACCAACACATAATATATAACCATTGCTGAGCTTTCTATTTTAAATATGCTCAGTGTTAAGGAGCAAAATTTTTCCTCCACCCTTCAAGATTCTTTCTGATGGTCTAGGAAATAAATTGACATGAAACTGATTAACAGAAGAAAATCACATGCAGTCATGTACCTACTAGGGGCTCCATAAGAATTTGAGGCCCACAGGCTGTCAGGCAGTTGAGGTTTATATATCTGCTATCCAGAGACAACGAGAAGGGGGTAGGGGCTTGGAACTTCAAAGGGAAGGAAAACAATTCCCAGGAAGATGAAAAGGAGTAAATGTTGGGTAAACAGATGTTTGCTGGGCCATATAGAATTAAAAGGACATAGAGAGAAATTTTTAACAAGCAAATTTTGCTAAATTTCTCCCTGTCTACGAAGCCTACTTTATATTATTCTATCTGTGGTGATTGCTACCTTCACACAGAAGGCCCTCCAACTAAATTCTTTAAGGCAGTTAGGGGGAAGGTCAAAGTTGTTTCCTGAGCCATCTGTTTATTATAAATAATCAACCTAAAATCATCCAAGTAATAATACATAATCCAAATAATCCAAATCCAACAATGCCAGAGACACATTTTGGGATGACAGATTTTGCTCCCCTACAGCTAAATCCAAGACTGTCATTTTGACAATGCTAGCATTTGGGATCTAAATTCTGTGCATTTGCACATGCGTGCACACACACACACACACACACACACAGAATATCCAATGCCAAAGAATCTCTCCTTGACCAAACCTTAGTCAGGTTCCCCTGAACTCTTCTCAACAAGACCCTGAACTTCGGGACTTCCCTGATCGTCACTATCTAATTTTAGCATGAATACTTAATGCTAAGTCAGTTCAGCCAGAATCTCCCACTTGGATATCTGACCATCTTCAATATCTGATCAGTTCCTCATCCCTCACCATCTCCCTTGAGATGTTTGATCATCTTGGCCCTTCAGCAAAAAACCAATTAGGTCAGTTTAGCAGACTCTTTCCTTACCCCTTACATTTCCTCTTAGTAATTTTCCATGCGCTGACCCTGCCTTGCTCTTAAGTTATAAATTTTCCTTGTATTCAGAGTTGAGCACGATCTCTTTCTCCCACTGTAAAACTCCACTGCAATTTTTCTCCACCTACCACAATAGTCCTGAATAAGTTTGTCTTACCATTCTTGGACAAGTGTTAAGAAAATCACTCTTTTTTTCGATTCCAGTCAATAAGTCAGTGGAATCTATGCTGATGCAATATTCATGTTAACTGAAATACCTGTAGAAGAGATGAAGCCAAATGGCCAGCTCATAATACAGGGATGACTCAGAGTTTCGATACTGAAAGAGTTGCAGTCCTTCCCTGGATTTATTGTATCTGCAATAATCTGTTCTGAATAACATACTAGGGAAGAGGAAAGGGAATAATTGGACAATTAGAAATCAATAATTTTTTATGTGAATTATGAATACATTTATGAATATTTAACTTAAACTCTCATTTAAAGGAGTCATAATCTCTTTGCTACAGTTGTCCCATTTTGAGCCAATATTTCACTGGACTATTTGACCTTGATGGGAATTATCAAAGTATCATGGAGAGCTTTGGCACAATCAACAACAGGGTGTTTTCTGTAGCAAAGGGAAGAAGTAGACCATATTCCGGCCTGAGTAATGTTTGCTTAAAAAATAAATAAATAGGGGCGCCTGGGTGGCTCAGTGGGTTGAGCCGCTGCCTTCGGCTCAGGTCATGATCTCGGGGTCTTGGGATCGAGTCCCGCATCGGGCTCTCTGCTCAGCGGGGAGCCTGCTTCTTCCTCTCTCTCTCTCTGCCTGCCTCTCTGCCTACTTGTGATCTCTCTCTGTCAAATAAATAAAATGAAATCTTTAAAAATAAATAAATAAATAAATAAAAATAAAAATAAAAGATTTTATTTCTTTATTTGAGAGAGAGAGTGCATGTGAGTGGGGGAAGGGGCAGAAGGAAAGAATCTCAAGCAGAGTCCCACTGAGTGCAGAGCTTGACTGAGGGCTCAGTCTCATGACTCAGAGATCATGACCCTGAGATCAAGATACGGAGATCGTGAGTTGAGCCAAAACCAAAGTCAGGTGCACAATTGACTGAGCCACCCAGACACCCTTGATCTGAGGAAAGTTTAGATGGCAGGTAGGAATCTCTGTTAAAGAATTACATGTAAGAACTTGGTTTCTACTGGAAAACTTATTTTAATCTCAAAAGCATCCAATAACACAAATTAACATTCAACCTAAATTCTCACATGTACGGTTATCTTGGGAAGGCGGAATGATCCTCCTTGCTTATGCCTGCTTTTGTTCCTCCCTTTTATCTTGCACTCCATCTTCAAGGGTAAGTCTCTCAAAATTTTGATTTACTGTATGATTTGCTTTTTTGTCACTTTTTTGTCTGTTTGTTTTTTGTCACTAATTTCTTTCATTTGGTTTCCAAGGCAATACATGCTTTTGTAATGAATGCTTTTAAAACACCTCTTCTATTTTCCATTACAGTTATCCAGAGAACAATACTCCATTATTTATCTAGTAAATATATTTTACTATGGATCAATTCTGGTTTGTTTGTTTTTTCATTTTGAGTGTCTTTATATAATCAGACTTACAAAACACCCAATTTCATAAAACATGAAAGGTAAAATACTGAGCATTGGAAAAGCTCACTTTGATGCTCTATACACCAGTATACCTTTCCTCCTTTTCTCCACATTCACTGGCAAGATTCACTAGAGGAAATCCAGCAGTTGGTCAATGAGCCAGTAAATGTAACACTCCCTTAAAAGCATGTTCAGATTATTTAGATAACATAGAATTTTGTCCTTTAAAAGCACCATTTTCTGCTTAAAGGATCATCCTCCACAAGGCATAAGAAAATATCTCTCCTCTATACACGGAGTCCCCTGCATTAGTCTCGTGTCAGATACCAAATATGTATACTTGAAAGCGGAAAATATTTGCTAAATCTTGCCTGCCTAAACAAATTACATGAACAAAAACTGGTGGAGGTTTCCTGTCTCAAAGAAGTAAAGTCTTAAAGATGTAAAATCACTCTACTATTTCTACATTTCAGTCCTTAAAGATGGGCTTCATTGTGTTTAACTCCAATCATTTCTGCTTTATTTCAATTCCAATTTCTCCTACACTTCTCTGACTCTACCTATACACCTGGCAGTCTTTTCTTTCTGCCTATTATATCATTTTGAACAATTTCATGACATTAGAAACATTTATGCTTGTCAGACTGAGAATGGCTACCTAATCCATGATTTAATATATTGTTTGTCATTGGCTACCTCTCCAATTAGACTTTCTCTTCAAAGTACAGTCTCAGGAACCTATTTTTAATTCTGAAAAAAAAAAAAAAAAAAACCTGTCTTCCTTAATAGGCTTATTTCATCTTTATTTTCTGATTACAGAAGCACATCTTGAAAATCTAAAATATAAGGCCATCATAATATATAAGAAAATTCTGTATTACAAAAGAATTGAATACAAATTCGTTTATTTGCCACAGTCATTCACATATGCAACAATTATAGTTTTCCCCTAAATCTATGACTAAATAAATGTATTCCAAATAAAACAGGCTTCATGCATGTCTCTATTCTGTGAAATATCTTTAATGGTGTTCCATTACCTTACATTACAGCAAGAATGAATTATTCCTTATTACTCAAATGTATCTTTTACTTTCCCATCTTCATGATCATGCTCATTCTCTTCCCTCTGCCTGGTGTGACCCCCACCCATCTAACCACGTGACCATCTATCTCACCTCCACTTGTCATTACTTTGACTTGCTTTCACCTAATTTTAATTCTCAATTCTTCCACATGGGCTTTCTTGAGTCTACCTCCTGGCTCAAGAATCTGCACATCCCCTGAATATATAATTTGTTTCTCTTTATAAATTCTGACATTTTCACCTTTACTGGCATTTCCTGCCTTACCATTTTCTTATATAAGGGTAAATATCAAGAGGGGGAAAAACTTGATTATTTTTATTCTTTGCTATAATCTCAGGTAGACCAACACAGTGTTTTAAATATTATAGGTCCTCAATAAGTATTTAGTGAGTGTATTCGTTTCCTGTAGCTGCCATATCAAATCACCACAATCTCAATGGCTTCAAACAATGCAAGCTTGTTCTCTTACAGTTCTGGAGACCAGAAGTCCAACATCAGTTTCAGTAAAGTAAAAAGACTAAAGTCAAGGTGTTAGCAGGGCCATGCTCTCTGTAGAGGCTCTAGAATAAAATCCATTTCCTTACCTTTTGCCATTTCTAGAGCTGTACTCGCTACATCTCTTGGCTCATAGCCCCTTCCTCCACCTTTTGGCCAGCAGGTAGCATCTTCAAATCTCTCTTTGCTTCTGTCACATGACCTTCTCCTCTGTCTTCCTCTTATGAGGCAATGTGATGACATTTCAAGCCCACCTGGACAATCAAGGATAATCCCTTCATCTCAAAATTCTTAACTTAATCACATTTTTTGCCATAATAGGTAATACTCATCATTGTGCCATTATTCATAGATTCTAGTGATTCGGACATGAATGTCTTTGGTGGGAATTTTTCAGCCAGCCACTGCAAGTTTAAGTTAGCAGCCTTCACTGGTGCTGTTCATTATTTTTTTGCCACTGGTTTGGGATGGTGCTAGTGGACCGTCTGACCAAAGCAAGGCTATTTGACTTTAAAAAAAAAAAAAATTATTGCATGCTTTTCTGCTAAAAAGACTAATAGGATACTGAATAGTTTATCAAATCATTTCCCATTTAATCACCAAGACAACTCAGTGAGTCCAGTATTGTCTTTATCTAAGTTTAAGCCACACAAAGTTCCTGCACAAAGCTGTAGGACTGCTCTGCAAGCAAGCTAGGTCACATTGACTTCTTTCTCTTGATGCTCTAGAACACCACCCTTGACTCCTTTCTGGCCATTTTTCCTAATTCCATAGTACCCCTTCTGTTAAAACTTTGTAAGCTATACACACTAAATAGGCTTTTAAAATGTCACCTTTCAATGCAAACTTCAAAATATTCATACATGCTGAGACTCCATCTAACAAATTTTCCATCTGAAAACATCAATGTCCTCATAGATACAAATTCAATACTAATAGTCTCTGCTTCTACCCATTGTATTCTTTTCAGTAAGAGCTGTCTATTCCAATCTGGTGGGAAAATGGCCATGTAGGAGCAGAAAACATTTCCCTTCTTACCTTCTAGTTTCTTTAGCTGGTCTAATAATTAAATTGGCATAACACAAATAGGAGAAAACAATTAATTTGGCATATAAGTACTCCAAAATGTGACCAAAGCAGGCAACTCTTATACTTTTAGACAACAAAACAATAAATTTGTAAAGAATTGACAAAGAAGTTTGGGCTTGGAATGGTAAATTAGTGAAGAAGTAAAAGTTTTGTTTATAGAGCCTTCTCAGCCTATCACACTGGAAAAAAAAAATCTTTACCCTTCTAGATTCTTTTGGTTAGTCTAATAATCAAATTCACGTGAGACAGAGTAACAAGAAAAAGAGAAATTTAATTATGTACACACAGCATTCCTATAAGAATATGAGACCCACAGGCAGTCTGATAAATGAGACTTACGTGTTACCCTGAGCAAAAAAGAAGAGGGTAGAGGTTTAGAACTTCAAAAAAGAGAAAGATAATTCACAAGGAGATAAGAAGAGCAAATGCTTGGTAAACGAATATCTCCCATGCCATGTGGAGAAGTCTTTCCTATGTACAACAAAATTATCTTTGTGATAGTTCTCTTCCTGGTGCTCCCCTGAAGCACTAACTTCCCTATTCCTGTTGATCCGAATGCTTTCAAAATCCTGGTACAGGAATGGTATTGTAGGAGCTGAGAACAAGCTACTGCAAGATGAGTCACTTTGGCCTGAACATGATTTTGAGTTTAAAGCAATCAAAACCCAACAGATTCAAGAAAAATTCTTTATCTCCCCCTTGACTCCCTTCTTGTACCAGGAAGAGAGCTACTAACAGAGATTCCCCTTTACCTAAGAAACTTATCTTTGCAATAGGGCAAGCTTGGTTTTCCAAACATCTCCTTTTACCTTCCTGCTAAGATTTTTCTCCTTTTTGTATTCCGAGACTCCTACCCTTCTCCTTAGCGCATATAAGTGTTATGTTGCCTCACAGTCTTTGGAATCTCCGTATCTGTGTAGACTGCCTTTATATACGTTATTAAAGTTTATTTTCTCCTTTTAATCTGTCTCATGTCAATTTAATTCTTAGTACAGCTAGAAGGACATTGAAGGGTAGAGGATATTTTTCCTCCCAAGCCATACCTTTCACATAGGAGATTTATTTAGTGCTTTCAAGGAGCCAAAGGAGGATCAAAGTGTCCTTCCTACCCTGGCTGTATCTTAAGTCTTTAATTTAAAATAACCAATATGGAAGTGTCTGGGAAGTTTGATCATCCATCTGACTCTAGGTTTCAGCTCAGGTCATGATCTCAGGGTTGTGAGATTGAGCCCTGCTTTGGGTGGAGCCTGCTTGAGATTCTCTCTTTCTCTCTCTCTCTCTCTCTCCCTCTGCCCATATCCCACCCACTCCCCACCCCACCCTAGCCCCTGGCTCAGCTTATGTCTGTGCATGCTCTGTCTCTAAATAAATAAATAGATAGATAGATAGATAGATAGATAAAATGACAAATAACCAATATGCCAAAATGGCATATTTCAAGGTGTTTCTCTCTTGCCTTTCCTTTGGCACAGTCTAAATGTTTCCAATAGAATTATTCCCTAGGCACTGGACACCATACCACAGCATATTCCAAAATCTGGCTCCTGACTGTGTCTCTACTCACTCCCCACACAGAACTCTGTTGTTGCCCATACTGTGGTCTGTAATTAGAATATCTGTCTTCACCCCTCCTTTGTCTGCTTGAAGTCATCAGCTCTTCCTTCAGGACTTAGCTCAATCTACCACCTCTCTGAGGCCTGTTTTATGAGACTTCCCTCAAGTAGACAAGCCATATGCTCCTTTATCCCTGAAGGGGAGCAAAATATAACACCCCAAAATATCTCTTTGAAATATTGATTACTTTTAGCTGGTTATTTTTAAGAGGTAGTAGATATAGGTGAAGCTCTGAAAACTGAATAGAAATCACCCTTTCATTAGAGACATTTATAAGAAAAATCTCCATTTCTTTCTAACTCACTTTTGTTCAGAGTTTCATCACCTCTACTACTTTCTGTCCAATTAGGAAGGTTTTTGCCAGGCTTTCTCTAGCAGTTAAAGGATTTTTTTTTTTAAGTATCAGACAAGCAGTCCATTTAAATTTAAGTTAACTAAATCTAAATAAAATTCAAAATTCTATTCCTTAATCACACCAGCTACATTTCAAGTGGGGGAGGGTGCAAGAACTCCTGTCCCCCTCAAAGATCTGTCTAGCTGAACTAAAACCAAGTTAACATGAGACAGATTAACAGGAAAAAATCAAATTTAATAGCACATGTATATAGGGCATCCATACAGACATGAAAATTCCAAAGATAATCGGGCAAAATGAGATATACATGTCATCCTGAATTAAGGAGAAGGGAGTAGGGGTTTGGGACTTCAGAAGAAAGGAATGCAATCCACAAGGTAATAAGAAGAGCATATATTTGCTCTGCCACACCAATGGGCCACTCTCATAAAATTTATCTCTGCTATTAACTCCTATTCTGGGAAAGACCCCCAATTTACATTGTTCTATGTAGTTAAAGGAGGAGCAAAGTTTCTCTAGAGCCTGCAGGGCATCAATTGCCTTCAACTCAAAATAATCTTCATGCCAAAGTGGCCCATCTTGACACAGCCTGCCATCAGCCCCTACTTACTCAATAGCCGTAAATGGCTAGCGGATACCATGTTGGATAGTGCCGATATAGAACAGTTCTATCACTACCATAAGTTCTATTAGACAGGTCTAATGTAGGTTATGTTGCAGTAACAATACCAAAATCTCAGAGGTTTTAAACTGCAAAAGTTTATTTCTGAGCACTCAAAATCTGCTGCAAATCAAAATGACTCTAGGGTACTATCTTCCATGTGATAACTCAGTATTATAAGCCATTTTGGTTTTGTGGCCCTTCTATATTCCCATACACTCCCATAATCACTGTAGTAGGGAAAGAAAACATGGAGTACCATGAACCAACGTTTAAGTGCTTCCACCTAGAAATGACAGCCTGAAAAGCCTAATACTCTGTGTACACAGAGATAGGAGATTAGTAAACGCTGGTGACATCTGCCTGTGATCAAACTGCTTCCTTCTTGTTCCTTCTTGTAATTAAGACTATGCATGTGAAAATACTCAATGTAGTTTGGGGAACACAGTAGACTATTAGTAAATGCTACTTTCCTACTTCTTTTTCCTAAATAGCTTTTTATATGATGTCTCAGGTTCTGGTCTCAGCTTCATTTAATCCATTTTCTATACCATCAGAATGACCAGATCATTTTCCTGCTCAAATTCTTCTACAACGTTGATCACTGAACCAAGATTGAAATGTACTCTCTTTAACATGACGTCCAAGGCCTCCCAGAGTTTGGGCCAACTGGCTTCCCAAACTTCTCTTCCGTTGTCCCATGTGCTCCAACAGTTTTATATATATATATGGTCATTCTATCCCTTGGTCTTACGCATAAAAAACTTATGCTCTAACTTTGTCCCCTTGGAATGCCCTTCCTCTCTTTCCCTACCATCGTAGTTCCCTTAAAATGCCACCTTCCTTGACTTCCTCAATTAAAATTAATTTTTCCAACCCATATCCTCTTGTGCCTTGTCTCTTACTCTGGTTATGTATCTATTATAAACATTACAAGTAAAAGAATGGAGTCTTACTCATCTTTGATCCTCTTACTCATAGCCAGGAATATAGTCTGTGTTTAGTAAATGTTTGATGAATTTAATAAAACCTTGCTGTGGGGAATCTTTCTTCAGAAATGTTCCACCAAAACTATTAGCATCTTATAAGAAAAACAGTACACCCATGGATTAGAAATATAATGCTTTTTTTCAATAAACATTAATATAGCATCTCTAATATTATAGAATAGGACAGGCTGTAACCAAATAGACTTAGGTTGAAAATGTAAGAAGTGAATGGTTACCTTAAAATTAAAAAGGAATTACTTGGTGTCTTGCTGCCAATATAAGTAAACATTTTAAGTAGTGTTGAATCAGCATTTTCTGAGACTTTAAAGTGATGGAAGATTATAATTTAAATACTTTATAAGTAGAAATAAGGAAAGTGAGAGCTTGTTTAAAAAATAGTCCATGAGAACTTCCTGTGTCCTTGAAATATTTGTGTATGTTTTGATGTTGTAAGAGAAAGTAATGTGAATTACCTCTAAAATTTCAGTATCATTAAGAAGGCAATCAAAAGAGATTTTGAAAAGAGATAGCAAAGCCTTAAATTGGAAATAGGAAGTATAAGGAAAGATGTGACATAATTTGTTAAATTATACAAGAATAAGAGGAAATATTTTCTGTAAGAATGGAAAATGGAAAAAGGAAAGACATTATCTCAAAACATCTGGAGATGAATGATAAGCACTTCCAAATAGGATGAAAACCTTGAAGAAATATTATCTCAATGATAATCTACATAAAAAAAGGAGAAAAGCTGGGAGGCTTTTCTCTGTCCCCTACAGAGATTATCTGTAAAACAGAAGACAGGTGACAAACAGATAAAGATGTAACAAGCTATCTCCTAGGAGAGTGTTCTCTAGGGTCTCTGGAAGAGAACGGATCTTACAGCTCATTTCTCTATTTGAGTTTTTAAAAAGTTTAACTTTATTTAAAAAAATACATCTTCTCTCATTTTCAAAAGATCCCAGAAACATATAATTATACTTCAATATACCCCTTGGGAAGTAAAGCAGCTGGGCTTCTCAAGGCTGCCCTGTATCATGAAAACATCATGGTGGTTAGGCCCATACCTCGGAAAGTCAAAGGAAAACAACACTCTCTGATGAGCCAATCATGAAGAAGAGAAGAATACATTTGTGCTGTGTAGCAGGCAACATTCTTTAACCCTTCCTTTTGATTTTGCTGTGCTGCTCATACTAAAAAGATTAAGCCCAATTAGAGCAAAATCCTCTGGGATCAAGGCTACAGATGTAATCCCCATCCAGGGCAGTGAGCTATGCACAAAAAAAGAAACTGTTCTACAGCCGCAGAAAGTCATTCTTGGTGGCCAACAGACTCACAAATTAATGTCACTGGTCACAAGAATCTGAGTCAAGATCCTTGAATAGAGAGGGAGGGATACCATCTAGTTTTAGCCTTGGAAACTTTCTTTTAAAAAGGTTTCCAAGGACTCTGATGAACGAGTCTCTATCAGCATAGAGGACAAACCAGCCAGCTAGGCTCCAGTTTGCCCCACATCCTAAATGTGTTGTAAAGACATGTAAAATGAAAGTCTCTGAATGAATATAAAAAATGCAGGCCCCATTCTTGAACAGCAGCACAGACCCTAAGAGATTCACCCCTTTAAATTCTAGATTCAGCACCTCAGAAATGAGGCTGGAACAACTTCTGCTGCCGCATATAAGCTAGTAAGTGTCTCATACGTTCCTGCAGGTCACTGAACCATATTCTTTGCTGGTTGACCTCAGTCTGATTACCAAGCCCAAGCTAGTTTGGAACAGAAGTCTTTTCTTGGTATCTGATGCCATAGCCTGTTGCTTTGAGCAGTCCTCCAGATTTGCCCTTGATTTGGCTTTATTCAACCCTTAGTCCTGATATTTGCCTGTCTCTTAGGTCCTCTCATTCCATCATTCAATCCCCTTCATCTGCTGGCTCATATCTCAATCAGAAACTGTCAGAAGCTTCAGAAACAAAATGGCCCTTTGCTCCATTTGGCCTGGCAAGAAGGTACCTGAGCTCCAGCCTAGGGCATACAGAGGGTATATACCCATCATATCATTCTGAGCATGCTTCCCACCTTGAATGCCCTGGTATTCTCCTTCATGATACCTTCTCTGCAAAGGAAGCCTTTTTCCATCCACTTCCCCTATCCTCTTCCCCACCCCGTGCTCATCTCCACTGCCATCTATTCTTCAGATGTTACTTCTTCCAGGAAGCCATTCCAGGCAGCAGGTTCTCCAAGTACTTGGTACATATGTCTTTCCATGATAGTAGTTTTACTATTTAATCACAATTATTTTTTTAACTTCTATCTCTCCCATACTCTGACTGGTTAAAAACTGAAGATGTTCCTTTCCTTTCTTTTATGCAACTTTAGCATTTAGCACAGTACTTGACTTACTATAGAATTTTTTTATAAAGATTTTCTTTATTTATTGGTCAGTGAGAGAGAGGGAGAAGTAAGCTCCCCACTGAGCAAGGAGCCCAATACAGAACTTGATCCCAGGACCCTGGGATTATGGAAGGCAGATGCTTAACCAACTGAGCCACCCAGGCATCCCACTATAGATATTTAGTTAATGTTTCTTAAATATATAAATATGACTTTCTAGATCAGAACTTCTAGATGATTAGAAAATGTCACCATATTGGCTCAAGTACTATTTTCTTTTTACCAAGTAGGTGCAAGAGAATTTCAGAGGAGCCTGAAATTAGTAAGCAGTTTCTTTTCCAAATAACTGCTCTAAATGAAGCTGTGGCCAACCAGTTATCAACAACTTTACTTCTTAATACAACCAGCCTGTACTTCTGAAGGCTCTGAACCACCATCCACTACAGGACATTCTCAAATGGGCCCCTCTTACCTCCTACCAGGCAACAGAGAAACCTCCTTACTGAATACAAGTGAGTTTTTTAAATGTTGTTAGTAAGGGAAGTAAGTAAGAGGCGTCCCAACCATCAGATACAGAAGCTTCAGCAAGCATATAGGGACTCCCTTGACTACATCAATGTGTTCACACTAAGTGCTGGGGGCCTAGACTTTTAAGGGGGTGACCTTGGGAGAACTGGTTCCAGAAAGTTTTCAGTGACCCACTCTCTGTTAACACTTCAGAGAAAAATCTACTCTTGTCTTAAAATTGAAAGGTACCCAGACTTTGAGAAAAATTTCTGCAGGAGGCAATCGCCACCTCAGCCCATACCCAGACTCTCCTTCCAGGAAAAGTCTAAAACATTGAAAGCAGGTCCACTTTGCACCCTGGCTGAGTAAGAATATCAACAGGAGGGATGCAACCAAAGGAGGCAGCTAAAAGCATCAGCTTTGAAGTCAGCCAGATCTAGGCTTGAATCAGCTCTATCACTTAGCCTCAGTGTGATTTTGGGCAAAGGCTTTAATGTGATTTCCTATCTCTAAAATAGGGATGAAACATCCTCATAAGATTAAGAATAAAATGAAGTAACTCTTAAGTATATAGCATTTAATGAACATCAAATAACTAACATATTATTATTGTTGTCATTATACACCCTTTCTCTACCATATTCTAAGGTTCTCAGTCAAGATTCTAGACCATCATCATTCATGAAGCCTTAAAGAGCAACCATGATCTAAGGTTCTGAGACCTAGGCACATATCCTTGTCTAAAGCCAACCTATGAATTTCATCTGGTCTGGGGATCGTGGTGTGGTTTGGGAATCATCAATGATCATCAGCTGTGAATAATGTTTACTATATGTATTACCTGTTATAATATATCTAATCCTCTAGTTATGAGACTAAGATGTGTGATCAGGTAATGAATGCCTTAAGGACAGAAATCAGATACCCTACTGGTCTAGCACCTACCATCCATCTAAGATAAAAGTCATTCAACAGGATACCCAGGTGGCTCAGTCAGTTAAGTGTCTGCCTTCAGCTCATGTCATCCAGAATAAAGTCCTACATTGGGCTCCCTGTTCAGTGGGGAGTCAGCTTCTCTCTCTGATCCTCCCCCTCTCATGCTTTCTCTGGCTCACTCTCTCTCTCTCTGTCAAACAAATAAATAATATATTTTTTAAAAAATAAAGATTTTATTTATTTGTTTGACAGAGATAAAGACAGTGAGAAAGGGAATAGAAGCTGGAGGGGGCAGGAGATGGAGAAGCAGGCTTCTCACTGAGCAGTGAGCCTGTTGTGGGGCTCAATCCCAGGACCCTGGGATCATGACCTGAGACAAAGGCAGATACTTAACGACTGAGCCACCCAGGTGCCCCTAAATAAAATCTTGAAGGGAAAAAAAAATTCAATAAATATTTGATGTAATGGTAACCTGGAACTTTTTACTTCTAACCTTAGAGTCTGGAGTTCCTTTATTCAGTTCAGTATGTTTTGATTTCCTCCCAAGTACCAACCATTGGATTAAATACTGAGAAAACAGAGATAAGTTACAGCCCTTAGCCTCAAAGAACTTATATTTTTGATGGTGTTATTTTCCCAAACTCCAGTACACACTGATCTTTGCAGGTGATTCCTTAGACCATCCCTAAAATCTGTTTCTGCTCCGGAAATAATGTGATCTCAAACATGTGCTTAACTCTGGAAACACCAGTTCCCAGCTTTTCTATTCCTAGCTCTCATTAAGGCAGTGTCAGGGCATGTGGGTTCACATATTCCCTAATATATGAATATATTCCTGTAATAGAAATAGAACCACTGGGGATTTTCAGGTTGGTTAGGAATATGGCCCTGAAGTCAGAATCCCTACCGCCTCCAACTCACCAGCAGTAGTAACAAATTTATTAAAAAATTGCTCTGTACTCATTTTTAAATCTCTTTTTTAAAAGGCTAGTAATGGGATGCCTGGGTGGCTCAGTTGGTTAAGCAGCTGCCTTCGGCTCAGGTCATGATCCCAGCATCCTGGGATCGAGCCCCACATTGGGCTCCTTGCTCGGCGGGGAGCCTGCTTCTCCCTCTGCCTCTGCTACCACTCTGCCTGCCTGTGTGCTCGTGCTCTCTCTCGCTCTCTCTCTCTCATAAATAAATAAATAAAAGCTTTAAAAAAAAGGCTAGTAACATTTATTTCACAGGTTTTCCATGAAGATTATTTAAGATGGGGTGTATGATGCTCTTAATACAGTACCTGGATCATAGCAGGCATTTAATAGAGTAGTGATGTTATTTTGAATTGAGAACACAAGATAGGGGGAGTATCTGTCACATTCATTATTATATCCCTAACATTTAACATAGTGTCTGGAACATAGTGGGCCCTGAATAATTATTTAAAGAATTACCTATCTTATTCATTAATTTAAAGCATGGGTTTATTCAGCTTCCCTCTACTCCCACTTGGTCCCTTACAACAAGAAAAAGAGTGAAGCCAAGTTAAGTCTGTCAGACATGATATTGCTATTTAATAAACCTGGAATGGTCAGCCATAATTAAAAGTAGTTTTCAGGGTACTTACATTCAGGTTAAAATCAGGGTAAGGGACAAGGTTTGAGGCATGTCTTGGTCATGTGGACAGTTTGTGACAGTCAACCTTATAATGCTCTTTCACTGGTCCTGAGCAAAGGCTTCCAAGGTCAGCAGACCTCTGCACAGCTGTGTTCTGGAGGAACGTTCTGGAACTTCTATACCCAAGACAGAACCTCTGCCAGGTGTGCCCCTCATCCCTGGAGGTATTTGTGTCAGTTAGGAACTGGGTTTGTCTGCAAGTTACAGAGATCTGACTACAGTGGTTTAAATGCATAAGGGTTTGATATCAGTAACGGGAAGTCTAGGGGCAGTAGCTGTCACTGTTTCAGCAGCTTGAAGATTTCAGGGCCAAGGTCTCTGTGATTCTCTTGGCCTTTTCCTCATTGTCTGCAGTGTCCAGATATAAAGTGTGTATTCTAGGCATGAAGAAGGAACAAATGGAAAAGCCAGAAAGCACAGCATCTGTGCAGAAAAACAAAAGTGTTTCCAGAAATCCTATACTTCAGTTTTAAGCATCATGGGCCAAAATTCTATCATGTGGCCTCCCCTAGGTGCAAGAGAGATTTGGAAATGCACAGATTTTTTTTTTCAGCTAGACATATTGCCGCCCTCAAAAAACTCTCTGAGTAACACACAGTGGAAAATGGAGATGAGGTAAGCAGCTAGAACACTCTGCCCGAGTATGGCTCACTTCCTAAAACTTGAGGTGAATGACAGCCAGGGTTTCTTACTGAACTCTTCATCTTTAATTACCTCCTCTACCAAGTTGTTATAAAAATATGAAGTCTTACAATGGCTGCTCAAAGTCCAGCAGTCTGTCAGCCTCTTGATCCAGAGAGCTAACCCTGCTACCAGGTCCGTAACGGTCATTCACTTTAGACAAAGATGCTTTTAATATAACAGTACAGTCAGTCTCATCCCCAGTCAAGAAAAACTGTTTCTCTCTCCTCACATGAAGGCATCTTCAAACCAATAGAATAAACAGAGTCTATTTTTTTCTTCATTACCATACAAAGCACGATAGTCTTTGAGTTTTGACCTTCTGCACAGTGGAGTCTTTGTAAGAAGCCTCAACACACCCACATTGGTTCCCAGCAGAAGAGTCTCTTAGACTCATGTATGAGTCCCCCACTCCTCCTGAACACACATCATCCTCATGATTATAAAGAAAATTATCTCACAGAGTACCAATATTCCCAGGCCAGTTTGGAAATACACCTAGAACAACCTCTGTAATCTCACGGGAATCCAAGAACCAAAAGATAGGCTTCAGGAAATCACTTGGAGAGGTAAACCAAAATACAACCTCCACCAGCATTCCCAGTTCACTTCTGCGGTGATTCCACTCTCAAGGAAAATTTCCAGACCCATAACCCATGAAGTCTTAACTCCCCAAAAGCATAAATAATGACTCTTTTCACTGTATTGAAGCAAGGACAAAACAACACCCTCAGTTCACACTCCTGCTTCATCCGAATTTCAAGCTGATTCTCAAGACTAGTAGAAACGGCTACTTTACATAAGAGGGAATACAGCCTAGAGACCTTGAGCCTCCTTCCCAGCCATGTCCCTAACAGGGGTGTAATAAGATCACAGAACAAGAAAGCAACCATCAAATGCCCACCTCCCTGAGTTCAGAATCTAAAAGAAAGTAATGAAAAACCTGGGGCCTTCAGGATCTGGTCCTGCTCACCTCTCCAGTCTCATCTCCCACCGCTTCCCACTTTGTACTCCATTTCTGTAGCAAGCCATGCTCTCTCTGACCTCTTTACTTTGTGCAACTTGTTCCCCTGCCTTGAACATTCCTCCTCGTTCCTGTGCTATCCTGGCTTATTCTTACTTGTTCTTTAGGATACAACCTGGACACCCCTTCTGGGTTAGAAGAGGTTTCACCTCTTTTCATTCTACTTCCTCACCAGTAAGCTCCATGAGTACAGCAGCAATGTTCACCTTGTCACAAGTACATTCCCCATGCTTGTAACTATGCCTGGCAGTGTGAGTTTAAGAATGAATGAGTGAGGTGTCTAAAAGGAGGTACAGGCTGGTGGCTTTGTGTTCTCTCTTAGAACTTCCTGGCCAGATTTTTCTGCAGCTCAGATGTCTAGACTTACCCTGCTGCAAGAATGTGCAGGCAGAGGGAAGAAAACACAAAGGAATCAGAGTACAGCTCCACAACCAGGCAAACAGCTCATTAACAGATTAACTAGTGAAGGGCCAGAAACATCTCACTGTATGCTGTTAATCATTGTGTCTGTGTAAGTTTCTTTATAGGTTTGTAGAAGGATTGTTTTGTCTTGTTTTCTTTTGTTTACAAGTATTCCTATATTATTTTCTTCCTCTGATTGGCTACAGCTGGTTTTGTCGGAGGCAATTTTAAACATCTTGTATAAATTCAACTACCACCATGATTTAAAGAGGAAAAAGGCAGATGAACATGATTGCAGTCCCCAGACAAATCATCACAGCATCTGTCTTTAAAATTAAAGTACAGTAATCCCTCCTTATCCGTGGGAGATATGTTCCACGACTTTCAGAAGGTGCGTGAACTGGATACTACTGAACCCAATCATACTATGTTTTTTCCCCCTCTACATAATATCTATGGCAAATTTTAATTTATAAATTAGACTCAGCAAGAGATTATCAGCAGTAACTACTAATAAAATAGAACAATGCATTGTAATGTGTTCTCCATCTCTCTCTCCCAAAATATCTGATGGTACTGTACTCACCCTTCTTATTGTGATGACGTGAGGTAATTAAGTGCCTACATAATGGGGTGACGTGAGGTCAACAAAAGGCATGTAACAATGGCATTAGGCTACTATTCATCTTCTGACACTTCATCAGAAAGAAGATGAACTGCTTCTGGACTGAGGTTGACCATGGATAA
The DNA here is from genome assembly GCF_011764305.1 of Mustela putorius furo. NCBI lineage: Eukaryota > Metazoa > Chordata > Mammalia > Carnivora > Mustelidae > Mustela > Mustela putorius. The sequence continues at coordinate 3,551,187 of NW_025422127.1, read as the reverse complement.
CTGAGACCACAGGAAGCGAAACTATGGATAAGGAGGGGACAACTGTGGATACCGTAATGTTAAGAGAACTTCAACAGAGAAAAGAAATGGGGAAAAGCATTAATTGAATTGTTTTGCTTTAGATTCTAGGCCGTCTCCCTGCAGACACAACAAGTCTGGCTGAATAAAAATCTATGTGCCGGTGTATTAGCCTTGTCCTAACTAGGCTGTAAGCAATCAGAGGACATGGGATCATAAACCCACACTCTTCTTTCCTTCAAATAACATAACTAAAAGCATCAATGAACATTTGTCTGGCCCCTCACAAACTAGCCAGAGTACAAGGTCTAAAACTCTCAATAGTTACCATTCTTTACTTGGCATTCCATATGTAAGTATATATAATCTATCACCACAATCTGTTGTGAACTCATAGGTGGGAACAGGGACCATTTCTTCCCACCTTTGTATCTTGTGGTACAACATCCAGACATCTGGTGCACTGTTTGCTTATGTGTCTTGGTTTTTTGTTTTGTGTTTTTTTGTTTATTGGTGTGGTTTTTTTTTTTTTTTTGGAGGGGGTGATTGTCAAAGACAACTGGGATATTGAACATTTAATTAGAGCTCACTAAGTATTTTTCCTTGTTTAATTTCCTTGTTTAACTGATGCTCATTCCATGACATCAAAAACATTCAATTCTAATAATAATTATGCTTTTCACCATTTTCCTCCAAAACCTTATGACTGTTTTGCTACTGTGTAGCTCAAGTGTTTTTAAATAGATATTGAATTGCTTCAAAATTCCATTAAGTTTTACTTTTTATCTAGCATGCTCATTCTTTTAATCCATGAATTTGACCAATGGAAATTGATTTCTCTCTCCTAAGTGTCATTTTCTTGCCACATCTAACCTACATCCCTTGCTACTACTAACCCATAGGTTTCATGTAGTCATTTCTGGTGTTAAATTTATAAATGATGTTTCTTAAACTTGAAGAATATTGCTTTGTTATCTTTCCAGGCATATTTAATCTAAAAATGTTATTTTCCATTCTAGGGGAATTTTTACTTTTTTTAAGTAGAAATTCAAATGAGATCTACTCTATCTCATTAAACATTCAAATGCTTCAGGTCTTAGGAAGCAACTGTTGCTATCACCATTTGTTACAATGGTCTAGGAATCACTCATTATGTAAAATAGTTTTTAGTTCTACTCAGTGAGCATGGAAGGTACCTTGGTTATGCTTGTCTTTGAACAGTCCTACCTGCTATTAACTATCTGTATGACCTTGGGCAAGTCATTGGACTCTCTGAGCTTTTGTTTCCTCATCAGTACCTGAGTCACAGGGTTGCTGAAAGATGTATATAACAAAATGTCTCGGAAAGGTCCAGGAATGGTGCCTACCACATAACAGGGAGTTTAATAAGGGTTCATTATCTTCCCTAATCATCTTCCTGGAGATTTTCCTCTCTTCCTATTCCTGTTCTATACCCTAAAGGCCTTGCCGTCAAAGTAGCTAATGATCCTTGAATAGAATACTTTTAATACTGAAGGCCTGAAAAGAAATTACTGTTCAAAAGAAATGAATTTAGGGCATCAGGAGAGGTGATGGGGGAGAATTCTGGGTCCAAAAGTGCTTCCAGGTCCTGTCATCCTACACTGTTTTGGTCTATAGATTCTGCCATCACCCGAGGGTCTATTTCCTGTGCTAACTTTTACAGTCAAGCAAAGAGAGAACAAAAAGTTGAGTTTTTTATGATATTTGAAATTAGATGAGTCACTTGGGAACAGTGCAGCTTCCCTCTAAATTCTGGCCACAGGGCTCCATATCACCCTAATGAGAAAAGAAAAGAACAGGATAAAAAATATTTCTAAAGAATTAAAGGCATGATGGAGTCTCTGAAGCAGGTGTCTTACTGGCTATCAGCACATTTCTGTTCACCTCCCAGTCTCTTGAAAGCTTTGTAATGCTGTACGTTGAAATTCAGTGACAAAATAAAACGATGGGTGTGGTCAGGTGTATCTTCTAGCTTTCCAATACTCTTGTAAGGTGGAGATTTTCTAGGAGGATTTAAAGATACTTCTTACTTTTATTAAGTGTCAGTTCTGCTGCTCAACAGTAATTAAACCGAAAGGCCAATGTCAAGAATGATAAATTACTATTACAGGTTTATTCTTTCTTTTCTTTTCAGCAACTAGTCAGCCTTGTATCATGAGATTCTAAAATATTAACTTTGAGGGTATCAAAGGAGAAAGCCTTCCTGTTATGTTATTTTCAATAAATGATGTCTCAAATCCACGTAAATTGTAAGGTCTATGATTTAAATATAATCCATAGTGTCTGAATACCCCATGTTTATTCAATTTCATTTAGAACTATTTGACCCTGCAGAAGTAAATTACTGTAGCTGAAACAGGCATCCACGGCCCAGTTTGCTATATGACTAACAGGAAATAGCTTTATATTTCAATATTCAACATAGGGAATACAGTGGGGGTTAGTGAATGATTTTTCTGAGTAAAGTCAATCATTATTAAAGCTTTTAAGAGACAAATTTCCAAGTGCTTCTGGCATATCCGTCGAATCCAAATAGAGCTTTAGGGATCATGAGGAAGAGCATTAAAAGCCAATTACTTTTTCTGAGCATCATATTCCAGACTGTAGGTCTCATTATTTGAGATAATCAAATTTCCAGCTTATTTCTCAAACAAATAGAAGCTAAGATAATAAACAGGGAAGAGGTATGGAGCAATTTAAAGACCCCAACAATTGATTAGTTTTGGATGAATGTATCCAATTGCAATGAGGGTATGTGTGAAATCTAGAAACATAGTTTTCAAGTCAGCAGTGTGTATTAGCCAAGGATCTCCAGATAGACAGACAGATAAATTAATAGATACAGACAGACAGACAGACAGACAGATGTATCTATTATATTAAGAGGAATTGACTCACGCCATTGTGAAGGCTGAGAAATCCCACAGTCTAGCCATCTGCAAGCTGGAGACCCAGGAAAGCCACTGATAAAGTTCAGTCCAAGCCTGAAGGCCTGAGAACCAGAGTAGCAATATTTTCATTAGATATAAGTAATGATTAGAAAATTAGTCAATGGCAAGTAAAAGCACAGAGATTAACCCTAAAGATAACTAAAATTAATTGAACATTTATTATAAGCCCAGCTCTGTTAACATTTATTATCACATTTTATATTCACAAGAACCTATTTTACAGATGAGGAACCTGAGGCCCAGAGAGTTTTAGTAGCTCACCTAGCATCATTCAGCCAGCAAGAAGTCAATAGATTTAACCAGAGTCATTGCCTTTAACCACAATTTGATGTTTCTTCTCATTTCAGGAGGAGCAAGGATTGTACCCAAGTGGAAAAATCATTGTCTAGAAGTATAACAGAAGGAAGCCGCAGAAAGATAAACTGAGACATTTATCAGATTTATTTTAATTCTTAATAGAATATATTCAATAACATGAAGTAAAGCTCTTTTTTTTTTTTCAGGTTCTCCCTACAAAGTTGCAATTTAATACTGTACAAAAAAGGAACAGATAGCTAACAATTAAGTTGCCCACTTTTATAAAAGACAACTACTCTTTGGGGCAAATAGCTTGTAAATAGATTTGAGAGTATTTCTGCCTTTGGGAATAAAAAAATGTTATGAATAGAGAATCTGCATTTCAAATTTTCTTAAGTGTTTTTTCAAATCTACACCACTCCTCTCAACCATAAAATTCACTTTACAGAGTTAGATTCTAAAAACTCGCCATATTACTATACACATATTTTATTATGCAGTTAAAAACAAGATCATAAAAATAAACTTTTTATGTTCTATTCAAATCAAATTTTCTAACTAATCCCCTCAGTTAAAGAAAAGAAAACATAGACACACAACTTTCTTTTTTTTTTCTTTTTTAATGGAGCTTACCTAAAAAAGCAAGCCAGTTATAGGGTTAAGGACTTGTATATTTATTATCCTTTTCAACAGAATTATTTAGAAAAACTCAATTCCAGCAACACTTATTTCTAAAAGACTTCCAAATTACTATCATTTCTTCCCCCTATTTCTTCTTCAGCTTTCTTCATTCTCTTCTGTCTCCTAAAATCCTGACAATTGCCATGATACTCCGGCCCATAAGGATCAGTCATTTCTTGCCTGTGCACAAGAGCGAAGAAATTAATTGATCTTTTAGCCTTATATATGGAAGCTGACAGACTCTAAGATGGCCCCCTATGATTCCCATCTCCTGAGGTTCATGCTTTTGTGTAATCTCGCCTTAAAAGTGAGCAAGAATTGTGACTTCCTTCTAACCAGTAGAATATGGCAAAAGTGATGATATGATACTCCTTTGATTACATTGTTATATATGATTCTGTCATGCCAGCAGACACTCTAGAAATACTCCTCGCTCCTTTGATTAAATAAATTGCCACCTTGGAAAGCCCTTCTGGCAAGGACTTCTGGGAACTATGACAAGGCCCTAGGAACCAAAGATGGCCTCTAGCTGACAAACATTATGAAGCTGGGCCTACAGTCCCACAACTTCAAAGAAATGACTTCTACCAACAATCAGAGCAAGCTTGGAAGTGTTTTCTTCCCCGGTCATAACTCCAGAAGAAAAGGCAGCCTGACTAGTGCCTTCATTATAGCCTGTGGGACCTGAGAAGTGGACCTAGGCAAGCCATGTCCAAACTCTTACTCCAGAGAAACTGTAAGACAATAAATATGTTGTTTTAAGTCACCAAGTTTGTGGTTAATTTGTTATACAACACAAGTACACTAGTACATATATCTTCTTCTGATATCTTTGAGCCAAATACCTTACACTGAAACCTCCCACTCTTCTAGCTCTCTTAGTTGCTTGATTTCATAGAATCCTCTAGACCATGTTCCCCTTCTTCTTTGTCTATGTATTAACTTTCTGCTAGATGTATAGCATTCTATAGGCAACTTGGAATCCATGGCCTATGCTTTCATCCACTTTCTTGTCAATATCCTCAACAATCTATTCTATTTTTCTTCCATAGCAAATATCTGGCAAATCTCCAGACCTGAATAAACCATTTCCTTCTCCATTCTTCTTACCTTGTGCTCATTGAGAAAATCATTCAGCTGCACAAATTGGTAATACTGAAAATTCAAGAGTACAGAAACATTTATTTAATCAAAATTAATGAAAAATGTGTATGCATTTTGCAAAGAATATTTTAAAAGTGACTGACAAAGTACTAGATGCAATTTCAAGTGAAAACTCTCTCCACTAGTAGTTAATGCATTAAAAAGGTGATTTCTTTAGTAATAATGCTATTCCAACTATATTTTTTAAGCCCCGAAAACACTTAATTAGTCAATGATTCCTGCTACACCTGGCTCAAAGAAGCAAAGATAATGAGGATTCCAAGAATCCTTCCTTATCACTCAGTGAAAGTCGTGTCATAGATTTTCTGTTCTCATTTCAGAAACAGTAATATTCTTCATGTTATTTGGTAAAGAAAAGCTACTTTGATTTTCTAATTTGCTTTGACTTAAGGTATTATCAGTTAGAATACCAGTGGCTCCTAAAGGCATAATGAAATTGTTTTAATGATTAATAGCCCTTGAGAGTGTGAAAGATAGGGCTAAACATTTTGTCAAATGTATTAGATTGATTATTCTTTGTTACTGTCCTTGTCACTTACTAATAAAAACTCTTAACTGTTTTTCCCCTACAGATATTCCTAAATGCACCATTTACATATTTTACTTCTTTTCAGACACAGAGAATCCAGAAAGTAGACATTATTTTGATGAATTCTACCTATTTTATGATATTAATATACTGGCCAACTAAAAACAATAATTACATTAACTAATTGGCATTATATATTGAGGACAGATTTGCCATATAAAAGTTAGTGTTTTTTCAATTCTAAATATGTACATTCTTTTTTTTTTTTTTAAAGATTTTATTTATTTATTTGACAGAGAGAAATCACAAGCAGATGGAGAGGCAGGCAGAGAGAGAGGAAGGCAGAGAGGGAGGAAGGGAAGCAGGCTCCCTGCTGAGCAGAGAGCCCGATGTGGGACTCGATCCCAGGACCCTGAGATCATGACCTGAGCCAAAGGCAGCGGCTTAACCCACTGAGCCACCCAGGCGCCCTAAATATGTACATTCTTAAAGTAGGCAGAATTTTTCTATGTTTGTATTTATAAATATGGCAGAGAATTTTTTTGCTTCTCTAAAATATATTATTTCCTCTCAAGCTTCGGCATTTTCTGTCTTCTCTCTCTTCTTTTTCTCTAATAATTTTACAAAGATATCCTAGGATATCAAAGTCTAGACCAAAAGATAAGTTTTACTCTCTTTTTTATAGGAATTATGTTTAGTTAATAATGGGCCACAAAATAATATTTTTTAAATGGATAGAATATTTATTTATTCATTACTCCTTCTAAAAGAAGTTACATTTTGTGTAAAGCTATGAATTCACTTTGGTAATATGTCTGCCAGATTCTGAGAAGTAAAGTGAGGTTAATCGTAAGTTTCTTTTACTTCCTGTCTACCCTCTTTCCATCCTTATAACAACCACCTCCTATATCAAAGGAAAAAGTGCCGTCTGACAGCTAGCTACCAGCCTTGGTTCCTTTCCATAAGAAGCCATTCATTCAACAAATGTCTACCAAGTGCTTAATATATGGAAGATGTTGTGTGAGGAGCTGCATTTCTCCTCATTAAGCACTCGCCTTCTGCCTGAAATAGCTTTCCTCTGTGCATTGTGCTGCATTTAATTTGAGCTGGTTAACTACTCACCTTTCAGCTCTCAAACTGGTCAACACATCCTCTAGAAAGCCATCCTTGACTGAGCTCAGTGTCCCTCCCAAGGGATATCATGGCACTTGTTTTTACCTCTTCTGTATCACTTTGTGGAACAGTTATCTGTTCAGCTGTTTGTAACCCTGAATACACCATAAGACCTTTGAAATTAGGGACTTATCCAGTCAGCATTCCCCAATACCTAGTAGAGAAACTGATAATATCAATGGTGGTGAATAACTATGGGTTTAGAGAGGAAGTGCTGTGGGAATCAAGGAAGCAATAGATTAATTTTCCTGGAAGGATTATAGAAAGCTTGGCAACTCATAACAGACCTAGCAGGATAGATAGAATCTGGAGAGAAGGTATTTCAAACAAAAGAAAAAGTTGAACCAATAATGATGGAGGCTTTGTAAAAAGTAGTGGGACATAGTGTAGATTGGAACCAGAATGCTGAATGAAATGTTCTGGCTTGATTTTCTACAGGCAGATATATTCTTAAAATAGACTGGAGCAAAAATGAAAATAAATGAAACAAAATTCATCATCAACTACCAACTTGCATTTGAGGGATTTATTGTCCATATACAGTTCCTACGTTTTATCTCAAACTGCTTTTGTTATCCTGATCCCTCTATCGAAAATGACCTTGAAATCAAACACTGAGCAAGGTTTGCTTGAGTACCAATCCCTCAATAAAAGTACCAACAATATTAATAATGGTTATGATGATAACAACAGCTGCTGATAACTGAAAACTTATCATGTCCCAGGGATTATTTTAGGCACATTAAGCTCGCTTCCAATAATTTTATCAAACCCAAAACATAGGATTTTAATCTCCATTAAGAAGAGGGAAATAGACTCAGAACTCTAAAAGTGAATAAGGAATGCATCCAATATTGAAGGCCAGGTCCATTAACTTGAGAATCTACACTGTCTTTACCTTACTGCCTACTTCCTGGGCTTTCCTTCTTCTGGAGCCCAATGACACCTTAGCTATACCTCAATCATAGCAACTGCCATGTTTATCTTATAATAATTTTTATACCATAGTAATCCTCCCTTCTTCAGTGAGCTCCTTACTTTGAATATCCAGTTTGATGTCACCAATCACCAAGTAATGCATAAATTATCCAATGCAGTCAATAAACAGTTATTAAATAAAAATACTCTAAGATCATTTTTTTTTTAGATTTTATTTATTTACTTGACAGCGAGAGAGAGACAGCGTTAGCTGGAACATGAGCAGGGGGAGTGGGAGAGGGAAAGCAGGCTTCCTGCTGATCAGGAAACCCAGTGCTGGGATCATGACCTGAGCTGAAGGCAAACACTTAATGACTGAGCCACCCAGGTGCCCCCTCTAAAATCATTTTTTAATAATAGCCCAAATTTAGCTGTATTAAAAAGGTGTACAAAATCCTCTTACTTGTAGTGTTAATGATATTTGAAGTTAAGCTCTTCCAAACTGGTATTTGTTGCTGCTTATATATTTTTACAGTACCAGGGAGAGGAAGGAAGGAAAGAAGGAGGAAAGGAAAGAAAGAATGAACGAATAAAAGAAAGAAGAAAGAAAAAAGAAAGAAATACTATTACTGGAATGAGACACATTATCCTTTGTCACGCAGTCTTAGGGGGAAATCATCTTTTATTCTTATTCATAAAAGGAGGCATATCCAGTGCCCCTTTTCAAAAGGTTTTTGGCTTTTATCACAAGCCTTCTCTGCAGTTTTTGAAAGGAAACCTTGGCTAGTAACCAATACTCTGATTTTATAAATATACCCCAGGAGTAATTGATGATTCTTCTCCCTATACAAGCAGGGAGAAATAAATTCCTACCCTGTAATATATATACAAATTCAAAGCCTCTTCAACGATCTGCATGCTTAAGTTTTTCTCTTTGAAAATTTGACTAAAGCAATAGAATTTAACCAAATTGACTACATAGCCCAGTTTAAGATTCATTCATCACACAAAAATTAAAGTCAATTTAGCTCCGTCAATAGGGCCTCATTTCTGGTTGTCACCAGAAATAACTTTGCATATGTTTGTGAAGTCGGATTTTAGTCATCTCAGCATTTGTTCCTATATAGCCTATTTCCCTTTGGATTACATAAGCAAGATGAAATGTATGAAATAAGAACTCAAAGGAAAGAAAGCAGTTTGGATACAGAGGAAAACATTTTACTGTTATATTATCTTATGGTGTATGTGTGTGTGTGTGTGCATGCCCTTGCTCCTTGTGTCCTGTGGAGCTGATCTGAACAAGGTGATAGCTTTGAAATACACACACATAAGAGAGCTACAGAGGTAGAAGGAAGCTGTAACAAGGCCTTTAGTTATTAAAGATCTAATTAAAAATGCGTTCGTGTTTTTCTTGTTCTTGACTTCCTAACATTTTTGATGAATGTATATTCATAATATCAGTCTAACTCTGTAAAATTAACTAAATAATTTGTAACTCCTATCTAGTATCCCACTATGCCTGCTTCCTCCCAGAGCAGCTAAGAATGAGAAATGAAGAAAATTTATACAAGTTCTTCCTTTGGTCTTGGTAGTCTGTGTCATTGCTTGTGGCTCAATTTCCCTTTGTCAACAAAGGAAAAGCTACCCTAGAAACACATATAAGTTAAATACACAATCAGAATGCATATGAACATGTCGGGAAAATCTGACCACTCCATGACTGAGGGTTTGTGGACTTTTTATAATTGATAGGGTAGAATAAAATCCCCTTCCCTGGTAAGAGAAGAGAAACTTGAGTGTCTGAGAGAAACTTGATGGGTAAGCCACCCAACAAGATGTAGTGCTTCAGCTCTGACATTTTCTATAAAACCTATGGGGAGACTTTCTAATGAAAACCAGGTCAGGAAGGGGCAAATTCACTTTAAATTCAATTTAATTTAATAATAAATCTGAATTTTAAATTCAGATTTATTATTTAGCAAGAAGGCTCAGAAACATAGGGGGAATGTTAAGTCCTTACATAAACCAGACTGTAGTCTTCAGAAGACAATTAATGCACTTTGTGTCATGTATTTAACATTGGGTAGATGAAAACCTGCCATATCATGGGTGAAGAGTTAACTGGAGTTAAAGCACTAACTACATATTATCCACCTCAACGACAAGCCCAGAGTTTCTCCCCTTCTCTGTGGTATAACAATAAACAAAAATTATAATAGTTTATTACTATTAAACATAATCAAAGATTTCATTTCTACCCCATCTAAACTTCTAGAGACAGAATGTACAGGACACCAAAGAAACCAGGGACTGGATTGTGTTATCTTGTGAAGGAAGGAAAGCATGCTAGGAGGAGGGCACAGGAGCAGCACAAAGATACCAGAAAAGGGCAAGTCAAATGATAAGCCTGCCAGGATGAACACTGGACCAAATACTGAGGAGATTGATAGAGAAGAACAATGGAGATGATGAGATTTTGTTACATTGTTTGGACAAGGAAAAGAGTTGACAAAAGCAAAACAATTACCAAATTCCTGGCACTATACAGTTGGGATAACCACTTGAAGCTCTCTTAAACCATCCCCAAAGTTTAGCGTGAATTGAGTCTGGAAGAATAATGGCCAACATCTAAGTGGGAGTGGGATAAAATGGGAAGATGGCAGGTGGACAGCGAATGGCAGCCTCAGCCCCTATTCTCCTGACAGATGCTGGTCTGCTCTTTAAAGATTCTACCCTGAGGAGAGCCTGGGGGCTGAGTCAGTTAAGCATCTGACTCTTGATTTCAGTTCAGGTCATGATTTCAGGGTCATGAGATGAGGTGTGGTGTGGAGGCTGCTTAAGATTCTATTACTCCCTCTACCCTGCCCACTCGTGGTCACTCTAAGTTAATTAATTAATTAAAATTAATATTAAATTAATTAAAATTAAAAAAGATTCTGCCCTGAGAGGATTTTCAACCTGCAGATTACTTCCCTACAGTGATTGTAAGCTTAATTTCCTGACATCCACGACTCAGAACATGGTGAAGGCAGCCCCATTAAGGACAGGAAAGGAGGAGAGACCCACCATAGAGATGACATAAGGTTTCACCCAGAGAAACATCTTAAATTTCCTATGCCAGAGAGATAGAAGCTCAAAAGAATCATCTCTCATGAATATTGGTAAACTCCATTTCCTTAGGAACACACCTACTTTTTCAGGGAAAAAAAAGAAAAAAGTGTGATCTGCTTGAAGGATAATCAGAAAACAAGAGCTTTTTAAAAAATTTTTCTAATTTTTTTTAAAACGAAAGAGGAAATACCTCCGTCCTTCCCTGGTAGGCTTGCAAACTTATAGCCCTTTCCTTCATTTGAGCTAAAAGGCTCTGTAGGCTCCGTTCCACTCCACCAATCCATCTGAAAACAAGAAAGTCAAGTAGTGCCATTGAAGGCCTCCTTTCCCTCTTGTCCTCCTTGGGATGCATGCTTCATGGAATCCTGACTCGTATGTCCAGCTGGCAGCTTCTCAACAAAAACAAAGACCAAGCAGCTATTTGCAGGGCACTGGGTCAGCTGGAAGATACTTCTATTATTACTAATTTAAGTCTAATTCATGATCTAGTGATAGCTCTATATTGATAGAAAATGACTTTTATCTACTGCTTATTGACATCATGAGAGCACAATACTTGAAGGAAGATTTAGAGAAACAATACAACCAAGGTATAGCTCAGATGCTTGGCATATTAATATAAATTAATTTTAATCATTGTTAAAACTTAAACCAATCTTGGTTTCATCTTTTCTGAACAAAGACCTCAGTGGCTTGCTCACTTCAGTGTGGAGGCACTTCTGCATTCGCTGAGGCAACCCCTGAAGTACCAGACAGACCTCTTCAACCCAGATCACAAGCCACCCCCGGGGGTACTCAAATTAACTTGCTAACAATGTATGCCTAGTCAATGCTTAGAATGGTGGCAACCCTCCACTGATACTCTGCTATCCCATCATTTGAAAACCTATTTTCTACTCTTGTTCTGCTCCTTTCTCCTGCTCTAAAGAGAACAATCTCTTTTCATTGGAAACTTCTGGGCTCCTCCTCCTAACTCCAGATCCCATTACCTCTCACCAACTTATGAAGACCTGAACCACTGACATGTTTATTTGTGCCAACGAAATGAAGTCTGATTGCTAGGAAAAGGGCAACAATTTTACCTAATGCTGAATAGAAGAGAAAAGAAGTCATAAAAAATATATGAAGTGTATGTCTCCTTCACATCCTTTACTCTATTTCATTAACAAGTTTCCAAAATCCAAATGTTCTGCATTAGTCAGAAAAGGTCTAGTTTCTTCCCTAAAACTTACCTAGCAGGGACACAGAATCTTGCTGACTGCTCTTCTTAATTTCTTTCTAAAATACTCTGTGAGCTCATCTCTCTCTGTTCCTTACCGCATCATCTCTCACCTTTCCCAAAATAAGTCCTTGAACTCCTGTGCGATCATAGTATTGTTAGGTGCCACATGTGAACTTAGTGGCATTTTTTCTTGATATGTATAAGATCTGTATCTATATCATTGAATCATAGTTTGGATATTTACAAAGGAAAAGAAAATTTTTAAGTATTTCCCTCTATGTGAAGGTTAGCAGGGTGACACATGTAAAAACACATTTAATTAATGGATTTCAGTCACAATAAGAATCCAGTTCATCCATATAGTGTTCTTTCCACTAGCCTTTATGGCCCTCTTTATAACCATCATGCATTTCAGAAAATGAACAACCTCTCCTTTTCCATGACTGACTACTCAGGGAAATTTGCTTGTCAATATAATAAGTCTAATGTGATGATAACATGGACGTAGATTGAAAATATGGATCCTGTCAGAACCAATTAATTCACTCAAGAGACGTGCCAATAATGTACAAAACCATGAAGCTGGGACAACAGTCACAATGATAAAGATATGGTAGATAGAAAGTGTGTATGTTCGGTCATATGTGTACTGGGTTCAGTAAGACAGCATGAGTGCAGGATAACTCATTGTCATGGGATCTTCAAAACCAAATGTGTGGGAGACACAATAATGATGGAAGCAAGTCAGATTTATAGTTCGAGCCTAAGAGGATTAACTTGAACACAACAACAAAAAAATTTTTTTATTGCTTGTTTTAGAACCCTTCACCATACCACTTCATGGAGTCTTGCTTTGAGAAGCTGCACAATAAAAATAAGTAAATAAATAAATAAATAAGATCAGGCCCAAAACACTTTCCCTGAAAATGCCCAAGGAGAACAGTTTCTTTCCACATAAGTCCTGCTTATGTGGAGCTGGAGGAGTGCAGTCAGACCTCCTGATCCTATGAGGATTTCAAGTGGAAAACAGACCAGATATGTTTAAAAACAACAACAATAAAAAAAAAATGTTTGCTTCCAAATAAACTTCCCTCCATAACACTGCTCCACCCCAAGCCCCTGCACAAGGGACAAACTGACCACTGCTACAGATAGGAAAGAGGAAAGAGTGTGGAGATGTCTGCAGCTGCACCACAGAGACAGATCATACAAAACTTCAATCAGCTAGAAGCCAACTGGATGATCCCTCACTGGCCAGTTTGTTCCCAACTTCCTGATTCTATCCTCCACTTCAACTATCACTTCAAGCACAAAGGCAGTAAGTATGTCTGTAGCAAGAATGTAGCTTTTTAAGCAAACAGATCAATCAGGGGGTACATTCTGGGATCTGTTCACCTTCAGCCCAATCTCCTACACATTCTCAATTTTGACATTGACCATTTGTGTCTAGGTTCATGATACCTAACAGGGTGCAAGATCTTCAGTCTTCAAGGGAAGATTAAATATTGGCCATGAAATTCTACTTGCTAAATCAAGAAGCATTTTTAAAACTGTCCAAGTGAAAATATCTGGATTTTTTTTTAATCTTTTGTTAAGAAAAAATTTTAATTAACCAAGAGTTCATTCCCTCAGCACTTTTATTGATCATTGTATTACTTTTAAGTGGTTAGGGAATTTTCCATTTTTTGGTATATTCCCCATGTCTCGTCTCTTTCATTTAAGTCACAAAAAATTGTCTGAATCTGAAAATGAGCTGTATGATTTTAAATAAACAGTTAACACATGAATGGGTTCCATCTTCAGAAATTTTGTACTCAAGTCCCAGAGAGAAAAGACTCTTAAAATGTATTTTCCAATAATGAATTCTGAATCTGATATAATTTCCTTTCAGGGTCTATTTTGTAATAAAAATGTGACTGTCCCACTCAATCCATCTTTGAAGAATCTCCATAGACCCTCAACTAATATTGTTCAGTCCAAATTTCAGCAGCATACTAAATGTCCTTAAATGGAAGACAGTGTGAGCATTGACTGAGGTCTTAAATGATAAAACAATATGAAATGATAAGCTGTGGTTATCAAAATAGCTACCACTCGGTGGTCCTATCAACTATGTGTTTAATACGTGTCAGTGCTATGTTTTATAATATATATTATCAACCCATGGGCCTCATTTCATAAACCACATACAATCCTCAGACATGTCAATTTATAAGCACAGCTTGGGTATACCATTAGAGAAAAGCAGAATATATTGAAACCCTCAATTAACTAAACGTTTGCTACACTCTGCTTTTATGGAGAAGCCAATCATAAAAAAATCTCAGTGAGTGAACATTTTAAAATCCATTAAATCCTTGGGTTCCATGCACTTTAAGCCCAAACTCCCACATCAGTGCTTTTTAATCATTTTTAAGCAGTAGAATTTTTTTAATAAAACAAAAAAAGAAAAATTATTACAGTTGAGGGGAGGCATAGGGAGTGGGAGTAGGGGGAGTTACTTTCAGAGTTCTGCCCACTTCTATCCTATGGATCAGCCAGCAGGGCTGAAATATGTTGTGGAATCAAGAAACCAAATTGCAGTGGTTTAAAATAGCAAAGGCTTATGTCTTAACCTATTGAGGCTGCACAGGCTTTACCTGGACATGTTCTTCTATTATTACCACGGAAGGAAAACTTAAGTAGACGCTCAAACATGGCCATTAAAGACTTCCATCCAGAGTGACACACATCACTTCTGTTTTAATTTCCTTGGCCAGAGAAAGTACATGGCCTAATCCTAAAGTGGTAGAAAGTATAATCCTTCTAGGGGAGTAAGATAGCCATGGACAAGAATCATGTCGGACATACACCAATCAGCAAGCAGTGTCAAAACTGCAGCATAGTTCAAAGCCATTGCCTTTCATGTTTTCGCTTAGTGTTATTCAGAATAAAGCACTGCAAGATGCGAATGGATCAGCAAAATATTTTCTTCCGCACAGTAGATTTATTAGGAAGGTGAAATGAGATAACACAATAAGGAAAGAATTTAACAATAAGAAGGATTTTCAGGCTATCCTCTCGGTAAGCTGGAAAATTCAGTTAACCAGAACACAATTTCCCAGACACATCCTCCAACTCAAGTATACCGGTTTTAATTTTCAAATGAGTTTCAGTAATACTTACTGTAAGACAACTTCCAAACATTACAAAAGAACTAATACTTCCTCATCTTCTTTTTTTCTACTCTGTCAGCCTAGTTGTATAGCCAAAAACCAGAAGCGAGTGAAAAAAAGCTCTAAACCATATGTGAAAACAACTTTAGTGCCCATCTAGGTTATATAATAGTTATTAAGTCATTCTTGGGTGACTAATGATTTAATATGGTATGTGAAATTGAGGTTATCAGCTTATAAAGATGATTAGCCTTAGTGACCCTCATTCTTTTCCTATCAAACAGTAGACAGAGATTAGAGGCAACAAGAATGACCAAAGAACTCACAAAACCAGCAGTAAAAAGTGACAACTAATTGAAAAAGATAGCTGGAAAACCATCTAGAAAAACACTTCCAAGTATGAGGGGTGAATGCTCCCTATGTATTACAAGACAACCTAACGATTAATGTTGATAATGATGACCCTAAGTCATGAATAAAATATTAAAACCCTAATGATCCTGGGTGCATTATTCAGCCTCATTAGTGTTTAGTTTTATTATCTAAAAATACGAGAGTAGAAATCACTGATCTCTGCTCATTTTGTGATTCTATGAGTTTCACATTTATTCTATCAATAAACAATTGATCATCACTAACAAATTCGAACCAGAAACCTAAAGGAAAAAAATGAAACTAAAATAGGATAAGAAATTAAACAAGGAGAAAAATCAATGAAGCAGGCTGCCAAAATGCTGATAGGATTAAATAAGCTGAAAATAAGGATTTGGGTTGCAAATAGGAGAAGTTCAGCACAAACCAGCTAAAACAGTGAAGAAATGTATTGGTTCTCATTCCTGGTAAGTTCAGGAATAATGTGAGTTTGAGGTTTGGTTTGAGGCAATAGCACAAAAATTTCCACAAGGAAACCTAATCTCTGTCTCTATGTTCTGCCTTCCATAATGTCTACCTCATCCCAAAGCTACTCTCCTCATAGGTGGACTATGGCTGCCAATAAATCACAGTTCTACATACTGTTTTGTTCACATCCAGTATGAAAGAAAGGGCATCTCTATCTCAGCCTTCGAAGGCAAAGTCTTGAGATTCATTTGCAATTGGTCCAGCCTGGATCTCACAGTCATTCTTCAACCAAACACTATAGCCAGGTTGTTGAGAGTGTTATTTGGGTTAAGTAAATGAGGGCCCCCTTCAGAAGCTTACAATGGAATAACTTTCCCCAGATGTATAGGGGAACACAAGGGGGATCCTCACATGGTTGTTCCTCAGTATGCACATATACCTGGTGTCACTCTGTTGTCCAAAATTCCCTCTCTGTGTAAAAACAGTCAAAATGGATGAAGTCCCACTTTAACAGCGTCATTTTAACTTAATCACATCTTTAAAGGTCTTATCTCCAAATATAGTTTCATCCTGAGGTACTAAGGATTATGGTCTCAAAATATGAATTTTGGCAGGGGGAGTGTTGGATATAATCTATATCAGATTCCAAAATCAAGATGTTCCTGGTGGTTTCTTTTCATCTTAAGGTTTGTTTTTTTTTTTTTAATGATATTATCAGAGTAGAAAAAACAAACAACAAATTAATGACAACAAAATAAAAATAGTTTAGATTTCTCACCTACATTGCTAAGCACCAGAAGTTTTCACTGGAAAGAAACTGCAGTTTTGTGAGGAAAAAAATTTGACCCAAAGAATCTATGTACAATCAAGATAAGAGAAACACTATCAGACATAAAAGTGTAGAAAGTGTATAGTACCCATGCACTCTTTTCAAAATAGTTACTTCAAAAAGAAAAAAACTAAAAAATTAGTGATTTGTGGTATTAAAAAAATTACAATCAGTAAGGAAAACACTTAAATATAGAGTTATATCTAAATAATTGAAGATAACAGTGTCATAAAATGTAATGCATTTTTCAAAAACAATTCTTTAAATAAAATGTCATGAGTTAAAAATATAAATATAAAATAAAAATCTGGCTCTAACATATTTGGTCATATCAAGGTAACTGAGAAGAAAAGACAGAAAAGAAGAAAAAAATGCTAAATGAGAGAAAAACTGATTTAAATATATTTTAATTAATGATATATAATGGATTATATTGAATAAAAATAAGAACTTCACAATTATTGAGAATAGCAAAGAAAAATATTCCATTCCATCGAGCAAAAACAAAAAGTTTTAAGGAAGCACAAAAACCAAAAAGTAGAAAATAAAATTACAGTCAACCAAACCTATCATTTGCCGTTATAAATATGGGTGGATTAATTTCTTTAAGACCCAACAAAAAATCCAGTGATGATCTCTTCTTTGTGCTTTTGTCTATTCAAAATTGATTTTAATATAGATGCTTTAATTAATAATTATTAAAATGGTATTGTTATAAGCTATTTTTTAAAACTAAGCAATAGGGTCTTTTTTAACATACACAAACATGGTAAATTTCCCCATACTTGCAATGACACCTAGATGCTACTGGGCACCACACTGAAGAAACCTCAGAATGGTCCTTCTAAGGCAAACTGCCCCATCCACAATCCCTGCTAAAGGGTCAGCATTCTACACCTGACACACACTGTCTGCTCTCCCTATTCAGTGTCCTGGCCAGGGTGGATTAGAGAGGTTACCCAAGGTCAATCAATCCGTGGAACTGCTTATGGTCTGGTAGGAAAACATGAGCTAGAGCAAATAGATTCCCTCTCTGGGATGTATTGGAGCTGAAAATCTGGGAAGAAGAAGTCAGTCAGCAGTGAGAGCCAGAGTTACACTGCTCCTGATAACTCCCTTGGTATCTCTGTGACAGATTGTCCTTTTTCTAGAGGCGACTGGAGCAGCTCTGTTCCAGCAGCCAAAAGAGCCAAATCAAAATGTGATGTAAAAATGGAAGATTCCATTAACTAAGTAATCTGCTCCACGTCAAATTTAAAAATTGACTAGATTGACTGAATTGATTCCTTTTTAGCACTTTGTGAGGAGGTGATGTTTCTTCCATACTGAATAGTTACTTAGAGTTCTGCCTATAAGATATGCTAAGGAACTCTGTATTAAAATTGTTTAGAGTACTTAAACAATTAACAAGTTGCCTCGTGTTTTCACCTCTATCTGAGTGAACACGTATGTTTCTCTCTATATAGACAAATCTACACTGTCATTTGTATTCAGGCAAACACTTTTCATGCCTATGCCTGTTGCAAATTTCTCATTATCTTTTTTGGGTTGAAGGAATGATAATACATTAAATTTAATTCCTGACAATGAAGACTTTACCTTATGTTTCAGAGTAGCTGATAGTTTTTAAAACGGTAGTATCTGGTTACTGTTATTCAGAATTAGCCATCATTGTCATGTTTCATATTTGCCATAGACATGATCCTTAAAAATAAATAAATAAAAGTACTTGAAGTCTATGCTTCCTTCCTTGCCAGTGTGTCTTATAGGACCCATTTATTAAGCCAGAATTCTACAAAGGGTGCTGCCTTCTTTTTTTTTTTTTTTTCCCTTTTGAGATTTTATTTATTTATTTGACTGACAAAGATCACAGAGAACCAGGCAGAGAGAGAGGAGGAAGCAGGCTCCCTGTTGAGCAGAGAGCCCAGTGCGGGGCTTGATCCCAGAACCCTGGGATCTATGCCAAGCACAGATCTATAAAGAAAAAAGATAAACAAAAAGGTCTGTGTTCCTATAAAAGTAAAATGTTTTCTATAATAGGTAGAGAATGACTGGACTCACACCACAGTTTTTATTTGTTCAATGAATGATAGGAACAAATGAATGATGACAAAATTAATAGAGAGGTGAATAAGGGAATAAAATTAAAATGAAGTGAAAACTTTAAAAACAGCTTACCTTCCAGTTAAATTAGACAATCATGCATAGAAACAATGGATAGTTGACTATAGTGTTCATGAAAGTACTTTCTAACTCCTCACACTGAAAATAGAAAAAATAGCCTTTGCTAGAAGAAGCTAAGAGGATCATCTCGCTTTTAGCTAAATACTCTCTCTTTCCCTCAGTTTCTGGCCATCCTTTTCTATATGTCCCACAATGTTCTGGTCAAGAATATTTGTTTCTTAGTATTTCAGAGCCCATGTTACCAAATAACAGAAGAGTAGTTTCTACTTTACGCATTTGTTCCGTGCTCACGATAAATACAGTGTTCATCAATGGCGCTTGTAAAGTGGGACTCTTTTATTTAGTAACTTCCAAAATGCCAACCAACTCCTTAATTTCTTTCGCTAAGAATAGTTTTTCTTTCTGTTTGCGTGTTGTCACAGCCCTGTACTCGCTGTGCTTTTGGTCTCTTTCAATCTCTCTCAATGGGGTTTTATATTCAGGTTCCCTCGGCAGAAAAACAATTTTCTGAGCAGAAAACAGTTCCTCTTCTGGATGGAAATACAGCCACCATACCATTTTTTCTGCAGATCCATTAATATTCCCACCCCCCTGACTTAGCTGACAAGGAGTTTGCCGATATAGCCATTTCAGTATTGATATTCAAGTGTTCTTCTTATACCATTCAGCCTTCTGTTAAAAATTTTTACTTCCAATCTATTGTGTCTTTAAACTCTATTAAATTAACCTAAAATGTTTTTCTATCATAAACTCTTTGAAAATGAAACGCTCATGGTCCCTAATAGCATGTTTCATAAATATGAATTACATTAATTTGAAATGACTTAATGGTGTTTGTGGTCTTAAAATGGGGGAAAAGATCGAAAGTGGTACTGCACCCCAATGTCTGTAACCGCAATGTCCACAATAGGCAAACTATGGAAAGAGCTCAGATGAATGGATAAAGAAGATGTGGTATATATGTACAATATATATATATACAATATATATATATACCCAGCCATCTAAAATGAAATCTTCCCATCTAGTGGATGGACCTAGAGGGTTTTATGCTAAGCAAATAAGTCAACCACACAAAGACAATTATCATATGATTTCACTCATGTGTGGAATTACTTTTTATTATTTTTTTTAACATATAATGTATTATTAGCTCCAGGGGTACATGACTATGAATCTCCAGGCTTACACACTTCACAGCACCCACCATAGCACATACCCCTCTCAATGTCATGTGTGGAATTTAAGAAACAAACCAGAACATAAGGAAGGAGAGGAAAAAATAACATAAGATGAAATCAGAGAGGAATAAAAACCATAAGAGACTCTTAATCATGGGAAATAAACTGAGGGTTACTGGAGGGGAGAAGAACGGGGAATGGGGCAGCTGGGCGACAGGCATTAAGAAGGGCATGTGATGTAACGAGCACGGACTATATATATGTAGACTGAGGAATCACTGACCTCCACCTCCAAAACCAATAACACATTATATGTTAATAAATTGAATTTAAATTTAAAAAAAATAAAATAAAAATGGGGGGAAATCGTGTAGTGTGGGGGAAAAAAGTAATCAAAACATCCAGTATGTGGGGAAATACCAGACATAAGAAAAAGTTAAAATATTTATAAATGCAGTCCAAAATATAACTAAACTTATTTATTAATTTATTTACTTATTTGGATTTGGAGACACACTAAGTGTTAAATCACATGTCTTGAAAGGTAACTTTACAGAATAAAATCCTCACGTGACGCAGTTATTCTCTGGGTTTTGTTCTCACGCATCAGCATTATGATGGGGTTCGACCTCAAGGACTGGCCTGGCTAGCCAAGAAAGAATGAGATGCAGGGAAAGATCCTGACAAGGAGATCTGCCGTGTTAGGGGGAAAAAACGTTGTGAAATGGAAAAGTGACAAGTCTCAGCTCCTGGGGACATAGAAAATTAGTTTGCTCAAAATTCAAAAAGGCATGCTCCAGGAAGGTGGTTTCAATCAATGCAAAGGAAGGGAGATGGGCTCACTAACCTGCCAGGTCTATTCTCTTCTTTATGCCTCCGAATGCGGCTGAAGCACATTAAGAAAACATTTATGTGTTGCTCACCTTGAATGCAAAGGCACACACTGCATCTCCCACACAGCCCATGCAGGACCTGTCATTTTCAAGTTTACAAAGAATGAAATAAAATTAGAGCTTGTCACCTTTAGGGGCAAAGCAGACAGACTGAAATCAGGCAGTAACCCAAATTGCTCCGTCTTCAATGGAGAGTTAAGGAGAAACAGGAGGGCACTGTGGTCTATTCCGAGGCATGGCCAGTGATGAGGTTTTTGCACATAACGCGAGTGACTTATAATTGCTCTTGGAACTTCAAACTTTCTGTCCCCTGACTCTGGAGTCTTCTAGACTCAGAAACTTCACAGCATCACCGTTTGTGGTCATCAAGCTATAGAGAACAGACCCTTATCTACACAGTGTTCAATCTCATCTGCTCAAATTCCACATACAAATCATTTTGGGCACTCCAGAAAGTCATATGGGTTGACTTTTAAAGTAAGATTATCTTACTTAGGAAGAAAAGATTTCTAAGATATTAGTTCTACAAACAGAATCGCAGGAAAAAGGAATAAATTCCATAGCCCAGACAGAACCAAGATGGCCTTAAGGTTGGTTCCCCTGAGCTTGGCAAAACTGGATGGGTTTCTTCCTGACTAGAGGCCCCTGGACCCCTTTTCCCAGAGCATTTATTTTAGAAAAACTGTAATTATAAGCTCTCTCTCTCTGCCTTCTTTGAAATATAAATCTTCTACAACCCAGGAGTTTGCTCAAGGACCTGGAAGTCATCCCCTTGTAATGTAAACTTTAAGAAAAATAACAACTCAGTCTCCTGGTCTGTGAGAGGGGGAGAGCTTAATTTTCCATAAGTGACAATTAACAAACAGAGATGGCAAAGGCCTAATCACACTGGCCCGCCTCTCCCCAGACATCCTCCAGGACTTCCCATAATCCCACCCCACCTTTTGCCTTTTGTTTCAGCAAAATTGAGCTCATTCTCTTTTCCCTTCGGTAGCAATGAAATAGTTGAGTAAAGTCTTCCTGGCCTGTTTAACTGGTCTGGTGTAACTTTTCTCCTACAAACAATAGTTGGGGATCCCACCATCCACTGACTCTTCTTGCTTGTACTTAGAGCCCAACTTTATGGCAGCACTATCCCCTGCTAAAGATCACAGGCTCCAGCCTCCCCTTCTCCAGCAGCCCCCTTGCCTGGACACTCTGTGCATAGGATGGCTGAAGAGGAGGGGTAACTAAGCTACCTTCCTGGCAGCCTTACAGGACGGCCATTGTAGCCTCAACTGCTTATCCCTACTTTGTTTGCCTGAGAGAGAAATACACTTCTCTTTATGCTTAACACACTGTGATCTGAGACAGGGAAGGAGGAGCTCAAACTATATGAAGAGATAAATTTTTCAAGCTTCTTCCAAAACCTCAAAAATATCTATTTCACATATATCTTAGGTCTGGAAGGGATATTAAAGAAGATCTAGGCACCTGGGCGGCTCAGGCGGTTAAGCATCTGCCTTCAGCTCAGGTCATGATCCCGAGGTCCTGAGATGGAGCCTTACATGGGGCTTCTTGCTCAGTGGGGAGACTGCTTCTCCCTCTGCCCTTCCCACCACCCGTTTTCACTCTCCCTCTCTGTCAAATAAATAAATAAAATCTTAATTAAAAAAAAAAAAGATCTAATCTTCACCCTCTCTGTTTTACAATGTGAAAACTGAGGAGACCCAAAGATTTCAATCAGCTTGTCCAAAATTCTTTACATAGGCCAACAGATAAATTGTAAATCATTACTTCTCTCTGGTGCTCATCCTGGTGCCTGACATCTGGCAGACACTCCATATGTGTTTAGTGAGTAAAAGAGCATGTAAACAAATGATCACAGTTCGTTGACAACTGTTGTAATAGACAAACATGTCCTGGGGCACAGGCCACCAGCCATTCACCTTGCTAGTCATTGAATCTACAACCTTTCAAGCTGCACAACTCATGTTTGGGGGTCTATTTACATCTAATTCCTTAAATCGAACTTTTCACTAACAACACCTGGCCTTCCTATTAGTGATTTTTATATTGATCTCAGCAGGTATCTTGTTCAACACACAGAGTCTGGCTAAAATATTCAGTGGGCCCAATTCTCTCTATATATGAACAGTGCTGTCTGAGTCCCAGGCATCCTTCCTCTGGGGATCTATTACTCAAGGTCTGTGTAAATTTATGGCAGTGAAATGAAAATACGAAATCTCTCAATTGGATTAGTTCTGCTGTTGCATGTAAATCCACACCAAATGCAGCAAACCAAAGCGTAAATTCTTTCCTATGCCAGATTTTCAATCATACTGCTAATTGTATTTTAAATTTTGCAAATATTTAAAGTCAAAAACACAGATGCAAACTTGTTACTAGGGCACAACTTCTATCAAACTGGAGGGCTGGGTGTTTTTCTGCTTATTTTCAAAGTTATTAATACATGGGAAACACACTATAGGTCAGCTTCCTCTCATCTTGGCTACCTTGATTTTGTAGAATTGTTTCCTTATCTATAATGATGGTGTCTAACCTGACAGTGTTTTAGATCCTATTGACTCTGATTATGTATGAGATTATGATTTAACTTATATACTGCATAATATAGGGTTTGCATACTTCCTCTCCCTCACAGGCCATACAGAGAAGGAACTTCTCTCTGCCTCCAAGGAAGGGGGGTACAGAGAAAACACTTGGGTTCCCCCTCTCCAGCCCCTTACTCACTCATTCCTCCCAGTGAGAAAAGAAGGGATTTATCTGGTGGGTGAAGCAAGGAGCACCAGAAATCCACAGGACCTTGTTGGCCAAGGCTAAGGTCACAACATCAAAAATTGCACAAGCCAAGCCTCTTCTTATATTGCTCTCTTGGCTTATGCACTCTCATGCTGGGAAATTTCTGCCCCCTGCCTCCTGACCCGGTGGTACCTCTCCTCCACCAGGAAGTCCAATGTACTCTAGGACTTCTCTGCTTAGGACTGACAGGCAAGTTTCTACTCAGGTGTGAGATGAAAGGCCAGGCGACTTTTCTCTTAATTCATCATTCCTTGTAGAAAACTGACCCTGTGTTTTAATCCATATTTGAGGACTAGCATCCGCTGTCAGTTACTGAGATCAGCACACGTAATAATTGTTCCAGAGCAAAAGTCCAAAGGGGCTATCCTCTGAAAATCCAGGACATGACCCTGTCCTAGAGCAGGGGGTAGTACTAAACCCTGGAGAACTAACTGTGGTCGGGCCTCGAAATCAGGTCAACACATGGAATGGGGAAGAAATTCACATGGCAAGTCAGGGGAAGAAAAAGAGGAGCCACTCTGAGTGTAGTCTGCTGGCTGATGATGTTTGCATCTTTCTCCAGTTTAGCGCCAGGGGAATTTACACTAGGTATTTACCAAAATACTCATAAACTTAAAAGAGTAAGGTTAATGAGTGACTCCTATCATCAGGGGATCTGTAAGAAATAGAGTCAAACTGATTCCTTAAAATAGGAAATAGATAGAGGAGTTTGCAATAGTCAGAAAGTAGACTCTCTCTCCTCTACCACTCAGCCATGGGACAGTGGATCAGCAGCCAGCTGCGTCTTGAAACAGGCACAGCAGCTCTAGCTAAGAGAGGCAGATCAAATATGGAGTAAGAGGGCAGGAGAAGGGACACAGCCTGCAGTCATGGCTCAGAGGAGACTAGATGCTACAGAGGAGCCCCAGGGGAGACAGAACCCAGCGATGGGATTCCTGAATGTCAGGAGCTGGTGACCAGAGTTCCAGTAACTTTTCACAGCCCAAAGTGGAATGCCAGAAGCTCATTTGTCATGATGCATGTTCTTAGACCAACACTGTTCAACAGTAATATACTGTAAGCCACTTGGTGAATTTCGAGTAGCCACATCAAGGCAGTAAAAATAAACAGGTGAAATTAATTTTAATCATATGTTTACTTAACTGAAAATACCTAAAATATTACTATTTCAACATTTAGTCAATAATCAATACAGAAAATCATTAAGATATTTTCATTCTCTTTTTAATATTGCCTTGAAATCCAGTGTGTATATTATAATCACAACACAGCTCAATTCAGACTAGCCACATTTCAAGTGCCAAGTAGCCGCATGAGGCTAGTAGTCATGACGTTACACAATATAGCCTTAAATTATACCCAATAATCTGGGTACAGGGGGAAATATGTGTGTGTCTATATGTACCAATAAATATCTCCCAGCAGCAGCAGATGTAAACTTTGAACTCCAAAGACATTACTACGTAACCAAACTGGATGATGTTATCTTGCAAGGGAAATGACGTTCTTAATCTATAGCCATTGTTTACCCTCACACTACCGGTTCCATCCTAGGGTCAGGAGCCTGGGTGGCTCAGTGGGTTAAAGCCTCTGCCTTCGGCTCAGGTCGTGGTCTCGGGATCCTGGGATATTGCCCCGCATTGGGCTCTCTGCTCGGCGGGGAGCATGCTTCCCCCTCTCTCTCTGCCTGCCTCTCTGCCTACTTGTGATCTCTGTCTGTCAAATAAATAAATAAAATCTTAAAAAAAAAATCCTTAGCTCTTACCCATTCAAGGTTGGCATCTCCTCACAAATCTCCCCTTTTCCTTCCTGCAATTCTGGATTCATGTGACTATTGTCAGCCACAGAGCTGCCTCTGCTCCCAAAAGCATATCTGCAACTAAACTGTCATCTCTTGTCTCAGAGGGCATCTAACAAAGGCTGGTCCTGTAAATTGCCAAGGAGAATTCATCTTCGCTACCCATGAAATCACTTTCAGATTTATGCTAGTAAAAAATTAGCCAACAATGAAAAGATGCTGTCATCACAATTTGCAGTAGCAAATCAGTTTCCTGTTTTTACTTTTGCACACTTCCTTTGCATTTGTGAAACCGGAGACCCGCTTGATGATTTTTAGAAAAATGTATCTTTCTATTCCTATGAAAATGTGCTCTGCAGAGAACAAGATGGGTTGCCTAATATCAAAAAAAGTAATCTTGTTTGAAAAAGTAGGCCTTCTGTCTTCCACAGAGACAACTGATAAAATAAAACAGAGGAATTAAGTAAAAGAAGATACATAAGTTAAGGCAGCCTGAAGGCAACCTCAGCTTTGATGTCAACAAATCATACCGTTCTTACAAGTTTTTTCCTTCTGATTTTACATTTTAAAAAAATGAATCGTGGGGGCGCCTGGGTGGCTCAGTGGGTTAAGCCGCTGCCTTCGGATCAGGTCATGATCTCAGGGTCCTGGGATCGAGTCCCACATCGGGCTCTCTGCTTAGCAGGGAGCCTGCTTCCCTCTCTCTTTCTGCCTGCCTCTCCATCTACTTGTGATTTCTCTCTGTCAAATAAATAAATAAAATCTTTAAAAAAAAAAAAAAAAGAATCGCTAATGTAGCGAAGACCAAGCATCTTCTTGCAAAAACATATACAGCAAGGATAGAATAAAGGGAGCTCTTTTTTCTTCCATCACAGAATCAAATTCTAAACTACAGCAATTAGCATTCCGAATGATCAATACCCAAGACTGATTTGCTTGGGCACTTGTGAAACCAGGTTTTGACAGCAGGAGTTAGTGCAGTGTGATTGTGGGAAATCACCGAAAGAACTGTGGGGAAATAGCAAATCAATGGTTTCATTGTGTGTCCACTGCCCCCGTTGCAGTTCAACCCTCATGTTCAAGATGCTTGAGCATGACTCAGCAGAAGTCACCTTACTTTTTGAAATCCTATGAGAGCCACATCATCCCCTAACTCACAAAATCTCAACCATAACCTCATGTTCTTGTGACTATAATCATTCAGTCACATTCACTCTAAAAAGATATACTCTACTGTTTATATGCTTCTTTATCATGAGACTACTTTACCTATAGCCCCTGAGGCTAATTTTCCTCAATGGTGGATGTCGGTAAATGGTGGCCAAATTCTCATGAATTAAATTGACATGTTTTTTAAATGGATTTCACCAATTAATTCTTAGACCTTGTGGCCCCAAAGCTATAGAATTTCTCTTAACCAAACCGCCCCATAACAATGCTACAATCTCTTTTGAAAATAGAGTTATGATGGATAAAATTCTATTATTTTGTTTTCTACTTAAAAAGTAGGAAGAAAATTGGCATGCCTGGGTGGCTCAGTGGGTTAAAGCCTCTGCCTTTGGCTCAGGTCATGATCTCAGGGTCCTGGAATCTAGCCCCACCTCGGGCTCTCTGCTCAGCAGGGATCCTGCTTCTCCCTCTCTCTGCCTGCCTCTCTGCCTACTTGTAATCTCTCTCTCTGTCAAATAAATAAATAAAATCTTTTTTTAAATAAGTAGGAAAAATATTTGAGGACTGTGCTTCATTCAGTAAACGTAAAGAGTAGCATAAGGTTCTAGAGAGAAGTGGCGCAGCTTAAATATTGTTCTACATGTATGTCAACAAAAGTCAAAAGCTAAATTTTTTAAGTGGCACTTTTTTTAGGAAATCTATACTATGTGGCTATTCAGTAACTCAAGTGATTTTCTGTTGTGGAATACTTTCTCTAGCATATCTCTTATCTAGACCACTGAAAAGAGATAGATAAAATTTGCCTACCCAGTTGTCTTTCCAGTCATTCCCCTCTAGCTAGTTCCTACACTGTGGTCATTCCCTCTGGTGCCATGTCTACCCACCCACACCTCATACTGAAGACAAAGAGATCCAAATAATGTCCAGCTAGCCACAATCTATGGCTGCTCCAGGCCAACCAGAAAAATATCCATCCAGAACACCTAGACTTTGACTTAGGAAATAGCACTTGGATATGCTGGATAAAGCCCCACAACCTGAAAACTGATTTTTGTTAATGACTTGTCTTTCTGTCTCTCCTGCACTTTAATTGTGACGGGAGACCTCAGATATCTCTCCAAAGAGAATACATAAAAGTCATCTGAGCCACATTTTCTGTGTCGAGTATACACCAGGACACCCTTCACATCTAGACCCAGGGACAATTGCTTTCATACATTTGGTTCCATGATCCTCCTGCCTTCACACTCAGGTTTTCAACATCAGTATCAAAAACATCTACTTGTGGCCTGTTGGAACCCTCTTCTTACATGACTTAATATCCTCCTAACCTGATACCCTACTCTATCTTTCTCAGTCTCCCCTTTAGCCATGTAAGCTAGCTCCCTCTCTACCATCCCTCCAGAAGAGAATGATTGCACATCTTCTGACTGAATGCCTGAGAATTACATCTGTTTGGATTCTCCATCACTGCCTCATTATAGGACACTCATCAGTTACTTCAGTTTTTACTGGACTTCCTACCTAGGCTACAACCTTAGACCTTATGTTTGAAAAGGTAAAGCTAAACTAAAGCCAGCATTAGCAACTAAATCTATCTCCTCCCCAGCTCCTACCCTATTCCTGTTGGGCACAGCAAAGATGGCGCTGGCCTGCCTTCTCTTCCGGCTAGAAAAGGCGCCACCGTGGCAGTATTGGCGCCAACGTGGCGGTTTCGGTTCCGCCTATCTCTGATATTTCCTCCTCTCGCCCAACACACCCTACCCAGTTACTGACTACGTAACCAAACCCCATAGGCTCTCTCCCCGCTGACCTCATTTCCCATCCCCTACCCAATATAAGCTGCAACCCCGCTCAATAAAGTGAGATCCTGCTTCGACAGATCCCCTGAGTCTGGTGTGGTTTGTTAATGCACCTGGACTCGCCACACTCGCCATCCTGCTCAGCCCCAAGGGGAGCTACCGGCTGGCCCGGACGCTCTCCTCATGCCTGTCGGCCCGCAAACCCTACCGGAGTCCGACATATTCCCATGATATATTTATACTTATTTTCTCCCCCATCCCAGTCATCTACCTTCTACCTAGTCTGCCACATTCTACCATAGTTACTGGGCCATTCCTGGCTCTTTCTGTGAAAATAGCTCATCTTAACTTGATACAGATTTCAGGGTATTAAGAGGTAGTCAAGAAGTTGGACATTTTTTCTCATCTTTTCTTCCCATCCTAAGTTTAACCACCAATGCCACTTCATTGTTTCCTTTAAAGTCTTTTTCTAGAACATCAAATACATGCATATTCATCAGCTGCTATCTATATTAGATTATCCATGCTTCTGCCTTCTTCCATCAGTGCAGTTAATCAAGAGCGGTAGAAACTAGAGTTGCCCTATGAAGTCTGAATTGCATGGCAAAGGGTGTGCCGAGCTAGCAGATATTCCTGCTGTATTTGTTGACCTCTCCTGAAGGTGCAAAGGAAACTGAAAGCTTCAAATATTTCAAAGTATTTCTCATGGTTTGGGAGGAATTTCATTTGCTCAGAAGTCTTCTCTTAAGGGAATTGCGTTTTGAACTGTTATATCACATATACGTTTTTATTACCATTTTTGTTCACTCAGTCATCCGAAAGCAAGCTAGAGCACTGGACCGTTGGACACAAGGATGAATTCCAAAAAGATTATAGAACCAGGAAAATGCAGAATGGGTTTAATGACTCATGGGTGAAGCATTAGTCATTGGTCATAAACCAATATGGAACCAGAGACAGTGGGAATGAATTCAGCCTGCAGAGCAACAGGCTCTGTGGGTTCCACCTCACAATTCCAGCAGCTGACTCAACACTTCCACAGAGTTTGCAAGGCAAAAGCCCAGCTGGTTTTTTCTTCTTCCATTCCACCTTCCATTTAACCTTTTACAGTCAAGGTCTCTTTTAGTATTCTAGAACAACATGGAAAGGTGATTTATTTCTTCTGATTAAATATGATTCCTAAGAGAGAACAATAACCTGAAATCCTCAAATATACATATAAATAAAAGGCTGTGATGGTTAAACTAGGAATATTTGTTTAAAACGGGAATGCTGAAATATAGCTTCTAACCCAAGGAGAGTCAAGTGTTTTCATAGATGACTGGAAACTAAAAATTCTAACTTTGCTTAATTCTGCCCACAATTTAGGTTATAACAATCTAGTACATCCCTTGTGAGCTTAGACACAGAAGGAATGTGTACCATCTCAGGATCCTTCTTAGGCCTTACCACATTTCTGAAGGCTTCTTTGACCTTTCATCTTGCCATGAAGTGAATTATACTCCTCTCTATGCCACCTCCCTATCCTACAGGTAAATCCCCCTTTGCACATACCTGTTTTTATTAGTTCTTCACCAGCTGGCACTGTTCCTCTGCCCACTGCTTAATTCCTCATATGCTATTAAGAGGGATTCATCATTGTTTGGGGCTGGCAAATGAATTTTGACAGGGATCTGATTGGACAAGATATTTCTAGATTAGGAAAAGTGTAATGACTTTAGATTAATTGACCAGAATTGTGGTTCCAAGTATTTTGGGAATTCTGATACCTAATGTCTATATTCAATTAAACAACAGAAGGATATGCCTTACGAAGGCCATGGATTTAAAAGGCAGATAGGCTTGGAATTAAACCCAAAGTCAGCCTCAAATCTACCTTAATTTCTTCATTCAACAAGTATACAATATTATGCATCTGCCATGTTCCATATGGTTCTAAATCCTGGGAGTATAGCCATAAACAAAACAAATATTTAAAGAATTCGGACTTGGAAGGAACTTTAGGGGTCTTCTTTTTTTTTTTTTTTCCTAAGATTTTATTTATTTATTTGACAATCAGAGATCACAAGTAGGCAGAGAGGCAGGCAGAGATGGGTGGGGGGATGCAGGGTCCCTGCTAAGCAGAGAGCCCAATGCGGGGCTCAATCTCTGGACTCTGGGATCATGACCTGAGCCGAAGGCAGAGGCTTTAACCCACTGAACCACCCAGGCGTCCCTGGAACTTTAGTAATCTTCTAAGTTTGACTGGGCCATGTCCACACTTATTCACTTACATTGTTTCTGGCTACTTGTGTTACAACAGAACTGAACAGCTATGACAGAGGCCAGAGGGACACAAAATTCTAAAATACTTACAGAACATGGTTCCTTTGCAGAGCTTGCTGTTCTTTCTCTTTGGGCTGCTCACTTTGCTTGTTGAGTGCTAGCTACACACCAAAGTATTCTTCTAGATTTCAGGAATACAGTGGTAAACAACATACACGCCCTGTCTTCAGGGATCTTGCAATTTTGGAGAGATGGGATAAGTAAGTGAGGTACTAATATCCAAGCAGGTTAAATAGTTCTTCCTTTGTTTGGTTCACCAATATATTCCAAGCACCTAGAATAGTGTCGGGCACAAGAGGCTAGTGGATACAGAGAATATACTCAATAAAGTCGATCAGTAGATCTCATTAGAATGAGAGGGATGAGTGTGAGGAAAGAGGCTGGAGCAGCCCACAAAGGACAGAGCCCACAAAGGACAGAGCCCACAAAGGACAGAGCCCACGGGGCCTCTTAAAACATGCCAGCGGTGGGACTTGAACTGGGAGCAACAGGCAGTCACTGAAGAATTTTAAGGTTGAGTGTGACAACATACTTACAAAAGACTGCTCTGGCTACTTGAGGGGACTAGAAGGGAGACAAGACTGGAGGCCTGAGGCCAGTTAGCAAGCAGTGGTAGTTATACTGCAAAGAGACACAAAAATGCACTCTCCCTCTCACTTCCCCTACCCTCAGGAATAAGTGTAACTCCAGGTCTCCATAAGCAGATGGCTCCAGGTGTTTGGGTACTTCTGTCCCTGGGGTTGACATGTGACACAGGATTACACAGCAAAGAAATGGACAGACAAGTGGGAACTATTAAATTATGAGGAAATGAGGTGTTCACAGAGCTTGTGGTGTTTTGAAATTATCGTTAGAGCAATTGGAGCTTTTAAGTAGATAATCTCAGAAAGTCCAGAGACTCGTAGTCAGCAAAGGGAAAGGAATGTTTATCTTCTCTGAAAGCCATTTTCGCCGAAAGCTGATTCATGATTCAGTCTGAGACAAAACTCTTCCCATTCGCTTGACAAGTAAGGTATGGCTTCTGTCCCAGGACTTCGCTCTTTCCCTGTGGTGAGTAGAGGGTGTGTAGCAAAGTCACAGGACCCCAGGGAGACCAGCAGAGCTGCTGGCAGCAGATGCCATCAGATGGCACACACTGTCTTGCTCAGCTCATTATTGCCCAAGGTCCTAGAAGGAAGTTTGCACATTCCAAAACTCAGCTTCTAGGGATCATCAGACTCAGGGAGGCTGACTCACACTTGCTAAGTTCACAGAAGACTGAGGTATAAACCAACTGATATTTTTATATATCCATAAAAATATATATATATATATTTTATGGATATATATATATGGTTATATATATATTTATATATAATCAACTGATCATATATAATCAAGTTGGTTTATACTGATTGATTATATTAATTGATTTATTCAAGATATCAATCAATTTATAATTTATAATCGATTTATATTGATTGATTATACCAATCAAGTTGGTATAAACCAACTGATATTTTTTATATATCCATAAAATATATATCCATAAGATATATACATATTTTATGGATATATATATGGTTATATATATATTTATATATAATCAACTGATTATTTTTTAATAATAAATGTAAGCACAGAGTGTCATTAGCAACCTCAGTCTGGTATGTGCTTTTTCTCTACAAACAAAGTATAAGGGGAACTAAATTATAATCAAATGATTTCAAGAGATTTGTAGAATTCATATAAAGTAAACTAGCTGCACACTTCATCTATATAGTGACATTGGGCTAAGAAAGCCGGAGATAGACATCCCACTGTGCCTAAGGTCTTGCCAATGGGAAAGAAATATTCTAAGTCCCTGAGCCAAGCCTCCTTCTCCCCTCTGTAGTTCTAGGAGGGTACTTGCCAACTGCAGTTCTAAATGATAAGTTCCCTCATTAGATATGTTAATATAGGTAATCAGGTTACAATCCTCACTCCATTTAAAGTTATTCTCAAAAGTGACTTTCAAGTCTTGGACCCAGCCTGTGAGATATAGAAGGCACTTAAATGCCCTGTCTTCCAAATTCTTGGGTCCACTTTCCTCTTGCACCCCTCTGCAGGTGGTTTCTGTTGCTCAAATGCTTGTCCCCTGTCCACATGCATCTAAAAGCTGGAAGTAAGACTTGATCAAGATGGGACCTCATGCATTATGTACATTCCTGGCTTTTTACAAGAATGAGTTTTTCTTCATTTGAAAACTGGTTTGCTTTAAAGTATTTATATCCTTCACTGACTAAATTTTAGGATCGCTTGGATGCAAGAGACAGAAATAGCAATGCAGCTTATATGATCCTTGCTATTTACGGCACTGGACTAATTACTTTATATTGTTATTGCCTTCAAGCCTCTAAATATGATGAAAGTATCTATCACCCTCCATTTGTATATGAGAAAACTGAGGCACAAAGAAGATAAGTGGTGGTCCAAGGTCACTAAGAAGAATTAACTTGGCTACTCTCATGGCTTTTCCAAGTTCATTATACTTCCCAACTTGGTCCAGAAACTGAAAAGAGTAGCATATTGTGCATTTTGATGGCAATCTATCCAGCTCCTCCAATTTGGGTTTTATCCGATCATTCCCAACCTGTGGCTCTGCATATTTGATAACTGGCAACCCCCTGGTGTGTCCCAGCACTTTTACAGTTACATCAGTGCCTTGGAAATGTTGAGAAATAGCACTTTATGTTGTTGTGATCTAGCTTCCCCTCATCATATGCTTGGTGATAATCACACTAAACTAGCTCATCTCAAATTGTTTCGAGTTGCATGGTTGGGTGGATTCTAATTCTTCCTAGGTCTGGCTCTGCTGACCTTCAAAATACCCACTCACCTGCATTCCCTGAGTAAAGATTAATTTGTACTGATTGGCGAGAGAATGATGTTTCATTTATCTTCACACTGTAGTCTCAAATCAGGTTGATTATCAGAAGCACTTCAGAGATTTTTAAGGGTATAGATTCTGGAGCTCATTCTAGGAATCAGTACATTTCAAAAGCTCCAGGGCTAATCTGGAAACTTACCAGGTTCAGGGACCAGTGCAATGGATACATTCTCTGTTGCTGGGAGCAGAAACCCTGGGTTTAAGTTCCTGTCTGCCACCGTGTGATCTTGGGCAAATTAACCTCCTAGAGCATCAATTTCATCTTAAGCAGAGGAGGGAATTATAAAACACCCATTTCTTGGCAGGTAGAGGGGAGGATCAAGTAAGATAATGTAGGCAAAAATATTCATAAATAATCCTATTTACCTGATACTAACACATTTCAAGAAGAAAGTCTCCAAAGGAAAATGAGCATGAGGTCCAATCTAAGATTTTTTTTTTTTTTTTGGCACTTGGTTAATGCATCTCACCACATTCATCTTTGAATTCAACAATTCTAAATTTATGACAAATATAGCCGTGGCCATCCCTTATAGAAACAAACATAAGCATTGCAGTTATTATTTAAAGAGAAGCCAAGAATCTCGAGAAGCCTTTTTTGTCCTCGAGCTATTAATGTGTCTGTCTTTTGGGAAAGAGTGTTTTGGATTTCTTGCTATCAATCCTCCACTTAATATGAAACTTCATGAATTCCAGCTGTTAGCCATATAATTTCTCTGCACATTTGATTTCTGGGCTTTTCCCTTGCCTCTAAATCCTTCCCATATGTTAGTTTGGAGGCCAGGGACTGGGGGGCAGAAGATATGAGGCTCAGAGCCACCCTCTGTCCAAGGGCTGACATGATGTATGAAACCACATGACAAGCGCTCTGATTAAGAGGTGCTCTCTGTCTTTGTCCCAGGCTTCTGCTCTCCAGGCTGTGGCCGTCACCTGCTCCTTATTTTCCTGAGTTTTTCTTCAATTCACCATGTTAAAAAAAAAAAAAAAAAAAAAGGGTATACTTTTTTTAGCCAAAACCACCCCTCGACTGTCTGGATTCTGGCTTTTGTTTACAAAGGCTCTGTGGTGTTCTTGCCAAGGGGAGAAGAGGAAAAAGTACCCTACTTCATCTTCAATTTAACCTTTTACAATCAAAGTCTCTTTTAGTACACTAGAAAATATAAAACAGTGATTCATATGGGAAAGATATGATTCCTGAGAGATGGAACAGTGGCTCAAAGTCCTCAAATATGAGTTTCCCCTACTATCCAAAAGAAGAGTGTTCCTAAGAGAGTTTCCTAAGCTGATGGTATAAAGCAAAGAAACAATTACCACTAATTTACATGGAAAATGTTTAGTGGTTGCAGACCCAAAAAATATCTCTTAGGCTTCTCTGATACTTTAGGACACATCTTGCTAACAGATACACAAAATAAGTTAAGATAAAGCATAGATGCTCAGAGACAAGTTCAAAGGTATGTGGTGGGATGATGAGATGCTGAGCATAGTTCCCTAGGAAAGAGCTTGGCTGTGCCTCTGTAATGGCTTGCTGCAAAACTAATACTGAATGCTATTTTCACTTTTTGCCTTTTTTGTTTTTTTGTAAAAGCAAAAATCCTCTTCACATTTCTTTCAGTTAGCAAAAATAGGTCCTAATATAGGTCTTTCATAAAAG
Source organism: Mustela putorius furo (assembly GCF_011764305.1). Taxonomy (NCBI): domain Eukaryota; kingdom Metazoa; phylum Chordata; class Mammalia; order Carnivora; family Mustelidae; genus Mustela; species Mustela putorius. The sequence goes on along the minus strand of NW_025422127.1, from coordinate 3,515,561 downwards.
TGAAGTGGTATAATACAAACTTTTGAAAAGTGGGGGATACTTGTACACACATAAGTAAAAGCCCACAATTTTTAGGGTAGGAATATTTGTTTAAGATGAAATGCATTGTATAAACGTAGTCTCTAACATAAGGAGCGTCTAGTGGTTTCACAGTTGACTTGAAACCAGGAATCCTAAGACTGTTCAATTTTACCAACAGTCCAGGCTGTGCCTCAGTCTGAGTGTGGTGAACCATCATGGCGCACGTGATTAGGAACCAGATCGCCTCAAAATCCTCTGAAGCCTTCTCTGACCCTTCCGCCTGACGAAAACTTAATTATCCTCCTCTCTGGCCCATTTCTGCATCCGTCATAGCCCACACCACCTTATTGTGAGTATTTAGCTACGTCTTCAGCCTCCCCAACTAGGCTGCACCCTCCTTAAGGTCAAAATTATACCTTATTCATCAGAACACTCCCCACACTCCAGCACCTAGCACGGTGTCTGCCAAATCCTGGGTGTTTGTTGCTGAATGTCATCAGCAGCAAAGTATGTTTGGAGAATTAAGGAGAGCGCATGTATCAAGCATTTGCGATATGTTCACCTTAAATAATTTTTCCAGATCCCCACTCTTTAATTCCTCTCTGCCCTAAAATCTCCATACTATTTTTGGAGGGCTTATTAATTCTGAGCACCAGGTCTGGAATGGTATGTGGAGAGGCTAGAGCACATCAAGAGCCTAGCAGACAGCCTAGTGGATAACAGATGCCTCAGATGATCCTCGTGCCCCATTTCTGATTCCCTTGGTCCTAACTGTCTGTAATTCCAGCCACTGCCACACCAGATCCACTTCCCACTGGTGGACCTGTTAGTGTTTGCCTCAGATCCAGGGTACTGCCTTTCACTTCCTTCTCGGAGCTTCTCTTGTGAAGGAGGTAGGTTTGGTGGAAGAGAGTGGAATCCTCCTTCACAAGCATGTGCAACCTGAAAAGAAAGAAGTTAGTGCCCTACTGGGGAAACTTCTGATGAGCGGGGGATGAGTGTCAATGGGCAAATGCTTCCCTTGGACAGACAGTTCTGAGACACAATTTGTATGGCTCCTTGGACCCCACCACCAGATGGAGAAACCTGTCTACCCAAGTGATGGTTAACCTAAAAATGCACCTTTTTTTGACTCTCCTTCCTTCTCTGTTTCTCTGCTCCATCTCCCACTTCTCCCCCCTAGATCATACTCCCCAATAAAATGTTTACACATAAGCTTTGACCAATGCCTGACTGAATGGATCAGGATGATGGAAGTCTCCAATGGTGTCATGGTGTCCCATGATGCCTAAGGAGCCAGGGAAAAATTCTTTTTAAAAATGAAAGACCTTGACAGGATGGGGAATTTGTCATGTGGCAGAAAGAGTAGATTTATCCTGTTTTGCTCCAGTCAGGTTAAACTAGACGCATAAATGAAAGTAACAACAAGCAAGACTCTAACTCAAGGCAGAGTTAGAAAAATGAGTGATGATGGGAGTTGGCTTCCCTGCCTGCCTGTGTCCTGGGTGCCAGCTCTTCTCTCAGACTCATCCTGTGCAAGACTCACAGAATCTTCCCTTAATCAACAGCCCTTTCATCAAGTGATCCCTTCTTTGAACTCCTCTAATAGCTTGCAAGTCACTTAGGAACCCAGTTCAAACTCTCTCACTGGAACTGTTGGACAATACAATGAGCTGTACTGTGAGGTTAGGAGAACTCTGTCACAAGAAGTGTTCAAGTTTCAGCCAATTAATAACCTGGCAGTTTTATTATAAATGAGATTCTCTCCCAGTTCCTTCTTTCCAGGCCCCTGTTAGTCACTTCAAACTCTGGTGTTCCATTATCACTTTGTACTTAGTCTAAATAAAACAGTCTAAAATAAAATTCATGTCCTCCCTGAACTCTGCAAACTTTCTTTCTTGATTTCTTTATTTCTGAGCAGTACTCTCTTCTACCCTGTTGAATCCCCAACCATGGGCAAGATCCTGCTGAAATGCTACCTCTTCCTCAGTTCCTCCCAGGTCATCCTCTCCTATTTTCATGCCTTGATTATAACACTCAATGCACACAATTACAGGTATTGCAAACAGAACAAGTCTGTGAACACTTTGAGAACACAGACCATGCCTCACTATTTTTAACAAACAAACAAATAAACAAAAAACAATCTCAGCACCTAAACATATCCTAAACATAATAAGCACTCAGGAAGTACTTGGTAAATGAGTCACTGAAAAATAAAACAATGTTAAGGACCATGATTCTCCAAATTACTACAACGTGACACCTGAGAATCATTATTGCCCCCTCATCAAATCCCACAGTCAACCCCCAGTACGTCTTGCTTTTTTCTCGCAGTCCCTCACTTTGCTCCCAGCTTATATTTCCATCCCACTGATACTGTCTGGATCCTGCATCTCTTCAATAACTTCCCAGCCAGTGTCCCTATCTCCAGGCACTTTCAATATATTTAATATCCCTTTACTGTGGAGAGAAACACCATGTCATTCTTTCTAAAAATCTCCACTAATGGTTTCCATCTCCTCATGAGATAAAATCTAAGTGCCCTGTCCAGGAATTCAGTCATCTCCTGGTCCTATTTTTCCAACTTTCTTTCCCACACTCCTTAAGTCAAACTGGGGTGTTCCCCCTCCTGTCTCCTCAACTGTGGTTTCTGCATTTCTTCCACCTGGTCAAACCCTATACTCCTTAAAGCACCAGTTCAAATCTCCTCAGTTCTATGAAGACTTTTCTAATGACCCCAGGTCCAAGTGCTCCTTCCATTCTCTGGATTTCTAATGTACTCCTTGCTTACAACCATCCTCTAGGATGGTCCCTCACCAAAAAAGCAAAAACAACCTTGTGAAGTCAAATAAGTTTGGGAAATACATAGCTATACATGTAGTAGTAATAAGGAACAACCATGGAAGCTGTGCCAGCCATTAGCTTTAGGTATGTCCATGTTCCACTTAATCCTTACAACAGCCCTATGAGGTGCTATTTGCATCTTAGGCTACAGATACGAATACTGAAGTGTGATATTTGACCCCCTTACACCTCAATTGTCCAATCCGTAAGCTAGGATTCAAATCCAGGCAGAGTTTGTGATGTACTCCTCTCAAATTTCAGTTATATAAAATGCAACGCAAATGTCAGAGCTTGCCATTGTCGATACTATTTTTGTTCTTCAAGTAGACTGGAAGCTCTCCCGGGGCAAAGACCAGTCCAGTTCCCATTTGTTTCTCCAGCACACAGAGACAGGAAATGCCTATCCTCCAATAAAGTGGTTGACTTTTTCTTTAATTTTCATATTATAGATGGACTATTTTAAATGTATAAAAACAATATATTTTTGGAGTGCCTGGGTGGCTCAGTCAGTTGAGCCTCCATGTCTTGATCTCAGGGTTGTGAGTTCCAGCCCCATGTTGGTTTAAAAAGAAATAACAACAAAATGTGTGTGCGCATGCGTGTGTGTGTGTGTGTGTGTGTGTGTTTTAACTTTTCAAAGCACTTCCTCATCCATTAATTCATTTTATTTTCACGATGCTCAGATAGCTCAGGATTTTCGACGATTTTCGCCTACAAAAAAAAAAGTCAAGATACAGAAGAGGTAGGGAATGTCCAGACATCGTCACATAGGATTTGGCAAGTAATAGGCTTTCCACATCTGGCCCTGCTGAGTGCACAATCCTGTCTCCACCTGACATCAGGGCCCCCATGTCGGCATCTCCAGAAGGGGCTCGGTTGACAATATTAAGAAAGATCTTTTTATTTCCCTCAATCACCATGGGACTATCAGCCTCCAAGATACATAAAAATGAAACTATCCTTTTTGGAAAAAAAAAATAATAATGAAGGTTTTCTGATGCATCTACCTTGAATGTATTCAGGCCACTGTTTTGTAGAAATTAAATCACTGTCTCTCTGAAATTAATTACTGAGGAATACATGATATTACACCAAATCAAGCCCCTATTTGTTTTGTTAGTGCTTTGTTGTTTCTACTTTTTTTGCTAACCCAATCATGAAGGCTGTTTGTATACAGTATTTGAACACTGTAACTGGAACATAAAATGTAATAGGTCTCTTTACATCTCCTTGTGGATGTGTATGGAAATTGTTCACACACAGGCGTAGATGTATCCTTCGCTGGGGAGGACTTAGTCCTCTTGTCTTCGCAAGGCCACATTTTCTGTTCTCAAAGTCTTTGCCTAAATAATAGGCTTTGGTATTTCTATTAGCCGCAATCTACTTTCTCTCAAAAAAAAAAAAAATCCCTCTGGTCTGCAGGGGAGGTTATTTTCAATGAATTTTCCTGTTCTTTCCTTTCCTATCATCCTTCTCTTGATCAATGTTTTAGTCTAACTACTTGATTTTCAAATTACTTTGTAATTACAACATGTTTAGCTAATTTTAGCTTAATTCCAAAAAGTGATTTTCGCTGGTGCCATCTCTGTCTTTGTTCCTTTTGTTGGCAATATTGTAGCTAGATGTGAAATTAATTGTGCCCTGATTTTAACAATGCTACCTGAACTTGCTGTTCTTCTTTGAGGAAGCATCAATTAAAAAAAAAAAAAAAAGCATTCAAGCTGATGGACAAAAGAATTGGGATCTCTTAGCCTAGAAAAGTGTTGCAGGGTAACTACAATGGCCTTTAAGTACAGAGGAGATAATGGCTGGTTGTCAGCAGCTGCAGGGAGAATAGAACAAAAAGGAATAGGTTTTAAGAGGGAACATGGAGATTCAAAATAGAGGTAAGGAAGAAATTACTCTTGAAAGACAGGATTGGTGTAACCTGCAAGTGGGACAAATCCACAGTATGAGTTGTGTCTTGAAGACCCAAAGAAAGCCCCCAGGCTCATATGAACTTCTCTGCCCCTCAGCCATCTCCATCCTTCATGCTTCCTACCCTCTCTTTTTAAAATCAAATAGTCTTACGATTCCTTAAGTCACAAGTGTATCAGCACACCTTATAAGACCAGCAACATGATTTGTAGGGCCCAGTAGGAAATGAAAATATAGAGGAGGGTTGAAATGAAAACGAAAAATGAAGGGGCACCTGGGTGGCTCAGTGGGTAAAGCCTCTGCCTTCAGCTCAGGGCATGATCGAGACCCGCATCGGGCTCTCTGCTCAGCAGGGAGCCTGCTTCCTCCTCTCTCTCTGCCTGCCTCTCTGCCTACTTGGGATCCTTGTCTGTCAAATAAATAAATAAAATCTTAAAAAATAAGAAAAATGAAAATGAAATTTAAGGATTTCGAGACGGTGACAGCAGAGCATTAAAACTATATGTGGCCCTTCTGCATTCTAAATGCAGAGCCCTGCGCATCGGCTCAGGTCACACACCCATGAAACTGGCCCTCACAGCTTAGTTTGGTAAGATGTAGAAAATTAGGAGGTTGGCCCTCTGGCCAGAAAGATGCCCTAAGAATATGTCAAATAATGGAGCAACCAACCCCATGAGATCATGGTAGTGGGAAGAGGACATGCTGAGGAGAGGAAGAAAGAAGAGTGAGGAGAGGTGAAAATGAGTCTGATTCACCCTGCAGTTAGTGAGAGCCTGCCCTGACTCAAGGATGATATGAAGAGCATAGGGGAACTTGCAAAGTCAGTCCTGAGTCCCTGGCTGTTTTTTTACTGATGTCCCTTTTCTCCAATCCTCCCAACTGGCTGTCAGCCTCCAGGCACTGAGAGCTCTCCACAGAAAAGCCCTCTGCTCACCGGCTGGCCAATCCCCACATTCTCTCCATGCAAGCCTCTGGGTCTCTGCTTCTCCCTTCCTGATAAGGTTGTTGTAAACTAAGGTGTTAATACCTAAGAATGTCTTAACACTTAGGAGTGCCTGGGTGGTTCAGTGGGTTAAAGCCTCTCTTTGGCTCAGGTCATGTTCCCAGGGTCCTGGGATCGAGTCCCAAATCGGGCAAGGAGCCTGCTCAGCCACCCCATCTCTCTCTGCCTGCCTCTCTGCCTGCCTCTCTCTCTGTCAAATAAATGAATAAAGTCTTTAAAAAACAAAATGTCTTAACACCTAAATCTATTATCTCTAAAATGGTTCACTTAAAGGAAAGAAAAAAAAGATCAAACCCAACCCTCCAGGGCCTAGGAGAACAGCCTAAAATGGAGTGAGAGAAGTTCAAAGTTTAAGATAGACTTTTTATCATAAATTTTTATGTGAATTCTGGTTTCTAGACCACGATATGGTTCTGCTCATTCTTATAATTTTTAAGAAAACGTAATGTCAAATAACTTACATCTACCACAAAATAAGTTATCTACATTTTTATTTTTCTCCAGGCATAAACAAAATATTTGGTCCAATGCAATTGTGACAAGAAACCACACCGATATGTGGGAACCAGTTGGTTTTTTTTTTTATTTGGAATAATTAGAAGTTCAAATACACCAGTTCATAAGGTGACAAAACTCATTTTTCAAAGACTAGTTGTCGGGGTTTGCTACCTCAGATCTAGCGTCTTGCCTCTAGAAAGTTTACACTAGCCCTTGGCACCAATAGAATTAGCACATGTTCTTCCAAAAGAGAATATCTCGTTCATTTTTATGGAACTAACTGTCTAATAGCCAAAAGATTCTTGATAACACACAAGTTATAAGTACAAACATTTCCAATCATGTATTCCCCGAGTTGTCAATGAAGGATGAAATTAGCCAACACAAAAAAAGGTGGACTTAGTGGATTTTCTTGTGCATTCTGTCACCAAAACATCTATGAGAACTAAAATTCAAACCTAACCCGTGCCCCATTATTCCTACCTATACACATGCAAGTTGATGCTCCACAGTCATTCTATAGCTTCACCATAATACTAGAGGAAAAACGCTTATCAGTTTCCTTGAGACCACATTTGCATGTTAATCACTAGTTGCCTTTTAATAAATATCAACAAGAAAATAATTGCTGTCATTTGTTAGCCACTTTTCACAGACCAGGCACAATGGCAAAGGTCATGCTTGGGTTATCTCAGTTACACTCAGGCTAAAAGGAAGCGTGATGATCTCATTGAGTCATTAGGAGGATTAGATAAGCTAAGCACTCAAAGTTAGCTAATATCGGCTCATTTACATATGCTATTTTCTTCAATCCCCTTAATCATCTCGTGATTAATAAATTAATAAGATCAAACTATTAAATAACAGCTGGAATTTTACCCCCTCCCGTGCAATAAGAAGGAAAACCTGTGCTCCTTTCTTTGCACTGCATTCTAACCAGGTCCAAGCCTCTGCCGATAACAATTCTTTTCCATGAATCACCTTTACTGCACCCTGTTCCTGAAGCTACTCCATCGACCACCCCGATGAGACGTGAGTGCTTCCCTTTTTTAGCTCTTTTTGGGAATGCTCCTCTGACATTTATTATTTACTTGTTATAGCTTATCTTGGTAAAAAAGAAAAAAGAAAAGGAAAGAGAAGAGAAAAGAAAAAGAACTTACTAGATAGTTGTGCACCCATGAAGGAAACCAGTTTGAATGAATGTCACTTCCGGATCAGGAGGAGTTTGCCGTGAAAACACACTGTGATATGTGCACAAGGAAACACCAGAAGTTGAGGACAGAAGCACCATAGGAAAGGCACAAGGAAAGCACCTCCAGAGTTCAGAGGCAGGGGTCCTCCCAGTTCGGCGGGAGGGAGTGCTGGGGAGTAAGAGAAAGCTTCATAAAGCTGATTTATGATTCATAAAGCTGTTCCTTGAACAACAGGAAGATTTGAGAAAAGCCCCATTTGCAAGAGTAACAAGGAGCATTAGGACCCAAAAAAGGGCTCAAACATCATCATGGAATCAGGCGTCTGAGGTTTAGATAAACTAAAAGGAATGCAAACCTGCAAAGTGGAGGGTATGGCTGAGAACGGGAGTGGAGTCTGGAGGATGCAGGACAAAGTTTCTATCATGTATTTGCCTGACAAGCAAGAGCCATTAGGAGGTGTGGGGACAGAAAGGTGGCTTACTCAGGCCTGGGCGTAGGGGCAGAGGCTCCTGATGCTGCTGTGTAGCACTGTGTGTGACCAAGGGACCAGGTGAGGGGGAAGCCCACGAGACCAGCTCACAGCTGCTGCCTGCACTGAGAAATGAGTCTAATCCAAGGTGGCAGAGAAGGACGTTGAGCAAGGGTGCATGGGAGGAACGCTGATGAGCCGGGCTGAGCCCGATTCGGAAAGTGGCTGGTGAAGGAAAGGGAAGGGAATGAAAGAGGTGTGCAAGCAATGAAAGTCCGTCTGTGGCTGGAAGAACGTTGGCAACAGGCTTCCCCAGAAAGGAGAGGCACACTCAGAGGAAAGCAATGTGCTCCCGTTAGAATATAGGGAGCCCCAGGTGCAGCGCCTCGAATACTCCTTTTCCCTTCTCTCTCCCTTTGTTATCATCAGAGGTGTGTCCACCCCTCCCGCCCCCCCACACACACCTCTATTCACCATGTTTATGAGGCCCTACACAACCTGACTCTGGTTCAGGCAACATTAACCTTATGCTCCTGAAATAGGACAAGTGTTCTCCTCTCAAAGCCCCATGCTTTGTTCCCTTTGTTCTAGAGAGCCCCCGACCTCCAGTCTTCCCCTGGCTGGCTTCTTACCATCATAAGAGCTCAGTTCAAAGGCCATTTCCTCAAGGAGGCTTCCCTGACCACCGCATCTAAGGATCCCAAGCCCACAGTCCCAGCCACTGGGTCCCATTACCCTGTTAGATTTCCTGCCTGGCACTTTCCACTCTCCCCAGGTTTCTGGAAGACCACCTGTCTCCCCCCACCAATGTCAGCTTCAGGAGAGCAGGGACAGCAGCCTGCTCACCTAAGACCTGGCTTGGTGCCTGGCTCATCACAGTACCCAAGGAGTCACTGAGTGAATTTGCCAATTACAGCACGTTTCCTCAGGGAACCAGCCCAGCTTTAACCTCAGCCCACTTCTCCAGCCAAAACGCACCTTCATCATGGTGGCATGGCAAGCACCCTGACAGAAACTTCTATTACTTCTACTACTGCTATTACTCCTACTACTCCTACTAGTAGTTCCTACCACATGTTAAATTCTTACCATGTACCAGATAGAATGCTAATCACTTTATACACGTTATCCCACTTACCACTGTTACTATCCTCATTTTAAAGAAGAGGATCCCAAGAGTGATTTAATCAGGTTATGGGGCTTGGAAGTCATACAGCTTGGAATTGGGAAAACTAGAGCTTGAATCCAATTTTTTCTGACTCCAAACCCACCATGAGAGACTCTCTCCCCTGTCAAAAGCCTGTATTTCCAAGTGGAGCATTTAAAAGTTTGAGAAACACTGAACTAAACGATGGAAACCCCAGCTAGGGAAAGTCCAAAGAAAATGATATTTCTAAACAGCTTTGGAGGATTCTGGACTATAGACAGGAGCTGAATGCATTCTGTGAAGGAATAAAGGAAAATGCTCCGCGTCCGCCCCCCTGCCCCCCTGCCAAAATCTTAGCTAGTCAGTTATACATCATTAATCATGTCCAGACAGTCGTTAATCACATGGCTTTAGAGAGAACCAATTGTGAAAATGGCTACCCAAAGCAAGGACGGAGATTGGGTTTGCCAGAAATGAAAGAAAGACCTCCACGCTCAGCAGGACTCCCCACTACCTGCAGCCCTGCCTGCTGCTTATAGCCTCTGCAGCGCTTTCTGCAGTTAGGAAGATGGAGCTGTTCATTTTAGTCAGAAGATGGGAGCAGAAATCGTGCAGATCTTGCAGATTATTGGAGTGGTCAGTAGGTTTCTGGTATGCAATGCAAACCCTCATCTCTCTAATCCTGCTAACGTTAGGGTCCATGTTAGATCATGGATAATCAACCCTGAGATTGATCAAGAAACAGTCTGAGTTGGGGGAGATGTCTGTGAATCTGACAAAAATGCTAAAGGAATAAGAACACCCAGGGAACCAAGTTGTGAAAAATAAACATGGTCTTGTGAGGTGATCATGAACCACTTTTCAAGGCTGCAAAAGGCTTAAAAAAAAAAAAAGTAGAGAAAAAGATGAGGTTTTTCAAAGCAATATAAAATTTAGAGCTTTCTGGTTTATAGTCAAATGAATTTAAGACTCAAGTAGAAAAGCTAAGGACCTTGATTCTTACGTCGCTTAGGCATTTCAGATGATGTTATACTCAACGTGCATCCTATTAATACTGGGAGCTATTTTTCCTTTTTCTAATTTTTCATATTTGATCTTTTTCAAACAGAAAAATCATAGTCTATATCCCTGCTGAATTTACCAGTGAAAAATTCTTTTAAAGACACAGTAGTATGTCAACAGAATTTGTTGGACCTCCTGCATTCACCTTAGAAATGGTTCTTATATGTGCACACCTCATGTATCATTAATTGATTTTAATACTTCATTAGTAATAATGAATTCTTCTAGAAGCCATATCTCTGTACTGCTAGGAAACAATCTTTTTTTTTTTTTTTAAGGCAAACCAAAAATAGAAAAGGTTAGTCCTCTATTATTCTTACACCGTAGAAAGCACTGGGTGCAATTCTATTTTAATAGCAAAATAAATGGTATAGTGGTAATGTTTCACACTAATAAATTAAATTTGGGTCACCAATGTAAAATAGAAATGTTTCTGATAGCTATGGCCTGGAATGCAGAATCTGAAAAAGAAGTACAATTGCTCTGGAAAATATTTCTTTGTGTTTAAAAAAGGAGGCTATCATTTTAACATTTCTCTTAACTTTGCTAAAAATAATAACCATGACAGAATGCTTTTTCCCCCCTAATAAGGATGCCAAATGGAAAAAAAAAAAAATAGCTAAAGAACCACAGTGACCCCTAGTGGGAAGAAGAAGAATCGTTCCCCATGCACAGTGAATATAGTTGACTATAGTTTTTTGTGGGCCAAAAAACAGTCTCCTTCTACAAATGGGATCAAAAGCAAATGATAGTATTGTGGATTCCAAAAAAATAATTCAATGTTCATGCCTGGGTCTTGTTTTCTTAGTTATTATCAGTTTCATCGTTTTTAGGTAATAGTTTATGTAGTTGCAATCATGCCATATGCATAATTTTACATGCTGATCTACTTTTAACGTGACAACCTATGTTATTAAAAAATACTCACAAGCATCCTTTGTGTTGTGTTATAATTTGTATCACCTTTTTGTTTTCTAACTTCAAAGGAATTAAAACATTTTATTTTTTAAAAAGAATTTATTTATTTATTTTAGAAACAGAGAGAGAGAAAGAGCAGGGGCAGAAAGAGAAGCAGAGGGAGAGGCCAAGTAGGTTCCCTGCAGAACACAGAGCCCAGCACAGGGCTCCATGCCAGGACCCTGAGCTCATGAGCTGAGCTGAAATCAAGAATCAGTCACTCCACCTACTGAGCCACCCAGGCACTCCCAAGAATTAAGAATATTTTAAAAGGAACAAAAATCTTTGCAGGAGAATCCAAATAAGGTCCACAAAGCATTGTAAGGTAAAGAAGGTCATTGGGCTTTAAGAAACCCATCGAGATGATTTTTAATCAAAATATCAATTGTTCAGTAGTCCCCTACTATATTTAAACTGCCAAGGTTAGACACACATGGTGAAGGACCCAGCCAAAGAAGTGATGCAGGAGGGATATGACGGACGTGATTAAAAGTACATGCATATGAACAAGACAAGACAAGACACTGACATGCTAAGCTCAGGAGATCAGAAAGGTGAAAACAACCAGTCCTCTAGAAAAGCAATCAGGAAACCATCAAATACATGGACAGTTGAAAAGGAGAAGGAAGATATATTTCACAGAGAATTAATAACAGCAACAAAGTTACATAGGCAAGAGACGGCATGGTTTTCCCAAAGGGTGGGGAGTAGATAGCTCCAGCATAGGGTTTAGAAGAAATCCTTTCTGTAATACAAAGGGAAGGAGGTGAAAAGAACAGGTACCCAGTGCCATCCATGTCTCAGTCACCATGTCAGGAGACTTATGTGCTCATCTCACTTACTTTTCACAACCTTGCAGTTATGGGTGTCATTGACCTCATTTTCAGATAGGGAGCCAAAGGGCTCAAAGAGGGTAATTCTTGGCCAGTAAGTAGAAAAGCAAGATAGAAACAAAATCAGTTGTTCTATGTGGGCTGTATTTTCTAAAGTGAGAAAATCTTAGCCTTTGCAATCCCGTTTCATCTATTCTCTTGGAAAAAGAAAATGCTTTTATCATACAAAGAACTATAGTGCGCTTCGATCGATATTCTGTCTTGGTGATCACAGATGTAGTAGAATACGTAGCTTTAAATTCATTATATGGCAATTAAATGGCCTAAACTCGTTCAGACTCCCCAAACCACAATTTTCTCTTCTAAGTGGAACATGCGAAGACTGAAAACGAGGATACCGAGAGTCGAGATGCTAAGCCAGCCTTTGGAAAGAGGAGAAACCCTCTCCCTCCCAAAGCAGAGCGGTGGAAAAGGTGGAGTGAGAGCAAGAACAGCAACGCTGCCTCTTGGGATGGAGTTTGGTTGCGCCGGACCTGCTCTCAGGCAGCCACACACACCCACAATGCTCTTATCCAGCAAATGCTCTAGCATTTAGAGCACCCCTACCATTTGCCATATGCCCTCCCATATGTTACTCATTTAATACCCACAGTACCCAGGGTCACAGAGTCCTGAAGAGCTGTAACCATGTAGTTCAGGTGCTCAAGAAGTAGAATCCAATAACACAAAGTTAGTTCCAACTAATGCGAGCTCTTCATTTGCTTCCTCCAATATTCTGAAGGGAGTACGTAGGTCACAGCAACACTCCTTCAAAATTCCCTTTCTTTCTTCCCTTCACTTCCTCACCAACCACAACTACTCCGGCACTTCTCAAATTCCAAAACTCCTTCCAAAAATCCATCCATCAATCAATCAATTTTCCAAATTAAAAACTTCTGCACCAAAGATGCCATTAAGAGAATAAAAATATAAGCCATAGATGAGGAGAAACATATGCACTGGGAGGAAATATTTGGCAAGGACACCTCTGATAAAGGCCTGTATCCAAAATATATGAGGAACTCTCAAAAACCCAATAAGAAAACAAACCCCACTTAAACAGTAGTCAAAAGATCTATAGACATCCCACCAAAGAGGACATGCAGATAGTAAATAAGCATATGAAAAGATATTCGACATTACATTGCAAATTTAATTGTGAATTCAAACAAGGAGGCACCACTGCAAACCTATTAGAATGGCTAAAATCCAAAACATTGACAACACCAAATGGTGATGAAGATGTGGAGTAACAGGAACTTTCATTCATTGCTGGTGAGAATGCAAAATTATTTGGCCACTTTGGAAGACAATTTGGCTATTTCTTATAAAGTTAAACATACTCTTACCTTACTATCCAGTAATCACATTCCATTTATCTGAATGAGCAGAAACCTGGCATCCACCAAAAAAGAACCTACACACTGATATCTTAATGGCAGCTTTATTCCTAACTACCAAAAATTAGAAGCAACTGGTGGACCACCAATTGGTGAATGGATAAATAACCTGCCGGACCTACATACAATTGAATATTAATCAACAATAAAAGGAATTGGGCCACCAAACCACAAAAAGAAATGGAGCACGCTTAAATGCATATTGCTAAGTGAGAAAAGTCAATCTGAAAATTCTACATACCGTATGATTCCAACTATATAATATTCTGGAAAAGGCCAAACCATAGAGACAGTTTTTAAAAAAACCAAGTTTCCAAGGAGTAGTAGACTGAGGCAGAAGAACGTTAAGTAGTGGAAGCATGGTGGATTTTTAGGGCAGTGAAACTGTTCTGTTTGTGATAATATAATGGTGGATACATGACATTAGCATTTGGAAAAATCTAGGGAACTTTACAAGACAAAGAGTGAGATTTGATGTAAACTATAGGTCTTAGTTAATAAGAGTGTATTGATAATGGTTCGCCAATTGTAACAAACATGGCACACCAACTCAAGATGTCAGTAATAGAAGAAACTCCGGTGGGCAGGGGGGCAGGTATGTGGAAACTCTGTAATTTCTGCTTATTCTTTTCTTTAAATCTAAAACTGCTGTATAAATTATAGTCTATAAATGCTTTTTAAAGTCATTTTATTCTCCAACTAGAAGTAACCACAGGAAATACCCCCAATTTCCCACTAGCTGTTGTGAGTGCCAGAGGGCGAGGAGAGATATGTCCTTCTCACTGCATTTCTGGTGAGAATCTGCCCACATGTTTGTTGACCTCCTATCTTGGCCTCCTCTTGACCATCATTTTTTTTTTACTTGGGATTAATCTCCATATTGGTTATTCTTATGCCTATGTCACAGAATCCTATGGTCCATGTAATGCGAGGTGGTCTTATGAGAGCCCAGTGCACAGGTAAGCCACTCATCCCAAGGGACGTTCTTCCTGGAGAGACAGAACTTCCCAGGAGGTGGCAGAGGTTGCCCCAAGGGAAAGCAGTGATGACCTGGAGATGATTACAGAGCGTTCAGTGTCTTCCAGAGGGATACCTTGCAAAAGAGCTCATAACTGATTGGTACAGTCTCCAGGTTCCCAGATCCCCATCAAGGGGCAGGACCCAGGAGCAAGTCCACCCTCAAGGAATGACGCTCCCTGCTTTGACTGATTGTTCAGAGAAATCATTCTTCTGAACCTGTCCCTTCCTTTGCTTCATGGTGAAGTTTTTGTTCCAAAAATGAGACTCGGGTTTTGGGTATCTCCAGATCATCCTGAGTCTACCTCAGAAAGGTCTTTTGGGAAAGACCTACTTTGGGCATCACCAAAAATAGTCCCCGTGTTAAAGTATTCAGGATTTTCGGAGACAGGACAGAATTTAAAATGAGCCATGTAACAAAATCCTCAAAGAAACGTGAGTAGGAGGCTAATAGAAGATATCAACCTCTAAACTGATATAGATTATCAGTCCTCCACAGCTGAATTCAAAAATAATATCTCTTTGTTGAAAGAACTCACTTTTTGATTTTGAGAGTTAAACATGCAAATAACCTCCTGTTCGTTCCCTTATTTTCAAGCGTTAAATTTCTCCTAAGGCTCTGAATTCCCTCCCTTGTCTTGTCAGAAAATTGTCAGTCTGCCAAATCACTCAGAAGGAAATGTTTACAATGCAGTACATACGTTTTTAGTTTATCGTTTTGCCATCTGTTCGGGAAAACTATCAACACCAGCACATACATATACATTGTCCTCCAGTCTTCTACCTAAGCATAAACACCAACAGAAGTTTAGCAGAGAGCTATTAGCCGCCGATGACCTTTTCACTGATACACACAGAATATTGCCTAGACACACAAAATGCACTGGATTAGAGAGGATGTCAAACCAATGGATGCGTCCCACAGAGGAAACCCTATTTCTCATCCAACCTCAATTAAAATGAAAATGCAAAATGTAGAATCAGAATGTTTTTAAAAAGACATCTTTCCTATAAGAAATATAACCATAATATCATCTTAGAGCAATTTCTACTGATTTACAATACTTACCATGGACATATTCTCTTCATAATTTTCAAATTGTTATGTAGAAGCTTTTCTTTCTTTTTACTAGTAAGGAAGGGTATTAAATTTACTTAATGTTTCCTGAGTGCCTGTTTTGAGATCATTGCTCATTATATCCTCCTTGTAAACATATGGAGAATTTTATAATCCCCTTAAACTATGGTAACTCTACCAGAGAGTGTTCTGTGATAACCCTAATTTAAATATACATTTCTCTAGGTTTTGATCTTTCATATTATTAAAGATTCAACCCTTTCATTATAGATTTGATTTAAATTTCAGCTGAATTTTTCTGAATTTAAAGCAAAGATCCATCTAAATAAGGTTGAACAGAGTACCTTTGTGAGATTGCTAACCCAACTGACCCAAGAAATAAATACATTGAGAAGAAACAGTTAGTTCTAGGTTTATTGAATCTTGACTAAATTTAAGCAAGCTTTTACTTCTCTTACAAAATCTCAAATAAAAGTAGGAATAGGATACCCTCACAGAATAATTGTTCATTTCCTGGTTTGGTTCATTCAGCCTGATAATGACTGGTCCTAATGAGACCTGCAGTGGGGATTTGAACCTCAAATAAACCAGCTTGTTTTGCATCAAGAAAAGTTCCTTTGATTGCCCCTATTAAGCCTCTCAAAGATGTATCATTTATGTTGCCATGGATACCAGGAAAGAAGTATGAGTGGATCTGTGCAAATCCATAATCACTAATCACTTCTGGAAAAATCAACCAGAACTTCAGGTCCTGCTGAAAATCATCCACAGCATCATTTTGAATAGAAACAAATGCACACTTTTCCTACATTGAAATAAAAATTCTGTAAGCTAAAGGTCACTGTCTCACGTCCAACCCTGCCTCACCTGACATGTGTGCATATTGGTGGAAGACAGCAATGTCAGTCAACACCATAACTATCATCACATGCGGTTCTAAATCCAACTGAAAGAAAATGATTACAAAACATACTTTATTTTCTAATATACTAGGACCTTACCTTGATTTTAGCCACAGAGACAAAAGATAAAATTAAATCATTAGGGATGCTCTTTATAAGCAAACAGGGAACTATTTCTGCCCAGATCCCTATAGTGTAAAGACAAAAGCAGATGATTAATATGAAGGCACCATTTACCGAAAATCTGAGCATCATTAAATTAATATATATTTTTAAGTCCTAGCCATGAGCCAAGCACTGAAATTCTTCAAGGAAATTCAGTACCTTCCATTTTCAAAAAGCTTACAGTCTGCTTAGGAAAATGAGGCATGCATACCAAAACAACCTGTGAACAGCAAAGACGGTGTCTGGTCACCTTCTGGAAAAGATGACACAGTAAGCACAATGGAATCAAGAAACAAAAAATCTTTGTGGAATGGAGTAATTGAAGAAAGGTTTCCTGGATATGGTAAGCCTTGAGATAGACTTGATTTGATTTGGAAAAAAGTAAAAAGACTGGTATTGAAAGTCAGAGACCAAGGCTGCTCACTTTTGCTTGGATGTTGAGGGAAGTCTCTCTGAGGAGATGATGTTTGAGCTCAGACCTAAATTATATTGGGTCAACCTGCAGACATCAGGTGAGGGAACTGCAAGAGAGCATGTTCTTGGGAGAATAACAGATCATGTTTATTTGCAAAGACAGAGATGTGGTAGGTACACAATGAGAAGGGGGAGAGTCGTGTGGGTGAAGTTGGAAAAGCAGGTGGGGACTGATCCAGTCAATTCTTTTCCACCATGGTGAAGGACTCACCTTTTATTTTCATTACAATAGAAAGCCAGTGAACTATTTTAGATTGGGTAGGGGATTCAGATGGCAAATCAGATGAGGTAATTTATATTTTCCAGAGATCACTGTGGTAGCCCTGAGAGGAATGGACTGTGGAGGAAGATGCAAGAACAGAAGTAGGGAGACAGTTGGGAGAGTCCTGGGCAGTGGCACAGGGTGGGACCAAGGCGATGGCAGTAAGAATGAAAGAAGCAAAATGCTTAGAGATGTATTTTTGGAAGAAGGACCTATAGGATCCACTAGTGATTATGAGGCAAAAGGACAGCGGAGGGAAAGAGAAGAACTAAGATTAATAGCTAGGCTTTTTACTAGAGCAATTTGGAGAGTGGTGAAAACTCTTACTGAATTGGGGAAGACTTGAAAAAAAAAGAATTTGGTCGAGGGTAGGGGGAAAACCAAGAGTTCCTTATTGGACATGTTATTTTTTATGCTTGTATATTTGTATCACTCAAGGGTAGGAATTACCTACAGAAATTTGATAGCAATTGCTTAATCACTGAGGTGTTTGTTTTTGTCATATAGCAAGATGCCAGGGAAGGGATTGGCAGTTCTGGGCTGGTGGAGCTCCTCAAAGCCCCCTCTCCTTTCCTGATCACATACCAAAAACTAAATGACTTTTATTCTTATGGTCACCCTATGATGACAATATATGTGTTCCATCTCCAACTTCTGGTCCATGTTTCAGGCAGGAATAAGAAGGAAGCAAAATAATGGATGGTGTCTGTCTTGATCAAGATTGAAAATTACCCAGAAATCTCCAGAAGACTTTAACTGGCATCTCCCATGACCACCTATAGCTACAAGGGAGTCCAAAAAATGTAGTCCTTAGCTGTGCACATTGCTACCCCAAACAATATCAAGGTTCTACTGGGGAAAGTGGATACTGGGAAAGTAACCAGTTGTGTGGGCCACAATACCCAAACTCAAACTGAAAGAAGACAGGTGAGTCTGTCTGGAGTCCAGGTAATTAGTTAGAGATCTAAAAGATCACTATCTGCCTGTAGATGTTATTTAAAGCCATGGGATTGAATAAAACTAGTTGGGTAAAAAGTACAAGAACAAAAGAGGGCTCCAGGCTGAGCCTGGAAACTGTCCAACATTCTGAAGTCCAGCAGAGGAGGTAGCAAAGGAGATTACAAGGGGGTAGTCAGAAAAACAAACAGAAGAACATGCTGAACACTGCCGAGAGGTCATGTAGAGAGGACAGAGGAGGGGCCATGGGATGTGGTAACATGGAGATCGCTAGGAAACATGAGAAAGGTGGTTTCAGTAGAACAATGAACTTAAGAGCCAGAGTGAGTTGGCCGGAGTGAGTTGCCAAGTGAGTAGAAGGCTGGAGAGTGGGCTGAGCATAGATAATTATCCCAAGAAGTTTTTTTATGAAAGAAATAGAGATAAAGTAATGATAGAGGATACAGGACTTCAAGGAAAGTCTTTTGTTGTTTTCATTAGTTTGCCGGCTTAGTTGCATGCTTGGTAATTGGGAGATGCTTGCTAGAACATGTTTCTCTGCTGATGGAAGACCCTGAGTTTCAAGTTGAGAGGCTGAGAGTTAATTTTGGAAACATTGTGAGTCTGTAAGCCCGAAAATAACATGATGAAGTCAGTGTTTTAGGAAGATTCATCTGAAAAGAGCTGCCCATAAATTGTATAAAATTGGAAAAGTATACATAGCAATGAAAAGTGTTGGATGTTACCCAAAGGGAGCCGACTAATGCAACAGAAAATGGCCTTAAAGAGGCTCCTGAGGTAAGTCAGCTGTGAGTCTCTCCATGGCTAAAGAATGGGCCCCGGAAGGGACATTCAGAATTGATGCCTCTCCAAAAGGCAAAATTCAAACTTAAAGTCTGCCTCTGAGAGACTACCATAAAAACTCCAAACACTGTAAAACATCTGAGGGTAAAATACCGAAGGCATCACTAAAATCTGCTAAATATTAAATGAATGAATGTGTTGGATCAGCACTTATTTTTATTCTTCTAATTTATAGAGCTGTGTAAATGTATATGGTGCTTTATAGAACATAAAGCACAAAAGACAAATTCCTGTCCTGTGAAGTTTACAGTCTCATTCAGACATAAACTAGAATACTAGATGATGACCCCTGAAGTATTTTTTCAGCCAAAATGATTGGAGAAGACATGAGTGCCGACAACACAGTGGATCGATGTTAGACACGTCCCAGTCCACAGCCCCAGAAGAAAACCTGGTTAGAGACCATGGTTACTTACAATGCCAGTGTGTGTGAGTGTGAGTGTGTGTGTGTGTGTGTGTGTGTGTGTCACATATATATTTTAAAATATTTGGAAGTGTGTGTGTGTGTGTTCATGGTTCCTCTCGCATATTCCTCTAGTGACAGCTAGGATTTATTCGAAGACTCGCATCATAAGATAAGCATATTTGAAGCATGGAGGCCATAGCAATCAAGCCGTCCTATCAACTCTCCTGTCAGTGCTGAGACCCAGCAAGGGGATGGTGAAGTAAAACCCTCAAGGTCACTCCACCCACCAGCAGAGCTGGGACTTGAACCCACGAAGCCACATATGCAGTCTAGTACCCTTCCTCTTTTCTCTTTCAGAAGCACATCAACTCCTCCAAGTGCCCCTTGTTTATGTCCCCATTGATTTTTATGAAAATCATGTGACACTTTAATGTTGTTTCCTCTGGAATTCATCTGCATTATGCCACACTGAAACAAAAACATCAAGGAAAGCAATCAGGACCAGCTTCCGAAAGTCCAAATCCCAGATTCTGACAACCCCGGAATCAACATCTCTTTTTAACCTGAAGCTCGCTGTCAAGGAAGGCTTGGTCTTTCTTGAGTCCATTTTTAATGTGTTTTTTCCCCCCCTACAGATCAGATGGTGCCCAGTCACGTTCTAATCAACCAAAAAAAAAGAGAAAAGAACTTGCTGTTTCTGGGCTCGGGGTCCCTAAAACAGCAGTGTACAGAAAACAGCATACAATATGTGGTAGATTAATTGACTGTGAAATTACAGTTTAAGCAACAAAGCTTTTTAAAGTGTTAGGAATGTAAAGAAGCATGTAAACAAACTGATTTTCATTATTTGTTGAAGTAAAACAGTTTGCCTTTTCCCTGTGCCTTCCTTTCTTCCTTACTCTTTATAAATGTCTTAACAAGCACTTGCTTTGGGATCACGCCATTTATAAAGTTTTCCTAAACACCGCTCCCCTAGAAGGGAGCTTTCTTCAGAGAAGTGATAGGTAATTGTCAGCTAAACAGATATGCAGAGGTCCTGTGAATGTTAAAATCTAATAAAGCATTACACAAATCAAAGGTATTATATTCATGTTATTATGATGAATAAAAGGTGAACCGTCCTTTTCATTGGGCAGCTAAGTGGTTGTCTGGCACTCCACAACACAAAGGAAAAGAGGGAAAATGAATCCAGCCTACTCTGGAAAATGAAGGCTAGTAAGGGGAAGTGATTTGTCTAGGACCCTACCACAAGTTAGAGGCAGAGCTAGAGCAGGAACCTTAAGAAGTGGAAGGAATTATAAAACCATGTTGCCAACAAAGTTCTCATGTGATACCCTCAGATCTTGGCATGAGGCTCTCCACTAAACCATACCTGTCAGGTCCCTTCATCTTGTCCAAGAGCAGACTAACGGGTCAATGACTGAAGGTGTCCAGGGCTAAAGCCAACTACCAAAAAAGATTAGTCATTATTATATGTATGTTCCCCAAAGCTAGAGGCAGGGGAGAAGCAGCAACTATTTTGGAGAAGAGATGCTATTAGAATATTTATTCCATGACACTTAGCCTATGATCACAGCAGAAAAAGCAACATAAATGTACTCTATTGGATTTAAAAAAAAAAAAAAACAAAACTCATTTTTCAAAATTTTCATTTGTTCCATTTCATCAGAATTCTACAGCATGCCCAATTTGGCTTTTGTATTTTCAAACACCGTATTGGTTTCTTACATGATAATCATTTGATGGTACAATGAGTGTGCAAAGTCCCTTTAATGAACAGTCTATTTCTTGTTGGTTTTAATATGATCTGTTGCCTCTTTTGTATCCCCCAGTAAAAAATAGAGCATGCCAAAATTTTCAGCAAGACTTGTGGGATCTTTTGTATTCAGAATAAGAGAATTCATCACAAATTTAAAGTCAGGCTATAAAATATCTTCCCCCCAAATTTAAGTTTTTCAAAATATTGCCAACTCTATGGAGGCAAATTACAGATATAATGAAAGGGGCAGGCTCCTATTTCCCAGCAACATCTGTAGGGTCACAAAGCCATCAATGTGTGACTTCCAGTTCTACTGAGTATATGCTAAGTGAGGGAGATAGAAGCAGGCAATTATAAAGCTCATGGAAAAACTCTGTGAGTGATCAGGGAAGGAAGAGGTAGAAGGTAGAGTGTGTCTCCTGCCTACCTACCTTCTTCATACACTAGGCAGTGCAAATGCCTAACACTCCATAAAGTCCCTACTTTCCTGGTTTTGATATCTTCATTTCAGAGGCATTCTGTCTCCCATTCTAGCTATTAACAAGCTTCTCAGGGCTATCATCATCACCCTAAGACTCTTGGTGGAGTCCACCCAAGTCAGGGGAGGTCCTGCTATGAGGGAGTGTCAGAAGGAAGAAACAGCTCCCCGTGGGTTGTTTTCCTCTCACTTGGGCACTTGATCAACAAATCCCAAAGAAACATTTGTTTTTCTCATAGCAACAGAGTAGTCCTCCTAAGCTCTTTATATAAACTGGAGCAAGAACCCCCATAATGTCAGAAATGACTTTTCTAGTCTTAAAATGAACTCTCCAGATTTGGCAAGGAAGGGAAATGATAAAATCCAACTCAGAATTTCCCCCAACCAAATCAAGAAACAATAGCGTCATTTATTCATTTGCTCACCATATACTGAACTGAGTATCTACCTGAGCCAGGCACTGTTCTGAGTGTTGGGGATACAGCAGTGAATGAACACACTAGAAAAGTGAGTAAATATATATTAGAAGGTGGTAGATACTACGGACAAAAGTAAGGCAAGAGTAGAGAGATAGGGACTTGGGGAAAGTGGGCCAGCTGCAATTTTAAAAATAAAGTGTCCAAGGAAAGCCTTACTGAAATGGCTCCCTAGGGACACCTGGGTGGCTCATTGCTCAAAGCCTCTGCCTTCAGCTCAGGTCATGATCTCAAGGCCCCAGCATCGAGCCCCGCATCAGGCTCTATGCTCAGCAGGCATCCTGCTTCCCCCTCTTCCTCTGCCTGCCTCTCTGCCTACTCGTGATCTCTATCAGATGAATAGATAAAATCTTGAAAGAAAGAAAGAAAGAAAGAAAGAAAGAAAGAAAGAAAGAAGAAAGAAAGAAAGAAAGAAAGAAAGAAAGAAAGAAGAAAGAAAGAAAGGGGTCCCTGCTCAGTGGAGAGTCTGCTTCTCTCTCTGCCTCCCTGCACCACTGCCCCCCATGCTCTCTCTCTCTCTCTCCCCCCCCGCTCTCTCAAAAAAATAAATAAAATCTTCAAAAAATTAAAAATAAAAAATAAAAGATTATTCCAGCTGCTCTGATGAGAATAAACCGAGCAGGAAGGTCAGGGTGGGGCTAGAGGCAGGAGACCAGACAGGAAGCTACTGCTAATGATGGTGGCTCAGACCAGGGAGGTAGCAGTAGTGATGAAGACACTGATGGGCTGTAGACATCTTTGTAGATAAAGCCAGTAAGGTTGGCAGATTAGTTGGATGTAGGGCATAACAGAAAGGAATCAAAGACTTCAGGGTTTTGAACAGGAATAGCTGGAACGGTGAGCTGAAATGGACAATCACAAGTCCAGTTTGGGACATGTTTAACTTGAGCTGCTTCTCAAATACCCAAACGGAGATGCCGGATCTGAGGGTCTGGTTATGTAGGTCTAGGATAGGCAGAAGATGTCCAGGCTAGGTACACAAGTTTCAGTCTTTAAGACAGAGCTTCTCCACCTGCTGATCCAGCTTCCATGATGTCTCTCCGTACTTGGAACCTGATTATTTCTTCACACCCTTTGATTTAAAGGGGTCCTACTCCTATGAACTTTAGTCCTTTGGTGTTTTTCCAGATGCAGAAATGTCTTCATTTCTTCATACCTAAATAAATAATTGGAAGAGGAGATTACTAGCATACAGTGTTTCTTAGAAGTGGAGATTTTAAGTTTTTCCTCCATTAGTCACTAAAAAACCTTGAAGGAGACTTTTTTTTGAAGGAGGCTCTTTAAAAAGAAAATAAAGTAAGGAATTATCTGGTAGAATTATTATAAAATTTAATTTGAGCCTTTCCTCACAGTAGATTTGTGAAATATTCTCAACATTTCATTTGCTATAACACTGGGAATTTTCAGCGTATTGTTTTTTGCATTGTTATAAAAAGTTGCCAATAGGCTCAGTTTCCTCAATACAAAATCCTATGTTTTTTTTTTTAACTAAAATTTGAAGATGCATTATTGCTACACTAGCATTTTAAAATCTAAAAGAACTTTCCTGAGTCACCCAGGTCATGCATTCAACTCCCATCAGGAATTTGATAATC
The DNA here is from genome assembly GCF_011764305.1 of Mustela putorius furo. Classification (NCBI taxonomy): domain Eukaryota; kingdom Metazoa; phylum Chordata; class Mammalia; order Carnivora; family Mustelidae; genus Mustela; species Mustela putorius. The sequence goes on along the minus strand of NW_025422127.1, from coordinate 3,491,763 downwards.
CAGAAATCATTCAGTCTCTTGCTTTAGCCTCTCTTCTAAATATCTCCTTAAATCCACCTGTGATTAAATTGTAAGGAGGAGAATCTCTCTGCACCAGACTAAGATATTATTCAGGAGCCAATAAACCAATATGAGAACTCCTGTTTCCTATTGATGTTTGCAAAATCTGAGGTTGCCATATGGAGTAGACACAGTGCACCAGACAGCTCAGGGAATGGCTGTGTTGTATAAAAGGCAAGAAACTTCTCCTGGACTTGGAGTCAGAAGATGTCTGTTCTGGACACAATAATTCCCTTTGCTTGGTTGGTGACAGTGACGGTAACAAATCACTCTTTAACTGTAAATAAATAAAAGTGAATTCTACCTACCTAACAAAGTTGTGAGGCTTCTCCCTGCCTAAAAGGAATTAATTTTTTTCTACCTACTCCCCATCTGCCAAATAAGTATCCTGAAACTTCTTCTACAATTCCACTCTCAGTTAATTAAAAATATAAATAGGCACATGCAGTTGGGTCCCTTTCATATCAATTTCACCCAAGATACAGTACTACATATAAATAAAGTGTATTTTTCTGACTTACTCTGATTTTTTTTTAATTTATTTAGGACTTCAAAATGAACTTAAGAGCCAAGGTTAGCAAACATTCTGTAAAGAGCCAGGTAGTAAACATTTTAGGCTTTATGAGCCATAAACTTTGTTACAACCACTTGACTTTGCCATTGTAGCATGAAAAGGATGATACATATGAAAATAAATGGGTGTAGCTGTGTTCCAATAAAACATTATTTACAAACACAAGTGATAGTCTAGGTTTAGCCCATAGGCAATAGTTTATCGACCCTGGCTCTAAACCTTAGACCTAACCTATCTTATTTCTTACTCTTGCAAATGTAAAACTCTAAGTCTTCAGCAAACATATACTGAATTTGTTCTTTCTTTATAAATTCTGGATAAGTTTAAATTCCAGATATGGGACATCAGTATAACCCCTTATAACAAATATAATAGTCCTAACTGGCCTACAATGAAGTAATCATTTACCCAGATAATGCATTGTATCCAACAAAAAGTCTCATTCCGGGGCACATGGGTGGCTAAGTCAGTTAAGCATCTGCCTTCAGTTCGGGTCATGGTCTGAGTCCTGGATCAAGCCCTACTTCAGGATCCCTGCTCAGCAGGGAGTCTATTTCTCCCTCTCTCCATCATGCTCTCTCTCTCTCTCAAATAAGTAAATTAAATCTTTTAAAAAAAAAGAAAGAAAGAAAGAAAGAAAAGAAGTCTCATTCAAAAAAGCACATGTATATGCTATCACCTGCCAGAATAACCAAACACACCAACTACGTTTGAAACACGTTTTCACGTTTTAGCAATTTATCTATATTATACAGTTTCCAGTTTTGTTCAATTGTAATATTCTTAGCTTGTATATAGAGATATCAGAAATAACATTTGGAGATTTTAAAACATATATTTACATTTTATTAACCCATAGATAAGGACTTGAAACACTAGTGAATGCCTCTGTGTTATAATTATAAAATTCCTAGAACAATAGAATCCTGGGAATAGCACAGGATCTCTGATTTTCTATGAGTGTGTGATTCTTGAATGAGTTATTCTAACTCTTCTCTCCTGAAACACTACCAATATGTCATTGTTAATTTGTTTGGGGGTTATGGAGACTATGGTAGCCAATCTCCAAAATGGTCTCCAAGGAACCCCAACCCTAGTGTAGTCCCTTCCCACATTGTGCTAGGGTTGATCTGCACAACCAACAAAATAATGCATATATGATGGCACATAACTTTCAAAATTAGGTTCTAGAAGACACTGAAACTTCCATCTTGGTTGCTTTGTCTTGCTCTACTCTCTTAGATCACTTACTTAATATGGCCATCAGCCCAGTCATGATCTTGAGAAAGGGTTCATATGGTAAGAACTGAGACAGACCTCCTACCAACCCACACATGAGTGAGCTGAGAAGTAGATTCCCTAGCCCATCAGAAAATGGCAACCTGGTCAGCTTCACTGCAGCCTCCAGAGAAACCCATAGCCAGTTCACCCAGCTAAGCTGCTCCTGGAGACCCAACCCTTAGAAACTATGTGAGATAATTCGTGTTTGCTCTTTTAATATACTGAATATTTGGGTATTTAGTTACATAGCAATAGATAATTAGAGACTAACAAATATCTAATATGTAAATTGGTTTACATAAAAACGGATCATGATCCATTTGCAGTTGATTTAGAAAAGACTGAAAAGTATTATGCCTCCATCAGAAAGGATGATACCCAACTTTTGTATCAACATGGACGGGACTGGAAGAGATGATGCTGAGTGAAATAAGTCAAGCAGAGAGAGTCAATTATCATATGGTTTCACTTACTTATGGAGCATGAGGAAATACACGGAGGACATGGGGAGATGGAAAGGAGAAGGGAATTAGGGGAAATCAGAAGGGGAAATGAACCATGAGAGACTATGGACTCTGAAAAACAATCTGAGGGTTGGGGTGGGGGTTGAAGTTGGGCCAAACTGGTGGTGGGTATTGTGGAGGGCACGTATTGCATGGAGCACAGGGTGTGGTGCATAAACAATGAATTCTAGTACACTGAAAAGTAATTTAAAAAATAAAAATTAAAAAACAAAAGACTGAAAATATTCAAAGACAGATAAGAAATTAAATCTCTTAAAATGTTGCAGCTGGACCCTGAAACTTGGGTCACACTAATGAGATCCACCCATTATCTGTGAATGTGAGTTCAAATGGCCTAAATTTGAAGCAATACTTCCTGACTGGCCCATGCCCTGGCCCTGAAATTCCATCTTCCTTCCTTCCAGTCATGTTAATGCACAGATTTCATTCATTCTCTGTTGCCCAAAACTTTTTCAGACCACTCCAACACCAACCTGTCTTTGTCTTTTCTCCACATCTATTGCACATAACTCTAAAGCACAGAGTTCATAATTATTAATAAGGAATTAGTTTATCTTCTGAAGGACCATGAGAGCAGAGCAAGCTTTTATAAGAATTCTCAATCTCTCACCTCACTTCCCCCCGATCACTTGTTCTTACTCATTCATCAGCAATGGGACTCAGTCTCCTGCCCATTTTTAGAAATTCTGAGGCATGCTCTATGCCAGACACTGTATATGACACTCATCAACTTCCCATCTCTTTCAAGCTAAGCCCTGAATTTTGGGCCCCAGTGGCTGGAAACTACAACTCCCAGACTACCTTGCAGCTATGATTCTCTATATAATTTAGGTTCTGCCAGTAAGATACACTTGTAGGAGATTTGGAAGGTAAAAAAGACATGGAATTCCTATTTTTTCAGTTGTGATTGGGAAGAAACAGGCTCCAACCAGCATGAGTGTCTGTAGCCCACCAGCTTCCAGCTGTAAGGAATTTATAAAGGCAGTAATAATATCTGTGGCAGTGGTTTTTTGACCTCAAGACCTGTGACCTTGATTCAGAAAGTCGAGGCACCCCCTGCCTCCAAGCCTTCTGATGATTTGGAAGCACCTAATTTCTTACAGAAAATCCCTTTCAGGCTAAGATGCCGATTGGTTTCTGTTAACTTCCTAGAACACTGACTGATGTGTATACGATAGTTTTTTTTAAGCCTATGCTGATGACCTAGCAAAAAAATTTTTTTAATTTCACTCACTCATCCACTCGACCCTTGATGGACATTTGCTGAATGAATAGATGAGAAGAAAATAAGGTCTCAGAGGAAAAATAATGATTATAGTTTTCCCTAATACGCTTATGCTATTAGATGGTGATAATATGTTTCCCCAGGTGGGGATAGCCAACAGATGATATGCAAACCAAGATCTGCAGTTCAGGATAGAAGCTCAAAGCTTCCTTCAACACTTTGATTGTTGTTAGTGAAATGTCAGGTAAAGGAACTGAGCTTTCACTGTGTGTTGATTACCTTAGTTGCTTCATATCAGAGCAAATGGACTTAACTACTTTGAATAAGCGGAAGCAATGAGAGAGGGTGAAAAGGAGTATGTGAAGGTTAACCCTAACTTTTTCTTAAATGCTTTGCAGTGGGACAAACCTCGGTTTTATTACCATAAAATCTTCAACAACATTTCAGTAATTGCTATAGTACTTTGAGGCCAATTTAAAGAAGTAAAATTATTTTCAATGCCTCTGCTCGCTTCAGCAAAATTCGAGAAGGGAAAAAAAAAAAAGATATTGGTAGAAATTCATTGGCTGGGCTTTTGAGAACTTGGGCCATCCAAATCATCCCTGTAAAGCCCTTCTAAACTACTAGGAGGCATAAAAAAATTATTGCTACTTAAATGTTTAATGTTAATTAAAGTTGGCATATTAGTTTTCAATCAAATTTATGATAGAATCAAATTATACTTTTAAGTGTTATGTGTATACTTGATACTACATTCTAATGTACAACTACAATCAAAGTGTATGGTACATTTATGCCCATTTTTACAACATTTGGATCACAATTTTATTATTTTAAATGATTATAAATGTTTTTAGTAGCTATAGCGTTATCATATTGTTAATAATGTTTATAATTCCTTGGTGCTCAGAGCCGAATATGAAACACACACCAAATTACAACATGTTTTTTTTTTCCATGTGAAAATGTTATTTTCTTCATACACTTCAACACATTGCGGTCAAACTTGGGCACTGCCTCTACTTTTTTGCACATTTCCCACAGGACTTAGAAAAGTCCAGGATATAAAAAAGGTGTCTAAAATATTCTTCTTGCATGACTAAATGCTTCCACGTGTGTACATCAGTAAAAACTTTCTGTATCTGAAAAACTAATGGTTTCCTGACTTCACATGCTCTCTTCTCTTCCAACTATCTTTCATTCATGTTCTTCTACATATCAGAGGGCTTTCTGAGCCCAAGGACAGTTCCTGATGAACTACAGGATGCTAAGCCATGGGCCTGGTAGAAATTAAAATGGCCTCCCCATGTAGTCTCCCCTTTCTTTTTTTTTTTTTTTAAAGATTTTATTTATTTATTTGACAGACAGAGATCACAAGTAGGCAGAGAGGCAGGCAGAGAGAGAGGGGGAAGCAGGCTCCCTGCTGTGCAGACAGCCCGAGGTGGGGCTCGATCCCAGCATGCTGAGATCATGACCTGAGCCCAAGGCAGAGGCTTAACCCACTGAGACACCCAGGTGCCCCTAATCTCCCCTTTCTGTCGCTATTCTAATTGAACCTCATACAACTGCTCTCTGATCCTGTGCCCTGCGCATACTCAGGGCTCACTGCCTCAGTGTCACCTGCCTCTATCAATCTGTCATTCGTTCTACCATCATGCATTTGACACATTATATGCCAAGCACCAATAAGGCAGTAGAGCATGTAGTTAAGAAGACAAGCTCTGAAGTCAGATGGGGAGTTCATATCCCGGATGCATCTGTTACTACCTATGCAGCATTGAATGAGTTACTTAACCTTTCCAGGCCTATTTCCTCATTGATACAATGGAGAGTAAATTAGTACCTACCTCACAAGGGTATTTTAAGGATTGAAAGAGCTAATATTAATCTTTTAGGATAGCACCTGACACACAGAAAGTGCTGAATAAATAGTACTAGTCTTGGGGATATAAAATTGAATGAGTAATCTTGCCCTCAGGGAAATCACAGTCTAGTAAAGAAAGCAGATAATCACCAGTCATTACTTATAGTCATTACTTACAGCTGCAACAAAGAGAAGCAAAGACAAACAAACTGTTTAAATTAGACTGAACTCCTGAGCAGACTTTCCACAGGAGTCCATAGTTGAGCCATGCTCTCCAAAATAAAATAATAATAATAATAATAAATTTTAAAAGTATGGAGAAAATATTGCATTGCAACCAACATTACCGAGGCCTGGAAGCAGAAGACTAAAAATGACCCAAGGGGATGACCAATGGTTAGTGCAGCTGGGAGGGAACAGAAGCCAGAGAAGCTGGTATAGGGAACAGATGATGATGGACCTTGCATGCCACCTTCAAGGTTGTGAACTTGAACAATAAAGACAGAAGCACTATTGAATAACTTGGATTTTGAAAAAAAATTTTATGGTCCTTAGAGTAGAAATTAAAGATGTTTTAGGCAGCTCCAAATTTCAAGTTCTGCAGAAAAAGGGTGGGAAACAACCAACTTATCCACTCTCTTCTAATTATCTACTGTCATTGTACCCAATACGGGTTTGTCAAATAGTCAATCCAACCTGAATGCCTTTAATGCAGTTTACTCAAAATAATTTTAAAGTTACACATGGATTCTAGATTCTATTATGTATGCTATATTAAAAGAGAACTTCATACCATCCATATTTGATAAGCACTATTAGAAAATTAGTAATGTGGCAGCTTCCATTGTTCTATGAATTTCCATTCATTCATGAGGTGAATCTGCCCAAAGATACAGATGAGGATCATAACTCTATTTTTAACTTCCTATTCTTCCCAAGTGAAAACAGGTTAATTATATTTCAGAAGTAACCTTTTCCTTCCTTTAGATTGGTAATGGTGTCAAATAATTTCATAATGGATAATAAAATTCCCATTAGTGTTATGAATTACATTAGTGTAATCTTTTCCAAAGTCTTAAAATGTTTTAGCTGATATTTTAACTGTCTTAAAATTATAACATAAAGTACTTTTAAAAAATTCTCTCATGGTTCAATCCCAGATTACCTAACACCAGCCATCTTCACCACTGCTTTGTATTAATTCAATTTCTCCTTTCTCTTATATAAAGCATGTAGTAATTCTATATCTGATGCTCTTACTACTTCTATTCCTCTGTATTTTTATACTGATCCCTGCATTGCAAATAACAAGTCTTAATTGCCCCCAAGAGGATGCCTATGACTTGAACCGTCTGTGCATGTCTTCCAGAATAGTGGATGTTAGGTGGAGAAAAGAATTGCTTCGGGACCAAGTGAGAGCATTAAATTGTCCATTTCTGCTTTCCCATCACAATCTCTGCTCATCCCTAAGTGCCACCCTTTCTCAATAAAATTCTGCCTCCCCTAGACTTGGCTGCTTATGGGTTCCATACCTTTCTTTGAGTATCACAAATACTTTGATAACAATTCATTATTTAAGCTAGTCTAAATATCTCTTTGACATCCAAATGAGTAGACTTCGACTATGACTACATGACCGCAAAATGTTTATTTGATAGGAAAATCTCAGTTGGTTCCTGGGACATTTAATTCTTCCCAAGACACAGAAGCATCTGCCTTCAGCTCAGATCATGATCCCAATGTCCTGGGATCAAGTCCGCTTCGGGCCCCCTGAGCCATGTGGATCCTGCTTCTCCCTCTGCCTACTACTCCCCCTGCTTGTGCTCTCTCTCTCTCTTTAATAAGTAAAATCTTTTAAAAAATAAAAATAAAAAAGAGAACATTAAAAAACGTTTTTACTAATATCATCAAACTAATGTGTTGTAGGTACACCCTTAATTTTTTGATCTGTAATACATTGAGTTGATTTTTTCCTGCTACATAATAAATTATACAAAACTAGTAGCTTGAAACATACATTTATTATCTCACACCGTTGTGGATCAGGAGTCTGGACACAGCATAACTGGGTTCTCTAGTCAACATCTAACAAAGCTACAATTAAGGTGTTGGCCAGGCTGTATGCTCATCTAGAGGCTCAAGTTCATGTAGTTATCAATAACTGGGATCAAGTCCATATCGGGCCCCCTGCTCAGTGGGGAGTCTGCTTCTCCCTCTGCCTACTGCTGTACTCATTTCCTTGCACCTGTGTGACAAAGAGCCCTGGTTCCTTAGTAGTTGTCAACTAGAGGCACCCTGAGAACCAAAAGGCCCCCACAGCTCCCTGCCACATGGCCCTCTTGACACAAAGTTCACAGGTATTCGCTTCTTCAAGATCAGCCGGAGAATTTCTTCTTCCAGTCCGTTAAGACAGTGTCTTATAAAACAAAACACAATCACAGGTGTGATGTCCCATCACCTTTGCCACATTCTACTGGTTAGAAGTTAGAAGGAAGTCAGAGATTCCACCTACACTCAAGGGGAGGGGATTCAAGGACATGATTCATCCAGGTTCATCTTAAGGGTATGTCCAACGCATAAAGGTTTGAGCTATTACTTTCTTCCATTGACATACGTTCTATTTTTTCACCCAAAAGGGGACAGAGTACAAATAACATTTCCACAGTTTTATTCATTGCTTGGGATTTTGCTACTGGAAAGTCATTAACATAGCACCTGAAATAATATTATTTAAAAAGAAATAGTACAATCCCTCCTGTGTTTTGAGACACCCTGCCAAAGTTTTGAGACACATGGCTGAGGCTTAAAAATAATTGTGAAAGCATGGCTTTGACATTTTTCAGAAAAGCAAACAAGATTTTCAGAGTAGGAGAGTACCTACCATGCGTCCTATTTACCTTACTTAAGTCAGGCCACTAGCAGTTAGCTCAAAAATTCACTGGGTTTCTGCTGAGTGTGTCTGCTATTCCACCTAAAAGCATGCCTGCATTTTCTGTATAAATCAACCAAGAGGACACTCTCAAAGGGGTAGAGCCTAGGTGTGGAGTCAATGCAGCCCTTTATCAAGAAATCGCTGGCAAGATTCTCTTGGTTTAAATCAACTAGGGACCACAGAAAGGGGGAAAAATGAATTTGTTCTTTATGGTGTAATTTTCCAGCTTAACAAATTTGGACACTTCTTAGGAATATTCGGTAAATTGACAATAGTATGTTGGGTCATTTCTGCTCTGAGATGTGCCCATGACTGGAATCCTTAAGAATTTTTCATATCAGAGCATAATGTTGATCATCATGATTTTTTGGCTTTGCCAAATGTGATTCATGGGCAGGAAGAGGTCACCAGAGGTCTTATATTACAACTTTTAACATAGGCTTTAAAAAATGAATGCTTAATAATGTATTCACCGGAGTATGAAGCGAACAGTGACTCTGTATTCTTTTTTTTATTTATTTTTTTTATTAACATATAATGTATTATTAGCCCCAGGAGTACAGTCTGCGAATCACCAGGTTTACACTTCACAGCACTCACCATAGTACATACCTTGCCCAATGTCCATAATCCAATCACCCTCTCCTTACCCCCCTCCCCCTGGCAACCCTCAGTTTGTTTTGTGAGCTTAAGAGTCTCTTATGGTTGTGACTCTGTATCATTTACTCATGCCACCTTTCCTTATCATGGCCAACATGGCCACATGACCGAAGGAAAGGAATATTCAGAATTACCTGGAAAATAGACACAAAGTAAAAATTTGAGGTAACTGTTAGAATGATTAAATAAAACCAAAGCAGAACCTCAGGAAACATTTTCTTCCATAAAAGCTAGAGTTGAAATCATTTTTTATTTTAATAACAAATATTATGAAAAAAATGAAAGGAAAAGCAAATAGGATTTATTTTTTAGATAGTTGAGTCTCAACTATGTCCTTTACTTCACCTATATAATTAAATGTAGCAAGAAAAACAAGCCATTATTCTAAAGTTGAATACTTCTCTTTCCTTCATTCACTCACTCACTTAATAACACCAAGTCTTCAAGGTTGTTTGCTGGGCACCTTAGAAACTAAACTGGTGAGTCATTCAGGACCCTAGCCTGGCACATCTAGGTAATGTGATTTATGAAATATACACTCAATTCTCATGTATACTAAATTAAATAAAAGATAAACCAATAGTGTAATTTCATTGAAATATATAGATCAGTATTTATACCTACACCGCTGGTCCTCAAAAGCAAACGTGGACAAGAGTTAAACGCATATGTCATTGTTTTCGTTTATTTTTTTATCTCATTTATTTTTACAGAATGTGTTTATTATTAGACACCAATTCTATGTGCAACCCTTAGTTCAGAATAAACGTTATTATAAAAAATTGTTCCCAAAGGCCTAATTCATCATGCAAAGTCTACCAAAGTATTTACTGCTTATTTTCATTCTCTATCTTGAGCTATTTTTGAAACTAATAATGGAATTTTGTTTTCAAATAGTACACCATAGTCAACACAGTCTTTAAAAACAGAGGACAGAGTCAAAGTCCTGTGTTAAGCTGTTGGGTGATTCTGAAGTAGGCTGTTTCCTTAACCTCCTGAACCTCTGTATGTTGGATGGTGAGTTGGTGGTAGACTGGGAAGGGAGCAAGAACAGGACTGTGAGGAGACACCAGCTTGGAACACAACATTCTGCAGGGAAGTCCTTTGTGCACCCTTGGGAACCTTGTTTCACTTCCTCTGCACTCAGATTTCGTACATCTGTAAAACGGGTGTGAATACTACCGCAGAGGTAAACCCTCCATGGGATAATGTATTTGAAGAACTTTGTACACAGAGGGCATTCAGAAATGGTTGCTATTTCTTCACCTATAAACTGAAGGCAATAAACAACTTGTGGATTTGCATTGATAATGCGTGCAGAAATAGGCACAGTATCTGGTGCTCAAGAGATATCGACAGATATGTATTAAAGGTGAATGGGAGTGTGGAGTGGGGGGTAGCACACATGTGTTTACCAAAGTGAGGATGTTTATTTTACTTTCTAGACTATCATACAGACTAAACTGAACTAAAGGAACTAAATATTTACTTTGGTAACCACATGTTCCATGGTTTATATGGTCGATATAACCCGACAAGATCCAATTTAGTTGGCCCTGTAAACAATGCCCCAGGAAGCTCTCAGGTTGCCACCATCTACTCAATAAGTCTGCTTTCATGTTTTCTCATTTTCTGAGCATCTGACTCATGACTCACTATCTCACTTCGGTTCTCCCTCCCTCTCTGAGATTCAGGCTTGCCCACTCTGGTTCCTAATCTCCTCAGATTGTTTTCATTCCCTAAACCTTTTTCAAGATTACCCAAAATGATGCATGAATATCTATTAATTGGAATAATAAATCTTATATTTACAGCAATATCTTGGAGATGGAATTAACATCTTTTTAAACTATTAATAGGTCAGATCTTTCTTATAAAGTTTTCATTTTGAGAAAGTAGTGTTCCCCATTATCAGCAAGCATTCTTTCCTCAAAAGCAAGATAATTTGGATAGCTGAGGCACCTGGGTGACTCAGTCAGTTAAGCATATGACTCTTGATTTCAGCTCAGGTCATGATCTCAAGGTCATGCATTGGGCTCCATGCTGGGCTTGCAGCCTGCTTAAGAATTTCTCTCTCCCTCTGTCCCACCCACACCCCAATTTGCACATGCTCTCCCTCCTTCTCTCTCTCTCTCTCTTAAAAAGAGAAAAAGAAGATAAATTGGATAATTGATTGGCATTGGATTGAAGGATTGCTCTATCAGTTAATGTCAATTTCTTAAAATGTACACCTGAGATCCAAATGTAACAATCGTAAAAGACTTGAATACTTCATGTTTTCTGTGCTGATCTATAATAAAATGAGCCTTGATTTATAAAGCTGTGAACTCTATTTCTCTTTGCTTTGGTACATCAGCAGATATTTCAGCCATTATTATAAGTTTAGCCACCATAGACTATTTGGTCTATGGACAAGAGAATTTTCTGATTCTACTTTATCATTATTTTATTTCAAGCATTGTCCAAACTAATTTCTGATCTGAAAACATTCTCCCACCTTCTTTGTCTTTGTATTACAAGATATATAAGCTCAGCTACACATTTCATCAGCCAAAAATAAGAGTGTCTTAAATAAAAGCAAGAGTTCTTTTCTCTCTAGAGCCAAGTGGTAGAGAGCTTGTAGGGCAGCCAAGTTTTGTAAAGTCATCAAAAGACCAAGACCACCTCTTTCCCACTGTTCCACTGACCCTACCTAAGCACTGGTCCTCATTTACATGGTTCACAGTAGTTCATCTCCAGCCCACATTCTGAGCAGCTAGAAGAAGGAGAGGGCTGGGAAGAAGCAGTACATGCTTCCCTTTAAGAATGAGTTTCAGAAATCACACACAGCACTATTCCTTGCATCTCATTAGCCAGCACCTAGACACTTGGCCACACTGGCCTAGCTGTGAGGTAGATGTGAGAAAATAGTTTTTGTTGCAGGGGCAAGATGAATATTTAAAAAGTATTATATTATGTTTTTGTGTTAATATTATGTAATAATGTCTTTATATTATGTAATATTTCTATTACAGCAGAAAAAAGAAAGTGACTATCAAATCACAATTACTGGTTCCTACAGCACATTTTTTTTAGAAATCTCTCAATCATGAAACAACTTTGCAAGAAATTTTCTTTCAGTAAGGATTTCTGGAGTTGGGAAGGAAAAAAAAGTTAAACCTAAGAGAAAAAGAAAGACTTACCATTCAAGAAAGAGGCAGGCTGATTAAAAAAAAAAAAAAAAAAAAAGTTAATCCTAAAAATTTGAACTTTATAAATATCTTCAGTATCTTCTTTACTTGTAACACTGAATTTTCCAAAAGTTGGTCTATTTGTAAATGTCAGCAGGATGTAAGTTCTCCTGATTTTTACTTTCATAATTTGGAGATTGGGGATTTTTTTAATGCAGAATTTTCTTGGAATGAGGTTGATCAGGAAACTTAAAGACGCCAGAATTTCTCACTTGAGCCTGTGGAGAAGAAAGCTTTTTATAGACAATATTAATACCACTCATTTGTGTATCTTAACCTCATGAGTTATAACCACCCACTGAAGTAGGTAAAGCAGAAAACATGACCCCAGTATTTCCAGCCTAAAGGCAATTTGTATAATGAAAAATGTACTGGCTAGGGGTCCAAAGGCCTGGTCTCTGGCATTGAATCTTCTTCTTTCCAGCCATGTGACCTTCAGAGAGTCAAGTAATCACTCAGTAATTACTAACAACTTAATTTGTTGTAACAGAAGTGCAAATAGAAATCAGTGTGTTCAGGACACTGATTTTTTTTTTCATAGATTAATATCACATGGTGTCTAACAGGACTATTGATTTAAATACCACAGGGAACCTGTACTGAAAGGGATGTGTGGATTTCTTAAAAAGAAATTCAATAAAAACTATTCATCTGATCCCACTATAATTGGCACAACACCAACCTGGATATCAAAACTATTTCCAACCCAAACTGGAGTCCTTTTTAGCAGTAAGTATCAAACCACGGGTTTGATCTAATGCTTACAATGAGCTATTCTTTCTGTTTTTCATGATGGTGGGGGACAAGGGTCCTCAAAAGTCCTTTTCCTAAATGGGCTTCTTTACCTTTTCTCTTTCTGTGTGAAGCCTGGAAATTATTAAAGACGCTGATTCTGTTTATGGGTTTATACTGCAAAAAATGTTCATTAAAACACAAAATGATAAAATAGAGAGCAATCATTCAGGACAGTAATCACACACTCAATAAATATTTATGAAGAGATGACCGTGTACCAAGCTAATGGAAACTATAAATTAATGATTTAAATACAGTAACCTATAAGACACTGAGCCTATTCTCAAAGGGTTGACAGCCCAGCAAGTGAGACCATCACATACACAAAGAGCTCTCAATGGGAACAGATGTGTCTTGATGGGAAAATGTAGGGAGAAGAAGGCACCGCCTGGCCTGGAGGAATGGGTCATGATAATGGAGGGAAGCATCAGGGATACAGTATTACCCAGTGATTAAGAAAAAGCTGGGCTCTGGGCTCAGAAAGGCCGGAGTTGGAAAATGCCTTTATTGCATGGTAGCTGGATGGCAGAAATTAATAATATTATAATAATGATTAATAGTATGTTTGATATTTGTCTTAATTTTAGTGTTTCTGAAGTACTATTAGCTTTTCAAGACATAAGTATAATCCAATTGAGGAATAAGTCTGTCTCATCTCTCTTTTACTTTTAAATTTCCAATTAGTATGCTTCTGTCTCTGAACATGTCTAGTAAGGTACAAATGGCACCAGCGAGATGAGAATAACGAAGGTGGATAAAGAGATGACTGAAGATATTTCAAAATCCCACTTAAACCTTTTTCTGGTGAAAATATGCAAGGAAAAGCTATTTTGACTAAGATATGAAATCCTTTTTTTGGCAGGTACTCTAAGGATTAAACAGAGATTAAATATTCACCTTCTTTAACCGCCTACAGAAAGGAAACTGACAAAAAAGCTTAGGCATAACTAGACTAGGTTTGTACCAAGCAGTACACAAAACCTCAACTGTATTTCTTGATCACAACAAAGCCTGAGTTTTCTTGAAATGACCTCACAGGCTGTGAATGGCAGGACTTGAATGAAATGGATCTTGAGTGTTTAAACCTAATGCCTGAAGGAGAGAGAGTGGTTCTCAAGAATAAAGCTTGTCCTCACCAAGTAGCTACCTCTCATCAAACAAGGTGACGCCAGAGAAAGAATATAAATGGAAAATAAATTCAAGGCAATAGGAGTTTGTTATATTTTGTCAGTCCTCCTTTTCTGCCCACTCTGCAGAAAACCAGGTAGAGAAATAAAAGTAATCTTGAAAAGCATCAAAAAATCAAAAATTTCTTCTTTTTCCCAAAGTACTGCATCCAAAAACCCATTCCAATTTTGGTATGTAATGATTTTCATGGCTTCTTTTGTTGTTGTTCTTTTATATATCTATACATTTTTAAATAGAAATACATATATATTATATATATTATATATATCATATATATTCAATAATATATATAAATATATATATATATACACACACATTTATATATATAAATACATAAAAAAGGAATTCTTTTGTTTTCTGGAACCTGTGTCCTTCAAGTTCATTTCACCCATTTTAACATGTTATAAAACTAACTAAACACTAACTAAATTTAACTCTGAGTTACCACAGTGTCCTATTTCAGTAGTTGAGAGGATTAAGGCCTTGTGCTCGTTGCACAAGGAGAATTGGTTTCTCCTCAGATCTTGCTCAAGAAAACCTAGCTCAGCCACTGTGGAGCCACATACCCCAAGTGGTGAATCATTCACACAGAAACAGGATATCACACAACCATTTCTTCTATCAACACAAAAGTAATTCAGGGCTAAAGAAATTACATACTCAAATCTGACTCGTCTTCCAAGCAAGCAAAAACAATGCCAATTTAGCAGCTAATTTTATTTTATATAATAGTATTTTGAAATACGGACATGTGTAAAAATCTTCCCAAAGGTTATGTTTATAAATGCTTTCTAATATCTGTGCAAAAATGTTTTCGTTTTGATTCCAAAATATATAATACATTTTTGTTTGGCAAAACAAGGATAGAAAATAAAAACTACTTTGGTCTATTCAAAGATAATGACTTACCCTATAAGTAGCAAGGTGAGCGTTGAAAGCTGGGTGGTAGAGATCATAGTGAAGGTGGAGATGGCAAAGGTGATGATGATTTTTAATAAATGAGCTATGTTTGATTTGTTTGTTTGTTTGTTTGTTTGTTTGAAGGTTAGGAAACACAAGATGGAGCTTGAAGCAAATCAGCAGGCCTGGGTTACTTTGGCAATTCATAAGACTCACATTTTTGTATTTGAAACATTTCATAGAGGTAGTCAGTCCAACTAGAATATGGTCTTTTGAGGGCCAGAACATGATATTTCTATGAGAAATGTAGATGAACTAACACCTCAAGAATGAACTATTGGAAATACCACAAATGAACCTGTGTTAAAAGTCTATTTACTAGCTGCTTGATCTTAAGCAAGCTTTGACCTCTCTATGATTCAGTTTCTAGTCAGTAAGGGAGGATAATAATACCAACCTCAAGAGCTGTTGTAAGGTTCAAAGTAATTAATAAAGGTTAAATACTTAACCCATAGTAAGCACTGAATGAATATGTCTCCACCCCAGTCCTCATTTTCTTCTAATGTTCTCATTTTTTCTCTCAATAGAATAAGACTATTTTGATAGAACAGGATTAAATGTTTTGAAGACACTGGCAAAACATATCAAATAATCCCCAAAATAAATTCGATATTAGACCATCTCCTGTTGCACAATCCTTTGTAACCCAGAGACTCATATGTCTTAATATGTTAAGAGAATAGAACTTCTTCAGAGACAGGGCTAATGCATACCTAAATATTTGATTATCTTTGTTCTGTTCTATTTGGTACACTGCCTCCATCATTTGTTCAATCAATGTCTTCTTTCAAGGAGAAAAAATTGATTAGATATTACTTCTTAATAACATATGCAGCTTCAGTCAGAGTCACTAATTTGGAATTAAAAAAGTAATTTTGGGTGCAAGCAATACTTCTATTTTATCCCTTCCCAAGAGAAGAATGCCTCATCTGATAACCTGTGTCTCTGAGATAAATGAATGCATTTAAAGCTCTTAACACCCCGTTTGATGGACTACAAATGGTCACAATACAGGACAATATTTGAACAGTAATGATTTGTGCTTTCTTCTTAAGTGTAAGCTGATTGCAAAGGCTCCTGGACCGCACGAAGTAAATAGCTAAAGGGGTCATGAATCTTAATAGCTTCCAAATCAGAAAGATCTGCAACTTATATGCTCTGACTGGAGTGTGAATGGAATGTATAAATATTAATAGGTCTGGCAGAGCCTCTCCAGACAAGCTGTCTAAAATTTCACAGTAGGAAGATTGAAGTTGCCGGGTACGGGGCAGACGTGAGGCTCCCACCTGGAAATGAACTGTCAGCATGTGTGTAAATACATTTTTCCAGAAGCGATATTTAACATTGCTGCTGCCCTGATAGCCCCACAACACTATGCATTGATATTTAACTCTAGTCCATTATTTAAGATTATGAACATGCAAACCAGGCTCATCTCCGGAAATACTAAGACAGAGTCCTTGTCTGAGCATCTCAGAGTACAACTTCGAAAACAGCACTCCATCCATGGAAGTATCTAAAACAATACTCAGCTCCGTGGCCCGGTGGTGTGCTTGGTTCTGTGACATCCTATTCTCACTGGACCAGACCCATGGTCACTGACGGGTCTAACCAAGATGGAGAAGAGTTCAACTTTGCATTCTGAATAATACAGTGACCTGCACATAAAAGCATTAGTAAGGAGTAAATTAGTTTGAAAATGAGGAAAGTCTACATTGAACAATAAAGAAGTTTTTGTCTTCTCTATGCCATGTATTCTGGGAAGGTTAAGACCTCTATATAATGGGGTGCCTAGGTGGCTCAGTTGTTAAGCATCTGCCTTCAGCTCAGGTCATGATCCCAGCGTCCTAGGATCGAGCCCCACATCAGGCTCCCTGCTCTATAGGAAGCCTGCTTCTCCCTGTCCCACTCCCCCTGCTTGTGTTTCCTCTCTCTGTCAAATAAGTAAAATCTTAAAAAAAAAAAAAAAAAAAGACCTCTCTATGTACTTTTCTGTACTTCCTGCTATAAGCAGTGACCTCTCAGAACAAGTATGCAAAGTCTGCTTGGCTATTCTTAGCTGAAAGTAAAGGAAGGAAGAACAGAAAGATGAGGTATTCATAGTAGTAAAGAGTAGTAAAGAGAATTTGGTCAAATTAAAAAATAATTCACACTTAATTTCAATATTTGTGAGGAAAACAGAAAGGCACAGGGCTATTTATTTTTGTATTGGTTTAAGAATATTTCTGTCTGTATTTTCATGAAGAGAATGAGATATTGATTTTAAGTTTTTTTGACATTTGCTCATCTTGAACAAAACTGAAGTCCAAAATTACTTCACTTAGCCACTTCCCTCCCTCCATCCAAAATAAATTAATGAATAAATAAACAAATACATAAATAAATAAGTAAATAAAATTGACCATTATTTGTCCTCAAATGGGAGAGATAATGAAGCCCTGAAGAAAAAGCAAATACTCATTAGGTTTAAGGATTTATGCATTTGAGAGGTGCAATGGGTAAAGCATCCAAATCTTGGTTTTGGCTCAGATCATAATCTCAGGGCCCTGATCTTGGGATCATGGGACTGAGCCCCACCTCGGTCCACACTCAGAGTGGAGTCTTCTTAAGATTCTCTCTCCCTCTCCTTGTGCTTCTCCCCATTCCATGTTCTCTTTTTATTTTGAAAATTAAATAAATCAACATTTTTAAAAAGATTTATGCATTTGATTACTGTTTAAGATTTATCAAAAAATTTACCTTCCCCAACTTGGAACTGTCAAGAACAATTACTTGAGAATTGTTAGATTTTTTTTTCAAACCAAAAGCTGCCATGGGCAACCAAACCAACAAAACCCCATCTACCATCTTTTCACACAAAGCCAATTTAAAGTAATTAATAAAATGATTAATAAAATAATTCAGGCTTGGGGCGCCTGGGTAGCTCAGTGGGTTAAATTCTCTGCCTTCAGCTCAGGTTATGGTCCCAGGATCCTGGGATCAAGCCCCGCATCCTGCTCTCTGCTCAGTGGGGAGCTTGCTTCCTCCTCTCTCTCTCTGCCTGCCTCTCTGCCTACTTGTGATCTCTGCCAAATAAATAAATAAATAAGATCCTTAAAAAATAATAATAATTCAGGCTGAAAGCAGAATTTGAATCTAAACAATATCTAACGATACCTTAGTATAATAATCATGATCTCCCTGGAAATCCTGGCCAAGGAAGATATAATGAGATGACATCATTTGGTTAGTTATGCCCCGCCTTTCCTACAGGGAGGCTCTATTTTTATAAATAAATGATCTCCTGGAAAATTAGGCGCACGTTTAACTTGATCCTTCCAGTTAATGTCAAATATGTTGTGTTTTAATCTCCAAGAGACCTTCTGAGGTGAATTATTCCTAACAGGTTAGTCTTAAGTTTCTCTGTCTTCCCTCCCTCCTCTGGCCTCTGCGATAAGTTGCTGGAACACCATTGTAAAACTTTTCTAAAGTGAAATAATCTTTTAATAATAATAAGCCTTCAAGCATCTGCTTGCTACATTTGGAATTTTTAAAGCTGCTACCCACTTGTATGGACATCGAACAGAGACAAGAATTTCATTGGCAATTTCCAATTTTCTGCAAAAATTCCAGCTCTAGTAAAAAAGAGGAGAGGTGTGTCCTGTGGGAGCCTGACACCAAGTATAACTCTGGTTAGCCCACATTTGACAGGCGTGATGAGAGAACCTCAACTATCCGTAAGATTGCAAATGCGTGTAAGATTAGATCTGCATTCCAAAGCTGTCTGCCTGCAGCCTGCAGCTTACAGATAAAAAGAACAGTCCTTAGAAGTCACTGCGGAAGGCCTTAGTGTTAATTATAGCCATCTAGGGTTATAATGTCCTTCCGGCTTTTTCTATTTCCAATCAAACTTTATTTTTGAAATGCCTGGCTTTATTCCCCTAACTTCTGGAACTTGTTCCTTTCTATCTGAGTGATGTGTAAAACACAGGGGTCATTTTTAAGTCTGGGTTTTGATTTCTTGACTATACAAAGACGGATTTAATTTCAACTTTATATGCAGCCTCTTTCAATGTATATTGATGCCCTTGCTCATGATATGGTTGCTAGGAAGAAAAATTCTGTGGTTAATATTGTACCCTATTTCTTAAAAATACAAAAATTTAGTGGTCCATCATGACACAATTGTGTTACTGAGATCCATGATTGCCAATCTATGTACCCCAAACAAAGGTTTTCTTGTTCTGGGCTTGTTAAAAACCTGTAGAGAACAACCCTCAGCTGAATGACAAATGTTGGTTATCCCAAATACCCCTTTCATAGTCACACTGCTTACTACTGAGCCAAGCAGAAGCTTTTGCAGATGGGGTGGGGGTGGGGGTGATGACTAGCTGTAATGAGTAACAAAAGCATTAGAACACTAGCAAGCCCACAGGTTTATCACACAATGAAAATGGTTTAGAAACAATGAACTAAGAGAAATGTCCATAGCACATGATCAGTCTGAATCTTCACATTTCGGGTCATCTGAGGGTCTGCTCAGGGAATCAGAGCTGAAAAGCTCTATTACTCTCTTCTCTACTTTCTTGTATTAAATTGGTCAGAATTCAGTTGAATGTCTTCAGCACACTCCCAAGAGGCTTTGAATTTAAGATATAGAATCATGTACTCATAGGCAGGCAAAAGGCTTTAGAACTCCCCGAGATCAGTATAAAACTCTGCTTTTTGTCCAACTCCCAACTCTCCTACAAATCGCCAGAGTTGGTACAAAAGTAACTTGACTGAAAATTGATTAAATTATACACCTCAACATTTTTAAGATCTATTTCAACCATAGCATTTCCAAAATCACAGCGCCTCTTCTTTTTATTTTTCAAAAAATACATATTAAAATATGTTTTACAGAGCACTTTCAAGCGTAATGTTCAAGCAGAGATATACATTGGTTTCCCAGAAAAAGCCATTAAGACAGTCCTTAAATGTCTAAGTAATACTACAAGGTCTATATTTACATATAAATTAGGCCCAGCACATCAAACAAAAATGTCGTGACTTTTAGTTACTGCCATTAAATTCTGCATAATAACTTCATATTCTTCCTTTTAATAATTGGTATCCTTGAATCTGCATTTATTCTAAGATGGCATTTTCAAACAGCTTTCCTTATCTTTATTTTTTATGAAATTTTGTCCCTCACCCTCAGAGCTCACAGTATTTTCACAATACTTAAGATACTTCAATTTCATGATACTATTGTAAAGGAAAAGCTCACAGTATTTTTGTTATTGTGGCTCAGAAGATATTTAAAGAGTTTTTTCCTGCCTTAAACACGGTCAGAAAAAAGTTTGGTGACTTTACCACCTCTGAGCAACAGCAGGTGTCCATAAACACAGCATAAGTTAACTGATCTCTGTTTTACAAAGGGGGAGACTAAGAATAAAAGAGAGGAACTCATTTCTTTACTATCTCATGGCTAAGAAAGACAGAGCAGACCTCCTATTTAAGTACTTTCTTCAAATGAGTCAAGCAAAATGCCAAAAGTAAGGAAATATAAAAATATAATGATAACTTTCTAAAAGAAACTTAGAATTCTGGTCCTCACCAAAATTGAAGTCAATTATACTAGATGTGAATAAAATGTAGTATAGAAATGGAATCCAGAGGGTCATCATTAAACTATCATTGCAAGAAGTTGTAACATCTAATTAATTCCTTTCTTACTAAGGAAAACCATTCGATTATAGTCACACTCCCTATATTAACCACTCAGGGTGGTTAAAAATTAAGTAGTCTTTCACTATCATTCTCAATTATTTTACACTATCCTAAAAACAATGTTTATCTTAACACAAATGTTAAGAAAAAGTTTGGCAAAAAAAAAAAAAAAAAAAGGAGAGAAAAGAAAAAGTTTGACCCAAAATCCATATGGCGAAGGACTAAGAACATGAAAATAAAGTAAAAACCCAACTTGTCTTAGGGCAAATAATGTGGTAAATACATCTCAGGAGCCTTAAAAATATGCAGATCCTCACCCTGCAGATCATCTTCTAAGAAGGCATCCTAAATTAATAATCCTAATTTTGTAATAAGATAATTTGAGCGCAAATATGTTTACTAATGTTTTACTTACAATAGTGAAAATTGAATACAACCTCCATGACAAAAGACAGTGGTTCTATAAAGTGAAGTATATCCAGTGAGTAGGTCATGTAGTTAGCAAAATGGTAACAGGTAATACTGCATAAGAGCATGAAAATGCATATGCATATGTCAAGTTTTAAAAATATATAAAAATATACATTCAGAATGATGAGGGAGCAGGAGGCTGGCTGAGGACAGAGCAAAAGCTGGCACTTTGCACCCCCTTTCCACCCGCTCCCCTCCATAATATGTGTAGCATTCCTTAGGCAGCCCTGACTGCCATAAAATGATAAATAGTTAACTTGCAGAGACCACAATCCTGCAGAACAGGAATCTCCCTTGCTCTACAGATGTTCTAGAGATCTACAAACAGGGAGGTTACCTTATCAATAGCACAAATTTCCAGAGGCAAATAACTCTCAGTTCCTCAAGCCCTAATGTCTCCCTCCCCATCATAAACGAAACTGGAGGAGGCTGAGGTAGAAGGGAATGTAAATGATAGCAGGATCCTAACACCCCACCAAGAATCTCCCAACTATCTTGATGTTAATGGCTGACCTAAAGACGACATTGATCAAGCCACAAGGGCAAGGCCTCCCCCCAGCACCTTGTAGGCCCTCTTTAACATATGAAAACTCCACTGAAACCTCCCTTCACCACCCCCCAACCACAAGGTACATAACCTGCCATCCCTCAAAACCCAGGGCAGCAGCTCTTCCTGCCCACGGGTCCTGTCCCCGTGCTTTAATAAACCACCATTTTGCACCAAAGATGTCTCAAGAATTCTTTCTTGGTCATCACCTCCAGACATCAGCCCACAGAACCTCACCTAGGTTCTAGAACTTCATCAAGAATGCATATGATATAAGTAATATAATGTAAAAAAAATTATAGAGAACAGACTGGAGGGAAATATACAAAAATACAATCAAGGAGTGAGTTTATGAGAGGTCTTCTATTCTTTCTATGTGTATTTACATTTTTTGTAATGATGATTAGTTGGAAAATTATAAACCTTTTTTAAAAACAAAGAAGGAAAGGTCACAATCAGTTCTGGTAATAAAGAATTTGGTCATTTGAACCAATCCTTTTTACTGTGAACTATAGAAACACTGAATGAAATATAAAAACACCTTCTTGAAGGCATTCTAGACTTAACAATATAATGAAGAATAACTAAGCTAGGGTCTCTGAAAATAAGAAAATGCAGAGAAGTGAGCTTTTTCCTTTGGGTTTACTTTTGCCTCAGGACAGATTCCAGAAGAGCTGCTGAGAGCAAAGCAGCACGGCTGACAGTCTCCACAGTGGGGACAAAACTTGGAGCCCAGACCTGCTGTGCAGGAGCTCAGATAAATTTCTAGAGTTTTGGGTTGGGATCCCAAAGACTGGCATCAAATGCATAAGGGAAAATTGTAAGTAAGCCAGACCTTACAGGTACTGAAACTCATCTTTTAGCCTTCTAAATGGCCAAGGAAAAAAATCTTAATTCCTAAAATTGGATCAAGGGGATCCTAGATTACTAGTACCTTCAGGCCCCTGGCAAAAGCAAACCCTCTCTGGACAAAGAGATCTTTATCCTAGACTTCAAATTATTAACACAAATACCGTTTCAATATGAAGACTAGATGCAGTCCAACATACCCAGGCATACAGGGATGTGGGACCATAGAAAGAAAACCCAGGAAAACAAAAGAGTAAAGATCTATAAGGGCTCTAGATATTAGAATTTTAAGACACAGTTTTTAAAATAAATCTGCTCACTATGTTCAAGGGCCCAAAAGACAATATTACATTTTTAGCAGAAAGTTAGACATTAAAAACTACAGAGCACATTAGCAGATTTTAAACAATAGCCAAAATTATGACTTAACAGAGTTGGTAACTTATTAGACATAATCAAACAAAAATTAGCAAACTGAAAAATAAATCAAAAGAAAATAAGTGAATAAAGGATAGAAAGACAAAAAAGTAAGAGAAAGTAAGAGACTTGGAGAATATATATGCATTTAGTTGATGTCCCAGAAAGAAAGGAGAAAATAGGACAGAAGCAATATTTAAGATAAAATGATAAAAAGTTCCCCAAATTGATGAAAGGTATCAGTCCACAGATTTAAGAGCCCTGTCCAAAAACAAAACAAAACAAAACAAAATAAATCCAAAGGAAAACTCGGGATTCTTGCTGATTCAGCTCTTATATCAAAGAGCTATATGACCTTGAGCAAGACCTTTAATCTTCCTGGATACCTGTTTCATCATTTGTAAAAACAAAGACACTAGATTACATAATTTCTAAGAATTTATCAAGTATGTTTCTAAGAACAGCTATTATTATCAATAATAGGTTTTGTTACATTGTGATCTTCTGACATTTCAAAAATCATATACAAAAACATAACCCACATCAATCCACAATGTTATAAATCTGCATTTTTACTAGGCTATAAAATCCTACTATAAGATGTCCTTTAAATTTTCAACAAAACTAGTGTGTTTTCTCTTAAAGAATATTATTTAAATGTCTATCTACCATCTGATACACAAGATGAGTAAGAAGCAATTCCTGGCCTTTGAGTAAAATGAACTGGATTTGTTTATTATATTATTGTCAATTAATAATGAATTATGCTAAGTTACACAGAATAAGTAAGTTTCAGTGAAAGAAATCCCCAAATATGGCAAATAACATAACTAGCAGCATAAATATAATAATAAAAAATAAATATAATTATTAAAATTTTCAAATGTATCTAAATTCTATCAACTTAAATATAAAATTATATTTACCAACATATCAGCTTATTAACAATAAAAAATTATCAACACAAACACCAATCTTAAAATTACAGGAATAGCAATGTTTTTCACCAAATTATTTAGAAAAACTTCTACAGTCCCTAGATTTTCTCTCTTTTTACTTTTATTTATTCTTTTAAATTCCAGTATAATTAACATGCAGTATAATATTAGTTTTAGGTGTACTATCATCTCTTTTTTTTTTTTTAAAGAAGGAAACAGAAAAGAAAAAATAGGCAGAAACCACAAACAAGGATATTAATATTCCACTTACACATCATAGGCAACATGGCTTTTTTTAATGTGTCTATTTAAATACGAAATGTACCTCATGAATCCACCTTGTTCATGAACTAAAGATAGGATACAGTATTCTATTGCCATTAATGAAGGCTGAACAACTTTTCCACCAAACTAGTTTTACATTTACTGATCCTTTACAATCACTTTTTAGAGCACTTGTAAATAAGAAACTTACTATATATTACATTATAAATTTGGAGAATGTACTAGAATTTCCTAAATTGATAACTCAAAGTTTATTTAGTAAGAGTTTTTTTAATTAGGAAAAATAGAAATCCTGATTCCTAATATTTAATGAAATGCAAATTGAATGCTTCTCCTTGTAAAACATCAGAAGGGTCAATGAGTAAGTTATTCTCTAATATTCTGATTCATGCAGTGAATTTTAAATTCTAATTCCATAGTTCATTTCTTTCTCACCTCACCACTGACAATGGCTGTTCAGCCCTTCCCTAGAATAAGATTCATTTTCTTTGGTGATAAAGGGATGGATGTGGCTTTTGCTAGCTTTCCTGAAGCAATGCACTTGCCATTTCCATTTGAGGGCCCATAGGTCTTACTAATCATGCAAATTTTCAAAAAATTAAAAAGCTCTGCAAAATATTTAGAGTAAGTTCAAGAAAATTGGGTTATATTGAGATAATATTAACATGGTGGAGGAGGGAGGAGCATCCAAATCAAGCACATACACAAGAGTACAGTCTTTTTTTCCCTTATAACTGTCTTTATTATGAGTGTTTTTAAATCACTCTATAAATGCATTACACAATGGCTGTCACATCCATTCCCTAAAATAACACTGTTTTCTACACAGCAAGCAGTTAGTATTCTGATAACCACCTTCTTACCTCTTTTTTTTTTTTTAAGATTTTATTCATTTATTTGACAGAGAGAAATCACAAGTAGATAGAGAGGCAGGCAGAGAGAGAGAGAGAGGGAAGCAGGCTCCCTGCTGAGCAGAGAGCCTGATGCGGGACTCGATCCCAGGACCCTGAGATCATGACCTGAGCCAAAGGCAGAGGCTTTAACCCACTGAGACACCCATGCACCCCAAGGCTAGGATCTTTTAAAGTCATTAGTGTAGAATATGGTTTACAAAGAAATATCATCTGTGAAAACCCAAATGTAATTCTGCATGATCAGAAATGTGAGCCATTGACATTGAACAAATACAAACCCCACACAGTTGTGATGCAATTCTAATTATGCACTTTGCCCTAGCTGGTTGAGAGGAAACATCTCCAAGTAATACACTTAAAGAAAAAAAGTTAAGGGTAAGTCCTCGTGACTAAGAATATTTCACATGTAAGAATGAATAATAACAAATTCAAAGCACTACAGGCAAAACCGATAAAATAGTCTGTACATGAAAGCTGTGGAGCTCCATGAGTTGTCCAAAGGACTCCCTGTTCCTCAGGGAGAGGCTGCGGGTCAAAGATTCCCTCCTGATTGTTAGGCACTGTGCTGGGGGTGGGTTTATGGGAGGACAGTCCTACCCACTTCAATTTGGTATTTTCTCAGGCACTCGCACGTAGGAGTCACTCAAATAGTTTGTATTTCTCTCAAAGGTAGTTGAACTGGTAGTATGCTCCGGAAGGAGGGAGATCCAGGAGTCTCCTATGTCGCCATATTGCTGATGTCCCTCATTCATTTTTTTATCCATCTTACCACCCAAGAGAGTTCATGAAAATAGTAGGCGCTCAATAAACATTTATTTCATTACAGTAAAAGAATATTATAAAATGTACTCATAACAGAACTTCCATAGTGGAAAAAATCCAACTGGTGACCCTACCAAATAATCTTCAGATTTTATTGATGTAACTCTCAAAAAGAAATAGATGAAGATACACAAATATAAGCCAGGTTCTTAGAAAAATCATTTGCGTGAAGACTTCCTTCCCCAACATTGCTGAATAAAGTATTGCCGTATTTTAGAAAACTGACATTTGACAAACTCATTTTTTTAATTTATGTAGAGTCTTAGGAAAAAGAGTATATACAGGAATTATAAATAGAACAGTATACTCAAACTGTTGCTACTATCAAAATACTGAGTGGTTGATAATAGAGTGTTTGGACTATTAACATCTTTGAACTTTGTTTTATGAGCTAAGAATGGGTAAGTAAATTGTTTATGGGCAATAGAATGGCCAATTCCACTATCTAGAAGGAATGCCCTGAATTTTAACCTCAACTGTTACAAATGCGCCTTATCAAGAGATATCATTTCTTGCAATATAGGGTTTTACTTTTTCTGGTGGACTTTGCAACATGAAGTTTTCATCAAAGTCTCTGTAAGAAGTTATAAGAAGCTGACTATAAAAGTTTTGAAGTATATCAGGAAGTAATTGTAATATTAAAACAGTAGTGCTTTCTGAAATAAGTCAATCAGAAAGGGACTATTATCATATGATCTCACTGATTTGAGGAATTTGATAAACAAGAGATAGGATCATAAGGGACAGGAGGGAAAAATGAAACAAGATGAAACCAGAGGGGAAGACAGAACTTAAGAGACTCTTGGTCTCAGGAAACAAACTGAGAGTTGCTGGAGTGGAAAAGGATGGGAGGGATGGGGTGACAGGGTGATGGACACTGGGGAGGGTATGTGCTATGATGAGTGCTGTGAATTGTGTAAGACTGATGAATCACAGACCTGTACCCCTGAAACATATAATACATTATATGTTAATTTAAAAAAAAAAAAACAACAGTAGTGCTTTCAATGAGCTGTGACAAAGTGAAAAAGCTTTTGTCAGTAATTACTGAAGTGAAACTAAAATCCAAAGAGGAAGAGTCCTCTTACTAAATTTTAATTTTAACTTTTTTTTTATTGCTTTAATATCTTCTGTGCTATGGGGTACCTGGGTGGCTCAGTTTGTTAAGTATCTGACTCTTGATTTCCACTCAGGTCATGATTGCAGAGTTGTGAGATCAAGTCCCACACTGGGGCTTGATGCCCAGTATGGAGCCTGCTTAAGATACTCTCTTCCTCCTCCTCTACCCCTTCCCCTCCCTTTCTAAAAATATATATATATATTATATTACATATCTCCTCTATGCTAGTTTGCAAACCTTAGAGAGTATCAAAATCACCCCAAGAGACTATTAGAACACGGATTGCGAGACCCTATCCCAGAGTTTCTGGTACAGTACATCTCAGGAAGAACCCTAGAATCTGCATTTCTGACAAGTTTCCTGGTGGTGTTCATACTACTAGTCAGGGACCACACTTTGAGAACCACTGTTCTGTACTCTTGCTACCAGTTATAAGAGGGTAATTTTCTGAAGTATTTTCTAAACTAGGAACACTGAGAAAGAATCCATATTTCTTTTACACAGGACATTTTTTTAAAGATTTTATTTATTTATTTGACAGAGAGAGATCACAAGTAGGCAGAGAGGCAGGCAGAGAGAGAGAGAGGAGGAAGCAGGCTCCCTGCTGAGCAGAGAGCCCAATGCGGGACTCGATCCCAGGACCCTGAGATTATGACCTGAGCTGAAGGCAGCGGCTCAACCCACTGAGCCACCCAGGTGCCCCAGGACATTTGTTTTAATTGGTATACAACACCTATTATATATTTCCAATTCTATCATAATATGCCCAAATAAGATCTTCATTATTTCATAAAAACTGTGATGAATTCTAGCATAAGTGAATAATCCTTTCGTAAATAGTCATGTCGTAGAGCCTTTGAGGAAAGAGGTGTACTTTAATTGATTTTATTACCCACAGAACCTCATACATTTGCGGACACATAGTACGTGCTCAACAAATACATGTTGACTAACCAATAATTCCATTTTGTATGTAATATACAAATCTAGGTTTTTATCCATTATATGGAAGGTATTAACCTCCAAAGTCATCTCTAACCCTCATCTCCTGTATCCAGCCCCCCTTTTCTCCTCCTAGGTTTACCTTCACTTCAACCATATCAAAATCTTAAGTTCCTTGACTCCTGCCATTCTCACATTTTTCAGCTTCCCTTGTCTTCAGGTCCTCCATGCCAGCTCCATGATGAATTATCTCGATCAATCATTCCCCCAACATTTTTCACAACTACCCTGTCTCTTTTTGCCACATCCTTTTAACAAAAGTCCCATGCTGGATCACACCAATGATCCAGTGTTGCCATTTCTGCTTCACTCCACCTGAGGGAAAAAAATGATAGGTCCAGGCTTACTGGTTCTGCCTGGTTTTAACTTCCCATCTCCACTGAGTACTCAATCCTACCAGACTATTCCACACAGAAAGGGCTGCCGTTGCCATTCTCCTGTTTAGTGATTGCACACCTCAACTTCCCTCTCCAAACTCCCTCTCACTGCCCCCAACTCAGAAAATGACTTTACCTCTCACTTCACTGAAAAAATTGAAGCTGTAAGTCAGCTTCTCTCTCAGCTTCCTCCACTTTCTTTCACATTCCTTTTTTATAGAGCAAAGATATTCTTTTTGAGTTCTGTAGCAGTCAGCCTCTAAGCTGGACCCCAGGGATCCCTGCAGCATGTTATTCATACTCATGTGTAGTCTCCCCCCCAACAATGGATCAGAATTAATCTGTGTGAACTGAATATGACAGAAAGGATGGTAATGACAGTATTACTCCAACATGAGGTTATAAAGGAAGACACTGCACCTTCAGTCTTGGGTTTCTCCTTCCATGCTCTTTCTTGGATTACTTACTCTGGGTGAAACCTTGACATAAGCAGTGGTGTGGGAAGGCTCAGGGGATGAGGAATTTCTGCTTCTTGCCAACCATTTGAGGACAGCTTTCCCAGTTCCAGTCAAGCCTTCAGAGGTTGTAGCTCTGGCATGTAGCTTGACTGCAACCTCCCAAGAGACTTTGAGCCAGAACAACCCAGCTAAGCATATCCCAGATTCCTGACCCTCAGAAATTATGAGAGGTAATAAATATTTATCATTTCAAGTTACTAAGTTTCAGGGTAATTTGTTACACAGCAACAGATAGCTAGCACAGCGTTTGAGACTAAACTACCCACCTCTTCTTCAGAGGCATCATTCAATCCTCTTTCACCGTATACTTCAAGCCATCCTATCCTGTCTGCTTCCCTTTGCTCAAGTCTCCTTTCTCTCTCAAAAATAAATAAATAAATAAATAAATACAAATAACTTCCTTTGTCCCTTATGACCTCTCATGTTTCCCCCTACTTCTGCCCTCCTCTTCATACCAAATTCCTGAAAGTAATGATTGGCTACCCACAGTTTCTAACTGCCACTCACTCCGCCACCCTCAGTAGCCTGCTGTTCACTTGCCCAACTTCACTAAAATTCCTCCGAGAGGTTTCCAATGAGCTCCAAGTTGCCAAGGCCAATAGTTACGTTAAGGAGTCTGGATCATATTCTAAGATAGTGAGAAACAGACAAGTTGTGGCCAACTACAGTGATTAGAAGCACAAACTCCGGAGCCAGACTGCCTGGGAAACAGGAAGAACAGTTAGAGGAGGGTTGAGTAGTGGTCAGGAGAGAAGTGATGATGACTTACTTACTCCAACGTTGTGGCAGAGGAGCTGGAAAGAAAGACCAAGACTCAGAATATAGTTTCAGAGACTGAAATAGAACTTGCTGAAGGATTGCTTAGGGGAGAAAAGGGAAAGGATGAAATTGAACATGACTTCTAAGTTCAAGGCTTGAGTAACTAGTAACAGGTGATAAGCCTATTAAAATATAAGATTTGGGGAGAATAGGTTGGGGGGAAAAGAGTACAAATGAAGAGTTTTGGCATTATGTTTGAGATGCTTAGCAGTCATCCAAATGGAGATATCGTGAAATAATATGGAATACATGGTATAGTATACTGACCACTAATAATTCCCAACCATTTTTTAAATATGACAAGGGAATTCAAAAAACATCAGAAGCTGCTCATTATTTGCATATTTCAGCAACTGTACAGAAACTACTTTCCATACTTCAGCAGTTCTTGAAATCCTCATTTACAGAGTTTGGTTCATATTTCTTGAAATTAAGGCTCAACTAAGGTTTAATATTACATGAGCAATCAGACACAGCGACAGAGTTCAAAATCAGTGACTTGCAGAAGCAAAGTCTGCAGGGATTTTAGACTTCTGATTAAAATATATAGACAGCACATAATTTAGGGTTAAGTTTATCTCACGTTCTGGTCCTATAACTTTAGCCCCAGAGGAGAAACAAGACCCAGCATATTAAGCATCCATCAAGGAGTCTGAATACCAAGATCTAATTTGAGTAAGACTTTTATTAAGTCACCATGTCCTAAGCTCTCTCTTTCAGTACTAGAAAAGCAAGCACAGTAAAAATGGAAGAAATAAATTAAAATAATACATAAGGCTAGGAGGAATAACAATAATAAGAATTACTCAAAGAAATATCAAAAGTAAATAATTGTTTAGATTAGAATGATCAGAAATTCATTTAAAAATACCAAAAATTTTATTGATAATAAATGAATACGTAGCTAATACAGAGTCAGTGAACCAGTCTCAGCAGAGCCTTACATGAGAAGATTACCTGATCAATTAGAACAGCAATAATACGGCAGTAGCCCTATATTTTTATGTTGATTTACTTGCCACTTTGCTATACATCATTTCATGCTATATGGCTATCCAATCTGAGAGATTCAGTCATTCAGCAAACATTAAACGATCACCTTCTTTGTGGCAGGCACAGCATAAGGCATTGAAATTGAAGACCCAGTCCTTGTTCATATTCAATGCAATATTACCAGTGATGGGATAACTTAGCAAGATCAAAAGGGCTCCCACCTCATCCTGCAGTATGGAATATGAGGGTAAGGAAAATTGCATGCTCATATGTCCCAATAAAATGATGCTTGAGCTGAGAATCGATAGTGAGTAGCAGTTAGATTCTCAGGAACCAAAAGAAGAATGTCTCTGACTCAAGAAATACTATATATGGAAGAGATGACTCCAAGATCTGGCAAGACACTGCTGGAAAGTTTGCATATAATTTAGCTTGATGGAAGCATAGGATGGGTTTAGGGGAGCAGATGAAGAAGATAAAGAGGAGGAAAAGGAAGGTCATCACAGTCATTCCATGGCAAATGAAGGAGCTGAATTCTGACTGAACATCACAGGACGCAATGAAAGATGTTTAGTAAAAAAGGTAACATGAGCAGACCTCCATTTTAGATACACTTCTTTGCCCATTTTGGAGAAGGTGGATTCAACAACTTGAGACTCTAGAAGCAGGGAAACTTTTCTCATGATTATCATAGAACCTACGCCCTGTCACCTTAGAAAAGACACTTGGGTTCTCACTTAGATCTCATTCACTCATATTACAGATTTACTTAAAAGAACTTAAATATATGGTTTTCTAGACCATAAAAGATTAGAAATAGCAAATTAGCAGAAGGTCAAGGGATATTGCTCTAAATTCAAAAGTGTAACAGCGCAAAAAGGGAAAGCAAAAAAATAACTACGTGAATGAAAGCACGATAGCTTAGAGTCATTCAGCAAAGAGGCTCCAAAGCTTCAGCAGGGAGACCTTATTTTACAATATGTTGTTTATGATGATAATTCAATACATTTTTACCGAGTACCTTCTATCTACTGAGCACTGTGTCCCCACAGACAAAAGAATAAATTAACCAGGAATCTGTAAAATACAGGTTTGGAAAATTTCTGTTAAAAATGATTTTTTATCTTGAAAGAAGTTTCTGTGGCTGATATCGAAGAGATTACTGCCTATGTTCTCCTCTAGGATTCTGATGGATTCCTGTCTCACATTGAAGTCTTTTATCCATTTTGAGTTTATCTTTGTGTACGGTGTAAGAGAATGGTCAGTTTCATTGACCATGGTGAATGACCAGTGTAAGAGAATGGTCAGTTTCATTCTTCTACATATAGCTGCCCAGTTTTCCCAGCACCATTTATTGAAGAGACTGTCTTTTTTCCACTGTATATTTTTTCCTGTTTGTCAAAGATTATTTGACCATAGAGTTGAGGGTCCATATCTGGTCCATATATACTATGGAGTATTATGCCTCCATCAGAAAGGACAAATACCCAACTTTTGTAGCAACATGGATGGGACTGGAAGAGATTATGCTGAGTGAAATAAGTCAAGCAGAGAGAGTCAATTATCATATGGTTTCACTTATTTGTGGAGCATAACAAATAGCATGGAGGACATGGGGAGATAGAGAGGAGAAGGGAGTTGGGGGAAATTGGAAGAGGGAGTGAACCATGAGAGACTATGGACTCTGAAAAACAATCTGAGGGGTTTGAAGGGGCGCGGGGTGGGAGGTCAGGGTACCAGGTGGTGGGTATTATAGAGGGCACAGATTGCATGGAGCACTGGGTGCGGTGCAAAAATAATGAATACTGTTATGCTGAAAATAAAAAATAAATTTTTTAAAAAATGATTTTTTAAAGCCTTTATCTGGATAATGAGTTTAGGCAGAATACCCTCATTTCCCCACAATGAAGCTCTGTAAAATAACTTTCTTTCTAATTCTCTTTCAAGATCTTTTAATAAACTACAGTTAATTTGAATAGAGACTACCAGCACAGATTTAAAAGACAAACTCTCTCAAGAAAAACAAACAAACAAACATGAAGAAAAAAGTAAGATATAACATAATCCCTACACCACCATTCACAACTGTGTGATTGAGGCAAGTCACTTACATCAAAGGGTTCCTGTGACTTTCAAGTAAGTAGCAAATAAGAGAGGACCTTCAATTATAAAGCACTATGTAACTATAAGGTAAGAATAGAATTTTTATTCCCACCTCAGCTCACCGAGAACATCACCCCAGGCCTACCATTGCTTGGTAAATCTGTGCTGTGCTGCTGTTTCCAATCACCATCACCAACTCTCACAACTGCTGTCAGATCCTTTGCCATGGGTGGCACAGCCCCTTCCTCAGTTATCTTGACATGCCACCACCACCCAGAGACAGCTACAGTGGCATAGAGATGGGGATGGGATGCAGAGTGCAGATAGGTGGTAGGAAACCTAGTCATAGTTAATTTGCTTTCATGTTTTACTTAGTTGATAGAGATTAATCTTTATTAATGCAGCTAAATGTTGGTTATGGATGTCTCAACTCTAAAAATATTGTGCTAAAGCGAGACATTTAAACTGAGACCTGCAATCTGAGAATTCACCGTTATACGTCAGAATTCATATTTTGATATTATAAGTTATCTGTCTTTGCTCCCCTCTTCTTGTACTTCTTTCTCCCCTCTTCCATTCTTATTCCCAGCTAATTAGTCCATGAAGAGAGGAATTTATTTTAGTAAATCATTTATTGTACAATACCATTAAGTAACCATATTATGAAATAAGCATTTTTTAAAAATTGTATTATTTATCTGAGGATAATGCTTATTACACAAATATTTACCTCTCTCTCTTTTTCCCTTTGCCTCTTCTGTTTAAATTACACATATGAGTAAAATCATATAATATTTGTCTTTCTCTAACTTATTTAACTTAGCATAGTACTCACTAGCTCCATCCATGTCATTGCAAATGGCAAGATTTCATTCTTTTTATGGCTGAGTAATGTTCTATTGTATATCTAAATATATACCACATCTTTATCCAGTCGTTAGTTGATGGACACTTGGACTGTTTCCATAGTTTGGCAGTTGTAGATAATATTGCTTTAAACATCTGGGTACATGTATCCATTTGAATTATTATTTTTGCACTCAGGATAAATACCTCAAAGCGTAGTTGCTGGTTTGTAGGGTAGTTCTATTTTTAACTTTTTGAGGAACCTCTATACTGTTTCCCTTAGTGGCTGCACCACTGTGCATTCCCACCAACAGTGCAAGGGGGTTCCCTTTTCTTCACATCCTCACCAACACCTTTTGTTTCTTGGTTTTTTATTTTAGCCATTCTGAAGGGTGTGAAGTGATGCTTATTATAGTTTTGATTGCATTTCCACAATGATCAGTGATGTTGAGCATCTTATCATGTGTCTGTTGGTATTCTGTGTCTTCTTTGGGAAAATGTTTATTCAGATCTTCAGCCCATTTTTTAATTGGACTGTTCATTTTTGGGATGTTGAGTTTTATGAGTTATATATTACTAACCTTCTATCAGATATGTCATTTGCAAATATCTTCTCCCATTCCATAGGTTGCCTTTTAGTTTTGTCAATTGTTTCCTTCACTGTGCAGAAGCTTTTTATTTTGAAGTCCCAATAGTTTGTTTTTGCTTTTGTTTCCTTCCCATCAAGAGACACATCTAGGGGCACCTAGGTGGCTCAGTGGGTTAAGCCACTGCCTTCGGCTCAGGTCATGATCTCAGGGTCCTGGGATTGAGTCCCGCATCAGGCTCTCTGCTCAGAAGGGAGCCTGCTTCCTCCCCTCTCTCTCTCTCTCTGCCTGCCTCTCTGCCTACTTGTGATCTCTCTCTGTCAAATAAATAAATAAAATCTTTAAAAAAAAAGAGAGACACATCTAGTAAGAATTTGCTGTGGCCAATGCCGAAAAGGTTACTGCTTGTGTTCTCCTCTAGGATTTTGATGGTTTCCTCTCTCACATTTAGGTCTTTCATCCATTTTGAATCTATTTTTGTGTACGGTGTAGGGAAGTGGTCCGGTTTCATTCTTCTGCATGTTGCTATCCAGTTTTCCCAACACCGTTTGTTGAAGAGACTGTCTTTTTTTCCCATTTGGATAGTCTTTCCTGCTTTGTTGAAGGTTAATTGACCATATCGTTGTGGGTTCATTTCTGGGTTTTCTATTCCATTCTATTGACCTATGTGTCTATTTTTGTGCCAGTACCATACTGTTTTGATTACTCTAGTTTTGTAATATAACTTGAAGTTTGGAATTGTGATGTCTCTAACTTTGCTTTTCTTTTTTCTTTTTTTTTTTTAAGATTTTATTTAATTATTTGACAGACAGAGATCACAAGTAGGCAGAGAGGCAGGCAGAGAGCGAGGGGGGAGCAGGCTCCCCACTGAGCAGAGAGCCCAGTGCAGGGCTCGATCCCAGGACCCTGAGATCATGACCTGAGCTAAAGTCAGAGGCTTTAACCCACTGAGCCATCCAGGAGCCCCTGTTTTTCTTTTTCAAAGTTCTTTGGCTATTTAGGGGTTTTTGTGGTTCCACACAAACTTTAGGATTATTTGTTCTAGCTCTGTGGAAAATACTCTTGCTGTTTTGGGGGAATACCCACAGCAAAATACTCTTGCTAGATTTTCCAGTTGGGGGTCTTTTGTTTTTTGTTTCTTTTATTGTTGGGGTTTTTTTTTCTTGGTTTTAGTTTTTACTTGAATTCCAATTAGTTAATACACCATATAATATTAGCTGCAGGTGTACAGTTTATTAATTCAACACTTATGTACAAAGGAGTGCACTTGTTGTGATGAGCTGTTTATGTTTTGGGGTTTTTCTTTTTTAAATATTTTATTTATTTATTTGACAGACAGAGATCACAAGTAGGCAGAGAGGCAGGTAGAGAGAGAGAAGGAAGCAGGCTCCCTTTTGAGCAGAGAGCCTGATGTGTGGCTTGATCCCAGAACCCCAAGATCATGACCTGAGCCAAAGGCAGAGGCTTTAACCCACTGAGCCTCCCAGGCACCCCTGAGCTGTTGGTGTTTTGAGAGGAATTGCATTAAATTTTTAGACTTCTTTGGATAATATAGACATTTTAACAATATCTGTTCTTCCAATCCATCATTTTTTTTTCATTTTTTTGTGTCATCTTCAATTTCTTTCATCAGTGTTTTAAATTTTTCAGAATACAGGTCTTTCACCTCTTTAGTTAGGTTTATTCCTAGGTATCTTATTATTTTTGGTGCAATTGTAAATGGGATTGAGTCCTTAATTTTTATTCCTGCTGCTTCATTATTTGTATATAGAAATGCAACAGATTTCTGTATGCTGATTTTGTGTCTGTATTTTGACATCTGTATCCTATGGGCCTATATGGGCCTATAGTTTTCTTTTATAGCGGAGTCTTTATCTGGTTTTATTATCAACGTAATTCTGGCCTCATAGAATGAATTTAGAAGTTTCCTTCCTTTTCTGTTTTTTGGAATTGTTTGAGAATAATAGGTATTAATGCTTCTTTAAGAGTTTGGGAGCATTTCATCGTGAAACCTGTGGTCCTGGACTTTTGTTTATTGGGAGATTTTTTTCTTATGGATTCAATTTCTTTGCAGTTTATCAGTCTGTTCAAGTTTTCTGTTTCTTCCTGTTTCAGCTTTGGTAATTTATATGTTTCTAGGAATTTATCTATTTCTTCCAGGTTGTCCAAATTGTTGGCATATAGCTTTTCATAATAATCTCTATAATTGGTTGTATTTCTATGGTGTTGGTTGTTATTTCTACTCTCTCATTCATCATTTTATTTATTTGGGTCTTTTCTCTATTATTTTTGGTAAGTCTGGCTAGGTGGTTATCAATTTTATTAATTTTTTCAAAGAACAAGTTCCTGGTTTCATTGATCTGTTCTATTGGTTTTTTAGTTCTTATATCATTTATTTCAGCTTTAATCTTTATTATTTACTTCCTTCTGCTGGCTTTAGGCTTCGTTTGTTGTTCTTCTTCTAGCTCCTTTAAGTATAAGGTTAGGTTGTTTATTGGAAATTTTTCTTGCTTCTTGAGGTAGGCCTGTATTGCTATATACTTTCCTCTTAGGACTAACTTTGCTGCATTCCAAAGGTTTTGGACGAATGTGTTTTCATTTTCATTTGTTTCCATGTATTTTTTTTTAATTTATTCTTTGATTTCTTGGCTGACCCATTTATTGTTTAGTAGCATGTTGTTGAACCTCCATGTTTTATGGTCTTTCCAGATTTTTTCTTGCAATTGGCTTCTGATTTCATAGCATTGTGATCAGAAAGGGTGTGTGGTATGACTTCAATCCTTTTGTATTTGTTGAGGTTTGTTTTGTGACATAATATGTGATCTATTCTGGAGAATGTTCCATGTGCAGTTGAAAATAATGTGTATTCTGCTGTATTAGGGTAGAATGTTGTGAATATATCTGTGACACCCATTTGGTCCAATGTGTCATTCAAAACTATTAAACTATTGTTTCCTTGTTGATTTTCTGATTAGATGATCTGTCCATTGATGTAAGTGGGGTATCAAAGTTCCCTACTATTATTGTATTATTATCAATTAGTTCCTTTAAGTTTGTTATTGTTTTATATATTTGGGTGCTCCAATGTTGGGTGCATAAATATTTATAATTGTTATATCTTCTTGTTGGATTGCTAATGTTAATATTGATACAGACAGAAGCACTAATAAGGACAATAAGGAATATTATAGTAATTAAAGGGGAAAATCCTGAACTAATAAGTATCTGACATCACATCCTTTTAAAATATTGCTTGTAGAAAGTAATACATCCAGCAGAAAGGTTTAAAAAACAACTATGGAAGATTAAAACAGCACATAAAATTACTTGAACTAATAGATCTATAAAGAGTCTTTAATCTGGAGATAGCAAATATATATATTTTTCAGGTATACATGATACAGATACATGAATTGACCAGGTAACAAAAATCTAAAGAAGTGTTAACTAAGTCTAAAGAACTGATGATAGGGGGGACAATGATCTGGATAGTGTTATAAATACTTAATATAGTGTTCACTGGTGCATCTTTACGATGCCATAAAAACTGCAAACTACTTAAATGTCCAAAAATTGGAGAATGAATAAAGTGTGATAGATAGATAGATAATGGAATACTACAGAAGAGCTGGAACTAAATTAACTAAAACTATATGTCATCATATAGACCTCCAAAATATAATATTGAGTGACAAAAGCAAGAGGCTGAAGAATAAGTACAGTAAATTTATGTTTATATAAATATTGAAAACACATGAAAAGCTTTACGTATCACTTAAAGCAGGATGCATAAGCCTGGAAGAACCAAAACATAAACTGAAAGGGTGTTCACCAAAATAATAATAATTAAGGCCTCTGGGAATGGAAGGATATGTTTGGGTCTGGGCAGAGATTTTGTACATATGTTCTATTTCTAGAGAGGCAGTAATATACCATGATTCAAAGTACAGATTCAGGGCTAGAATGCCCGAGTTCAAGTCTTGATGATGACATTCTTTGTGTCCCAGTTTCTTCGCTTGTAAATTTTAGTTGATAATATTTCCTACCTAATAGGGCTATTTGAGCTTAGATAAGCTAAGACATGTAAACACTAGAACCATGCCTTGCATGGGCACTCAAGAAATAAACATTAATCATTATTGGTTTTTGTTGAGTTTGGGGTTTTTTTTAAGATTTCATTTATTTATTCATGAGAGACAGAGAGAGAGGCAGAGGCAGAGGGAGAAGCAGGCTCCCCAGGGAGCAGGGAGCCTGATGAGGGACTTGATCCCAGGACCCTGAGATCATGACCTGAGGCAAAGGCAGATGCTTAACCATATGAGCCACCCAGGCAACTTCGTTGAGATTTTTCAAAGTAATAAATGAAAGATAAGAAATTAGAGAGAGCACATATGGACAGCTCTTTGGCGAAGTCTGGCTATGAAAAGCAAAAGAAAATAGTTTTCAGCTAAAGGTGTATGTGGGGTCCATTATAAACTAATGAAAATAAACCAAGTGAGAGGGAAAGCACAGCAAAGAGAAGAAATAACCTAAACGACAGAGTCTGACAGGACTAGAGGAGAAAGGGCTCATAGCACATGTGGAAAATTAAGTCCTTGAAAGGAAAAACCAATTTCCAGTATTTCAGGAAATAAGGAGAAAATGATACAGACATGGAAGTATTTTTGTTTTCTCAATGAATTTGAGGCAAGATCTTCTGGAGAAGTTCAAGAAATGAGAAGATTTGAGTCCATGTGGCAAATGAAAGAATATGCTTACTAGCAGGAAGAGGTGGAATCAGTGTGCCAGTGTGGAGCTTGCACTGAAGATGGTGATCATGGAAGTTACACTTTTTCCAAACCACCTGTCATGTACCAACCCTCAGCTTTATAGGCATACACATAGCAATAGAGAAGACTCGACCTTCCAGGTGTGTGAATTTGCCTAGGGATAATATACCTATTCAATTATACACAAAATTATATGATTAAAATCATCATGGATTGATAAGGAACAGGGCAATGAAAACAAAGAAGATGAAGGGATAGAAAGAAAATGGATTAAATCTCTCAGGGTCTTGGAAGAATTATTTCCATGGTTGACTGAAGAGATAAAGAGGACATATAAGACATTGCTCAGAAGAATGGGATGCATGAATCTATTTTAAAATTTTGATTTTAGGGGCACCTGGTTAGTTCAGTCAGTTAAGCATCTGCCTTCAGCTCAGGTCATGATCCCAGGGTCCCGGAATTGAGCCCCACGTCAGGCTCTCTGCTCAGTG
Organism: Mustela putorius furo; assembly: GCF_011764305.1. Lineage (NCBI taxonomy): Eukaryota > Metazoa > Chordata > Mammalia > Carnivora > Mustelidae > Mustela > Mustela putorius. The sequence continues at coordinate 3,451,908 of NW_025422127.1, read as the reverse complement.
GCGAGCCTGCTTCTACCTTTCCCTCTGCTTGTTGCTCTACCTACTTGTGCTCTTTCTCTTTCTGTCAAATAAGTAAACAAAATCTTTAAAAATAAAATAAAATAAAATAAATTTTGATTTTAAAACTGGAGCAGTGGAGAGAATGCATCCTTGAGTTGGAGAGAAGGAATTATTCACCAGGGATAAGATGGACCAGAGTGAGAGGAGTCCAGAGCACTGGTGAAGTCATCACAGGATGCTGAAGATACTCAAAATGAGAAGTAGATAAAACACTGTGATCAGGTTTATATTTTAGAAACATTCCTGCTACGATAAGAACAGATTGCAAGGGATCCAAACCAGAGAAAGGAAGATCTTTGCTGAAATCCTGTGAGATCATGATGGTTCTGGCTAAGACAGTGGCAGGGAAGATGGAAAGAAGTGGATTTTTTCAAGAGATGCTGAGGTAGCAGAAAAATGTGTTTTGTGGCAGGGGGTGGGAATGAGGAAGGAGGCAGGGCATCAAATCAGGTGACTGGGGCAGTTGTTAGTGCCGCTTTCTGAAAAAGGGAGAAGAGGAGGAAAATCTGCTCTGGGGCCACCTAGACCACTAATGATAAATCACCTCATCAATACAGATACATATATATCACAGAAATGACAAAATTAATACCTAGATATTAAAATTCTAGCTAAGGTTTACAGTTTGAATGATAATAATACATGTCAGTGGTCTGATACCATTTCTATATATTAGCAGATGAACAGCACAATGAAGGCTTTCAAAGTCTAGAATAAAAATTAAATTATTAATAAATAAAATTGCTTTGCCTAAAGATTAAAGGACTCCCAAACATCATAAAGATTAAATATTTAAATAAGTTATTTCAATTTCTTAACTGATGAGGCAATATCTGGTTTTTAAATTTGCATTTTAAAAAATGGTTAAAAATCATATCATCTGTGAAACTTGATTGGACCAATATTTTGGAACTCTCACTAAAAAAAAATTAATATTATACTTCATAAAAGACAACTTAAATATTAAAAATACTTAACAAATGAATATGTAACTTGGTTGTCTGTTCTGTTTCCTCAATAACAAGTCTATGTTCACTGTGAGCACAGGTTTTAGAAAAAGCTGTTTTTCTAAAGGATTACTTTCATACATCTTTCATTTGCTAAATCTCAACCTCCCAAATATCAAGGAAAAGTCAACATCGTAACAACCTGCATGGTAAGAATTCATTCAAATAAGAACCCAAAACCCGTGTTAATCACTGTGATTTAATTATGGCATCTTTCTCTTTTCCAGAATATTTATAAATTATTCTTTGTATAATCCCAAAGCACATTATTAATGCACATCAAAGGACAGTTTAGTTATAAATATTAATGACCTAGGGAAAGTAACTTTGGGCATGAAATTTCATAACACAGTTGATTTTTATCTTTAATTCCTCACATTGCTTGATTATAGATGTTTCAATTAGGCATGAGTATTGTTTTATTCTTTTTGATGGAAGGTTAGAAATTACAACATTATAATAATCAAATTTTTAAAAATACAACAGAATGCAATCCACAACAGTTACTGAAATTCCCATTTGGTTGTAAAATATGTTCTTCTATAATAATTAAGTAAAAATAAATTTAAGGGCTAAAGAACGGTTGTTTTATAATATTTACAAGAACTAATTTATATTACTGAGAGGAAGTAAGGAATTTTTTAACATAAATGTAATTAGAATCCACTGGACCCCTATTCTATCAGTCTTATAAAGACAGGTCTCTCTGATATAAATTTTTGAATAGTTATTAAGAAATTCAGTGCTTTCCTTCCATGCTTGTAGTATAAGTGTTTAAGGATATATGAAGTTCTCAAGGCACTTCATTTTCAGGTTTACATAACTAATTATCAGGGTAGCTATTTATAACTATTGTAGCTTCAAGAACTTATAACTAATTCTCAATTATTATTTTATGTGGCTTAACTCTGAACATAAAGTACACTTTAGGAAAGTCTTCCAATAAATACTGCTTAACATCTTACCATTTGAAATGCTAGGATTTCATAAAGATGTCAAAGTCTTAGAAGAGCTCTAAGAAGGCAAGAAAATGAACTAATATGTAGTAAATAGTTCAGATAAAAAATATTGCCAGATTCTGAATTCATTTCCACAAAATGATTAAAAGGTGGTTAATAACAGTAATAAGTATCTGAGATTGTTTTAAAATTGTTGAACATCTATCTGTGCATTCTTCCCATGACAGAGCAGGTGAAATGGGTAAAAGCTCACTTGAATAAGCATTCACTGAGGGCTTGCAATGTGCTAGGCACTACGCTAAACACTCTATTATATATATCTTAATCAGTCCTTATAATGAATGTAGGAAGTGGGTACTGTTACTGCGCCCATTTGAGAGATGAGTAAACCAAGACTTTGTAAGAGCAGTTTGCCCATGGTCTCTAGAACTGGTCTCTAGATGGTCATGCCTGCCTGACCCTAAAGACTACAGCTCCTCAACACCTTCCCTTTCTCTTCTCAGGTAATATGAAGTGGTGGTTACGAACGCAGACTGTGCACTCTCCCAAGTCTTCTGGTAGCCAGTTTGAAACACAAGATATGCCTTATGAATGTTAAGAAACTAGGGAATAGGCTAGATATGACCTCACAAGTTCCCTTCCAGGTCTGATCCACTCAGTGTCGAGAAACCTGAGCCTAACATCATGAATGCTCTTAACTTAAGAAGTCTACAGTAACAGAGGAAGGCTGGCAGTCAAGGGATGCAGTAGCCATTTTTTCACCTGAGTATTTCTCTTTATTCTGCTTTGCTTTACTTTGCTTAGAGCCTTCAATTGTCCCGTCTTATCTTTGTACAGCTGGATACAAGACACCGCTACCTGAGAACCAGTGAAAACAGGTCCACTTTTGCAGAAATCCACTCATCTTAAGAAGCACTAGGATTCCTCTAGCTTCACTACTGCTACCTTTTTTTCTTTCTGTCTTTGTAGAATGTTCATTAAATTTTGGAGTCAAAAAGCTGAAACAGCCTTCCGAGGTAAAAATCTGCTTAACAACCCCAACTCCAGGTAAAAATACCCTCCTCGGCATCTCTGATCAATATGTCCCAGACTATGTGAATCTTCAGGGAATGGGAGCCCAGTCAGGGTATAGAGAGGATCATGGAAACTGAGAGGACCTCTAACGGTTAGCCTCCTCATTCTAAACCATAATCTGCTTCCCTGTTATTTCTAACCTCTGCACCCAGGCAAATCTTTCTCCTTCAACTTTTAAAGACAGCAATCACATCTCTTTTCAGTCTCAAATGCTCCAACTCATCCCCGGTTCCTTCAAACATTTCTAATTTAGCATGAATAGCAAGAAACCTCACCAGTTCTGTCAATCTATACTGTCAGTGACCTTCTTAAAATGTGTTACACACCCCAGAACTCCTCAGAATGCCACAGACATCAGGGCATCCTTGGGTGGCTAATTTGGTTAAGTGTCCGACTCCTGGTTTCTGCTCAGGTCATGATCTCCCCATCCTGGATCTCCTGCATAGGGCTCTGCCCTTGGTGCAGAATCTGCTAGTCCCTCTCCCTTCCCCTCTACTCCTCCCCACGTACACTCCTCCCCACTCATTCTCATGTGCACGTGCTCTCACTCTCAATAAATAGCTAAAATCTTTAAAAAAAAAAAAAAGAAAGAAAGAAAGAAAGAAAGAAAAGAATGCCACAGACATCATCTCACGAGACTCAAGGACAATGGAGAGAATATCCTCTTATAGTCCAGAAACCATGATTACATGACTGCAACCTAAGATTCCATTGGAATGTGAGGCAGACAAATCACACTGGTCAAACATAGAGCTCACAAAGTGCTGACTATGAATTCATGTTTATGTGTTTACAGTTCCTTTACTACATTCATGATGTGCATTACCAATAATCTAAGCACCTCCTGCTCTACAGCCAAAACTTTTATTCAAAATGTATTCTCTTGTCATTTTGCCCTATACATTAGTAACTTCTTGCCTCTGTATAAACCAGAAGCTAACGTATATTGAGCTGTGCCAACCACTTACACACCTGACCTCCCAGTGTCCCCACAGGATAAGGATTCTCTCATCATCACCATTTCTTCAATGAGGAAAATAAGGCTTAGAGAGATTATCTGCACAAAGTTCATGTGTCCATCAGTAATTGTAAGTACATGGTATTCGTCAACAATATTGTTAAAGAAGCTCTCCTTCCCTCCCATAAGTACTGCAAGATAGTCCTGACACCAATGACGACTCCTTGCTGGGAACTTGGATCTCCTTGGTTTGTGAGGCTGTGGCTCTGCTCTCTGGGGGGTCTCCTGTTTAATTGCCTTTGTGTTCTGTCCTGGACAAGGAAGAAGATTATATTCATCTCTTGTCCTGGACAAGGAGGGAGACTATATTAACTTTTCCATCCAGTAAAAATAAAATCTTAAAATGTGGGTGCCGACTAAGATAGATTTCTTGGTTAGGCAAAAAGTCAATGACATGATACTTCTTATGGATTAAAACTCAATGTCTTTGTTGATTGCAACTGACCAAAGGTTTGAGAGTTTAACCATTTATGCCCAGGGCTCATGTGCTGCTTCTACCACACTGGGTTATATAATATGCAGTGATAAGAGTATTATCTCATTCTCTGCCCATACCCTCCCCTCGTCCTGGCAAACTACATTGATTATGAGCTAAAACCACATGAAATATGGCATAGAATCAATAGCATGTTACACAGTGCAGCAAGCAAGTCTTTCTTTTAGTAACAGCACCCTGATGTTCTTTCAGGGAATTCCTTCTCCTGCCTTGAGTACAGTGGGATAGGAACATTAATTAAGGGACCCAGCTGGCACTAACCATGGAGGAAGAGTGGGAGGAAGTATGACCATCGTGATCCAATTATTTGCCCCTTCCTGGAGCTTGACCCTGGAGCCTGCATTTATTCTAGCAACAACAACTTGATGAGCCCAAAGAGGAGTCCCTACTCCATGAATTCCTGGAGGGCCCTCAGCCCTTTTCCTGCTCAGAACCTAACCAGTATTCCTTCTCCTCCACATCCTTCCAACGAATGTTCTTCTTAACAGATTCAATGTCTGTTGCTTGTATCCAAACAACTTTGTCACATCTTCATCTCCACCATGCCACCTCTTAGAGATGTGGCCCATCTTAAGTAGCATCACTGGTGCTGGATCACATTTTCATCTGAGGAAAGAAAACAAAGACAAAACATCTCTGTCAGCTTTAGCGTTTTGGCCAACTAAAGTTAATACCACGTGACACTTACCAGCTGAGCACACTACTTGTGTTTTGTGTTTACTTACGCAGCTCCCTATTTTATGTTTTGTGTCTACTTATGCAGTGCACCTACCACTTCGTGGGCCTCTTGGGAAAGGACACCTCCTTTCTTCAACTTACACTCCCATGAGAGCCACCCACATTTGAATTCTGAGCTCATTGCTTACTTGTCCTTCATTCTGGAAAGGAAAGGGATGGTATGAGGGAAGAAAAGTGTAAGGCATATTCCATTGTAAGTAAAAGGGGAAGTTAAAAAAACAAACAAACAAAAAACCTTACTCACAGAGCAGAAATAGAAAGTAAGAAGACCGTATTTCCACTGGATGATTTAATTCTATTTCACACTGCCTAAAGTTACTAAGTATGTCCAGAAAGGGGCACCTGGGTGGCTCAGTCAGTTAAGCTACCAACTCTTAATTTCAGCTCAGGTCATGATGTCAAGATCGTAGGTTCGAGCCCCCCAGGCTCCACAGGGAGTCTCCTTGCAATTCTCTCTCTCTCTCTTTCCACCCTCCCCCCTTGTACTTGCTCTCTAGCTCACACTCTCTCTCAAATAAATATATACAACATGGATGGAACTAGAGCATATCATGCTTAGGGAAATAAGTCAAGCAGAGAAAGACAACTATCATATGATCTCCCTGATATGAGGAAGTGGTGATGCAACATGGGGGCTTAAGTGGGTAGGAGAAGAATCAATGAAACAAGATGGGATTGGGAGGGAGACAAACCATAAGTGACTCTTAATCTCACAAAACAAACTGAGGGTTGCTGGGGGGAGGGGGTTTGGGAGAAGGGGGTGGGATTATGGACATTAGGGAGGGTATGTGCTTTGGTGAGTGCTGTGAAGTGTGTAAACCTGGTGATTCACAGACCTGTACCCCTGGGGATAAAAATAAATGTTTATAAAAAATAAAAAATTTAAAAAAAAAAAATAGGTCTAGGCAGGATTTTTTTTCTCTCAAGATAACCACCGCCTAAGTATGAAGCCCAAACAAATCTCTAAGAACAGCCTTCTAGTGGCCGTCTCATTGCCATCTACCTCTGAGTTAGCAGGGACTTCATCCTAAATTCATGCCAAGTGAAACAATTTGTGCTGGGTTTCTTAGCCAGAGGCCAGGAAGTCCCAAAGAAGCGAGAATCTAGCAGCACCGTACACCTTATTTTGTGTGTGTCAGAATGTTTATATTCATTTGGTGCTGTTTCGTTCCTGCCGGAGAAGTGTCAAAGTCAAAAATTGATTTTATTGATTCAGTGTGATCTGTTTTTCATCTTTTCCCTCAAATCCTGAAACACCTACTATCAGTTTATATCTCTACTGCCGCATATGGGAAACTCTGGCCATTTATGGAATGCAAGGAAGCCATAACCACAATCTTATAAAATAAGTCTCATTTTTAACTACTTGAATATTTTTCTGCCTCATTCATGTACCTCCTGCAGAAATACGGCATAAACGTATTGCATTATAGTAAGGCAATTAATAACACTTGCGGCCAACAAAAGATGTAGTATGATGTTATGCTTCTTTCACTTCTAACACATTAAATTTAAAGTGTAGAAAATGAACTATGGTTGTCGTTTTATCTTTATACGACCAAAGAAACCCATAAAGATACAGAATGACAGCATCTGAAAAAGAGTTCGCATTCCCAAACCTACCTGTCATTTCAAACGGCAGATGGAACGTAGAATCAGACTAGAATGGAAGCCAGCAGACAGAAGAAAGAAATTGGAAGGAAAATCTGATATCTCTCATTTCTTTAAAAAGAATGGTTTTAATATTGTATGCTCCCATTTTCATTATAAAGGAAATTAGAACAATGTGACTTGACACACCAAAAAGGGAGGAAAGGGGAAATCAGGGGAGGGGGGCGGAGAAGTGACTGGAAAGAAAATCGGGAAAGATATTTCCCAGAAATTCCCTGAAACAAAAGATGAAAAGACGGCCCTCTTAGCAGCTGGTGCTGTTGCCACATGAACTGCTATGATTAGCATAGGTATTTACTTACGCCTCATTTTTTAACTGTCTTGGCCTACAATACTTTCCATTTTAGAGAATTGGAATAAAGTCTGAGGTTGGAACACATCAAGAGACACAGCACATTGTGTATCCTTTTCCATTATATCATTAAAAATTATAGAGACTAGCAGCTGCTCAGTCTTTTCTCCAAGACAGGAACTATTACAGCTAAAACCTGCAAACAAACAACTACAAAAAAAAAAAAAAGAGCGAGCGAGTGAGAGAGAGAGAGAGAGATTCTCACAGCAAAAGAGAAAATATTTAGTGAGAATTTGGGCTCCACGGATCAAAATTCCTCTCCTGATTGGTTTGGGGTTTTGTTGTTGTTGTTGTTGTTTTGGTTTGGTTTTGGTTTGGGTTTTTTGTTTGTTTGTTTTTAGAAAATAGGAAACATCACATGGAATAGCTGGATACATTTTGGAGAACATATGGTGGTTCTTGGAAAAATAATCATCTTTTACCCTTGCTCATTTCTTTCTAATGAGCACCCTCCTCATCTATATTCTGACCATGGGCATCAATTCACTTCTCTTTCTCTCTTCCAGAGTGCATAACATTTTTTTAGAAGTTATAGTCTAATTATTGTAGCAAACCTAATTCAATATTCTATATCAAAATATGTACTATACTAAACAGAGTTGAAATGTTCATGTTTTACAGCTTGGCTTCCTTTAACTATTCAGTAACTAAACCCATTAAAAAAAAAAAAAAAAGGCAATTTTAGTGACTCTTTGCATTTTATATTCCCTTCTTTTACCAGTTGTCATTTTATTCAACACTCTGATTACTCCATAAAATCGAAGTTATTTCCAAATGTATTTTTCCACCTAAAAAAAATATAAAGTGTGTAATACAACTTTCTAAGTTTAGAGATACATAAAAACACATTAACAAGACCATGGAGCCCATAGTAAAAGGCCTGGACTTTGGAGTTGAACAGAACTGGTATCAGATTGAAGCTCCACCGCTTACAAAAACTAGGTGACAAGTCAGTAAGCTACGCCAAGACTTTCTCGGTTAATAATTAAAATAGGCAGGATAATACTTCTATTATCCAGGAGGTGTTGTAAGCAAAGCGTAAATGAGAAAATGGAATAACCTGCTTCATATGGTGCCTAGCACAAAGCAAGTGCTCAAGAAAAGGCAACAGTGGGGACGGTTGTGGCAGAGCAGAACTCCCGTGGAGTCCTACCCAAGACTCTGTACCTGCTTCTGTCCCCGGCCTCACCATTGCCTGGGAATGCAGCCTTAGCTTGCTCATGTGCAGAATAAAAGGGAGAGGGACTGACATTCAGTGGATGTTTCATAAACGCTGATTACACTCTAGTACACTGTTTTGTGCCATCTCCTCCCCTGGCCACTCTCCCTTGGGCTTTTCCCAGGGCCAGCTCCACCATTATTTTGAGATCTCGGTTCCATGTCACCTCCAAGAGGCCTTCCTTGACCACCCTGTGTTACATAGCTGCCTTCTACCACCTCCTCACAATGCACACCCACGCTTTTTCAAATCACCATGAGTTTTTTTTCCTTCATCATGCCTTTTCATCATCCGCTTCCTTTTTCATCATCTGCTTCCTTGGTTGACCAACTTCATGAGAACAGGTATCTTTTTTGCTTTGTCACCATTTTGTTGCCAATGCTAAAACAGTGTCTGGCACAGGGTAGCTGCTCAATAAATATTTATTGAATGAATAAATATCATACCCAGAAATTAGTGCACATGTCCACAGCATATCTCCACACTTTTATTCAGAATAGCCAAAACCCCGAAGCAACCCAAATGCCCATCAACAGGTGAATGGGTAAACAAACTGTTGGGATTTGGAAGCGTTAGAGTACTTACTATTCTAAGCAGGAAAGAACTGGAGCCTCTTAATTGATATACAGAACACACATTAGTGAACTCCTTCCCTTCATTCTGCATGCTTTCATGAATGCATTTCTAGAATGTCCTTCTACATTACAAAATTATGGGCTTGATGGAGCCTCAGCAGCATTGCTCCAGTCCTCTTGTCAGCCTGCATGGCATGCCCATGCCCCAAGTTACACAACTATTCCCAGAGCCAAGTCAAGAACTCAAGCTTCCTGACTCCTAATTCACTGCTCTTTATACTCCTCCCTGTGCTGCTCCATGAGGCAGCACAACACAGTAAAGAAAGCTCTGGAATCAAACCTTGGTTCCACCATTGACCAGCTGTGTGATCTCTGTGTGCCCTCAACCTCTCGTGGTTTGTGTAACTCTGTTTGCATTACAGAGACACAATAGTGCCCACCTCGAAGATTCTCTGTAAAGGGAAGTAAAGATAATACAAGAGAGAGTGGCACAGTAATCATTCAGTGTGCTGTATCTTTTAAAATAAAACTCTATTTGATATTAAGTAAGATGGAGCTGAGTCACAGCTAATTCATGAAAGTCGGTTGCATCCTCAGACCAGAAAATTCCTCCACATTCCACTTGAAAATGGAATGTGTTTAAATATCAGTTTTTGTTTCCAAGGAAATGTCCCTGCTGCTTTTAAAAGCAAATGGTATTAAGGAGGGCACGTGGAGCCTGGAGCCTTGGGTGTGGTGCATAAACAATGAATCTTGGACCACTGAAAAAATAAAATGTTTTAAAACAAATAAATAAAAGCAAATGTCTTTGAATATGTTAGTAAACAGATTTCAACTGAAAGGGTTGGTTTATTTCTCTCACAAAGTAACATATTTGCATTTTAAATGTCCTACTGCATTACCTACAGATATTTGGTACTTTGAAAGTTGTTGAAATTTCTAGTACCCTTATTTCTGTACAAAGGTAAATGGTCACATTTTATACAAAACCACTGGAATTTTAATTTTATATTTTTATCAAGATATTTGAGCTTAAATGTTTCAAAAACTGAAGGCTGTTTGGTTGAGATAAATATGGTGGTTGAGATAAATACGCAGGGAATGGGAAAACACCTCAAAAGAGCTGCCCAAATAAAGCAGCTAGTATATACATAACTGTCATCCAAAACCATAAGAGCATGTTGAGGGCAGTGTCTCCCCTCACCAAATGCAGTTTTCCATAAAATCAGACTCTAGGACGCCTGGGTGGCTCAGTTGGTTAAGCGGCTTCCTTCAGCTCAGGTCATGATCCCAACGTCCTGGGATCAAGTCCCACATCCGGCTCCTTCCTCATCAGGGAGCCTGCTTCTCTCTCTGTCTCTTCCTGCCACTCTGTCTGCATGTGCTTACTCTCTCTCTCTCTCTCTGACAAATAAATAAATAAAATCTTTAAAAAAAAAAAATCAGACTCCATACATGGTCCCATCTCTTTGCCTTTGCAAACTGTGGAATTGCCTTATTTTTACTAAACAATACCCAAAGCTGATTGGCACTCGGGCTTTCATTACTATGTGACCCCTTTGGACCCTCTAACAGGATGTGGAAGAGGACAGTCAGAATCCCTGCCAGTAAGCCTAAAGCACATCACCAGCAGGTGTGGTCCTGTGAATGAGCCACGTCAGGACATTAACACCAAGGGTTCTTCTTGTCAGAGGACGATCTGATAGTGGTGAAGGCTTTATATTTCTCTGTTGTTTCTGAAAGGAAATAGGAAATATACTATTTAGATTCTAAGGCAACTAAAATAGAGGCACTTTGTGGCAGATGGGATTTTTATGAGCTGTTTGTCACCATATACCAGTCTTGTTAAGAAGCAATCGTTTTCTGCTTCATTACACTAAGATAGCTCTGTTTAGGGTTCCACTCAGCTGTGAAATGATTTTAAAACTTCTGTAAGGAGTAGAGATAGGTTTTTTTTTATATAATAAAAGATTGTTAACAAAAAATGTACTGAAACACACAAAAAAGTGGTCAAACGCACTATTTTTTGTGTCGGGGAAGTGGAGATATGCTGAATCTCCTACTTGTGCTTTATCTGCTCATTTATACCAACAGAGAAAACTGCATAACACTTTTATTTCTCTGCCTAAGAAAGGTAAGAGTTCCTTTTATGTTTTTACGTCGTCTTCGTGGCATATAGCATACAAATAGGAAAGGATGAGTACTAGAGTGAGGGGCAATTTCAGCTTAAAATATGTGAAAAGAAACACAAATTTAGCAAATGCAAGAAATACATTTTTAATGACTTTACTTTCCTCGAAACTAATCTACTTTTCCTAGATTTCATAGTTGCTTTTCATATTTGACCATGTTTTTAAAGGCTCGGCACTGGGGGCAGGAGAAGCCTAAATATGTTATTTTAAAGATTATAAATGTATCGTGTCATGTTTCCCAGCTCTCATCCTCCCCATTCAATGCAAGTCATGGGATTCAGGAGGGCTTGGATCAAATCCCGGCCCCGGCACTTACTTATGTGACCTTAGGTACATTAATTAAGCTTTCTGAGCATCGTTTTTCTCATCTAGAAAAAGGTGATTAGTAACATGAAACTTGCAATATCTGTTACCCCTTGCCTCAGGAATGTTTGTAACAAATAACCCGTAAAACCTCAATGGCAAATATTAAGAATCATTTATTTAGCTCATAGTTCTTCAGGGTTCTGTTGACTTAGGCTGAGCTCAATCAGGCTTAGCTGAGCATAATCATGTGCCTGAAATGTGGCTGGCCTCTTCACTTCCACGAGCTGGCTTTGCCTGGTCTTGGTTTGCTGCGGGCCAATCTAGGATGGCCTCAGTTTATACAATTGGGGCAATTCTGGCCTGCTTCATGTGTCTCCCATCCTCCAGTCCTCTAACCTGGGCTCATTCTCATGACAATGCAAAAGTAGCTAGGAGCAAACAAATCCATTTGCACAAGAGTTTTTCAAGCCCCTGCTTATATCACATATGCTCGTCTTCAACTGCCCAAAACAAGCCACATGGTCTGGAATGGAGTCGGGTGGGAGAGTGCAACACAGTTGCAGGGCAAAATGTGAAGAATTGGGCCATTAACACCATCCATCTGCACACTTGCTGAGTTTGTAGAGACGGAGCTATCTTGTGAATGTCTATGAAGCCACTAGGATAGCACTTGGCATCCAGTGGGCACGGGGTGAGTATTAGTTTCCTTCCCTCCTAAATGTACCCAGTCGCTTTAGGCCCCACCTCAATGAGTCCCCGAAGATTTTTATTTGTCTGTTGAAAAGGCCAAATGAAAGTAGAAGTTATTATATAAAGAACTTGTAGTTTTCTCTCCCTCTTGAATCAGGATACTCGCTTTCAGGGAGGTAAGAAACCATGTGACACATCCTCATTAAATATTGTGTGCAAAGATCAGAAAACTGAAATATGATTTTATACTGAAATACGTGCAGATATGCTATTGAGTGCTTTGGGCTCCAGTGGAAAGGGGGTGGCACATAATAGGGTCTCTGTGCTTCACTCTTTGGAGAAAGAGTCCTTCAGAGGACAAGTCTGACAACCTACAGGGAGGAGCTTTTAAGTAGGAACTTGTTCCGTAGGGGCAGATGTTCCTTATGCATGCTGCTTCTGAAACTTTCCCCCCAAATCTCAGGCTTTAACCTCAGTAAAAGGGGCTCTGAAACAAAGACAAATAATAACAGAAGGAGAGAACACCCATATTTATCTCGCAAGCAAATGCAGTTTGGTTACACCAGGGTAGGATTCTGGAAAGAGCCTAGTTAGGGGAAAGCAGGGAATGCTTTTTGTCTCAGAAGTAGAAGGAAGCTCAGCAAAGAAGAGACAATGGATCCCCTAGTCCTAGGTGCTTCTGCGGGAGATTCTGCAAACCCCAAGAAGCTAGAGAATAAAGTCCCCATCCCATTTCACATACACTGCTCAGCAGATCCAGACCCTCCACCCTGGGAGTTTAATGCTGGGGCCTCAAATGCTCCCACGTATGGATCAAAGAAGTCCATCAAGGTAGACATGAGGAGCAAGAGCTAGCAATTCCAGAGACAATCCCAACCCAAAGCAGTCCCTCCCCACTCACCCCTCCATCCCCTTTAAGACCCTCTTCTATCATTAACATATTTCTAAATTTTGAATTCTCCACAATATCCCTTGCTAGACTCAATGACGTAAATATTTTTCTTCACAATCTTTAAGAAAAATAGGTGCACCAGGAAAAAGCCAAATAAGCTCGCCTATGCTTTGCCAGAATGCCAAAGTTGCTAACTCCAAAGCTAGAATAAAAGAACAAAATAAACCTGAGGAAAGTAGAAGGAAGGGATTAAAGGGTAAAAGCATAATCAAATTAGAAAACCGGAAGATAATAAAATTTATATATAAATCTAAAATTACTCATGGAAAAGACAAGTGAAATAGAAGAATGAATATAATCATGAAGGAAATCCAGCTTGTTGTCTATACTAATGAATCCTGTTCATCATGCATTAGCAGGTGTCAAAAGACACCAAAAGAATATTGGCTCAAATGTCCCAGAAGAGAAACATAACTTAAGGAACAAAAGAACTTTATTATTTATTATTAGCAAATGTATAATTAGTATCCTCATAGACATTAGTATTCTCAACAGATTATGAAGACAAAGGAACAATCAAGAACACGAAACGGTTCTTGGAGATGAAAAAAGCAATTGCCAAAATAAAAAATTTAAGATGTATAGCATGGTCTGATTTTATTAGTAATACATATGTTTGCATATAGGAAGGTCTGAAGTTTATAACCCAGATCGTTGACAGAAAATTGCCTTGGATTCACTACATCTGTATCACGAGGATACAGATGTAGTTAAACGAAGGGGCACCTGCTCCCAAATGTTCATAGCAGCAATGTCCACAATAGCCAAAGTGAAAGGAGCCAAGATGTCCTTTACAGATAAATGGGTAAAAAAAGATATATACATATACATATATGTATATGCATATGTATATATACACATACACACATATACATACAGACATACACACACAATAGAATATTACTCAGCCATCAGAAAGGATGAGTACCTACCATTTACATTGACATGGATGGAACCAGAGGGGATTATGCTCAGTGAAATAAGTCAATCAGAGAAAGACAATCATCATATAGTTTCAGTCATATGTGGAATATAAGGAAGAGGGCAGAGGATCATGGGGGAAGGGAGGGAAAACTGAATGAGAAGAAATCAGAGAGGGAAACAAACACTGAGAGACTCTTAACTCCAGGAAAGAAATTGAGGGTGGCAGAAGGGGAAGTGGGTGGGGGGATGGGGTAACTGGGAGATGGGCGTTAAGGAGGGTGCTTGATGTGATGAGCACTGGGTGTTATACATCACTGAGGAATCACTGAACACTACATCTGAAACTAATGACGTACTATAGGTTGGCTAATTGAATTGAAAGAAAAAAATTTTAAGACAAAAGAAAAGAAAGAAAAAAAAGAAAAAGAAAAAGAAAATTGCCTTGGAGAGCTGGAATAGGATAGGTGGCCTGAGCAGGGGGTAAACTTTCACCACTTAGTGTAGTGCTTTAGAACAGAGATTCCACAAGGGGATTCAGATTCAGAGGCACAAACTTCCAGGTATAAAGTAAATAAGTCACAGAGGTAAAATGTACAGCATAGGGAATATAGTCAATAATACTGTAATAATGTTGCATGGTGACAGACGGTGACCATACTTACGGTGGTGAGTACTGAGTAATGTCTACTACTGTTGAATAAACCTGTTGTACCCCTGAAGTTAATACATTGTGTGTTATACTCGAAATAAGTAAATAAAAACACACTCACACACATAGATTCCACAGCAAACTGTCATGGTTCCCATCCAGAGATGTCACGTCACTTGCTGTGTATTTTTCAACATGTTACTTAATTTTTCTGTGTCTCTATTGCCTCATGCATAAATATGGGACTATTCATACTATGTAATATGAATGTTGCTACTACTACACACACATCATTAAATATTATTCAGCCATAAAAAAGGAAGGAAATTCCGCCATTTGTGACATGATTGGAACTTGAAAACACTACGCTAAGTGAAATGCAGACAGAGAAAGACAAGTACTTCATTATCTTACTTACATATGGAATCTAAATTTGCCAGGCTCTTAGAAACAGACTAGAGTGGTGTTACCAGGAGTTAGGGGTTGGGGAAATAGGGAAATGTTGGTCAAGGAGTACAAACTCCCAGTTATCAGATGAATAAGTTCTGAGGATCCAATGCATAGCACGGTGATTATAGTTAATAATACTGTATTATATACTTGAGAGTTGTTAAGAGAATAGAAATTAAATGCTCTCACCACATAAACACATGTGAATTCTGTGACTGATAGAGGTATTAGCTAATGTTATGGCGGTAATCAGTATGCAATATATGGGTATATCAAATCAACTCATTGTAAATCTGAAACTTATACAATGTTGTTTGTTAATTATATCTCAATAAACTGGATGGTGGGAGGAGTACAGCTCTCAAGCACATTAATTTATATGGCTCTGTTATACATCCTTAAATTTTTTTAATTCTTAATTTTTTATTTTCTTTTCCATTCTGTGTCCTTCAGTGAATCTTCGCCAGAGTGGACAAAGGAAAGAGATCGTTTGTCTTTACCCCTTTTTACTAAAAGATTAAGGGAAGAGAATAAATAATATTTCCTTCATGTGTGTCAGAAAGAAACAGAGAGAAATCTAGCTGCCAGAATCCTAACTCCAGCTTTTAGTTCCTTCGAAACCACAGAAATGATGCCTCTACAGAAACCGCAGGTTTCTGAAACTTGGTTTAAACTCTTGGCCGAATGGAGTCTGAAGGCTCATCCATAGGTGCCCTTCTTTCAGACCATTATTACACAGATGCAAATTTACACCAAGTCCATGTGTGCTACCAGAGATTCTCCTCACTCTATGCAAGGTCCTGGCTCTGGGTAGTTGTGATTACATAAATCAAGCACATTTGAAGTCTGCCAGGGGAGTTGGTATTTAAAATAATAATTTGGTGCATTTTTTTGGAAAGCAAATTATTAACTCTACCTTTTTTTGGTTTGCAAAACCAGATTTTGATATGGGACATGTTTAAAGTAGGATAAATCTATAATTCTGTTTATAAAGTGTGTAATCTTCTGGGACTTCAAGCATCAATACTCATGAATCATGCCTTGGATTAAGAAAATGCAATTTTACAAGCTTAACTAAGGTCAGAGATGGTGGCCTGGTGTTCACCTGGAATAGGTGAATTCTATTCTAGAGACTCTCAAGGGCCATAGGAAACTGCAGACATTCCTGTTTCCGTGCTTCACGCACCTGAAACCAAATCCCGTCACAAGGAATTTACCTCTCTTTGGTCAGACCCTAACAAATTCTTGTTTTTTAAAAACTGGCTCCAGGGTGCCCAAGTGGCTCCATCAGTTAAGTCTGCCTTTGGCTTGGGTCCTGATTCCAGGGTCCTGGGATCCAGTGTCAGGCTCCCTGCTCGACAGGAAGTCTGCTTCTCCCTCTCCCTCTGCCCCTCCCCCTACTCATGCTCGCTCACGCTCTCTCTCTCTCTGCCAAATAAATAAATAAAATCTTTAAAAAAATAAAATAAAAACTCGGTTCCCTTACTACCCCTGTATTTCTGTTTTCAATTATTAAAGAAAGACAAGTATTTTATTAAAACCCTAACTCCTCTCATTAAATAAACACACACACCCCAGAAAAAAAAACAAAAAACTATGCCTACTCTTTACTAGGCACAAAGCATTTTTTTTTTAAGATTTTATTTATTTATTTGACAGAGATCATAAGTAGGCAGAGAAGCAGGCAGAAAGAGACCAGGAAGAGGGCTCCCAGCTAAGCAGAAAGCCTGATGCAGGACTCTGATCCCAGGTGATCATGACCTGAGCCAAAGGCGGAGGCTTTAACCCACTGAGCCACCCAGGCGCCCCTGGCACAAAGCATTTTCAATACCTGTCAGTCTGAGGGTTAGGTCCAAGGCTGAACTATAGAAATATATCATATGTATGTGTACCACATCCTTTAAATTATAACACAAAAACATTTGCTTAACTGAGAAGTCCTAGTCAATGCAATTCAATATTTTAATTCACTGTAATAACCATGTTTTGAAAGCTAGTCTGAGCTGGAAAGACCAATAGAAGAGAAATTTCAGTAAAGCAAAGGGCACCAAGGTGGCAATGGAGAAAAGAAGTAAAAATATTATATATCTTATAAAGGCAGAAGAAGACAACTCTCCAGTGGTCTAAAAAAACCCCTTCCATTGTGTCCAGTGCTTTATGACCCCCCCCCCACGCCAAACATCTATGGATACAGTTATAGGAAAAAGAAATGTCATTAGATCTCTTTGTATTGTGTGTATCGTGACTTTTTAAATGAAATTAACTATAGCTAGTTTTACATGAAAAAAAAAATTTAAACTTCAGAAATCAGATTGGCTTAAAACCTCTATTTGTGCCATGACAAACGATGCCTTTGTGAGCTGACCTTGATTTTGAATGTTGCCTTAAAAAATTCATTACGGGAAGGAGAGGACCTGAAGGAATTCCTTCCAATGTATTAATAGCTCTCACCAAGACAATTAGGTCATGGCTGAATCGAGTCAGAAGCACCTCCGTCTCCAGAATATATTGAATTTTTAGAAGAGTTTTTCAGTTGTACATGTGGTAGAACACCTTTAAATGCAAAGTTTGACTCACCCTTAGACACGGGGCTCTTTGGGACCTTTCAGAGAGTCAGGGGGCCAGAAACAAGTTCTTTTGCTAAGGATCTCTGCTAAGCCCTTCAGGTGGGGAATGACATGGCCATGAGTATTTTAGGAAATAATTCAAGTGACAACGTAGCGATAATGAGGTTCTGAACTAGGACAATATCCATGGGAATGGCAAAAAAAGGAATGAGTCAAGAAATCTTGAACAGGCAAAATGAATGTGGTTTCTTAACTAACTGGATACAAGAAGTAAGGGCCGTAACAACAAAATGTCTAGGTTGTGCGAATAAAGGGGAAGGTAGGATCAGGAAGTTTAAGATCCAGAACAAAGGAGAAGGAAAGTCAGACCTAGGGAAAGGGATGAATTCCATATGGACATATTGAGTTTAAAAAACTTTTAGGACATACAACACACCAGTTGGAAATACAGATCTGAAGTTCAAGAAAGAGAAAATGTCCTGAAGAATAAGATCTAGGGCATGCCATCAAGTTCAACCCAGGGAAGAAGACAAGATCCCCTGAGGGAAAGAGTAGGGACAAGAACTCAGAACAGAAGTTTGAAAGCGGCTAACTGCCATGAGCAGGCAGAAGATAAGCCACCCATGCAGGCGTTCACTCAACGGTTCAAATTAAACAACTCATCCCTTCTACTTTACAGAGAGAATTGGGGTGGGGGGGTGCGAGTGAGGGAGGAGATGCTACCTGTTCTACTCTAAGAACCATGTTAAGGTGTAAAGGGGGCTGCTTTCCCAAACAGCCAAATGTGAACGGCCCCAGCGAATGCGACCGGCCTCGTAGGGGGCTGTGTCAGAAGACTCGAGATACAGGATCGACTGGACACAACTTAAAAGTCCAAGCGTGAAGAAAGGGGGTGAAGTCAGTGCACTGTGACACAGCCCCACACGCCCCTCAGTCAGGATTCTACCACCACTTCTCCCTCACTTCTCTCACTCCAGATTCTTCTTCCAAATGTCAACAAAACTTGGGTTAAAACCCCGGGCATCTTTCAAGTAACAGGGTTATTAACCTGTTTGGGACAGTAAAGTTATTCAAGTAAAGGACCAAGGTTTCCTGTAGTAAATGTCCATGTAATACACACAGAAACACACCCTTCTGCAAAGGTGCCCACAGCTTCCTTCTTGGCCTAATGGAAGTTTCTGGACTTTCATAATGCCACTGTCCCCCCCTGACAAAGCTCCCTTCTCTCTCTTCTCCATCGCCATGGCTCAGCTGTGACACACCTCGTGCTTTTTTGTTTCTCTGCGTACCTGAATGGCCATCTCTTCGCACTAAGCTGCTCTGTGCTTACCTCTGGCTCCCTGTCTCTCCAGTCATGCTCAGATCCTGTTCTTGGTCCTCCTTCCACACTTAGGGTGACCCTAAAAAGCACATGACATCGTAGTGCACTGTTAACACATGTGAAACCTTCCCTAATAAGCCAGCCCATGTCTGTCAGGCAAGGTACTCCCCCTCTACTAGCTGCAAGGAGGGCATACAGCGTAGTTCGCGGTGACATAAATTCCTGGATTAAAAATTCAGAGTGCCATTGTGGTTCAAGGCAAGGGAACTCCAAGAATATATTAGAAATAAGTAGCCTTCAGAGAGTCATATTGCTCTGAAGACATACATAATTTCCCGAAGTAAAACCTCCTTTTTTATGAGCTAAAACATAAATTCCCATTTTTGCCAATTGTTCAGGATTATTGGGTCAGAATAACTACTTTAAGTAAACATTCATAATGTTTCCATTATTTTCTGTGTGAAGAGCTGTTCTGATTCAAATATATGCCCTATAAGTTTGCAAAGCATTGTTTTTATCATCACTGTACTTGTGTTTTTACTACAAAAGCTCATTGTTGTTGATCTATCATATTTTTCTTGCCATCAAATTATTTCCTACATCTATCTAATCCTTTTGCCCTCTGTATAATATTTCAATTTAAAAAGGAATATCAATATGTTGTCTCTTGTGCTCAGAATAGTTTTCAAGTGAAAAAATCTAATGGCACATTCAATCACCCTATTATTGTTATCAGTATATCTTGATACAATGGTAAATGTCTGAGAAAGCCAAAGTCCTGAGCAAAAAAAAGTGAGGTCATCCACAGGGGATACATATATAGTGATTATTACTGGGTTCATGTTTTCAATTTGATCGCTCCCTATGACCCATTTGCCCTTAGGATATGACTGTTGCAACAAAATTATTTCACTTATACTCCCGTTAATGGGAACTATAATTCCAGTCAGCAGCCCCTTGTGTTACAAAAGACTATACCTCCTACCAATCATTCACTGGGTTTAGATATGCATTATAATTCAAATAAAGTGTCTCTTGTAAGGTAATGGAGCATGTGAGCCTTTTATGATAAACTATAATTTGGGGGTACATAATACGATTGTTCCGTCATTTGGTATTTTCAGAGGTAAATATATGAGAATATCCTGCTCTCTGAATTTCATACAACAGGCCCTAGTAACACATTCTTTTGTTTTCTTAAGAGTGATTTAGAAGTGTTACAAATGTCTGCTATATCCAAGAAAGAACTTTTTTTTTTTTTTTTTTTTTTTTGAGAGATAGAGAGGGTGCAAGAGGCAGGGGAAGGAGAGGCGAAGAGAGAGAGCGCCTCGTAAGCAGCTTCCACAGCCTGGAGTGGAGAAGCCTAACACAGAACTCAATCTCACAACCCTGAGATTATGATCTGAGCCAAAATCCAGAGTCAGGTGCTTTTTATTTATTTTTTTTTTTTTAAGAGTCAGGCGCTTAACCAACTGAGTCACCCAGGTGCCCCAAGAAAGAACATTTTAATAATCTCCTTAATCTCCCTTAAATCTCTCTGGCATAATGTTCATCAGAATTCTTCTTTACCACAAGCTAAACTAAATAGGTCCCCAAGAGAAGTCTGTGTAATTCTCTATTTTCTTATTTCTCTATTTACTTTGCTTCTACAACACAAACGCTGGGATTAGGGCTGAGTGAAATAGGACACCTTTGAAGAGGCTTTCCTGTCATCTCCGTCCATCTGTCAGAACTAGGACACCATTCTTTCAGTCTTGTGTCCAAAAGACAAACAGGATTCAGGGCCCCCACATCCAAGACCATTTCTCTCGCATGGCTACCACGTGGCAGCTACTTCCTTCAGCGCCATGGCCAGTCTGCCTCCTTATTTTCCCAGAGACACATGCAAAAGGACATTCCAAGAAAATGGTCTTGTCCCTGAACTTTACTCCCTCCAGCCCTGCTGGACTGGACCAGGCCAGCTATGTACCTCAGACCGGTCTGGGTGACAGCCAGCCTTTTCCTCTCTTCCATTTGGGCCCCACTGTGGTCCTGCTTCTTGCCTAGGGTGCTACCAGCTTAGAGGAACTCCAGGCACCAGATTCCTAAGACAAAAACAAACAGAAATACAGATCACCAAATGCCTTTAAAAGAGCCCCTCATATCTGGAGTAAGGGCCATGTTAGACCATGAGGATTCTGAGAATCATTTGGCCAAGTCTGAATTCTGTAGGACCAACATTCAGAAAAGGGAGAAATGAGAAAACTGTTAGCCATGGGCACAGGCTAAAGCTGCTGTCCACAGGGAGAAAGAGTGTGAGCAGGCTGGAGCCCTACAGGCACAAGCTTATTGTCCACATGCTGTCAAGAAGGGTAAACTGTAAGCAGGCTATAACCCAAAGAACTGAGGGAGAGGAAGAGTCAAACCAGACCTAGAAGTTGTTGGAGTCCCTGAGTCCAAGGAAGGCCTCTTTGAAAGCTCATGCCTGATTAGGTCAGGCCCACCCAAGATCATCTTTTGATTAACTTAAAGTCAACTGACTAGGGACTTTCCCTGGCAAAATCCTTTTATTGTAACACCTAAATTAGTGTTTGATTGAGTAGTTCAGCCCAACCAAGTGAACACATCAAGAAGCCATCATACCCACCATCCCCTAAAAATAATTGGGAAACTCTGCTAGTCTGTATTTATTCAATACACAAGCACCTTCTATTTGCAGAACCCTGTGATGTGCACTAGAGGAAAGTGACTTTATTGCATGGAATACCTACAAAAAGGAGTGAAAAGTGATGCACCAGCATACCTAATGAATAAGAATTAATGACAAGAAGGATTTACAACTAAGATATAGAATTTTAAAATTATTTTCAGAACCAGCACAAAAAGAAAACTGGCTTCTATTTAAAAAAAAATAGAAAAAGACATTTGTATTGATATATTATCAAAGTCATATTAATATTAATGTGTAATAACATTCTCAGTGTATAGACCATGACTTAGTCGATTTTCTCAGTGAAGCTTTCTCAACTTCTAAAAATGTATAAAGACATAAAATATGTTAAAGAGAAAATTATACTTAAGAGTTCCTGAGAGGAGCCACTTCAATTCCAGACTATAAAAATTAAATTTCATTCTCAGCAAAAATGTATATTATAAAAACAACATGTCTGTCACTGTTGTTTTGGTTATACTCGAGAGAATGAAAGATAATGCAAAAATATACTACAGAGACAACAAAAAGAGGAAACAAAGTCGTGAAGATTTTGTATATATTTTGTTATGAGACTTGTCACAATCCTGAACACTGAGCCTTGTGTTCAGAGGTGTAACCTGCATAAAACCAGGCTTCCTGGAGTCTGGGCTTCCTGGAGCGCAGCCTGAGCACTGTGACACACCCAAATTCTGCTCTCACTTCTCCTTATGCTCTCCCCCTCCCCACATTTATTTTATTCTTTCATATTCTCTCCACCACCACCCCACCACCACCCCACCCCCACCCCGCCTCTGGCTGTGAATATCCTTGTCCTCCCCTCTCTTCTCTTTTCTAATATAAAGTAATCTGGCCTATTCCTGGCTTCTGCCCCCCACCCACACCTCATTCAGCACAACAGAAGCCCTGTCTCAGGCCAAGAGAACAAAAGATCTTTCCTCCATGGAAGGTAAAGGAAGCATACAGTTGCAAATACCCATTATTTTATATAATTTTTTCCGGACAGAGCAGTAAATCTCCAATGCATTTGCAAGTAATGAATCAGAACTAGTTCTTTCATTTCTCAGACATAAAAAAAAAAAAAGTCAGAAAAAGAGATTAAATATACTCATCCCAGGTGTCATACTGAAATTTTAAAAAAATGTTGTATTTGTTCATTTGCTGAACTGCTCTTAAGATTTTTATCTCTCTAGATGAAATGCAAGTTATTTGGCTTCAAAAAAGATAAAGGTTTATTCTTTATATGATTATTTTTAAAGTAATAGAAAAGGAATCTTACAGTCTGGAATGGTTTTGAGACAGGAAAAAAAAAAAAAAAAACACAAGAGTTGATGCCCAGCATTATCCGTGCCTGAGATGGAAACCAGATTTGTTACAGCTGACTCTCGATTATTCCAGGAGCTGACTGGGCAATTTGTGAATTAAGCAGAGTCTCTGCTTCTCCTTATGCCTCCCGCTGCTGGGCACTTGGCCATTCCCTGCAGGTCAGGACTTCTGTGGGAAAGTGAACAGGGACTAGAGAAGCCAACGCTCCAGTCAATCCATTCTGCTCCCCTGCTACTTGCTAAAAAGCTTTGTGTGAAATGCTAAAATAATATATATATTTATATATTTATATATATTAGATGTGTAGTTTTGGGAGGAGTATTTCAATTACCTTGCTATTCCTAACCCTCGTTATTTTCCATATTTAAGACTAGGCTTCATATTCAGGCATGCAATTTAATCATTCAATTTCATTATCCAGGCTGAATTAACAGAAAAAAAAATGTACAGTGATAACACAAGCTAAGATTCAATGTACTAATTTCACCATTATACATCAAGGGAATATGGTTCAATAAAATTCTGTAATGTTTTTATTTTTGAAAGAACCAAGATAACCCATTCTACTTATTCACCCAAGATTTTTCTCTCAAGATTTTTATTTTTCTTGAGATGAGATGCAAAATCCCGGCTATTCCTTTAAAAATTTGTAGTTAAAAATTAAATACTTGCCAAAACCTTAAAGGTCTGCCTTATTCAAGCACAAAATAAGATGTCCGTTAAAATGATATAGAAGAAACAAAAAGTCCTGAGAACTCAATCTAGAAAATGTAAACTAGAAAACAGATTTGAAAACTCTGATAGATGTTTGCATGCAGAAACTTTGCCTCAGAGCCACATACTACTGAGCACTTTTCCTACTTGAGTGCATGTCCAGCTCATGTGTCTCACCCGGGCACTCGTTTTTTCATTCAGTAAGCATTTCTGAAGTGTAAATTCTATGCCAGGTACTGTGCTAGCCATCACAGATGCAAATATGAGATAGGACGTGGTCCCTGGGCAAGAATGTGAAGCCACAGATTGGAAGCAGTGAGAGTTTTGAACAGCACAGATAGAGGCTAGTTAAGGAAAATGCCGAAGTATCTTAGGAAACAGTGTCTTGTTGAGTAAGTTACGACAGAAAGGGTCTCAGAGCCTACAGTTACACCGCCGTGTGCGTGCAGAATCCGGGCTTGTTTGAAACACTCTAACAAGTGGTGGCCTTGTCTAGAAACGAGCTGAAGGGAAGGTGGAAAAACAGCTGGAGGAGACCTTCCTCATGTCTCTTTTTTCAGTAATGGCAGACTCAGAAATTGTAACAGTCCTCCTGAATTTATCTTTTCTGCCTCGTTGTTGAATCTACCCACAAAGCGGTGGGTTCCCAATGATAATGACAAGTCAGAGCACAGAGGAAGCAGGGAGTCTAATGGGTCCTCAGCCCTGCGGGAATCGTCATGGCTCTTATGGATCTTATCCAGCAGATCCAGCATGTGGTGTGTAAGGAATGGAACCTAAATTTCTGAGTGGGCCTGCTTTCACGTTCCCCTCCTCCACAGTCTGCCCTATACCACTGCCTTCTCCTATTTAGTCATTAATTCATGTCATCATTCAATACATATTTATTGAGCACTTAGTAGGTGCCAAGTACCATGTTGGTGCTGGGAATCTAGAGGTGAACAAAACTGAAACAGTTCCTTATCATCATGGAGCATTCAGTCAGGTAGGTAATTTCTAGAGCTACAGGTCCTATCCTCAACTCCAAGTCTTCAGCTCAGCTCTGAAACCATGGTCTTACCGGCTTTCTGCCCTAAAAGGTGGGATCATTGCATCCTACCTGAATTTGCCTCCTTACATAGCTGGGGCCAGGAAATAATAAGGAACTGAGGGAAAAGAGAGGAAAAAATGGCATTGCTTTTACTTTTAACTATGGAGAAGGCTGTATCACCAAGCCAAGAGAATAATCTGATACAAAAATCTAAATATAACGTGGGATCCATGAATAAATTAGTTCAGTCCCCTAGGTCATCAAAACTGAGAAGTATCTAATAATGGGTTAGGCTGACAGAAGGCCACAGCTAAGAGTTAAGTCTAATAGCCAGGTGGCAGAGGAGAGGGAAGTCTAAACCAGTGAATCTAGGCCCTACCCCTCACCAGCTATGTGCCTCAGCTTCCCCATCTGGTAAAATGGGAACTATAATAGTATAGTACTCTGATAAGGCCATTGTAAGGATTACATTACTTAGTGCAGTTAAATGATGGTGCCAAACACACCGTAAACTTCCCAATAAATGTTAACTGTTACTATTCCTTTTCCTGGAGAAGTCAGAAGTCTTCAGCAAAGAAGACTTTTGAGCTCCATTCCAAGGGACTTTTATGTTTTGTTCCACAGACTTCACACTGCAGGTAACTCATAAGAAACCAATTAAGGGGGGCGCCTGGGTGGCTCAGTGGGTTAAAGCCTCTGCCTTCAGCTCAGGTCATGATCCCAGGGTTCTAGGATTGAGCCCTGCATCGGGCTCTCTGCTCAGCAGGGAGCCTGCTTTCCTTCCTCTCTCTCTGCCTGCCTTTCTGCCTACCTGTGATCTCTGTCAAATAAATTAAAAAAAAAAAAAAATTTTTTTTAAAAAAGAAACCAATTAAGGTATAATACGTTCTCTTGGTAGGTAGCATGGCTAACGTGTAGTCAGAATCTTAATGCAAGGCAACATGAAGAAATCTTTGCTGAACTGTAAAATATTACTAATGTTCATGGAGGATGACACTGAAAAACAGAGAAATAGGGAGAATGTGAAAGGGTCTAGGATGAGAAGGAAGACCTCCTAAGGGAGCAGGCCAGAGGGGCTGGTGATGGAAAACCCAAGGAGCATCTCCCCCAAGAGACCCAGCTTTGGCCTTCCGGAAATGGAATTGCTAATGGCTCATCTTCCTAAAGAGAATCTTTCATTTTTGGTTTTCCATTTAAAGAGATCAATCTATTTTAAACATTGAATATGGCCAAGTTGTACTGAAAAATTTCCACCTGGGCCCAATCTTCTACTTCTTGCTTCATTCAACTCCACAAACTGTTGTCTCTCTGTGAAGAATTTTTAGACACTTTCATTTGCCCTGTAAATCTCTAGCTTTTGTTTCCCCCTCAGTGACTTGTTTTGTTATGGATCCAATTTCGTGGCTCAGGAACATACTCTCCTCAGAAATGTCCTGTGAAGCAGCCTCCACAGGGCTGCCTAGGGCTTGAGGGCTTTCATTTCCTCTCCCGCCGAGAGCTACAAGGAGCCAGCATGGAGACCAGAATGAGGGGAGAGAGAGAGCAAGTTGCACTTCTTTGTCAGAGCTCATGTTTTGCCGTTTGCCCTCCTAGCCACAGCAATTCCTTAGCTCTTTTCTGGAGTTATGAAATACATTTGGACCTCATATCTTAATTGGCACATAAACATAAATTTTCCAGAAAATAAGGCGTATCGTAAGGGGCAGTTGAATTTTTACTTTATTCACGATACCTATTTATATTATTTAAGGTGATTTGGTTCAACCATGGTTTTGCAAATAGATGGAATCATTTCCGGGAAAGTCATAAAAGTAATAATAACAAATCAATGTCTTATTCCAGAATTATAAAAGCATAAGCCTCTTTTTTAAATAACTACAGTTGCATGTCAGAAAATCTAAACAAATGTGTAGTTAAGAATGATTGCTATACCTTCGGGACTTAGTTTAGACAAGACAGATTAGCAAGATAAGAGCCTCATTATGCATGAAAATCATTTGTTTTTCCATGAATCCAGCACAGCACAAGTTCGGGGGTTGCAATTCATAAAGAGACCGAATGTGAAGACTGAGCGCTGTTATGACATTAATCTTCATGAATATGGAAAGAAGTGAATTATTATCTTTCTCTTTATGAGCTGAAGAGAACTGTCGCAACAAATATGAACCTTGGCATATATTGGAATGCAGGCTAGAAGGGCCCCAGAGAGTTAGTCTAACCCTTCCGTCTACCCACAGGAAATAGAGAATCAACGTTTTTAAGAGACTCAGCCACCTTTACGTGGTGAGTTAATGGCCAAGATAGCACTGACCTCAGGACTCCCCAGATCAGGACTCTTTTGACTGATCCAAAAGAGGGGCAAATCATCCCTTACCTCCAGTTTTTCTAAACAATCAAGAGTCTTCTGCTGTGCTATGCACCTGGAACTAATAGGACTTTGTGTTTCAATTAGACTTCAGTTTTCATAAAAAGAAAGAAAAATAAGACACCCAGAGAGAGCTTGCTTGCTCTCTCCACCGTGTGAGGAAACAAGAAGCCGGTCGTCTATAAACCAGGAAGACAGACTTCACCAAGAACAAGACCACCTGATCTCGGACTCCCAACTTCCAGAACTGTAAGAAATAAATTTCTGTTGTTTAATTAAGCCAAAAAAAAAAAAAAGTCTTCTGTATGTGTGCCCTCTTTAACTCATTTCACACAGGTTTCTAAACAAAATCTAAATAATCAATTTTTGATCACTTATTATGAGTTAACCTGCTTCCTTGGGTGTATCTACTTTTGTGTCTACATTTATGCTTCGTAAATTCCACCATTAGTCAGTTCTCAGCTCTGTTTTAGGCCTAAAGTTATGAATCTGAGTGTTTTTAGACAGGTGTTCAGTACCAGGATCTTGTTAAGAAACTTCCAGGCTACTCACTTTGGGCTGTGCTTGCCTCTGTTTAACTCTGGTATTTTAAAATACCACTGAAAATCCATAGACATTCTGTTTACTGTAAGGAATTGCAATTTCTGGAGGAGCTGTTGGGGCCCTTTTTAGAGAAACAAGATTCCTTAGCAAAGAAATAAAAAATGTGTTTAAAAAGGAAAGCAAACAGTCACTTCAGAATGCCTTGGAGGCCTCTATTGTTGGAACTACTACTAATTATAATCATGTTTTCTATAATTTCTGTCAGCTAGGGAAACTTGTTAAAAAGATATACTAGCAGAAAGGCTTTGGAAAACTAGAATAGCAATCAAAAGACTTCAATTATAAGCATTTCTATCCTTGCCAGGGAATGCAGTGAAGGAAGAAAGGTATAATGATGGGAATCCAGTCTGGCTCCCAAGTCTGACGTCCCTCCTACTGCTTGTGTGAGCTTGAGCACAAGTTTTAACCCCTGAGCCTCAGTTTCCTCCTCGGGGGTCTAAGTGCATTATATTTGTTTGTTTATTTTAAAGATTTTATTTATTTATTTGGCAGAGAGAGATCACATGTAGGCAGAGAAGCAGGCAGAGAGAGAGGAAGGGAAGCAGGCTCCCTGCTGAGCAGAGAGCCCGATGCAGGGCTCAATCCCAAGACCCTGAGATCATGACCCGAGCCAAAGGTAGAGGTTTAACCCACTGAGCCACCCAGGTGCCCTATCCAAGTGCATTATAATTCCTACCTCTAGAGCCGATATAAAAAGTACATGAGATACAGCTGATGCACCCAGCAGAATACCAGACTCCTGACCTGGGCTCAGTGAACAAGAGTGTATTATCTCTTCACACATCCCTACCTTTGCCCTCCCTAATCCCTCTGCCTTTGTTCCTAATCTGGAAAACCTATTTTACAAGAGAGCCATAAGGATTAACTACAAGATGACCCCCAGAAAATGTCCGGAGCAGCTGACTCACTGCAAAAATCCTTTCATAGGAGAAAGAATTGCTAAAAGACAGATATATAACAAAAAGATCTCCTTCCAAGACTTAAGACACACAGAGGAGGCACAGGTAATAGGATTAACTGGTACCTGCAAAGTGAGAAGAAAAGAACTGGAAGACGGACGGGTCTTGGAGCTCAGGTGACGGGGGGGGCGCACAAAAGCAGGCGAGGCAGGGAGGAGTAAAGGCTATGAGGAAGGATTATGGGGGGTTTGGTTGGAGATGGTAATGGATTGGGTTTTAGACACTGCTACGATCTGAATGTTTGTGTCCTCCCAAAATCAATATATTGAAATCCTAACCCCCAAAATGACCTATAAGGAGCCTTTAGGAGGTGATTATGTCTTGAAGGCAGAGCCCTCATGATTGGGATCGGGGCCTTGCAAAAGAGACCTCACCAAGCTCCCTGGCCCCTTCTGCCATATGAGAACACAGCAGAAAGACACCACTGAGAGCCCAGGAAGTACGTTCAGGACCAGCCCATGCTGGCACCCTGATCTCAGACCTCTAACCTCCAGACTGTAATAGATTGCCGCCATTTATAAACCACCATCTAGGGCATTTTGTAATAGCAGCCCAAATGCACTAAAAAGGACATGGTCAGTTTAGACTTTACGCATCTTGACTCATTCCTCTCCAACCCAGCCTATAGCCAGTGGTTTCTAAAAAATGCTTCAAGCATATGCATGCCTTTAAAATGACCTAATTTGCAAGAAACCCCTTTCATAAAGCCAAGAATCCTTTAGTAAAGCAACTCCTTAGCAACACTGTTTTGTGAATTCCAATTTCAGTATATCAGGTTTTCCTCTAAGAAAAGCACATCTGCACATGTGCTCATTATGATCATTAAGAATAGATTTTCTAATTCATTGCTCTGGGAATGATGACTGCCAACTCTGAAACATATTCAAGTTGCACATCACAACTTGTCTTTAATCCCGCATATCATTTCAAAAGTAAGTTGCTGTCTTTACTCAAAAAGAGGCAATCTAGTCTTTAGAAACACTTTGGGAGATTGCATATGAGTTTCTCAGAAAATATCATATTTAACACGACGGCTCTTTAATATTGGCCATAGTTTTCAAGAGGTTTTCCCTCCACCCAAAGCTCATCCCCTCCCTATTATATGCTATGCCACCATCATTCCTCCTTCACTCCCCACCCCCCACCACACACACTTTCATAGAGAATTTTAAGATCTTAGAGAAATTTCATCATTACTTTGGAGACACCCTCTACATAATATATCAAACATATGATAAATCACTTACAATATTACAGGTTGAGCTGAGGTAGACTAGTTGATCAAATACTATGTTCTAAAGAAATTTAAATGATTAATTTTAATTTTGCAGAATTGGGGCTTTTTTTTAATTTGGGGGAGCAACAAAGAAATTTAAAATGTCATGCCAAGCTTTTCACACCCTTGAAAAGTTTGCAGTCCACTCAGCACGTTTTCTGTAATAGCCAACAGAGAAAATGTTCCCAACAACAACTTCTCACTGGAAGGAAAAGAGAAAACATGAGCACTGACTTTTTTCCCTTCCAATGTAAAACATTTATATCATCTTAAGTGCTTCTTATTGTGGGCTCCTTTGTCTCCATGAAATAGGTGGCATGGAGCACCAAGCTATTTGGGAATTGTTGATGAGCTAGCTGGTCCTGGAGGTGAAGGTGCCCCCTCTCTTCCTGCCATGGGATTCACTAGTGTAGGCCGGTGTGGTGCACAGTGAGTGCGCCCCCTAATATTCTTATGCTCCTCTGTCCTATTAGAAGACCTCTCTGCAAACCTTCTAAGGGAGGCCTAAGATAGAATTTGGTCGTCTGTGGGATTGTGCTCCAAATTCTATGAATTTTGGAAGACAGTCACAAGAATGATTCAGCCAAAAATAAAAAGTAATTATTTAAAAGATTCATCTCACCAAATTGCCAAATATGCAATATCAAATAAGCTAAAATATCTTGGGCATTTGCCTTGGTAGAACTCAGTAGCAGAAATATACTGAAAACTAGGGTTCTCTAAATTTGTGACTGATTTTAAAAGCCACTTTGCTAGTTCCCTCTGAAGGCTAAAAAGCCAAGAATAGGAAAAGCCATGAGTGGTTCCCTCTGTTCTCCTTCCTGGCACAGTACGGTCACTGTTAATCCAGGTCACACCTTGCAAAAACAAAAACAAAAACAAAACAAAACAACAACAACAAAAACAGAACAGGAGGAAAGAAGGAAAGTGGAATAAACAGAAGAACAGAAGTGGATTGAAAGGTGCACAAAGACATACATGTCTCTCCTACACCACAGGCACTCAAATCAACACCCTTCTCTGTGAGGACAACTTGAGTTAAGACAGAGGACAACTTGAGTTAAACATTGGCCTGTTTAGCCAATAATTCGACAATATTCGCTGGACACCCTTTTCCTCTAATTAGATAGCCACTTTCTTTGGACAACGAAAGAAAAGTAGTTCTTAAAATAACTTCTCAAATAGCAAGGTTGTATTGAATTTAATGTGTTCATTTAAGTTCTGCCTCTCACTCTACCCAAGACAGAACTGGAGAATTGATTTAAAAACAAAAACAGAAACAAAATAAAACTCACTGCACAAGATAATGGCAATTTATTGATGGCATTAATTATTTTAGCTCCTGTTTTGTCATTTTGGAAACAGTTTAAAAAGCTCAAGAGATTAAATGTTAAGGGGAAAATTGAGGCGAGTGGGGTCCAAAATGATGGTGTAGTTTGAACTCACTTCCTCCCATAGACACAACAAATCCACAGCTACATTGGGAGTAATTCCCTCTGAGAAAGGACTAGAAACTAGCTGAACAACAAAGGATAAGAGGTACACATTGAGAAGAGCAGAAGAGACACAGATATTGTTGATAAAGCACCACAAGATAAGGAGGGATCTACCAAACCTGGAGCTTCTGCTGGAGGGTGAGGGCTTTGTGCCCCATAATCAAGCACCCCAACCCTCGGGACCTACACCAAAGAGTCAAGGCCCCCAAAATGTCTGCCTTAAAAAAACAGTGGTGCTGATGTCCAAGAGAACACAGGGCTGTAAGGAACAGAGAGTTTCCTTTTAAAGGGCTCACATATGGTCTCACACATTCTGGGACCCAGCACCAGAGGAGCAGTTTGAAAAGCACCCAGATGAAGTATGAAGGCGATTCATTTGTTAATCTTAAAGCATCTGCTCAAGGGATGGGAGACAGTTGGAACTCTCTCTGGAAATGGAGGCACTGGCCAACACCAGTTTTGCCTTCTCCTTCTACCTGTTCTCTCCTGCTAGCACAGGTGGGCACCCCGGCCTGCAGCACCCTCCCACTGCTTTGCTAAGACCTGTAGGTGCACGCAGAAGAGAAAGGTGCTCTCCCACTGCCTTGCTGAAGCCTGCAAGAGCGTTCCTCCCCAGTCACTCTCTGTCTGCCTCACAAAAACAGGGTTGCCTCCTGATCACCTGGCCCAGGTAGACAATGGGGTTTACATTCCTAGGCGCCACAGGACTCTGACAATCAGAAAAACAGTTCAAGGCAGGAGACCACCCCAGCAACATACCCCCCACACCCCCCCACACAGACAGCAGAATGAAACACAGCCCCAGTCTTCATGTAGAAAAGAAAAAAAAGAGGGGGAAATGTTTACTTACGATAGAGCTTTAGCCTGGGGGTCAGACTTCAGGTTTGCTGCCCATCCAGGGGCCAGGGAGACACTGTCAGGAAACAAAGGGAAACACCAACCTTATACTCTCTCCTGGCCTCACTATGGCTCAACAAAACATTCCAGAAAGGAGCTGATCTACTCATCTGAAGCACCGTTTTATGTTCTTCACAGGAATAGAATAAACAATCCTAAAATTCATATAGAACCACAAAAGACCCTGAAAAGCCAAAGCAATCTTGAGAAAGAACAAATAGGGAGGCATTATTCTCCTTAATATCAAATTATATTACAAAGCCAAGTAATCAGAACAGGACTCCACTGGCATAAAAACAGACATACAGATCAATGGAACAGAATACAGATCCCAAACATAAACCCACATATATATGGTCAGTTAATTTACTGCAAAGGAGGCAAAAATATACAATGGAGAAATGATGAAATATTCAATAAACAGTGTTGGGAAAACTAGACAGCCACATTCCAGAAAATAAAACTGGGCCATTATCTTACATCATACACAAAAATTAACTCAACATCGATTAAACACTTGAATGTAAAAGCTGGAAGAATAAAACTTTAGAAAACATAAGCAGTAAGCTCCTTGGCATAAGTCTTGGCAATCGATGTCTGGATCTCAATCCAAAAACAAAGGCAAAAAAAGTGAAAATAAAAATGGGACTACATCAAACTAAAAAGCTTCTGCACAGTCAAGGAAACCAACAAAATGAAAAGACAACCTACCGAATGGAAAAAAATACTTATAAATCATGTATCTGATAAAGGGTTAATTTCCAAAATATATGAAGAACTCACAAAACTCAATAACAAGAAAACTATCTGATTCTAAGTGGGTAAAAGATCTGAATAGACATTTTTTCAAAAAAGACATACGGAAGGCCAGTAGGCAAATGAAAAGGTGCTCAACATCATTGATCATCAGGGAAATGCAAATCAGAATCATAATGAGATACCACCTCACACCCATTAGAATAGCTCCTATCAAAAAGACAATAATAACAAGTTTTGGTAAGGATACAGAGAAAAGGGGACTGCCCTGTTGATGGGACTATATATTGGTGCTGCCACTGTGGAAAATTGTATGAAGATTCCTCAAAAAATTAAAAATAGGCCTACCATAGTGTCCCTCAATCCCACTCTACTGGGTATATAGTCAAGGAAAATAAAAACACTACTTCTAAAATATATGTATCCCTGTATTCATCACAGCATTATTTACAATAGCCAAGTTATGGAAACAACCTCCAATGTTTTTCAAAGAATGAATGGATAAAATGCAGTAGCATGTACAATGGAATATTACTCACCCATAAAAAGAGAATGAAATCTTGCCATTTGCAACAACACGCATGGAACTTAAGTGAATTCTGCTAAATAAAATAAGTCAGACATCAGAATGTGGAATCTAAGAAACAAAATAAATGTGCAAACAAAACAAAATAAAAATTACAGATAAAAAGGACCAAATGGTGGTTGCTAGAGAAGAAGGGGGTTGGGAGTGAGCAAAATGGGTCAAGGGACTCAAGAGTTGCAAGTGTTCAGTTACAAAAGAAATAAGTCCTGGGGATGTAAGTCACAGCATGGTAACTACAGTTAATGAAATTGTACAGCATTCTTGAACATCGCCAAGAGAGTAAATCCTAAAAGTTAACTTTGTATGGGGACAGAGGATAATCAGACTTTTGACGACCATTTTGAAGTGTATACAAATACTGAATCACTGTGTTGTACACCTGAAACCAATACAGAGTTATATGTCAATTATACCCCAATAAAAATTTTTGAAAGGGGAAAAATTGATTTCAGAACAAAGTTATTTATCTTGACAAAAGATGAAATCCAGGGAAGATTTTTTTTTTCCTTATCTATGAATAGAAATTCTGTGTAATGCTGTAGCTAATAGAATATTTATTTTTTTCCCTTTTTCTGCTTTTACAATGTGCTTTGGAGCTGACTTCTATGTATTTTCAACATACAGTTCTTGTGTTACATTGGGGGAAACATTCACACACAGAAAATATATCGTCCCAAATGGGTCTGGTATGTCAGTTGTCAGAATTCTCTTTTGCACACATTAGTCTAGCTTCAGACCGACTATGATGCCTGTAAGAAAAAATAGGTTGTAATTAGAGAATTTGGCATTCAGTGCTTGATGAAAAAGACGGATTTCAAACCAGAAATAATTTCAATCTGATTTTTAGTTAAAGGCAAAAAGATACGTAGAAGTGATCACAAATACTTACATCCCTGAGATGCTTCCTCCTCCTCTCTCTACACTCTCCCTGCCTCAATCATATTTTTGCATCCTGAAAAATAACTAACTTCAGTAGCAGTGCTGGCAGGCCCTGAAACTGACATCCTCCATCTTTTTACAAATTCCATGTCTGCAGACAGCAGTGTAGGATGCAAAGTAAAGGGGGAAAAAAAAGAAAGGAGAAATTGTTACATATTTGACATGAGACTTAGTAAAGTACAAAAGCCAAATTTGATCTCTCTGTACCAACTCAATCCAGAGTTCCAACTACTAACTTAATTCTGGACGTGGCAAAGTCCTCAAGGGAGGTCAGTGAGTGAAGACCAGTTATGAATCTGGAGTGCGTGTGTTTGAATGCAGTGAAATCAGAAAATTGCAGCATCTTGAGAAGACAGAAACTCCTCAGACGTGGGATCAGATGTCTTTGGCTTGGCTTCTAATTAGCTGTGTAGCCTTGGGCATGTGGGCTAGCCTTTCTGAATACATTTCCTCAGCGGTGATAACGATGAATTGGACAGGATGATGCCTCCTATCTCTTCTAGTTAACTCTCAGCCAAAAAGCATTGACTGAGGGACGGCCTTCAGCCCAACTCAGTGCAGGATAAAGTAGAAAGCCATCTGTCATTAGCATGTCCTAGGTCCCCTGCCATCCTGTAAGTAATTTGAAGGCAGATCTGTGCCCAGTTCCTTTTCTTCCCCACCCCTAGCACTTAACACAGAACCTAGCAAAATAGAAGCACCCCTAGATTTTTTTAGGTGAGTGAACTGAATATGTAAAACTTCTCATAGGAGTTTTATAGTCTCCCTGGGAATATATCGCAAAAGTGTTCTTTTATCTTTCTTTCTTTCTTTCTTTATTTCTTTCTTTCTTTCTTTTTTTTGCAGAGGTGGATGGGAAATAACTAATAACTAATACCATCAAGAAACATTATGAACACTGGTCCTCACTGCTTCTCTTTCTTTTCAGCTTTACCTAAAATGACGGAGGCCTGGCAAGAAACTTGCTTGCTAATAATCACGAACCCAGCTGGTGCCTCAAAAACTTTCCACCAAGATTGTTACCTTGGTTAATGAGGTTTCTTTGCAAAATGAGAGATTTTACTCCCCAGCGAAATACTCCTAGAATTGCAAACATCAGAATCTCTTTCACGGAGCCTGAAAATCATCTCTTTTTAAAATAGCAAGCTTAGCTTTTAAGGAGAAAAGACATTTAAAGAGAATGAAGGAAATCTCTTCCAAACACAGTTTATCAGTTTTCACACAGAAATAACTGATGCAAAAGCCCCTCTCGATATAAAAAGTAAGCTGGATTCTAACCTGAGCCATAGCCACTGCAGAACTTGGTGGGTTGACTCCCCAGAGAGTGCTCTGGAGAGCAGATTGGGAGGTCTCTTATTTGTCAGTCACAGTGAAAGACAAAAAAACAGGCTGTCCATTAAAGACACATATTCATGCTTCTCTAATGCCTTTTAAAAGTCCCCTGTCCGAAAAACTACATGTGTCATAGCCTTGCTCATTTTATCTCCTGAGACATCACATATCATCAATCATCTCAGTCTGTCAAGACAACGAGCTGGAAAACATTTATATTCCAATATCTCCCAAGTATCAAATAGGTCTCAAACACACAGTGCACTCCGGTTATCAATTACAATTGGATATTCAAGGTGACAAGTTCCATTTCTAGGTTCTTCACTTTTCCCTCCCACCATAAGGCTCAGAGAATTGCGTATGAGAGGCACAAAGAAAAATCCGCATCCATGGGGCGCCTGGGTGGCTCAGTGGGTTAATCCTCTGCCTTCGGCTCAGGTCATGATCTCAGGGTCCTGGGATCAAGCCCCGCATTGGGCTCTGCTTTCCCCTCTCTCTCTGCCTCTCTGCCTACTTGTGGTCTCTGTCAAATAAATAAATAAAATGTTTGGAAAAAAAAAATCCGCATCCAGCTTAACTTCACCCCCAAGGAATGAGCAGCCTCTATCCTGTGACACAGAGAGACGGAGCACCCACTGTGACCACGACTTCCTCCCCGGGGGAATCTCCAACTATCTGCTAGCTAGTCAATGCATGACTAGCTAGAAAACAGTGTCCCTTGAGGGGTGGGAATGCCCACACGTTTCCTCTCCAGCAGCAAAGTTGCTTCCCACGCATAGGAGTCAGTGAGTTAAAGCCCATGATTAAACGTCCAACCCGTGCTATTGCTCATGAGTGTCGCTCTCGCCGGCAAGAACGACCCGCAAACGTGATGGGTGGCAAGCTTCTTTATTAGTTCTCCCTCTGTCCCGACAGTCTCTCCGCTTTATATCCTTTACCTCGGCCAATCACCGATCTAGTCCACGCCCCTCTCCCTGATCACGCTGCGAGCACGGGCTCACCCATGCTTGCAGCCAGCCAATCAGTCTCGCTTCCTCAATCCCCGGGCACCTCCGTATACGTGACTCCTTGCATCTATTTCATGGCTCTCCACACATGAGGACAGTGTAAGACGGACAAGCCAGAGAGAGGGTCTGGACCGCCATCACAGAGCAGTGGGTGTCTGACAAGGGAGGGAGAAAAAAACAGGAAGTCTCTGGAAAGAACAGGGACATGGATTTAACTGAAGATAATCTTACCCTACTTTACAATGGCCTGAAATTGCAGCTCTGCGACCCAGAACAGATGAGATGGGATGAGAAGAGAATTCGGCGTCCTCGGGTGTGCGAGTGCAGAACAGAGGACCCTCTGCTTTCCATGAGTCCATTTCAGGGCTCTTGTTTCCACACCTTAACCCAATGACTTCAAGGTTTTTGTCACTACACACCTTTTAGCACTCAACTCAAAAATTCAAACCTGTCAGCTTCTTATTTAAGAAATTATGGTTTTCAAAAAATAAAAAATAAAATTAATAACAACAAAAAAAGAATAAATGAGGTGGGAAACCAAAAAAGAAAAAATAAAGAAAAGAAATTATGGCTTTCTCATTACTAAATATGTTTTATTCCCAATATCCAAGTTTTTCCCCATCTTCTGGCTTTTGGTGATTTTGCTGCCTCTCCAAGAAACACCTTCCCACCAAAACAGCTTCACTAAATAGTACCCATCATTCAAGACCCAATTCCTATCTCATTTCCTCTGTGAAGACTCTCATTAAAGAAACCATTTCGGGGCGCCTGGGTGGCTCAGGGGGTTAAGCCTCTGCCTTCAGCTCAGGTCATGATCTCAGGGTCCTGGGATCGAGCCCCACATAGGGCTCTCTGCTCAGCAAGGAACCTGCTTCCCCCTCTCTTTCTCTGGCTGCCTCTCCACCTACTTGTGATTTCTCTCTGTCCAATAAATAAATAAAATCCTTAAAAAACAATAACAACAACAACAAAAGAGCACCATTTCCCCCTTCAAAACCTCCATAGTGTGTCTATGTTATCTAAATTCTGGGTGCAGTTTGGCTGGACAGACAGACCACTGTTGTACCCCACCCCAGTTCCCTGGATTTCTCCAGACCTGGCATTCAGACCTCTTAGCAGAGGTCTCTAGGTCTGACACTTCCCGCAAGGAACGATTTTCCAGTGTCCTAACACTGTACAGTTCTAGACAAAATTACTTTAGCCTGGAACTAATAGCAAATAATTTTTGCCAACACTAAAATGAGGCTGCTTCCTCATAATTGGGAAATGAATCTTCTCACTGTTGCTTTTCTCCCCAGTTCTATTGTTTTCACTTAGCTTTCATGCCAGTTCCATTACTTTCTCTTTCATTAGTGAACTGCCAGATCTTTCAAATGAAGAGTTAAGGCAGACTGTTTTCTATATTTTTCTTTTAAAGTTCACTTCAGACTTAGAAAACATATGTAGTTATCAAATGAAAATAATTAATACTATTTCTGTGTCACACTATTTTCTGGACACTAAAATAATTATTTTTTAAATGTTTCTGATTTGGCTTAGCTCTAGGAAATTAGGTTTCCCTCAACTGTAATCTATTATATTATTAATGTGTATAAGATTCACCTTCCGAAGCATCTAAAAAAAGGAACTCTATGCATCGGCTCATCATTTATTTTCACACTAGCCAGATATTTAAATTAGTTTTTTTCTTTTATTATTTCTAAATCTTTCTCAAGCTTTGAGTCCTACTATTATGTTTCTTAATGGTTACTCATATTAATTGACAATATTATGCTGAAAAATGAGTAAATAAAAGACTAATTCTTTAAAAAATAAACAATTATAATATTTAAAGATGTAATCTTTGCAAAGGACAAGCAACTCGTGATATCCACCATGTTCTCAAGGGGAGAACAGAACATGCATTGGTTTATGTTGGCCCCTAGAAAAATTTACAAAAGATTTAAGCACTACCTTCATAAGATAAACTTGGATTTTAAAAAAAGTTTATGTTATATTCTCACAAATCTTCTCAGCATTTTGATGGGCCATTAAATGTCACTATTTAAATGTAGCAGATAATTTCTTGTGTTTTAGATAATGAGTAATATTAGTTCTAAACAGGATGAAGAGTATTTATATTAATTGAGCACTGACTTGCGTTTGTTAGTCATCTTCTTTTTTTAAGATTTTATTTATGTACTTGAGAGAGGGGGAGAGAGCACACAAGTGCCAGTGGGAGGAGAAGCAGAGGGAGAGGAGCAAGCACTTGACTCCCACTTAGCAGGGAGCCCAGTGCAACAACTGGGCTCCATTCCAGGACCTTGAGATCATGACCTGAGCTGAAGTCAGATACTTATCCCATTGAGCCACCCAGGCATCCCCTGTCAGTCACTTTTAACACATCATCTCATTGCAAAACTACATGCTGTGAGTATATTACTGTCCATTTTACAGATTTAAAAACTGAGGATCAGACTGACATGCCCAAGTGGCTCAACTGGAGTTTACATTTAGTGTAAAGGCCATGATCTTTTCACTCTATGATGTGGCCTTCCCTAAATTAAGCCTCTCTCATCAACAAGTCTGTGAGGATGGAGGTCATCCAACACCCAGAAGGGGACAATAGGAAGACAAGAGGAGGTCTTCTATGTCTTTTTCAAATAGCCTACAAAGATCCTAAAGATTTCAACCTAGTCCTGAAGCCACAGGTAAAATTTACAAATTAACTACTTCAGCATAGAATGAAAGAGTCATAACGAGACTTCTTGTTCTTCTTCATCCAACTATATATTACATGATAAGCTCTAGGGTATTTTCCAGAACAAATATCTACTGAAAAAAATCCAGTAAAAGCAATATTAAAAACAAAAGAAGTGTCTGTGGAAGGTGATATAGTTCCACCTTTCCTGGGAAAGTAAACCAGACACTAAAATGTAGAGACACACTAGGAGCATCATTTCTATTCCCTGAATTCCTGTTCTTTTACTGGCAGAAAGGGACGATACAGAGAATGAAGAGGCATGAACCCAGAGTAAAGGGCACAATCACCCACATGTTATAATAGGGCTTTTCCTAGTTCAATCCCTGTTTCCAATCCCTGGAGCAGATGGCCAGTCCAAGGCTTTGTATATGCACTGGAGATTTGGAGTTGATTCAGAAATCATCCTGACTTCCCAACAGCTCAGTCCGATTAGGGAGATGAGGCAAGTACATTAATCACTGCAATTGTAGGTAAAATATCATACATAGCATTAAAAAAAAATACAGAAATATTCAAGGGCAACCATGAAAACCCCCTAAGTGACATTTGGGATTAGTTAGGCAGGTTACGTGTCACTGGGTGGCGGTGGGGTACCAAAAATGGCATAAAAAGGTATCTTTCAGAATTGACACTTGTTTCTTGGGCCGTACACTGAAATATGGTTGTTTGGTACCACGCTGAGGAGGACCTGGCACACGGTGGTAAGGATTCTGCAAGTGGTAACCTCTGAAAGACATGTTTCCACAGAGTGGAAAGATCTAAAATTAAGCCACAAAGTGTGATTTGTCTTGATGAATCTAGCGACCAACCAACCCCCACACTCTTTTTTCTCCTCTTGTCAGGCTGTTGCCAACATCTGAAATTTGATTCAACACCTGAAAAGTCATTTTCTCACTCCCTATCTCCCTTAGAAGATTTAATTGGTGATATATTCAAAGTAAAATAATAATGAAAAGAGAAATTGGAGTGGCACCAGAAGTGTTAGCAGCAAGAGATCTGCCCAAAGAGATCAGTGGAGCTTGAGGATAAGAAGGAAAAGTCTGTACACCAGTCATCTTGTGTCCCCCTACTCAGGTCCTCCTGCAGAAAGTGAAGGTTAACTGGTGAGGGAAAGGGAGCTCAAGGTTCCTGGGAGATTCAACATATGCATAGGCAGTGAACATAGTAATCAAACACACAGATTTAGAGTGAGACAGATGCCACAGATATACATTTACT
Source organism: Mustela putorius furo (assembly GCF_011764305.1). Lineage (NCBI taxonomy): Eukaryota > Metazoa > Chordata > Mammalia > Carnivora > Mustelidae > Mustela > Mustela putorius. The sequence continues at coordinate 3,410,752 of NW_025422127.1, read as the reverse complement.
AGCTGTATGAGTCTAAGCAAGTTACAACCTTTCTGATCCTCAGTTTTCTTATCTGTAAAATGGGAATGCTAGTAGTACCTGCCTTACACGGTGTTGCAGAGAAGAATGGGATCATACAGGATAAAGAACCTAGCCCAGTGAGCCCTATAGAGGACTTGCATTATGGCCTATAACCTTATATTGCTACAGGTCAGCTAAACAAAACTTTAATGCATTCAGAGAATGGAAGACACAAACCATCCCTACCCCAGTGTGTGTGTGTGTGTGTGTGTGTGTGTGTGCACGTGCACGTCAGAAAAACTTCACTCTCAAATTGTTTGTTGTTTTCCTGTACGGAAGAACACTACCCTGAACCATGGGGCACCTGAATGCTATTCTGAATTAGAATTAGAAATTAGAATTAGAAATCAAGCCACCAATTCCTTGGGAAGGAAAAGGTAGAAAGGAGTAAGAACTATTTTTGTGGGGATTTGGCAGTCAAAGGGCAGGACTAGATAAAGCCACATAAACTGAGGTAAGATTCTCAGGATGTGAAAATCACATGTATGCATACCAGAAAAGATGAGCTCTGATCACATACACAAACCAAATCAAATACTCTTGGTTAGAGGGCTATTGTGAAAACACAGCTCACACTTATCCTGTTTTATTATTTGGAATATCTAAAAGACGCCGTGGGTCTGAGACATCCAGGATACCCAGAGTGACCCTGGAGAGCAAGATCCAAGTGCCCATTTCCCTGGGGAGAGGTGGGGAGATCAGCAGTCACCGGGGCAGAAGCTGCATGGGGCGGGGCAGGGCTGGACAGTTCACCTGGAGGAGTGGGGGGTGACAAATCTGTTTAGAACAAACAAGGACTGTAGAACCTGAACCTGTCCCTGTGCCTGAGAGGCCCTGAGGGCTCTGGATGGGGCTCTGGATGGGACCACATTTTGCCCACAGCCTCCCAAACTCCTCCGACTTGGGGAGCTCAGTATCTAGAGGAAGAATCCCATTGTGCCTTGACTTTTTTGAAAGTGCTCAAAGCTGAAGACTCTAGAGAAATTAAAAAGCTCCAAGAATGGCCACCTGTGAAAATTCAAAAATGTGGCTTCAGGCTGCTCTACAGATAAGTCAAAGAACCAAAATACAAATGGCAGCTAGCCTGTATTTCTCCAGAGCCTAGTGTTTGACTGAGTGCCATCTTTTTCTAGAAAATGTATCTGCATATAGACAGAGCCTTAGTCTTGTTTACATGAAGCATCCAAACATTTTGACAAATTAACTGTCATCTGCCAAGACAAAGTCCAGGACCTTCCTCAGGGAAGAAATTGAGTACAATTAGCAGTTTAACAAAACACAGCTACAACAGAGAAAACCACCTTAATTCAAATTAGCCTTCACCTTCCAACAGAGAAAAACAGAAGGCAGCTATAAACATCTCAAAGGCCCTTAATCCTGAGGTCACAATGTTAAAAAAAAAGTTTCTGACAGGTCCTGGAAATGCCCATGGTATCAGAGGCACCTGGACAGCCCACACCTCATTTGATATTCAGCACTTCTGTCTTCTGCAGAGCCCCAGACTGTGGCTACCAACTTGTAATTTATTTCATTAACAGCCCCAAAATGCCCTTTCTTGGATGAGGTAAAGATATCAACATAGTCCATTCGTGGAAAAGAAGAATTGACTTTAACTATGGAAAAGCAGACCGGGTGACATGCACACCTGGATTTAATTATTCCTGTCAGCAGTCCAATGACTTCAAGGATAAACTTGGAGGAACCAGCTCCAATGCATAAATGGAAGATATCCAACACCTCTAGTTCTCTGTAGCAGGCTCTGACCTCAAGTCTGCTGGAGTCAGAGTTTGCCTTGGGCAGTGTTTTTATGAGTCCATTTGAGGAAAGAAGAATCAATTATTAAAACAAAAGATCTCCAACCTGGAATGAAGGATCACAAGTTAACACGGTGACTTTGTCTTTTATATACTGTAGCCTGTTAAAGCTGGAAGAGTCCTTTGAAATCACCTCCTCCAGCCCTTTCATTTTACAGATGAGGGAGATGGAATCCAGGAGACCTGGTGACTTGCCCAAGGTCACCTCTATTCCCAGAAATGCTCTATAGAATAATGATTGCAGATTGAAATTTGCCAGGTAAAATGCCATTTCCATTGCACCCTTTCACTATTGGTATGAAAGGACCACAGGTACCGGCAAATTAGCGTCTCCTTTCTCTACTAAAAGAATACTCCTTTCTCTACTAAAAGGATACTATGCTCAATACTTGATTTAACTGTGAGGGACCTTTGTATTTACAACTGAGTTATGTTCAAAATCTTTGTTAGAATTTGAACTATGGAAACAATATCAGAAATGATAGGTTGGTGCCAAAACGACTCTTAGACATGTATTTAAATGTGATAAAACTGCAGAGTCATAGGTAATATGGAAAACAGCAATACTTTTGCAACTCTTGCAATTAACAATATAGGAAAAGATAAAAGCAATCCATTCCAAAGTAAATTGTTAATTTTTAGTTATTTTAAATGCTGATGCTTAAAGAAAAGCAGTTTGAGGAAGTAATCATTTAATAAGAATATACTGGGTACCATGAGATTGAGTGCCTGTCTCCAAGAAACTAGAGAAGCCAGGAAGGGACAAGAAAACAAAGAGAATGAGAAGGTTAGAGATATGCCCTAGGCACGAAAGGAGCACAGCTTCCTGGGGAGATCAAGACAGCCCTTGCAGAGGAAGATGAGCCCTTGCTCATTAAAGAATGAGCTGGAGTTTGACAGAAAAATGGAGAAAGGAATGTCATCCCCAAAAAGCAGACAGAAATGTGTTGTGGCTATTCAGATGAGAATCTGAGTACTCACAGGGTCTAATTATTTTTCATTTCACTTAAGAATGTGAAGATTCCCTTTTTGCTTAATGCAGATTTTTTCTTAAGATTTATGTATTTATTTGAGAAAGAGAGAGAGAGAACGACAGCATGCCTCAGAGAGGGCAGAGGAAGAGGGAGAGAGAATCCTGAGCGGACTCCCTGGGGATTGCAGAGTCCTAATGCAGGGTTCTATCTCATGACCCTGAGACCGTGACCTGAGCTGAAATCAAGAATCTCATACTTAACAGAATGAGCCACCCACTTGCCCCTTAATGCAGATATTTCACTAGCACTGTTCATGCTCCTCAGTCACAGTAAAGATTGTATTTCGCTATGAATGAAAGAGGTGGGAAAAGCAAAAAAAAAAAAGAAGAAGAAGAAGAAGAAGAAGAGGTTCCTGAGTAAGAACTGAAATGGGACAGAAAGACCCAGCACAAAGGCCATGTGTTTGTCATCCCTGTAGAAAGGTGGATTCTTGATGCATTTGTTTTTTAATCTTTTACAACACAGTGTGTGGTGTTTATTAGGTATACAGCAAACCTGTATCTGTTTGAGTGAAAAGTGACAAAGTTCCCTCAAGAGATACCACTTTATAACCACAAGAATGGCTGTAACAAAATTGACAGAGAATTACTAGTGTGAGTGTAAGAGGATATGGAGAAACTGAGACCCTTCTACATTGCTGATGGGAAGGTAAAACGGTGCACGTACTTTAGGGAACAGTCTGGCAGTTCCTCAAAAAGTTAAGCATAGAGTAACCAAGTGAAAATTCTACTTCCAGGCATATCCCTAGAAGAAATGAAAACACATCCACCCAAAAAGGTGTACCTCAATGTTCATAGCAGCATTATTCATAATAACCAAAAAGTGAAAACAGCCCAATGTCCATGAAGTAATGAATAGATAAGTAAAAGGTGATGAATGAAGTACTGATACATATTACAACATGAATAAACTTTGAAAACATTACATTAAGTGAAAGAATCAATTTAGACCAAATCAAGAATTAAGAAAAACCCAATAGGGCATAATTCCATTTGTATGAAATATCCAGAATAGGTATGTTCAGAGACAGAATATACCGGCAAGTTAGCTTCTCCTTTCTCTACTTCATCATGTCGGTGATTGTACAATTCTGTTACTATACTAAAAACCATGACCTGTAGACTTTATTTTTTAATTTAAGTTTTTTTTATTTTAATTACAGTATAATTAACATACACTGTTCTATTAGTTTCAGGTGTAAACTATAGGTACTCGACAATTCTATACATTACTCAGTGCTCATGATGATAACTGTACCCTTACTCCCCTTCACCTGTTTCACCCATTACCCTGACACCTCCGCTCTGGTGACCCTCAGTTTGTCCTCTCTAGTTAAGAGTCTGTTCCTTGATTTGTCTCTCTTTATTTTCCCTTTGCTCATTGTTTTGTTTCTTACATTCCACATATGAGTGAAAGCTGTGAAATGAGTGAAAATGACATTTGACTTTCTCTGACTCTCTTCGCTTAGCCTTACACTTCTAGATCTATCCATGTCATTGCAAATGGTAATATTTTATTCTTTTTGTGGCTAAATAATATTCCATTATACATATATACCACATCTTCTTTACCCATTTATCCATTGAGGGCCACTTGGGCCACTTTTGTAGTTTGGCTATTGTAAACAATGCTGTAATACACATAGGGGTGTATACCCCTCTGTGTTAGTGTTTTGTCAATCTGGGGCAAATACTCAGAAGTACAATTACTGGATTATAGGGTAGTTCTATTTTTAATTTTTTGAGGAATTTCCATACCGTCTTTCACAGTGGCTGCACCAGTTTGCATTCCCTCCAACAGTGCACAAGAGCTCCTTTTTCTCCACATCCTTGTCAACGTTAATTTTTTCTTGTGTTTTTTTATTTTAGCCATTCTGAGAGATGTGAGGTGATATCTCATTGTGGTTTTGATTTGTATTTCCCTGATGATCAGTTACGTTGAGCATCTTTTCATGTGTCCATTGGCCATCTGTATGTCTTCTTTAGGAAAATGTCTATTAATATCTTCTGCCCATTTTTTTAGTTGGATTATTCATTTTGGGGGAGCTGGGTTTCATACAAATTTTATATATTTTGGATACTAACCCTTTATCAGACATATAATTTGCGAGTATCTTCTGCCATTCAGTGGTTGTCTTCTGGTTTTGTTGATTATCTCCTTTGCTGTGTAGAAGCTTTTTATGTTTTTGGAGTCCTGGGAGTTTGTTTTTGCTTTTGTTTCCCTTGCCTTAGGAGACATAGCTAGGAAAATGTTACTTGGTAAATATCAGGGAAATTATTGCCTGTGCTCCCTTTTAGGATTTTTATTGTTGGGTCTCACATTTAGGTCTTTAATCTATTTTGAGTTTATTTTCGTGTGTGATGTAAGAAAGTGGTCCAGTTTCAGTTTTTGCTTGTAGCTTTCCAGCTTTCCCAACAACATTTATTGAAAAGACTGTCTTTTCCCCATTGCATATTTCTGTCTCTTTTGTTAAAGATTAATTGACCATATAACCATGGGTTTATTTCTGGGCTCTCTACCCTGTTCTGTTGACCTATGTGTCTATTTTTGCACCAGTACCATATTGTTTGGCTTACTACATCTTTGTAGCATAATTGAAATCTGAAATTGTAATATCTCCTATTTTGTTCTTTTTCAAGATTGCTTTGGCTATTCGAGGTCTTTTGTAGTTCCATACAAGTTTTAGGATTGTTTGTTCTAGTTCTGTGAAAAATGCCATTGGTATTTTGATAAGGGTTCCATTAAATATGTAGAATGCTTTGGGTAGTAGGACATCTTAACAATATTTTTCTTCCATTCTGTGCTATTTGTCTGTGTCATATTCAGTTTCTCTCATCAATGTCTTATAGTTTTCAGAATACAGGTCTGTATATGTAGAGAGAATACAGGTGTATGCTACCTGTATTCTGTATTCTGTGTAATATATACCTGTATTCTGTATATATGTGCGTGTGTGTGTGTGTGTGTGTGTGTGTGTCTTTAGCATAACAGAGGGGCTAAAGATTTGAATAGAAGCAAAAGGCAATAAGCTGTGGTAATCACAGAACTTACCTTATCTGTTTCTTATCTTTCAAAGATCTCTGTCCTTTGTTTTCGGATGTCCAACATCTTGAAAACCACCCCGCATATGTTTATAGCACATTTAATACAAATGAGAATATATTAAATAATTTATATAGAAAAATTTCATTGTGATACAAATAAAATATGCATACATAGATACATACATACTGATAAATATGCATATAACTTACAAGGTCATGCAAAATGGACTGGGATGATATATACCAAACAATTAACAGTCGTTACCCTCACAAGTGGAGGAATAAAGGTAAACTAGTGATCATTTTCTATTTTACTGTATGTACCTTTTCAGTATTTTAATTTCTGGAGTGTTCATATATTACCTTTATAAATTGATAAAAATGTTGGTAAGAACATCTTGAATTATTACCTCTAGCTACTCTCTTCAATTCCGTGAACTGCATTGAAGAAGAAGTGTTTGTCTATGACTGACTAGCTCACATACCAGTTCAACTGACATTGTTTCCTCCACATTGTGATTTCCCATTAAGGCTTCCTACACTGCATCTGTCTGCTGTGTTTTGAAAAGCTAACCATTTAATTCAGATAATATGAGGAGGACAATTTAAATCAACAAATGTATACCTTAAATTCCACTTAAGGAAAAAAAAACTGCATGAACTATAGTTTGAAATACAGTCATGGCTATTACCATCCCCTCTGAAACTTTCTTGCTGGTAGAAAAACTGTTTTGTCTCCAGAAAAAATAGGGAGGTTGTCAAGCAATTCCACCACATGGTACAAGCCATCCCTGCCATCTCTAAAAATCTGATTTCTTCTTTTGAATACCATATTTAAGTTAGATGATAGGTTTTGCATTGTAAATTGATGGAGAAAATTCTTGTACAATCAAATGTCAATCTTGTTTCCAGGACTTAGGACCCAAAATGTAAATTCTACTATATATTTTGAATGCACTTAGAATAAAAGAGCTCAGCAAGAGAGATGAGTTTGGATATAAAGAAATGCTTCTTAATGGGTCTCCAAGTCGGGTGTCAGTCTCTCAAGCATTTTGAACCTCAGGTGATAAGGGAAAACTGTTTCTCTACTTGCAACACTTCTGACACAAATTCCACACCAAGCAATTCTCCAGTTCTCTGCAGACACCAACTCAGTGTCCTATTTAATTAAACTCAGACACTGACTATCCTGAGTTACCACAGACCCCACAGATTAATGGCTCAGTCCCAGAGGTGCCCTTAACTTCAGATGCCAATCTCAGGTAGTGGTTCTTAGGTTACCCACGCTTCTGTCTGATTTGTCCCCAAATCACAGGTACCTATATCCCTCCTCGGTTTCAATAACTTGCTCTATTGGCTCACAGAGAAACTCAGGGAAACACATCACTTATGTTTACTGGTTTATTTTAAATGATATTGTAAAGTATGCAAATGAACAGCTGAATGCAGAGGTACAATAGGGCAAGGTCGGGAAAAGTCTTGCACGCGGGACTGTTCCCATGGAGTTGGGGTGCACCAGAACATGGATATTTTCACCAACCTGGAAGCTCTCCTACTCCTACAGATTAGGCATTTTTTATGGGAGTTTCATCACACAGCCATGATCAATTATTTAAATTCAATCTCCAGGCCTCCATCCTCCCCAGAGGATGAGGAATGAGCTGAAAGTTCCAAGTTTCTAATCATGACTTAGTCTTGGATAACCAACTTCCACCCTGAAGCTATCCAGGAGTCCACCAAGGGTCACCTCATTAGAACAAAGACATTCCAATCACCCAGGAACTTCCAAGGGATTTAGATTGCTGTGTAAAATGCTCATATCACTCCTATCATTCAGTCAGTTACAAGGATTTTAAGAGCTCTGTATGAGGATCTAGAGGCAAAGATCAAATATATATTTATGGGGACGCCTGGGTGGCTCAGTTGGTTGGGCGGCTGCCTTCGGCTCAGGTCATGATCCCAGCATCCTGGGATCGAGTCCCGCATCGGGCTCCTTGCTTGGCGGGGAGCCTGCTTCTCCCTCTGCCTCTGCCTGCTACTCTGTCTGCCTGTGCTTGCTCTCGCTTCTCTCTCTATGACAAATAAATAAATAAAATCTTAAAAAATAAAAAAATATATATATATATTTCTTATTACATCACAGATGGTCCACATAATAAGATACATCAAACTTTTCCTTTCTATAGGCAGAGAAATGGCATAGATGTTCTCTGGAGGTCCCGTCAATCTTTAGGTTTCCTTTAAGTCTATCATGGATTTTGTATTCCTATAAACATGCACACAAACATGGCACGCAAGCACACATTGGATATCTGACTTTTGACTTTCAAACTACTTTCGATCTTGAGCAGATGGATAAACTTTCAAAAGTACCAGAGCTTGAGCTGTCAGGGCTGTGAGAGAAAATAGAATTTAATACTCTGAGCCTCAATTGAGTAACATGTGACAGCATCCAGAACAGTACCCAGAGGCTAGTAGAAGCCAAAGGTGATACTCAAACTATGTTACATCCAGTATAACATCGTCACCAACTCAAACTATGTTACATCCAGTATAACATCGTCACCAACTGTAAACCTTTCATAGAAACATACCACAGCAAACTGGCAAAATTATCAGTGCTAAAGAAGCTCATGAAATGTTTGGATTTTTTTTTTCCTTACATATGCCTTTGTTCACATAGAGTCTATCAAACTAGAATTAATATTTACAGGACATTGTTATCACAGTATATATATACTTTCTTACTTTCTTAATTGAGTTATATAATTGTATTTATATTTTATTCCTTAATTTCTTATTGATCCTGGACGACTGCAGAAAGCCAATTCCCAAGAACTTGGAAATAGGAGAAATAAGATCTCCCTCTTGAGAGTTTTTACCAAGAGAAGTCATGGGTCATTATAGATGAAAAACTTCCTCAAATTAAGTAATCTGAGGACTTCAAAGCTAAATTTATGATCATGTGAAAGGTGTGGAATACCTAAAATCCAGAGAGACAGAGAGAAGAAAGAAGAGAGAGAGACAACAGAAAAGATGCAGAACCATCCCATGGAAAAAGAAAAGGAGCTGCTGACCTTGACTAGGATGCCCCAGGCAGCACACCAGGAGTAAATGGGGCAAAGTCAAGGCTACCCCTGAGGATAGGGAGGCTCTGGGAAAGACATTGCTAAAGGACTTTTCCTGAGATAACTAAATTCCTTTCATTTTGACCTACCTACTGATTTGGTAATGAATAGAAAAAGCTGATCTGCTCCCATGGCCCTAATAAGACAGCTCATACTGGTTCCTGTGAAGTTCTCTCTCCCTGCAAATTAGTACATTGACATTTCAGCACCTGAGTCAGCCCCATGTGCATTTTAATTAGTACGAGTCAGTCACTGGGCCCTGATGACCTCCCAGTACTCAGAAGAGATAGGAGGTAGGGCCCAGTGCTACAGATGATAAGATGTAAGTCACACAGGCCTGGATTCAAATGCCAGTCCTGCCTTCATAAAGCAATGTGTGATTTTAAGCAAGCTTTAACTTCCCCTAAGCCTTGTTTTATACATGGATGAAGTGTGTATAATAATTCCTCCCATGTGGGGTGATCAAATGTAGTAAGGTTTGTAAACTGCTGTTTTCATCATTAACAATGAGTCTCTGGGCTTTTAGAACAGGAGGACACATCCCCGCGACCAGCACCCCAACCCCTCCACCCCGTAGGCCTCACCCATGGAACGCCTTTATCTGTCATCTCCAAGTGTCTACAAAGGTACTGAGTTAATCTGCTTCCTTGCTGGACTCAGCTCACATTCCTGTGTGTATCCTCCCCCGCCACCACCCACAGTGGGTTTGCTTTGTTCCCTTGAATTGTTTCAGATTGTGAGAAAACAACCAGACCCCATGAACAATGAAGCTAGAGCACACCTGTAGAGTTTTTACCATGCGTTTAATAATACGACCGTGGTTATTCTCAGCATAGCGATCATTCAGAAATGGAGAGGTGTACACAGGACAGATAGCTATGTTAATATTATCATTTGCTTAATTTGATTCTCATGGAAAAGTGTGTGGTCTTATTGTTACTGCCCCTTCATTTCAAGGTAAAAAAAAAAAAAAAAAAAAAAAAGAAGAAGAAGAAGAAGAAACGAATGCTCATAAAGTTTAAATGACTTACAAAGAAATACACAGTCAGAAGGGAAACAGAGATCCCAAGATGTTTCCCATAGGTTTTTGACAATACTACACACACACACACACACACACACACACACACACCAATTAGTATGAGTCTAACGCTACTGTTTGAATCTAAATGCCATTTAACAGGAAAGATCAATTGACAAAACAGGAACAGAGAGAGAGATTTAACAAAGCTAGAGAAGAAAAACTGAGTGAATACCATGCAAATGTTCAGAGCTTATGGCAGATCAAGGTGGCTGGTGGCAACACACTTGTCTCATTCCTGATCGTTCCGTCCAGAGGAAGGGAGCTCGAGAGTTAATGCAGACTCTCTCTACTCCATATTCACTTTGCCCTGGGGAGCTGGAGTGATGGATCTGGCTGGTAATTTGAGGAGATTTAACAGGACATGTTCTGCTCAGCTCTGTCCTGTTTCTTGGTGGGAATGGGGATCCAAGAGTAAATCAGCGTTCTCCGCTGTCTTCCCATGGCTGCCATGACTACAGGAGCCACTCCCTCCAAGTCCTAGGCACAGTCATCAGACATCTTTGGCTCTCACACCAAGCCATGTATTTTAACTCTGCCCTTATAGGTAATCAGGGTGATTGTTTGGCCCCCAGTGCTTCCTTTCTTTTGTTCTTCATTTAACCAAAACTTAGGCAGAAAGAAGATTGCTCTTTATTGGACTTCTCAATCACCCCTAAGTATAAATTCTGGTATTAGCAATGTTACCGTGGACAAGCTGGTTATCTACCTGGTAATCTGAGACAAATCACTTAAACTGAGTCTCAGTGTCCACATCTCTAAAGTACACTAAATACCACTTAGACTAGACATGAACATGAAACAAAATTATATATTTATACATATATGTATATACGAATAAGTATAAAGTACAAGAAAATATAGGTACACACAAGTTCTCAAACTCTCAAATGGAATCAAGCATCGGAGTCACCTGGAGGGTTTGCTAAAACTCAAATTGCCCAAGCCCCACTCCTCCCCTCCACCCTGTTTCTGATTCAGCAGGTGGGGCCTAGAATATGCTCAAGCTGCTCAACCAGGAGCCACACTTGGAGAACCATTGGATTCCACATGCATGTATGCGCACACAAACACACTGAGAGGTATCTTATGAATACAGCACCTGCCACATGGGATGTTCTCAATCACATACTAATTCTGTCTCTCTGGATTTTAGATGCTGCCATTTTTATTTTGTTGTTCCAAAAAAAAAAACTACTTTAAGCTTCTCAAACTGGGGTGATTTTGTATGTGCACCCTCATTCACGAACACCTGCAAGGACATTTGTGATATTTTTTATTGTCATAAATTAGGGGGTGAGGGGGACTGCTACAGCATCTACTGATCTATTGAGAAGAGGCCAGAGATTCTGGTAAATATCCTACAGTGCAAAGAGCAGTCCCCCCCACCAACAAAAGAACATCTGGTTCAAATGTCAATAGTACCAAAATCGAGAAATCCTTCTTTAAGTCCTCTCCTAAAACCCTCTGTCTTTAATTCAAACCACTATGCCCACCTATTCTTCATACACACAAGTCCTTTCTCACAATTTCATCAATACTTAACTCATTAGAAACCCATTAGACCAAAGGGAAACAACTTGTGGAACAAGGGAAAGTAAGCTTAAGTTTATTTTATCACATTATATCAGATACGTCAGTAGAAGAAAGGTTTTGACAAAGGAGAAGAAGGAAGAGTAAGTTCTGGAACTGTGGTGTGTAGAGGAAGAGTTATCTTTAAGATAGAACTAGAAATTTAGGATAAAGATAAATATATAGGACAGGTATAAAATCGTTTTAATATAAGAATATAAAACAAGTCGTATGTAAGTTGCTTGCTCATTAAGTTTTTAGACTTGGAATGTGTAGAAATGGTAAGAGCTAAAAAAAATCCTTTTTCTTCCTGAAATTTTCCCGAGTTTTTTCTATCAGCAAATCAACAAGACACAATTTTAATAGTCAGCAGTTCTAAGAATATGGAGTAGTTTGTATTTTTTCTTATCTGCTTGGGTATATTAGATGGGCCTTCCAACATAATTCTTTGAGTGATCTTTTCTCACATACAGAAAAATCTGATTGGAAAAAAAAAATCCATTATTTCAGGATCCAGGTTCCAGGTTCCAGCTCATGGGTTTTGCCACTTCCTCTGTCATGACCTCTCTGAACCTCGGTTTCCTTATTGGTATAAAGCACAAGATTCAGAAATTACAAACTGGCTGTGCATGGGCCTAGGTTCAGGATACACAGAAAACCCAGGAAAGTCCTTGAGTCAGTCAATGTATTTATTGGCATGAGGTCTCATTCACTCCCTGGGAGAGACAATGACCCCTTAGACAGGACTGATGCTGAACCCAGACACTGACCTACAAGCCATCAAGAAATAATCTCCTGGTTGCTTTCCGTGAGCCAAAAGAACTCACTGGAGGGAAGAGAAAGTTCAGGAAGCAATCTTGGTTTGGAGCTATTGTTTGCCAGTAATTAAAGAACTTTGACAGGAGAAGGGCACACTCCATTTCAAATTACCTTCTTTTATACCTCCAGGAAAATCTGCAGGCTCCCTAAAGAGAAAGGAGCAGAATAAATTCAAAAGAGGGGCCTGGGGTTGTTTGTTTGTTTGTTGTTGTTGTTTTAAGTATGACCAACTGAGACTCTGTAAAAAGGGAGAGCCAAATGACTTAATCTTGTGGCCCAATAACAGACTGTACCAGACTGGGGCAGAGCTCACACAGCTGAAAATAGAAGGGCTGGATCACATCCAGGAAGGGGTCCAGATTAAGATTGGTTATGCAGTCTCTAAATTAAGCTTAAAGTATAATCAGTGTATTTGATACATTAAAAGTGGTCATGTATCTAAAGTAAACTTTTGACATGTAGCCCAATTTCCTTTTGCTATTTCTTCATTTCTTAACATAGGAGGGACCTTAAAAAATTGACCTGGGGCCTTTTCTTAACTCTGGGCAAGGCCACTTGGAATTAGACACTGAAGCTGAACCAAGGAACAGCTGAGGGACCAAAGTATTAAATAAGCAGCTGTTTTATAGGTGAAGAGAAACTACAACACAAAACAAATATGAAAGATAAAAAAAAGACAGTGGTGAAATAAAGAATGGAATAGGAGATAAATGGCAGAATGAAAACATCCAGGGGACACGTCAGAGATCTGAAAGATCTCTGTGGAGACCTTCCAAAAGGGAGAAGGAAAAGACAAAGAAGTAAAAAATATCAAGTAGAAGCTCACAAAAATGGAGGCTAGACGTACAAGTGCAAATAGCCAGGTATTAGGAATCTGGACAAAAGAAAATATGAAAACAGAGATCTCTCTAAATCTGTGTAAGGTTGAAATCTCAAGGACAAAAATTTTAAGGAGGTTAGAAATATTTGAAAAATGTATCTGAAAAAAATACATTTTCTGGCATTAAAAAAAAAAAAAAAAGGAAAAGCTATAGATTGAATGTGCCAGAAGGTATCATAGAGCAGAGATAAGAAAAACCTCACACTTCATGCAATTTAAGAATGTCGAAAGCACAGAGAAAATTCTAAATCTTAGAGGAAAAAAGAGCAATCAACATAAAAAGGAACAGGAAAAATTGGACACGAGACAATAGAGCAATATTTTCAACATACACCCCAATATACTATTACCCACTTAAAGTTTTCCCAATATACAAGCATAGTTTAATATTGGAAAATCCGTAAGTATAGTTTACAACATTAATGGATTAAAAGAGAAATACTATGTGACCATCTTAAAAATGCAGAAAAATTATTTTATATAATCCAACATCCATCCATAATTTTATAAAGTTCAACATCAATCCACATTCTTGACCTGATGAAGAGATCAAAAACCAGAGCAAATGCTACCCTACTAGAAACATCAGTGCATTCGCAACATGGGTCTTGGGTCTCGGGCACTGACAGGCCAGGTTACCTCACACAGGTGGGTGAGGTCTTTTTTGGATCATGGGCCTCTTTTAAGAAAGCAGGGAGCCCCAGAGGGGGAACTAAATATGTGAGGAAGACAGCATGACAAGATGGGTTAAAAGAGGGATCCTGCACATGAAAAAATGTTCATCATCACTAGTGATCAGGGAGATTCAAATTAAAACCACATTGAGATACCACTTTACACCAGTTAGAATGGCCAAAATTAGCAAGACAGGAAACAACGTGTGTTGGAGGGGATGTGGAGAAAGGGGAACCCTCTTACACTGCTGATGGGAATGCAAGTTGGTGCAGCCACCTTGGAGAACAGTGTGGAGATTCACTACGATCCTGCAATTGCACTACTGGGTATTTACCCCAAAGATACAGATGTAGTGAAAAGAAGGCCCATCTGTACCCCAATATTTATAGCAGCAATGGCCACGGTCACAAACTGTGGAAAGAACCAAGATGCCCTTCAATGGAAGAATGGATAAGGAAGATGTGGTCCATGTACACTATGGAGTATTATGCCCCCATCAGAAAGGATGAATACCCAACTTTTGTAGCAACATGGACAGGACTGGAAGAGATTATGCTGAGTGAAATAAGTCAAGCAGAGAGAGTCAATTATCATATGGTTTCACTTATTTGTGGAGCATAACAAATAACATGGAGGACATAGGGAGATGGAGAGGAGATGGGAGTTGAGGGAAATTGGAAGGGGAGGTGAACCATGAGAGACTATGGACTCTGAAAAACAATCTGAGGGTTTTGAAGGGGCAGGGGTTGGGAGGTTGGGGGAGCCAGGTGGTGGGTATTAAGGAAGGCACGTATTGCATGGAATACTGGGTGTGGTACAAAAACAATGAATTCTGTTATGCTGAAAAGAAATTTTAAAAAATAAAATAAAAATTTTAAAAATGAAAAAAAAGTTGGGGGAGGATCCTGTAAGTGGCAAGGAAACAGGGAAACAAGGAGGGATCTGGAAAATGGCCACTTTTGAAGTTGCCATTTCAAAACATACAACACACAACACACATACAACACACATAACACAAATACACACATAACATATGCTGTACACAGAGAACACCCACATGCCACATACACACCATACATACAACACACACACCAAACACACCACACAAACACACACGTCACATAATTCAAACAACACAGACACCCCACCCACAGCACACATACAACACATTTATACTACACACAAACTGCACATATAACACATAGACAACAAATATGTAGCCCTGGCACTCTACATAAACTACACAGAAACACCAGGCACACCATATACACACAGCACATAGTATATATGGACAGCCACATAAAACACACACAAACATATATAGAATGTACACAGATAGTGCATACTCTGTGCATATATGTCCCACATATTACATACATACCACATATACACCACACATACTCAATGCATATACCACACAGAGGAACACACTCTGTATACACAACATTCAAAGAGCACATTCACACACACCCAAGAAAAATAGCCCCTAAGGTGAACCTTGTCCCTTCTCCCCACCCCACCTCTCCCAGAGCCAATTCCTAGGTCATGAAGTCTTGGTGGAACCTGCCTTCCCTCACGTTCATTAGCGGAGGCGATGATTGGAGGCTCTGGGAAAGAGGAGGGTCTTCACAGAGCTAGTCCTGGTCACCTGTGGGGCCACACCAGAAACCTGGGGGCATAAATGATTGCGCATGTGCAACACTTGGCAGAAACTCCGCTTCTCAAACTTCAGTCCCTGGGGACACTAAAATGACCTTCAAGTGTCAGGCTTGCTTTTGTTTTTTATGTTTTCATTACCTTTCTTTCTATAGCTTAAGAAATTCAAGTGCAAAACGTAGAACTGTAGGGAAGAAGGTGGATTCATTATATTTGGGATGGTACATTGGGCTCTAACCTTGTAAGAGATGACTCTTTTCTCCATCGAGCAGCTGAGGCGGCATATGTTCTGATGCTGGAGAGCGTGCAGTGTAAAGTAGAAGCTGCAAGGGGAAAACGCTGTCCCCAGGAGTTTACAGCCTGTGTTTAATTTGAAATACCATGGAAGAGGCACTCAAATCTCAGAAGGCTAGGGTCTGCTTAACTATTTCCTTTGTTCATTTTTATCCATAATTATAAGGCTTTTAGGTCTGGCTAAGATTAAAAAAAAAAAGAAGAACCAGCATTCACCATCTATATTATTAAATGCCATATTTATTTTATAAGAAGAAATTTCCATTATTGGGCCAGTGTGTATTAAGAGAAAGAGAAAGAGAAAAAAGGCACTCAGGATCTCTCTAAAGAGACATCTAGAATTTGGCACCACTTACCATCAGAGTGCTCCAAGTTTTTAATTTCCACAGTTAAGTTGCATTATATTTTTCTAGGACATCATTTGGGGATAAAAATTCTAAGTCTGCAAAGCAGAATAGACTGAGCAGGGAATTTAACAGTGTGACAACTGGATGAGTTATTATTTCATATATTTGGAAATTTAAAGGATAGACAGGATGGAGGTGGTTCCAGGACCGGAGGGCCCCATGCACAGAGGAACAGAGCACAAAAAGGCAGTGTGTTCAGCACCAATAGGTTGTACAGTGCAACAGAGGCACAAGGTGCTTGGATAATAAGAGAGTGGGTGAAGCTGGAGAGGTACAAGGTGGGGGCCATGTCATAGGAAGCCACAGATTCCCCATTGATCATTCAAGGACTTCATTCAAGGACTTTCCTGCAGCTCTTGAACAAAGACAGAATTCCAACTGGCCTAAGGCAAAGGAAGGGGAATTTATTGTTTCACAAAACTGAAAGATCTGGGTGTAGGCTTCAGGCACAGCCAGATTCAGGGTTCAAGTGTGATCATAAAGGATCAGGTTCTCCTCAGCCTTCTGATGGGTTGGCTTCATTCTTAGACTCCACTTGGAAATTTCCAGCATCAGTTCCAGAATCACACCCCAGGGCCCAGACTAGGGTAAGGGGAGGAAGAAACAAAATTTAAGCGGGAACCCAAAACCTCAGTAATCCAGATAAATAATATTTTAATGCAACCTTCTAAAATTCAAAATGAAAGCAAAGAAATCTGTGATGAGCGAAGTATCAAAATATTAAATAAAAACAAGATTGGTGTTACTGATTTGTCTTTTGGCTTCAGGTTCCACTATGTCTCCAATTTTTTTTTTTAAAGATTTTATTTATTTATTTGACAGACAGAGATCACAAGTAGGCAGAGAGAGAGAGAGGAGGAAGCAGGCTCTCCACGGAGCAGACAGCCCGATGCAGGGCTCGATCCCAGGACCCTGAGATCATGACCTGAGCTGAAGGCAGAGGCTTTAACCCACTGAGTCACCCAGGCGCCCCTCTCCAATTTTAAATAAAGACAGAATCAGTAATGATGTTACTGATACTAAAGGAGTGAATGGATCCTGGAGGTGAGGAGGACAGAAGCTGATGTCCATGGCATCGTGGTTAGAAGTCCTAACTCCATGTATAGGCAATGGACAATCATGGAAGAATCTTAATTAGGCGAGAGGCATAAAGATAGAGGATGGAAGGAAGTGATGAAAGGATTGGAGGAAGGAAATTCAGGGACAGAAGTTAGGAGACTATTCACCCAAGCAAGATAGGTAAAACACGGGCATCACGCAGGACCAGGTGGGGATGCAGGGAGGGAATGCTGGCGACATGGGAGACAGAACCGAAAAGCAATTAGGAAGGGAAAGCAGAAATTGGAGAAATGAGAAATGTTTAATAGTCAAGGGTAGTTCTCTGGGTTCTGACTCTAGCAGCTAGCTGGATGGTAATGCAATAAGCAAGATTAAGAATTTAGGATATGGGCATGTTGGTGATTGGTGCAAAGGAGGCAGGGGTGAGGAAGGATCCCCATCTGATGAGCAGTCTGGACCAGAGAAGTATTGGAAAGTATTTGGAGAAGTTTATAAAGTGTTGGTCTATGTAAGGGATAGTTAAATCATGGGATGTTTACCAAGTTCACCCAGGGGGTCTGTGCAGAGGAAGAAGAGAAGACTGAGGATAGAAACCATGTCATTGGGAGTTCTCACTAGTGCAATTAAAAAAAAAAAAAAAAAAAAAAAATATATATATATATATATATATATATATATATATATATATATATGGGGCACCTCGGTGACTCAGTGGGTTAAAGCCTCTGCCTTCAGCTCAGGTCATGATCCCAGAGGATCATGGCCACAGTGTAAGTTTTTAAAAAGCCCAGTGATCTACAGCAAGGAGAAAGATTACTTTCATTTGCAGCTGAGGCCCAAATCATTATTTTTTAGAGTGTGAGGTTTGGCGGAATTTAAAAATCTCTTCTTATTCTAAAACTTTAGCCAGTTTTAATTAAGACACCCATGTCAGTTGAAAAATGTGGCATATTTGCATAGAAATAAATAGCAAAGCAAAATCTTAATTTTAAGCCATTTTAATCACTTTCCCAGACACGCCAGGAATTACTTCTGGCTGACACCACTGAAGCACTTTCCAGCAGCACTGAATATATTCGTATCAATTGAAGTTTTCCCTCGTGCAGAAAGACGAGATGCCCAGGATAACTCTGGGAATGGGCAAACCACATTTTTCATCAGTGCCTAATAATTAGCAGAAATTCATTACTCTATGTTTGTTTGAGCCTGAACAATATCAGCCTGTAATTACCGGTAGCTTAGGGCAAGGTAAATATTTGATGTGATGCTGGTAAATCAGTTTTTAGTGATAGAAGGAGTTAGCTGATCATGTATTTCTTGAGCCTTTAATAAGATTGTAGGTATTAACCACAAAGGTGAGGCTGCACCCTCCCCATCTGTTATGCCTTCATGCTGCAAACAAATAACAAGAAAGACAATGCCTGTGGAACACCAAGCTAATGAACTCCCAGGGACCAGGGCTGTCTCCTTGGGTTAAAAAGAGGAAATTTCTTTTAGCAAATTCCATGCAGGAAAAAATGGCCTTATCACTAAAGTCCTATTTACAGGGTTAAGCTTTGGTCTGGTTTTGCTTTAAATCTTTAATTTTTTTTTTTTTTTTGAGTCGAGTGCCTGACATTGGAAGCAAATTTAAGCTTTCCTGATTAGCTTACTAGATATTTTTTTAAGTCTTAAAATTAAGCAATATTCTTTATGTCAAAACATAGCTGGTAAGTTCTATACAATCTTCTCCAGGGGTAAATAAAAGAGCCAATAAAAGTGAACAGGACTTTGTAATGGTCAAAACATGAATACCTACACACATTGCAATTATCCCACCACTGCTCAATAAGATTGGCGGAGCCCCAGTATTATCTCCATTTGAAGAATGAGAAAATGGATTCTTGACAAGAATAACACACTGATGGGAGATCAAAGTTCCAGTCAGTGGTGGGTTCAGGCTGAGGGCAAACCATCTCACACCTGATTTGGGACTCTTTCCATCGCCCAACATTTACCTCTGGGTCAGTGTCAAGAGCAACCTAGCAGTGGTGGCTTCAGAACCAGAGGTGACTGCTTCTCTCAAGGCTTAGGAACACTAGCAGCGCATTGCAGAACACAAGGGGGCACTGTGCAAATAGCTTCCCAGAACACCATGTAAATATCCACCTAAATGATTGGGGGTAAAGGGGTGAGGGGACCAGAGAAAAACGTGAGTTGGAAAACAGACTTGGTGGGCATCCATTTAAGCCTCTAGAGCACAGAGATACTATTTCTCTCTTCTTTGTATTCTGCAGCCTAACACAGTATCCAAGTAACAGAGGCTCAGTAACTATGTGTCTTGTTCTGGTGTCCCGCTGAAAGGAATGAGCAGGGCAGGAATTCCATAGGGCCTGCTGACCTATTCTCAAACCCATGTCACATTATTCCTACAATAAAGTTCCAATCAAAAATCTCTCCTCTACTCAGAAATCTTCAAGGGCCCTATAATCCCAGCTATTGGCCTGACATTCAAAGCCCTCATCGATAACCCCTCTCACCCCTAGGATCCATCCCGAATGGATTGTTATTTCCAGAACATGTCTAGTAGTTCTCACTTCTGTAAAACTGGCTCACCCTGCTATTGTTGACGCTATTTCTACCTTTGAAGTACCACCTGTCTGTTCAAATTCATCTCAAAGTCTGTCTCCCCCATGAACACCTTTCTGGTTCTACCAACTGAAGAAGATGTCATTCTCCCCTGAACAATCATGGCCAAAGCATTCTGGATCTAGCCTCTTAATCTGCCTTAAGTAGGTTGAAGTAGATGGAATTATCAATATTCATATGCTTCAACCTAAAATTATCACTTTTCCCATGTTTGAGAACTTCCGGAGGAATGGAACCATATGTGCTCTTGGTCAGCGTCCTCCACAATGCCTGGCCTGGAAAAAAAAAAAAAAAATGAACAATAACTTCCAGTCAACAAAAAAGTCACTGGCTGCTCCTTAAACTCTTTCATTTCCGTTTACAGTCTATTCACTCTGCAAGGTGCATCAGGCCCCAACCCACTGTCACCATTTCTTCCTTTCTTTCTCTCTCTCAACATTGAATCTATTCTAGAAATTCCAACTCCACAATAATTTCTGAACTAAAGCTAGAGACAGTTGATTGTCATATCTAACCACAGCCTGTAGAAATAAATATGAGCTTCATATTTCATTTGTTCTTCTAGCCAGCTAACATGCATTAAGGATCATCACTTTGCCAAACACTTGGAGACATAGCTAAAATATTTGGTCTGTCTTCCAACCACAGTTCAATGGGGAAGACAAGCGAGAGAGCCAACGATCGCCACAGAATGTGGCAGGTACAGTGAAAGGGGTACACAAGGTCCTATGCGGGTATAGAGAATGGGCTTCGGATTCACTCAGTCAGTGGGAAGGGGAAGGAAAATCAAAGAAGTTTTCCCAAAGTTTTCCTGAGATATACTTTACTGGGTGGAACAAAATGGGGAAACGTTTCTGGGAAAAGAGAATCTACAAGGCCAGAGACCTGGATCAAAATACCCATTTTGATGGAAAAATAAGTAGTTGTTAGGGCATAGAGAAGGAGGTGTGGCAAGAGAAGAGTCCAGAGTGGTAGCAAGGGTAGATCAGAGTGGACCTTGTATGCCAAGCCAAGGAGCTTCAACTTTATTCTAAAAATGCTTGGAAACCATTAAAGAGTGAGGGGTGTGTGTGTGTGTGTGTATTTGTGTGTGTTTATAAAGTATAAAAATATGTGGAGAGGAATGGACAGGGATTCTATACATTCATAGCAGCTGAAGACTATCCATTATGCTTAGCAGTATTGAAAAGTGATTTGCAAATTAATATTTGACAATAGAATTACAAATCATGTGGCATTAGTTCTAGAAAGGACAGTTTAGAGATCATCTCTCCAAAAACCACATGGGGACTTGGAAGGTCTTGCTTCTAATCACAGAACTTGTGAGTACCCAGGACAATGATTATTGCCAATAATAATCTTTATTTTCATCATTATTATCTGTGTCAAAAAGTGTTTGAACTAATAATTTTATTTGACTCATATTTTATGTCAATAACTAAGATCATCGATATCTCAAATAGTTTATATAATAAATTGAATTCAAATATTCAAATCCAGATAAGAATAAAATGGATTTTATGATAAGATAAAATGATAAGAAAACAGCAAAATCAGCATGGTATTCCACATGGTATTTCCACATTCCCATGTCATTGACACCGATGTCACCGATAAATACAATGGCCCACATCAGCTTTGGGACTCATCTTTTGGAAATGCCCCCTGAAACCTCAGAAATTAACATATCATAGTGGTTAAGTGTTGGTCTCCTGAGCCCCAGAGCCTCTAGGTTCAATCTTGGCTCTGCCCCAACTAGGTGAATGACCCATGCAACTTGCCAAACTGCTTTGTCTCAGTTTTTCCAGATAAAGAAAGAGGAATAACGACACTGCCTGCCTCTAGAGCCAATACAAAGATTCAGTGAGTTACTATTTATAATGGGTTACAAATAGTGTCTGGCTTGTGATAGGTTTTACCTGAGCCTATGTTAAATACAAATAAAGCCGGTCAACAGTTAGCATGATGAATTTCTAATCATGTGCCAGTTCAAGTGAACAAACAGAAACCTAAAACCAAACTCTAGGAAAAAATTATTCTGAGGCACTTGTTAATGTTATCAGTCCATCACTGGTCATTATTTATAAATATGAATACTTATTTCTCTATTTGTTCAATGTTCACTATTTAATTTTTGGCAAATCTTTTTTTTTTTTTTTTTAGATTTTATTTATTTATTTATTTAAGAGAGGGAGAGAGAGAGAGCATGAGAGGAGAGAAGGTCAGAGGGAGAAGCAGACTTGCATGGAGCTGGGAGCCTGATGTAAGACTCAATCCTGGGACTCCAGGATCATGACCTGAGCCTAAGCAATCGCCTAACCAACTGAACCACCCAGGCGCCCCTAATTTTTGGCAAATCTTTAAAATACACATCTGTTTACATGTTGAAAACCTCCAAAAAAACAAAAACCATGCTCTTTGAACTTGCTCTCAAAGGTGCCAAATCCAAGCGGACACTTTTCGATGATGGGTATTGAAGCTGAACACACAAGTTCCTTTGTCCTATGTAAGTGTTGGTTTACTGGAGTTTTTTGGGCCTATGCATACATTTCCTTTCATTTCATTTGACCTTGATTTTGTTTTGAATGCAGAGGGATAGTGAGAAAAATCACTTACCATTTTCTTTAGATAGATTTGAGTGATTTGTAATGTCATGATATTCCCACTAGGTGCAGTCTGCTTCATGACTACCATCTTGCTGGGAGTGTCTGCAGTCTGTATTGAAGACTTGAGGCAGGTTGAATTTAGAGGCAGCCCTGGGAGAGACATACAGATGAGGAGAGGAATGACTTCACAGCAGCACAGTATTTCCCATCTGATCAAAAGGGCTTGTTTATTGGATTAGACTAGAGAGCCCTGAATTCAGACTCCAACCACAATGTGATGAAGTAAATAATACAAAATACAATCTTGGAATGAAACCAAGTGATTCCCTATTTTGTGGGAAACAGCAAATTACCAAAACACACAAAGAAAGGGGACATGTCCAAAATAATGATGCTGGCTCAAGACAGAATTAAAACCACCTACAAAAATCCCCCTCAAGAGAACATGACCAATGGGGTTATTTTAATTCTACTGCTTGTGCTATCTATACCCTAACAGACTGCTTTGTTAGATAAAATCTATACATTAGACTTTTCAGATGATATTGTATGAAGAAAAATTTTGCAACGAGAAAAGTTAAATCTCCATAATATTCTTTGGAAATAAAAATGAGGCAAGGTCAACATGTTGATCATCAACCAAAATGTAACATTTGTTTAAGTGAAAGCAAAAAGCAGATTGTGGATAGAACACTTGCAACTAAGAGGTCCTCCTAAGTAGATCCACATTCATGAGACAAAGTTTTAAATAATATGCATGCAGAAGGTAAGTGAAACTAGCAAGAAGCTAGATCTGTCCCCAAGTTAAGCATGTGCTATAACCCTCACCAACATAGCCAGCCTAGAGCTCAGTGACCCTCTGGGCTATCTGCAGCACAGGTAGTGGAGTTCATCAGTAAAGACAGTATAATAGAAATATTCCCTTAAAGTGAAAATGCATCCATATAATCTATTTGAACTGTTACCAGAAAAGTATTTTTGTGAGCCTCCAAGGTTGGAAAACAAGGTCAGGGGGCAAGAATTATCCAAGAGAAGTATGAGGTCCGTGAGGTGAAACTTACCCTGCCCTGCAGCAAATGTCTACTTAGACACAAAGTGGTGAGTACAAAGTCAATGTGGGATTGGTATTCCAGAAGGGTCTGTACTGTTATTTTTAAGAAAGCCTCAGATTTGTACCGCATCTGCCAATTAATGCATAAGATACGCCTTTTCAGTGTGCCAGGAAAAGGCAGTCGTATCTAATTGGCTGAATTTAAAGAAACAAAGAATTTTCCTGATGATGACATCACAGCAGCCTCTCCTTTGCTCACCAGCTACTATACACCTTCAAAGGTCAAATCATTTAGGAATTAAGGAAGTCACCTGTATCATTTCAAGAACGATGCCAAATTAGGAAAAGATCGGCAATTCCATTTTTCAAAAATGTTCTCGCTATCAATTTGTCAAGGATGTCTGAAAAGAGTGATTTGTGGTCAAAAGTTCTTTCCACAGAAAACATATACATTTCCACTCTGTTTCATAACTGACAGGAATAGCCAATATTAATACACTTAATTATTTATGGTTTGACCTTTACTTCTCACAGAAATTGAGAGCAGCTTTCCTTATAAATTCAAGATAATGACCATACTAACTTTTTGAATATAAATCAACTTTTTTGAATTAAAGGTGTATCAACTACCATTTTGATTTCTTGCTGAATAATGAAATGAGAGAAGCAAATCAAAAATGGAACTTCACTGCACTCACATAATCTCTTTAATTTTATCTCTTCAAGTGTGAATTCAGTTCCCCTATGAGGCCGGCACTGTACATAACGGGAAGAAGGAGCGTTAGGAAAAAAAAAGTAGAATAGAGATTTCTGTTTTAAAAGGCAAAATTTTTATCAAGACTGCCTAAGAATTTACCTAGGCAGGCAAAATTAATAAGATGGCATTAAAAATGCAAAGTAGTGTAGCTACAGGGACAAAATCATCTGGTACAAAGAACACCTCTGACAACTAAGAGAAGGAATGACAAAGAGGCATGATTGATGTCAAGTTTGGGCACCGGTAGCCTGTTCTGGGAAAGATTTTTGAGCAAGTGAAATTTTGAATGGGGGTCTGGAGGGAGGTATCTTCTCAGAACCTTGCTTCCCTAGAACGCCCTTCCACTCACCTTTCTAATCTGTCACTCTCTGTAAGCATGGGCCATCCATTCACTACTTAGAATGTGTCAGCCACCGTGCTGGACACCGTAAATAGGAGTTGAAATTTCAGTTGAAATGCTGAATCCTGTCCTCGGAGAGCATCGTGGAGAAGGCAATCCCCTAATTCAAAGGGATGAGGGAGCCGACAGCATCATCCAGTTGCAAGAGAAAAACGGTTCTACCCGGCAAGGTAAGAGATGTTTTTGAAGAACCGACACTGAGTGTTGAGAGGGGAAAAGAATTTCCCAAAGAGAAAACAGGAGAGAAGACCATGGGGAGCCTAGCAGGCTTGTGCAGTTGGCAGGGCCCACAGGATGGAAAGCATGGGACTTCCAGAGTGGCCCCCAGGCCCCACGTGACTGGAGCGGCTGCCTAGCCTGAGAGCCTAGAAGTGTCACGACTGTAAATCTGATGGAAAGCTGACGGGACCAGAGCGGAAAGAAGGTTATTTATGTACAAGTCTGTTTCCCCCATCGGCGCTGTAAGCACTTTGAGAGAAACAGCCATTTGTTTGTGTTTTTTTAATTATTTCATTTACATTTTCTTTTTGCCCCCAGCATTATTATCCAACTGGTGTGTGAGGACCCAAGGAGGAAAATCGTATCAGAAACTCCCACTCTAGTGTTCGGTATTGTTCTAAAATTAATCTTTGTGAGGTTAGAAGAAGCACATATGTACATTTTTATGTGGGATATTGGCTTGCAGCACTAATTTTGGTTCTTAAATAGGGCAATCTTTATTATTCAGAAAAAACTAATGTATAATATGGGATAAAGACTGCATTTATTAGCAAGCACTTCGCTTAATCAGCCTGATAGTTACTATTGGCCAGACAAGGGCTTATGAATTATGGCATTGCTTTTGGCAAAACTATTTATCTGTGTGACACGATATGTCACTTTTGAACTTCAACTTGACATCCATAAAATTACATTTTCATCAAACTGAAAGATCAAGCTTTCTGTGCTGACTCACTTGGGTCAACATTTTGCAAATGCCTAGATTTACCACTTGAACCATAAACCCTTTGTGAATAATTTTGTGCACTGATGTTTGATAGCCTAGGGCACAGATCATAATTTCTGAGCAGAAGAAGAGACGTCAAAGCAAAATGCATTTTCTTTCTGCATACAGGATGACTTACTCCAAAGTGTGTTCTCATAGGGTCATTTTTAAATGACTAGATAAACACTAACTTTGTAGAGTCCCAGAAGGCCAGTAAACACCATCAGAGGTGTATCTTTCATTTCTTAGGGTTAGGAACACCGTCACCTCCACAGCCAGAGGATTTTCACTATTTTTAACAAAATTTTGCCACAATTTGTGGTGATTCCCTTCCTTAGGTTAGACCTGATTTTATATATTTTTTAAAATAAGCAATGAGATAGAAATTTTAGAACTGACCAAAGACCTAGAGGTGAGTCAAGAATTATTCTGTCTTTAATTCTCCACTGAGCATAACCCTCCATGGCATTGTCTGAGTCCTGTTTGTGAGGGATTTTTTTTCATACAAGAAGGCAGATTAGAAACTCTGACCTGGTAAATAAACAAAGAGGGTTTGGCCTTTAGACAGATGACTGCCTGAACAAGAAAATTACCCAATTGTACCTTATAATCTCTTTGGGTATCAATGGTGAAATTCAGCCATAGTCCAAATGCCTTATTGGAGGATTTTTAAATAAGCAGGTCTCTTGTGATCTTGACCAACCCCATTAAAGAGCAATCTGGCACCCCTGTTGAAACAATGTTTTTCACAGCAATTGTGCAAGTATAAATATCCTGTTCTAGCCTTTGTCTTCTGAGGAAAGGACATACTTGTTTTGGTGACTTACATAAGAACAACTTGTTTGCTCCCAATCATTCCTGAGAAAAGGAAGAGGAACATTAAATATGGTGATTGTTATGGTGATCTTACTAAGGACTTCTGGTAGAAATGACGACAGAAGGTCTCACCACATGTAGAAAGTTTGAAGGCAAATCTTTGGGAAGCTCTCTGTACCAGAAGGCACCTTAAATGGGAATTTTATTGACAGAGTTGACTGGGATAACTAGAAACATGGAAGAACATGTGCCTGGGGCTTTAGAACTATCTGCAAGAACAATTCAGATCTTAACCAAGATGATATTGAATTCTTAGGAGAAGGTTGGACCTGGTGTTGGATAGATAGCGCTTTGAAGAATCTCTCACTGAAACGACTTGCCATATACGAGTTTTGGTAATACTGGTATAAACCTTGCAGGTTCTCAAATGTTAAAAGGTCACGCTTCTTTTTTTTTTAGTTGGAGTCCAATGTGGGACTTGAACACATGACCCTGAGATCAAGACTTAAGCTGAGATCAAGACTCAGAAGCTTAATTGACTGATCCACCCGGGTGCCCCTAAAGGCCAATCTTCTAATGAGATGACTGAGAAAAAATATATACCACTCATAATACTTTATTGCAACAGAGAGAATATTTAGTTTGGCCTGGATTGAATAGCAAAATAGATTATTCGGCTTAGGTAACTAAGAAATCCAGAGACAAAGAGAGCTTTAAACCAAGCTTGAGATACCATTCAGCCACAGCAGGAAACATCCAATTTCTTTCCAGGTTTGTCTTTCTCATAGGCACAGGTAGCTCCCAGGCCTACATGCTTCCTTATGCAAGTTCAGGGTCAAAGGTCAGCCTTCCAGGTACCACCCACAGAACCTAATGAAAGCTCCCTTTCAGAAAATGCCAGAAACATCTTAATGCTCATTGGTGTGATTTCTGTGCCTATCCTGAACCAATCAATGTGACTGGTAACCCGGGCAGGTATCTAAAGTCTAAAACTAGAAATAGTTTTCTCCTAACGATCTTCTATAGCTTTGATTTACTGGTCTTCACCTTGGGCCAAGCAAACCATGCAAGGGAGACTCCATCTCAGCTGTATCTTCATGAGAGCTGTTAACAGTTTCTGCTTTCCAGCAGAGATTACATGGCAGGAGCCTGGAAGGAGGCTGGATGAATCGGGCTTCTTTCAGCTGCAACCTTATTTTCAGTTGAGTCTTTACCTCCTTGCTTTTGCTTGCACTAACAGTAGCTTGGAAAACATTTTTCAAGCCCTGCTAGACCTTCAACCACTTGGATTTATTACTGACTACATAAAAGACCTCTCTGCAAAATCTTGGAGGGGATGGGGTTTCCTTCTTCCTTTTCAATCTCAGGGTAAGGATAGCTCTTTTTGTAAGACCTTACTAAAGCTTAAGGAGTTAAAATATTCCAACATCCTCAGTTTTTCTACCAAGTCCTAATGCTGCTGTCTTTGTAGGCAAACAACCTCCTAGTAAGAAAACTAGATGATTCTCCAGATTTGCATAGTGAGACTTCATTGCTCTCAATGTCCTGAGATCAGTCAATTCCAAATTTTTAAGTATATTTATCTAAAATACTCCTATTAACTGTTGCAGAAAAGCAGAGATCGATTCTGACCATTCTAAATAAAAAAGAAATTGTTGGAAAGTTCTTGAGGGCCCCAGGGTGATAGAGGTTGAAGGACCAAGCTTAGAAAATGGGTAGATACTGTGCTAATTACGATATGGATCTTGCTTCTTTAAAAGAGGCCAAGCAACAGCGACTTAACTAAAATAGATCCGTGTGTTTCTCGTATTAGGGAGAAAGGAGCAAGGGGTGGAGGCCCTTCTACCTGGTGCTCCTTTCTCTAAGCTTTATCTTTATCCGCATGGTTGCATCCCAGCACCACATCAAGGCTCCAGCCAAGGCAAGGAGAAAGAGGAAATAAAGAGTACACAGCTTCCGGGGGTGCCAGGGTGGCTCAGTGGGTTAAAACCTCTGCCTTCAGCTCAGGTCATGATCCCAGGGTCCTGGGATTGAACCCCATATCAGACTCTCTGCTCTGCAGGGAGCCTGCTCCCTTGTCTCTCTCTCTCTCTCTCTGCCTGCCTCTCTGCCTACTTGTGATCTCTGTCTGTCAAATAAATAAATAAAATCTTAAAAAAAAAAAAAAAAGAAGAATACACAGCTTCTTTTCTAAAATGGTGGACTGAAAGTTGCTCACATGAATTCCACTTCCTGCCAGCTGGCTAGAATTAGTCACAAAGTCACCCCAAGCTGCAAGGGAAGCCAGAAAGAAAAGTAGTTTCTAACCAGCTCAATGCCAAGCTCAAATTTGAGGTATAGAGGGGTCTGTTTCTAAAAAGAAGAAAAAATTAGAATCAATATTGCAGAATCAAGTGGCCTCTGCAACAGTAGCCCAGTGTTATGGTTTACATGGTTGTGGTCCCCTAAAATTCACATATTGAAATTGTAATCCCCAAGGTGATGATATTAGGAGGTGGGGGCTATAGGTGGTACTTAAATCATGAAGGTAGAGCCCTGCATAAATGGGGTTAATGTTTTTATTAAAAACATCCACAGAAGCATCTGGGTGGCTCAGTCGGTTAGGCATCTGCCTTCAGTTCAGGTCATGATCTCAGGGTCCTGGGATCGAGCCCCACACAGGGCTCCTGGCTTAGCGGGGATTGCTTCTCCTTCTGCAGCCTCACTCATTGTCTCTCTCTCTCTCTCTATCTATCTATCTCTCTCTCTCTCAAATAAATAAATAAAACCTTTTAAAAAAAAAAAAAGGGATTTATAAAGTTCTTTAGCACCTTCCACCATGTGAGGATACAACAGGAAGTCTACCATCCAGGAATGAGCCCTGACCCAACCATGCTAGCGCCCTGACCTTGGACTTCCAACTTCCAGAACTGTGAGAAATAAATGTGTGTGGTTTATAAGCGCCTCGGTCTATGGTGTCTTGTTACAGCAGCCTCCAGGAACCCTGGAAGATCAAGAAACAGGAGAGACATCATCCTGAACAAGAATAGAGGCTAGGTAGTCACGTATCTAGCCTGCTGCAGAATTCTGTCACCATCAAGAGAAGTCACTGCTTCCTTCTGCCATGAGTAGCTGTCCTTTCATCTTTGAGGCACACACTTGCCAACCAGGGTCCTGGGTCATAGTACCTGACTGCCCAAACCTAAATCCTGTGCTCATGCCCTGACAGCCAAGAGGAAGCAAGATGGAAACCCCACCTCCCACCAGAGCTACACCCGGTGAGGAATTCCCGGGAAGAAGGAGGAAATTAGATACTGGATGACCAAATCATAACAAATGTCCACTACCAACAAAGATACGGTTTCTCAACTACCTTTTATCAAGGCATCTTGTTAATCTGTTGGAAATAAAGAAATCTTAGAGGGGTGGTGGCCCTGGCTCATAGCCTAGTGATTACAAAACAAAAAACATCAACTCAGGCACAGTGCTCAACTCTCCTACCTTCTTTAAAAGATACATAGAAATATTTGTGGATATTATTTTATGAATCAAAGAAAGAGTTTCTATATCCCTGTAGTCTCGGGATTTCATATATGAGTGGGAAGAAACTTTCTACTTATTTCAGAAAACGTAGTTTTCTTTCATCTAAATAAATCTTAGAAATCATCACATCCCCCCTCTCCATAAATGAATTTCTTTCCCTGAAAATCTTGCTTAAACTTTTTGGTTAATCAAGAGAACCTTACCATCACAGACAACCAAAACTTTGTGTGAGTAGCATACCAGAGTTGATGAAGACACAGAGGGTTCATTAAAAGGAAGATGTTGCCCTCAATACCTTTGCCACAGTGTTTCTGGAAGAGGGCAGTATTGTCTTTTTCGGTGGCATAATTCTCCATTGGGCAGGACTGTATGCATACATTGTACAATATTTAATATTCCAGGCCTCTAGTCACCAAATGCCAGTAGCAACTCATTATAATCTCATTATATATATTATGTATATTTTATTATATATATTATATAATAGACTATCTATACTTAAAATGCAATATAATACATATTAATATAAAATGTATAAATAATGTCACATGTATAATATATGTACTTTTTTACATTATATATATTATATATTGAGAACCAATCATTTACAATCTAGCTGAGAGACAAAAAATATGAAAAAGATCTGATAATCAGGGAGCAATCAGCACAGGCTGGGAAAGGATCCACAGTAGCACCTAGTCCTGGGTCTGGCATGTAGAGGTGTGTGATAAATGTTAAGTGAATGAACAGCTAGACAAATGTACGAAGATGGGATTTAACTGGGTCAGATGGAATAGTAAGACACAGAATCCTGATGGAGTGTTTGGAGAATAGTAAATAGGTCTGTCGGGCGTGAGTGTAGGGTTTCTGAGCAGAAGCGATGTCCAGGTGGAAGAAAGCCTTCGATGTCAGACAGGAGTTCGATTTCCCACTCTGCTACTTCACACATGAACTTCACTTTGAACAAGCTGATCAATTCCCTGCATCTCATCTTTTTTCAGTCTGTGAAAAGAGGACACCTGCCCCCGATAGCAGTTGTGAGGATGGAGTGTTAGAAAAAGTGGGGCGCTTGGCCGGCTCAGTCAGTGAAGCATGCATCTCTTGATCTCAAGGTTGTAGGTTTGAGCCCCAGGTTGAGTGTAAAGATTACTTTAAAATAAAACCTTTAAAAGAGAGAGAGAGGAGCTAACACGGCCCTTGGTTAGCGAACAATAAACGGTAATGATTATTACTACCATCCTTATGATAGCAAGTTAGATTTAAACTTACAATGTCTGAGTGGGAGGCAAAGTGGGGTGAAGAAAAGGCAATCTGGGTATAGAAGGGGCTGGAATGGGAGATCAATTCATCCTGAGCACTCAGCACTTCTCTCTTAAAATAATAGGCTGCCACCCCAGGTTTCCTCGGTCCCCAGACCTTATTTTCCTTAAAGTCTTTACAGCAAGATATACATCATGATATTAATAGTATATATAAGTCAATTTATGATTGTGGGTTTTATTTATCTTTTTAATAATACCATATTATGGTTCTAATATTTTCTAATTTTTTCCATGATAGATCTTTTTAATCTGTTCTATTTTCATAATATTCATGTAAATATTTTTGAAAATAAAAAGATTTATAGTGAAGTCAGCATTGAAACCTGGGAGCTCTTTGATGAGTCTTCTTTTTTTCAAGGATTTATTTATTTTAGAATGAGACAGCACACACGCACGGTGGGGGAGAGTGGCAGAAGTAAAGGGGAAAAGAGAGTATCAAGGAGACTCCCTGCTGAGAGCAGTCCTGACTCCACTCGGGGCTTGATCTCACAACCCTGAGATCGTGACCTGAGCTGAAATCAAGTGTTGGACACTCAACAGACTGAGCCACCCAGGTGCCCCTTCAATGAATCTTCTGATCATTAGTTGATATTTATTGAACAGTCCAAATGGACTGAGCAAAATCCTGCCACCAATGTCTGTTTCAAATGACCAAAGGCCCAGAGGGAGTCATTGCCAGTGACCAGATGGTTTCTCCACAAAGCTAATGTACCTTCTGGGGCAGAAATGAAGGATATTCAGGGAAGCAAAGGGAGAGGAGAGGCCCAGGACCGCATTCCCAGGCTGCTGGAGCTCAATTACTCCCCCAGCACTTTTCACATCATGTGTCATCAGAAAGAGTTCCTTTCACTATTGGGTAATTATTTGAACTGGATTAAAATAAAAAGCCATTTATTTAAGGCAAATTTTCATGGCATTGCTTTAAGTTTCCCTCTAGTTTATCATGTTACTTTGCATATAAAAGACAACAAATATTTGTTGATGTGATGCATTATGCAAAATATAAGGTAACTCTAAAAGCAAACAGTGATTGTTACAACTACAAGGCAGCTGTGCTCAACACTGTACATGCAATTATGCTCCCACCTCACAATTGTTGCAAGTGTATAGAACAAAATTGGAGGCAAATTATCAACAATAGTGACTTTTGCATTTAAATGTGTACATAGCTTAATTTGTACCTTAGCTTGTAACATGACAGAGAAACAACTGTTTGAAAAGTTTAGAAATTCCATCAAAATGGTGATTTAGTAGAATGTAGGTTTTTTTAATTGCATGTGAATAGACACAGCCCTACAGTAAAACTGCTAGACATGCTGTGAATTGGAATGTTCATGTTCTTACACTTCAGCTGTAATTTGGTCTAATTTGTCAAAAGGTTTCCCACCTACCCTGAATAATTGAATTTAACTAGTCAACATGCAGTTAACACTAGTAGATTTTTGAGACATTATTTCAGCAAAAGATTTTTTTTTAACTTACAGCCAAAGAAAAGAAAGACATAAAGGGAAAAAATGCTCTACCTCCTCCTAATCTAAGCTTTTGCATTGCCTCCTCCGGAATTTAATCACAACAATAAAAAGCTACCCTTCATTGAGCCCTTGCCTAAGACCAGGTACTTTGTAAAGTGCTTTCTATACTTTTGCCTCTTCTAATCCGTCCCCTAATGATCCTTTGCTGATGAAGCATTCATGGCTCAGGAGTAAGTGACCTGCCCAAGGTCACCTGGTTTACAAGTAGCAGAGCCAAGGTCTAACCCCCAAAGTCCTTGCACATGACAGCTCCATTCCGGCCTCCACTCATGTGGGCCCAGTCCTGGCGGATGAATGGCCTAATCAGTGATTGCATCGGGCCACTTGGAGTGGTGCTATGTATCTTTCAGGCCTTTGAGGGGATGTTGTGTGTCTTTTATTAGTGTTCATGTCGAGTAAAAACCATGCCTTAGACGAAAGGACCAAATGATTATAGCAGGCACCTAATGTGGGACTTACGATATGTCAGGCACTGTCTAAATAGAATACGTGTTTCTTTTTGATCCACAAAACACTACAAGTTCCATATTATTACTGCCAGTCCTAATTCACAGATAGTAATTTGAGTCATAAAGAAATTAAGTAGACTGTCTAAAGCAACATGGTTTGCAAGTGAGATTCAGAGGCAGACAGGCTGATGCTGAGGCTATGGTCCCAAACACCACCTACACCGCCTCTCACAGAGACCATGCTGTGGGTTTCACATTTTTCATAGCCTCTGTGTAAAGCAAGGACCAAGGCTTTCGGAAGCAGCTTTACCATTTGAGATTTTACAAAGTGTTTAGGGATGTAGCAATAAATTATTCAATTCAATAAATAGATATTCTGTTTGTATGTTCATGTACATTTTTGTACTAAACACGCTGGACTTGTATTTTCTTCAGGAAGACCTAAAGGGGAAATAAAGAAGGAAGAAAACCTCCTGGTGAGAAAAATGTTATGACCATAATAAAATGGCTTTTTAAATATGTATAGACTCCAAGACCTTTCTTTTAGTCAGATAATATCTAACTGGCTACAGGAAGATTAACAAGGGTAAGATGATGCATTTGAATTGCAAAGAATTAATATTTAATTTGGTGTCCATGGTACATTTCAGGCACAGGACAATGTGATTTTACAAAACAAAGGAAGGAGATAGCTAAGCTCACATAACACCCAATGGCTGTGAGCCACCTCTGGGGCCAAATTTACGTGAGTTAATCAGTCAATTAATTCAATAATTCAACCACCTATATTAACCCTTTTCCTAATATAATCTCATAACCTTTGGCCCTATTGAAACAGAACTTGTGCAAATCAATTAAGCCACTGCACATGGGCTACCTCAGGCAAAAGAAAAGAAAATCTCTCCCCCAACAATGTTACAGTACAGAAGAGAAAGGCTGGAGACTGAGAAGGAAGCCATTTAACTGAACGTCCCCCCCGCCACCCCGATTTAATTGTACTGCACTGAATTGACTAACAAAACCAAAATGAGAAAACCCATCCAGTGATTAAGAATTGGGTGTATTCATTGCCCTTCATACACCATTGGCTTGGTTCACTTTGTAAAGCAATGCAAATCTGAGCAACTCAAATATTTAGGTAGACTCTTCTCCCTGGGAGAGAAAGGGTCTTGTCATAGGGCTGAAATCATTCTATAGTACAAGAAAGGGTGCATAGTGCAGAAAACTGTGACCCTGGAAACTAAAAAGAGGCCTTAAAATAACCCAGAGAGAGAGCAGAGATCTATTTTATACTGTGTATGGTTACAGAAATAAAAATAATTGTCATTTACTGTGTACTTATTACGTGTAAAGCATTTGGTAAACATCAGGGGAAAGTAACATATTGGGACACACACTGTATTAGACGAGGGTCCAGTTCTGTTAAAACTTGTGACCTTTTTGATGTTTACTTCCCTTGTTCAAAAAAGAGGTCAGCAATAATGTATATGTGACAGAGAATGCTGTAAAGCTTCCCGGTTTTTACCTAGATGCCTGACTACTTGGAATAAATACTACATTTCCCAGACTCCCTTGCAAATACATGTGGGTATATGACTACATTACAGCCAATGGAAAGTAGACAGCAGTGCCCTTTGGTGGTAGGCATTAAACATCCTGAAGAGGAAACGTGTAAGTGCACCCTTTGCCTCTTCTTTGTCCCTTTCTTCTGCCACCTAGAACACAAGGCTACCATCTTGGACCATGAGGTTATGATTAAACATCGTCAAGCAGAAAGAGAGAAGGAGCCTGGGTCCCTGATACCGTGGAGTCTCTTATCCTTGAGCCATCCACCCAGCCTTTTCCAGAAAGAGAAATAAGTTTCTATTTGTTTAATTCACTGTTATACCTTGGTTTTCTATACAACTCTTGTTGTTAAAATACCATTTTGGGGTGGTAGAGAATGAAGGGAGGGAGAAGAGAGCATGTGTAGCAGATCAAACAGAAAGGAAACCAGGCCTTTCTCAGATGTACCTTGACAGTCCACATTTATAGACACATGGCTTCCTCTTTTTCTCTAGATCTAATTTTACATGGTCTGTGCTCCAGCCCTAAACTCTATCAATCCAATATTGTTACTCCCATAGATAGTGAGCTCAGAAGAAGCATATTCCCATCAGGGAGATTAAAGATTACCACCCCAGGTAACTCAGCAAAAGCTCTCTGGGACTCCTGGACAGGGGAGGCTACAGTAGTCTGAAGCCAGACTGGGTTAGGGCTCCAGAGGTAAGTCTCCTATCTGGAGATAAAGACTATAAGCCAGAAAAAAGGATTGATCAAGACCTCAGAAAACTAACTCTCTTCACCCTCCAGCTCAGAACAGGGATCTGACTTTACAGCCCACCTGCCCACACTAAGCATATTCCTGTGTGTTACTCATGCCCATGTGTGTCCCCGGCCAGATTTACCCACCTCAACCTTCTAAGTACTGGTAATCAATTCTGCCCGTCTTTCTGCCCTCCCTCAATCTATAGAAACATCACAGACAAGATACTTAGTTATTTTCCTTTATTTCTGTTAAAGTGAGAGCAGACTGTTGGCTGAGAAGACATGACCATCAGTGCCAGCTTAATAGTGGCACTCAGTTTCTTCAACTCTAAAATGGGGGGAGGGGAGCATATGCCAACTGTAGCTCAATAAAGCCAGAAAAATAAATGAATAAACCCTAGCAAAGAAAAAACTTGGAAGACTAGAAAATCTCTTGCTAGCATTCCCCTCCAAAAATCATGGTCAATGATTCCATACAATCATGCGCAATGGCCCTCAGAACCCAGAGACCAGCCCTAGTGAAGAACAAAGGCACTCATGGGTGGCATGCCCCCACAAGCATGGAGGTCCCCCAAAATTCTTCTTACCAGAAGTTGGCACCATATAGATTCTGCATCATTGTGACTTTTTATCTTGAAAAAAAAGGCCTGTCATTTCTGCCAACACAGTTAATCTACTTTATTTACTCTTACCTGGACTGATGTCAATCACAGGTATATAAGGGAAAAAAGTTGTGTCTTCTCTCCCATCCCCCACATTTAGTAAAAGGTGAAAGATTTATATGATCTTAAGAGAAATTAGAGCATCATCCCCCACATTTAATGCCACTTCTTCTACCCTAGGCCTCAGTGCTCCCATATGTGTGTCAGTCAGGAGAAGGATTGAAGGGTTATGCCCTGAGGTCTACCTAGTCAACCCCTCAAGAGTCAACCCAGCAACACCATTTCTAGGAGACTTTGCCTAATCTTCCCAGGTGATTTTGTGCTCCATCTTCTGCTTCTCAGTTACCCTTTATATGACTCTCTAATAACGCTCAACATCTTGTAATATTACATCTGTGTGCACCTGTATCTACATCTCCAACTAGACTGAGAGCTTTATGAGGGAAAGAATCAAGTCTTACTGATTTCTCCTTCCCCAAATTTTAGAAAAGTGCTTGACATACAACAGGAGCTTAGGAAATATGTGATTAATAAATGAGTAAATGACTGCCCTGCTATTATCTTTCAAATATATTTGTGAGCTCCAGGATTACTTGGGAAAGTACTTGTTCTTGGGCAGAAGACTACATGGCCCTAAGTGTTAATTACCTAATACTTTCCACTGCAAGTTGAGTCATTTCCCTTTGTTGGATCTTCAGTGTAGACAGAGAACAAGCCAGCACCATCTATGCCTCACTGACCTGACTCACGGTTCCAGGTTTTATATCAGGCTGCAGAATGGTCATCTTGGAAATGTGGTAAGGATACCCATTTAGGAGGTCATTCTTTAGCACTCTTCCAAACTGACAGCGAAAGCAGTAGGGACAAGGCAAGCAAAAGCAAAAGAGAAGGTGTCACCAGAAGAACCCAGTAGGGGTTGGGGTCACAGCTTTGCTACTAAAGTGAGGGGTTTTATTTATAGTCCCTGGTAAACTGCTACAGAGTTTCAACTCCTGAGTGTCCTGGTAAGCCTAGAAAATGGGCACTCCTTCTGGGGGCCAAAGGGTGGGGGACTGGCCAGATTTGATGACTGCGCACAAGAATATGGAAAAAGAAAGTGGGAAAAGATTTTGTTTTTTTCTTAGTTGGCATAAGAAAAGGAGTTATTGCTGTGGAGAAAATAAGAAGGAAAAAAAAATAGTGATGCTGTCAGTAAGGGATAGAGACAGGGATCCTCCAATCATACACCCTGCTAATTTAACACCAAGTGAGTAGGAAAGGACAACTGAGGGAAAACCTCCTTGAAGGACAAGACATAAAGTTTCTTGACACCTTGGATAATCCAATATGATGTGGTGTTCATTTAGAAGTTTAATTGTAAAGGGTTCTTTTTAAGAATGCAATTAAATGTAATTTGTGGTATTGCTATCCTTTGATAAAATCACCATTTCTATAACCATAAGTCCAAAGAACTTACAAAACCTCTCCCAGTCTGACCCTTGCCTATCTCTTGAGGAATGCGCAAGCCATTCTACCGCGCAGGTCACACAATGTGACCTGCATATTCCCACTCCCTGCAATGGCCCACATTCTTGCTACCTACCAGACTCCCATGTCTAGAGGCCAGACACAGAGCTTTAGAACCCAACTCAAATGTGCCCTCCTCCAGAAAGCCCTTCATGATCTTCACAGACAGAGGTGCATGTTCTCTACAACATATGAGCTACTGCAGAATCTTCCTGACGCTACACTGCTTTGTTTCCACCTCTGTCTTCTTCACTTGACTTTGAGCTCCTACAGGGTTATGTAAGGATCACATATCTTTGCATTTCCAGCAATTAGGACTTGGATATCTTGGGCTCTAAACAAGTTACCTGATAAATTTATTAATAATCAATTAATGAAAAAGTAACCTGTCTAGCTAAAGGGATGTCTTCCAGGATTTGAGTGGACTCAAAGTCAAGCTTCCCTCAAAATAAATAAATTCCTGGATGTCAAGAACACTCTACCCCAAATTTATATTATATATATAGATATAGATATAGATATAGATATATATCTCCACACATGCACATATGTATATAAATATTATATATATATATGTTTTGTATACATATAATATGAAATGTTAACAAATCTCTTAGAATATTTTTTGTAGGTAGGACCAGGATGCAAAAGTTTGAGGGTTGTTAAACAAATTGTAGTATATTCATACCATAAGTATGAATATTATTCAGCACTGAAAAGGAAAAAGCTGAATACACACAGATGAATTTCAAAACAATATGTCGACTAATTATTCCGTTTATATGAAGTTGAAGAACAGGCATTTAAAAAAGCATATCTACAGCTGTTGTCCTGGATGGGAGGATTTGACAAAAAAGAGACACATGGAAACTTTCAAGGATGCAATAAAAATGTTTTGTATCTCAGTTTGAATAATAGTAACCCAGGTAAATATATTTATCAGGAGTCATTGAACTTAAGATCTATGTAGCTTATTGCATGCAAACTATTCCTCAATGAAGAAAAAAAGTGTGAGGGCGACTGGGTGGCTCAGTGGGTTAAAGTCACTGCCTTTGGCTCAGGTCATGATCTCAGGGTCCTGAGATCAAGCCCTGCATAGGGCTCTCTGCTCAGCAGGGAGCCTGCTTGCTCCCCTCTCTCTGCCTGCCTCTCTGCCTACTTGTGATCTCTCTCTGTCAAATAAATAAATAAAATCTTTAAAAAAAAAAACTGTTTACTTTAAGAAGTAATTCTTTAAGCATTTTTCTTTGGGAGATGGAAAAGCTCAGGTATGTTCTATTTGAGACATCGCCTCATAGGAAAGAATATACAGCATTATACCTAACATAATGACAGTGCAAAATATAAACCCTTTCAGAAATGACAAACTGTCAGTCTATTGAGGAATCAAAGAGGAAGAAGCGTTGTTCAAAAGACTTCATTAGAATTTCACTTTTGCTTGCCTGTCATAATAGATCTTAAATCAATTCTCTGATTATGAATTGCCTCTTATAATATTGCCCATTATTTTTAGTCTCTTTTTTATGGGAGTGAAGAAAAATATTTTAACTTGAGGAGGCAATCAGGGAAATGTGATTGCAAGCAGCAGTGAACAAGCATTTTCTGAAGCCAAGGTGATTGGTAAGTGCTTTGAGATCTAGGAATAAAGAGCTGTGTGGCATGTGCCAAGTTGCTCAGTAAGAAAAGAAAATGCTTTCATTTTTGACGATCTACACTAAGACTTCAATTGGCATCAGCGGTCAACAAATTTATCTACCCAAAAGCTATACCTTGTGTCTGTTCACAGGACTCAAACTGGTATTCCTCAGCTCTTTAGTACTCCAGACCCTCACCAGTGCCCTGGAGAATATTGCAAACCCAGAGGCACACACACACACACACACACACACACGCTTATCTTCCACCACTGTGGGGGGGGCTTTGGAGTTAAGTTCCAAACTCTCCCACTTACTGCCTCTGTAATCTTGAGCAAGCTACTTAGCCTCTCTGTTTTCTAGATTCTTCATCTGTAAGATGGGGTAAGAGTGTATCTCGAAATCCTGTATGGGTTGAACATGATCATGGGTCTGGTACTATAGAGCTAGCTCATAGTAAATCTCAGCCAGCATCAGATGTAAACCATACAGGGGAGCTTAGAGATGGAAATGACCTTAGACATTATAGATTCACAGACAAGGACCCAGAGGCTTACAGAGAGAAATTGACTTCCTAAAATCACACAGACATTTAATGGTAGAATTGGTGCTAGAACACAGATGTCCTGACTCCCCACCAATGCTCTTTCCAGCACTCCTGTTCTTTCTTCTTTTGTCCCTCAACTTTTACTATGCCATGTTTTAAGCTGCTTAAAAAAATTGAGTGCCCACGATACGTCAGGCGCTGATCTCATGGTAAAGAACAGTGGTGGTGATTCGATGGTTTAGCGATTGTACAAGGCTCTAATAATCACCTGATGTTTGCCTCCCAGAAAAATGGGTTAATAAGTAGAGTAGTGAAAAGTGCAAATGTAAGTGTATGCAAATGCTCTGTAAACGGTCAGGTACAAAACAGAGGTGAGCTATAATTTCTGTTAAACTGAATATATATTTACAGCTTGAATTTATCCTCTATTTGATCATTGGTTATACATGTAGCTGTTAGATATACTTTATGAGTTTAGTCTTCCAGGTTCAGATTTTCAGCTTTCCATTTCTTAGGCTGGGCACACCTTATTTTATGTCAGCTTGGGATTAGTTTTGTGAAGTTGTCCTTCTACATAAGCACGTTCTACCTCCCAACTCAGCTTATGTGAATCTTAAAGTAAGTCTCCCATCTGGCATTTTCCCATTCAGCCCTTCACAGCATTTACAGTGAGGTTCGGTACTTACAGGGGTCTCAGGAAACACAACCAGCTGCATTAAAGGTACGTCTGTCCCCCTTCGGAAGGGTAAAGTCTCAAATATTTAGCACCTTTTTCTTATAAGGAGTAAGCCCCATTCTGTGCTCCGTCACGTTCTTATCATCTATGATTCCCCCACAAAATGAAATTTTATTAAGACCAGGACTCAGCAAACAAAACTAACATGACTCGAATCCTTAAAACCCTAAGAGTAGTTCTCATATAATAGAAGCTCAAATCCACTGGTGTGCCCGGCAGCTTTTGGTCCCAAGAAAGATAAAAACCTGTGCCTTAATATCTCATTATTTTCCGCTCCCCTCAATCACACTGGGGTCCTTTTATCATTATTTTAATGATTCTTTGTATAAATGGCTGGGAGCCTTCATTCTTGAGTGCTCTTGAGAGCTGATCTGAATTGTACCCACAGAGGATATTGTGTGAACCTGCAATTATTTCCTGTGAATGTTCTGTGAATGTGTTGAAACCAAGCATGAACACTTCCAGCCAAAGTGCCATTTTTTTTCAGGACCTTTACAGCATCCCAAGTTCTGAAAACAAGAAGTGTTAATAGTGGTTTCTAATGCAGAAACTGACTGCTCAGTTTGCAAAGGGAAAGCTTTCAGTTCCAATGTACATGATTTTAATGGTTTTTTTTTCATGATTTTAATGTGTTTTTTTAAGATTTTATTTATTTATTTGACAGAGAGAAATCACAAGTAGACGGAGAGGCAGGCAGAGAGAGAAAAAGGGAAGCAGGCTCCCTGCTGAGCAGAGAGCCCAATGCAGGATTCAATCCCAGGACCCTGAGATCATGACCTGAGCCAAAGGCAGTGGCTTAACCCACTGAGCCACCCAGGCAGCCCTGATTTTAATGTTTTAACTGTAAACCATAAGCGGTATGTGATCGATCACCGTCTGCCTCCATTCCCCAACATCGGGTACAACAGAAAGACTCCACAACAATGAGGACAAAAGGGGCTCCCCAGAGACAAAAGGGGCATGTCTCCAGACACATGTATAATTAGGAAAGTTTTTGTGAAGCTGTCCTTGATGTATGGTTCGAGGCACTGACAGAAAGTAAATTCCATCTCAGGAATTTACTGAGATGAACATGGAGAGAAATATGATGTTGGACATGGCCCCACCAGACAGAAAGAGAAAAGGAAAAACCTTCCTCTTCCAAATCCCATTGGGAAAAAAAAAAAAGAGCTCAAATTCCCATGACCTCACATGTGCCCTCTGAGGTGGGATTCAGCACAGAAAGCATGACAGAAACCTCTAGAGACATAAGAACTTTCGGTAGAATGTGAGACTGGCGTGCATACTTTCTGGACGTATCTCAGGATGCCAGGGGTGCTGCAGGCAGGCCTTACCCTAAGCAGTATGTGAACAAAGTGCAGCCCTAGTAGAGGGAGGGGGCTGAACAGAGGAGCCCTACCTTATCCTCCTGGCTTCTCGAGGCCTGGGCAGAGGAATGCAAGAAATCCGGGTCCTGTTGCCTACTCTGACTCAGGGATTCAGAGATGGGAGAGAGCCTGTGGGGTTTGCAATCCTGACAAAGTGGTCAAGCATTCAGGAGCTTCATGATCAGAGGCAAAACCAAGAATTCGGTGCTAACTTACCAACAGTCAGATAGGCCCACTTCCAGACCCAGTACAGGGAACAGATGTGATCAGCCACTGCACGAGGAAGACCAGCAAGGAGCTGATGGACATTGCAGAGGTCTGGTATCCCAGAGCTCTGTCTGTCCTGTCTGTCCCCCTAACATGAGGTCACACTTGCCTCGTATCTCGGTTTGTTTGGGCACCATGGCATCTTAAGGGGTGAAGGACAAGTTTAAATATAGTGTTCATATCTCTTCTAACTACCACCACCTAGCTGAGCATGGTCTGGTAAGGAAGACCACATCAGTTTTAGGAAACAAAGCAACTCCATTTGTTTTGCGCACCTGTGTGAGGCACGTGAACTTATCACACCATCACACCACTCCACGTAGTCCTAAACTCTCCTTTGCAGCCATCATATTCTAAGTTACTCGATTTATTTCAAATATTGGTCTTTTTTTTCAATCCCAACATAAGTTTTCTTTTTCTGCTGGGTCTCATCTCATCAAGATGTACCTAAGACATTTTTGAGAACTGGAAAAAAATGCCCCCCCAAATCCCAAAACTGCCTGGGCAAAACCAATGGAGAGACATTCCCAGATTGTCACTCGTGGGGTCTGGGGGCACCATGACTTAAGAACACAATCAGAAGGAGGAAGAAGTTTGTGTGTGTGTGCATGGTTTCACCTGTGGGCACCTAAGAGTCTAACATTCATCTGCTGAAATATTCACAACCAGAAGAGAGTGGGCCAGGGCAGGGGGTGCGGGGTGTTCAAGGAGCATCTAAATGTTAAGAGATGCTCCTAAATTTCCCCCATCCTATTGGATGAATGAAATCCACACCCCTCCAAATCTGTGAAGTCTTTAACAGTGGCTGCAGATCTGTTACACAGCCGCCTGCTCCCACCACCACCATAGCATGCCATCACCAAGGCAAAGAGGCAAATCTGCCTCTTCCACGTGCATAATCTCCTGCTTGAGATTTCACATTACCCTTTGGAACTGACTTTCCTTCCTTCAACCTCATGCTTGATGTTCTATTAACCTCTTCAAGTCTCTTTTGAAAAGAGAAAGCGAATGAATAAACTCATTTTATTTTTATAAAAATGAAGACCTTTCAAGAAGAGGGCAGGGCGTGTGCGTTTCTGCAGGCAGGACTCTCTGATTTGACCTCTCTGATCCTGGCAGTGCTGTAGTCAAAGCTGACACTGGCTCACACTTTGCTTTGCTCTGTTCTGTCCAGGGCCCGCCGCTGTTCTGACTTAGCTGTTCAAGCCTGAGACCTCACTCTCCACAGTGATGCCAGAGACCTTCACCTCCTTAATTCACCTTGCTCTTGTTACAGCAGCCAACTTACACTTTCCTTCTGGGCTCTTCTCTGGGCAGCGTGCCCTCAGTTAGAGTACACAGACGGTTATACTCCAGCTTGGAACCTTGTAAAAAGTCTCCTTTCTTTCATGACTCAGGCAATAATTAGCACCTGGGAGATCTGCTATTCAAAAGGAAAGCATCCTCCCTCCAAATAATTTTCTTCCTCCTTGAGGCCTGTTATTCATTGGATGAAAAGTCCAGGATGGATTGATTACATTTCTCACAGTTGCTCCCTTTATTTTTACTTCTAGGGAAAAAAAAATTTTTTTTTAATGCTCTATCAATATTTAACGATAGCAATTATCTTTAACTGGCAAAAGCGCCTTCCATTATATGCGGTAGAAGGACAACATTTGTATAGTCCTTGTGTAAAGATTCTTTGTTCCATTACAACCACTAGAGGGAAAAAATGTACTAAATAATTAACTACCTGAGATTGTTGCCATGAATAATAACGTGGTCAGCAAGGACTTCCATCAGTACACAAACCCGGTCCTGCAAGGCTGTCACCATCTGAGATTTGCACACACCCCACTCGCGCTCACTCCTGATGTGCACCGCCAGCAACTGTCTGTCTCTGTGATTCCACCACTTCTTGCTCAACTGGCAGCCATGTTGACAAATGAGACCTGAAATGCTGAGCTGGGCACAATGTTTGCTAAAGGGAAATGTCAACTATAAGCAGAGTCTTCAGCCAAGATGTCACTGTTGATGTGGAG
This sequence comes from Mustela putorius furo, assembly GCF_011764305.1. Classification (NCBI taxonomy): domain Eukaryota; kingdom Metazoa; phylum Chordata; class Mammalia; order Carnivora; family Mustelidae; genus Mustela; species Mustela putorius. The sequence continues at coordinate 3,366,114 of NW_025422127.1, read as the reverse complement.
ACGCAGCCTGGGCCTCAGTGCCATTGTCACAGGCTCTTGGAACTCTGGCCACTGGCCCGACCTCGCCAACTCTATTCCCAAGGACTGACTGTGTGACTCCCACCAACTCAGCTGAAAAAAAGAAACAGGAAAAAAAAAAAAAAAAAAAAAAAAAAAAAAGCCTGAGTGTTCATAGGAAAAATAGGCTGAGCTTTTGTGTCTTCTTAAATACTTCTAGAACTCGAAATTAACAAAGATGTTCATAATAATTATTGATTAAAAACAATTAGAAGCCTCCTTCTTAGCACCACACCTGACTGGTTCTCCACTCCAGGCACACTAAATCGCTCACTGCCTGGACCTCCACTATTTTGTTTCAGAGGGCAATTTCTGCCACTGTAATTATGCCTCCTTCTCTGGAAAATGCATCTTCCCCATAAAGAAGACCAGGATGCCAGGGTGGCTCAGTTGGTTAAGTGTCTGTCTTCAGCTCCAGTCCTGATCTCGGGGTCCTGGAATTGAGCCCCACATTGGCTCCTGGATTAGCGGGGAGCCTGCTTCTCCCTCTGCTGCTGCCCCCTGCTTGTGCTTTCTCACTCTTGGTCTCTAAAAATAGATAAACAAAATCTTAAAAAAAAAAAACTAAAACTAAAGGAGACCAAGAAGTTATCCTTTGTCATTTCTTGTTGAGCATGAAAGAAAAGTTCTTTTTTTCTTTAAGATTTTATTTATTGGTCAGAGAGAAGGAACACAAGCAGGGGGAGCAGGAGAGGGAGAAGCAGGCTCCCTGCTCAGCAGGGAACCTGATGTGGGACTCAAGACCCAGGCCCTGGGATCATGACCTGAGCCAAAGGCTGACACTTAACCAACTGAGCCACCCAGGAGTGCCAAGAAAAGTTCTTCATAAGGGAACTTTGAGGATTTCTTCCAGCCTCATCCTGAACTTGGAGTCCAGGAACCTAACACGGTTTGCACTGGGTCTGCCGTGTGTTTTCCACTCAAATATCTCTGTGGTCACTGCACTATTTTCTCTACCATGGCAAGATTTTGTTGCTCACCACTATAACTCATCCCTAGGAGAATGAGGTGATTGATTCGGTAGGCGACAACCTGCTTAGCCAGAAGAGTGAAGCAAGCTTCAGTCAAACACACCTAGGACTGGGTTGATTGCAAAAAGGTAGCAGTTCTTCATTCTGATGCCCCACTGTTTGACATTCCTAGGAAAAATATTGCTGGTGGTCTTGAAAGATTCTTGCCAAAAATGGCTGCATGATAAAGAACAAAAGGAAGATAAGAATCACGTGGGCTACCAGAACTTGGTGCATAATATAGCCTCTGAAACGGGAACAGAACCACTGGGCCAGCAGGGTGGAGCAGAAGTCTGTGCCACACTTCTCTGCCCAGCAGAAGGGAGACAAATGCCAAGAACAGCTCAGATGTGAAACTGCAAAGACACTTCTGTAAATGCATCTTTACTGAGAGAGCTGGATGGATGCACTTTATAGTCCGAATGGAAATAGTGTGTATGACAATGAAACCTGCTCTGCGTAATGTTGATCCTTCAACTAAACCTTACACCTTCACTAAAGATGAATGTTTGGAATTTGGTAATGCTTACCCAATTGTCTTCCCCAGCTCCACATTTTTTCATTTTTCCATGATTATTTATGAATAAATTGCTTCTAATTAAAAGCACTCCTAAGGATTTTCAAGTTATGGTTTAGGTTTATAACCCAACTTGGCATCTTGAAAAAAGGTTAACAGCTAAACTGAGGTTTACCAAAAAGTCAAGGAGGCAAGGGAAGGAGGAAGGAAGGGAAGAGACTGGAAACAATTTGTCTGAAAGTAGGGGAATGTTAATCTATACAATGGAATATTTATGGGGTCATTAAAATGATTTCCACAAAAAAAAAATTCATGTCACAGATAAATATTCATGATCTGATAGTGAGTGCAAAAAAAGTAGGAAATAACACATTATAAGACAAATTTCCTAAAAAATCAAACAACTTAGACTGGGTAAAAATACCCCAAAATATTAACTTTTTTTTCCTTGATGATATGATACAGCAATATTTAACCGTCTTTGTATTTTGCAGGGTTTTCTACAATTCATTTATGTAACTTTCACATTCAAAAAAATAATGACCATTTTAAAAGAATATCTCAATCACAAGAAGGTTGAGCAAGGGTTTAAGCATATAGGCAGATGAGTCAGAGAATCAAAGAGGCAAAGTTTGGCAGTAACCTTCCAAGTACTATCTGGGGTAGGACCATAGCTAATACTAGAGACAAGAAGCTTCACTGACTGATGCTAATAAGGATTTAGACAACTCACTCTTCACCTTTTTAGTCTATTTTCTACATTGTTGCTTAAAAGTTCATTTTAGGTTCAGATTATCTAAATTAATTGAGTAAAATTTATAACTTATAATTATCTTCTAACATTTCATGATTTTCTACAATGATTAAAATGGGCTTTACAAACATCAAAATTTAGTCTTATAACAAGACAATTTGACAGCAAGATAATCCCTACCTATTTATACTGTACAGAAGAAAAATCCAGTGAAGCAATCTATCCCTTAAGGTAGGAACAAAGAGTATAATCAATTTTAATCTGCTCAAAAATCTTCATCTCAGTTGATTATTCAGTTATCCAAAGCCCTTCATTTGGTTTATTAGATCACAAATCCAATTTAACAGCACCTAGAAACTAAGCAATTTTAGATCCAAGTCAACTGTTTACTGCTTTTCCTTTGATGAAGATGATTCCATTTTTAAAGGAGACTCTTTGCTTCTGATTTTATATTTTTCTTTCTCAAAGAGGGAATTTACCTGTACAATTTACCTGTTGGCAATAATAGTACCCAGGTGTACTAGACAGCAGGCTTCTAGAAGAACTCAAGTTTATAAGGGCAGGAGAGTTTGAATTAATATAGTAAGTCATTGAGGTTGAGGAGGGTTAAGAATGTTTCTACTGGACTTTTCAGAGCCATTTAGTACCTCTCTATACAAACACCCTACCCCACACCCTACCCTTCTCCAAAGCACCAACCTCTCTCCAAAGTCTGACATTTGCAGACCTCGAGATTCCTCCTCAATATTTATCTGTGTTTTCCCAGTGCCTAGTGTGACTCATTCCCTAAACAGAAATTTATTGAATACCTCCAACTTAAGAGACTGTTAAGTCTTAACACACACCTAGGTGCTGGTGATAAGGCACTGAACAAGACAGACTTCCTTTCTATCTCATAAAACTTCGTTCAACAGGGAGAGATAGATGAGTAAATTCATAAACCTAGTTTTGGCCAGTGTAAGATCAGTGTAATGGAATAGAAAAGAATGGGATGAGTACTTAGACTGAGTGAACAAGGAGGAGAAGGTATTGAAGTTTAAACCCCTCAGAGAAGGGGTTGCCATCAACAGAGCAAAGGAGGAACACACCAAGAAAAGAACTGCAAGTTCAAATGGTCTGAGGCAGAGCAAGTCTGATTTGTGAGAGGAACAAGTAGGGAGCCAGCCTGGCTAGAATATAGGGAGACAAGTGCCAGATGACATACAGATTAAGGCCAAACCATGCAAGATACAAGGAGAGAGTTCAGATTTTATTTTAAATATGAATGGGGGAAAAAAACTGAAAGCTGTAGTATCACTGCCTTAACAAGCTACCATCTGATCTACCAGACCAGAGGAATGATGGTCCTGATCTGTGTCATTTTACTTCAAGCCAACCTCAGCCAAGAATTTCCTATCAAACATAGCTCCAGGACATCTCCCTAGGTACATAAATCAAAGACAGGTGATTTATCTTTCTATATTCGTTTTCACCCAAAATCCTTTGTTCTCCCTTTGCCTTTTGGGGATGTCACAAATTTCACTTGTGGTTAAGGAAGAACCCAACCAAGGTTCATATACCCAGCTCCCTTTTCAACCTGTCCATGGGTGCCTCAAACTCAAGCACAACCCATTCCCACCTGTCCTTCTCTATCTTCTAGTATTCCCTACTCAAGGAATAGCACCCTTATCTCTACAGTTTAATAAGCCAGGTATTGGGGACTAATCTAACCTCTTGTATTCCCTTACCCCTATAAATCAGTCCTCACCAAGACCTCCTAAGAGTAGATTCCATCTGCTTTCTCCAGTCCCCACTGATTCAAACCACCCTCATGGAGAAGCATCTCTGGACCAGTCTCTCATAATACTTTTGTCCTCCTGTAATACACTGCACCCTGAATGATCTTAAAGATGCTGCAATGGTTTCTCACTATGCTAAAGACAACCACTACCCAGCCTACAAGGCTCTGAGAGGTCAGGCCCTTGGCAGTTCCTTCTCATTTGTATATCTGTGCTCCAGTCATCCTGGCCCCTTATCACATCCTCAAATGCACCAGGCTTCCTTTAATTTCAAGGTATCTGGGGGCACCTGGGTGGCTCAGTGGGTTAAAGCCTCTGCCTTCGGCTCAGGTCATGATTCCAGAGTCCTGGGATCAAGCCCCGCATCAGGCTCTCTGCTTAGTGGGGAGCCTGCTTCCTCCTCTCTCTCTGCCTGCCTCTCTGCCTACTTGTGATCTCTGTCTGTCAAATAAATAAATAAAATCTTTAAAAAAAAATTCAAGGCATCTGCCCATATTATTCTACCCTGTATCTTTCCCTCACCTGGTTAATACCTATTCATGTTTTAGATCTCAATACAAACATCACTTCCTTAGGAAAGTCTTCTTGGGTTTCCTATGTAGTGGCTTCATTACATCTCTACCTTTCCTTCATATCATTAATCAGAATTTGTAAATGTACATTAAACGGAATGACTGGATCACTGGATGAGTCTTCGCTACCAGTCTATGAACTCCATGAGGTTACCATTACCTTCAGCATCTAATACAGAGCTGACACCTAATAGATGCTCAACAAATGTTTGTTAACTGGGTGAATGCACTGTAATACCCATGACTGTTCAATTCCATTCACATGCAATTCACAGCACAAGCTATATGTGATTAATGTAAAGTGACAAAATGTGGCTGTACCCTCAAGAAGATTTAGAGATGAAAACAGGCATGTAGTAAAGACAAGGTATGAGAACCACATGAATAATGGAAGTAGCCAGAGAAGGAAGAGATTCATTCCCCAAAGAAAATGGTAGCAAAGTTAAGAAATGTGGTCCAATCCCCAATATTTGTCCATGCCTTTCTTCAGTCCCCTAACACGTTTTATTTTATATCCTACCTGACACTTCCAAAGAAGAGTTTTCCAAAATAAAGATCTAATTCTTCAATCCAATAATCTGTACATTGAACCAAAGTATACAAAGGATAAATGGAAAAACAAAATCAAGCCATTTCCTTTTCAAACTTAATCCAATATGCTCATTCTTCTACTCAAAGGTGTTTGGAATGCCATCAGAAGATCTAAACACTATGGGCACCTGGGTAGCTCAGTGAGTTAAACATCCAACCCTTGGTTTTGGTTCAGATCATGATTTCAGGGTCGTGGGATTGAGCTCTACATTGGGTTCCCCACTCAGAGGGGAGTCTGCTTGACATTATCTCTCCTCCCTCTGTGCCTCCCCCAACTCGTGCTTGCTCCCTCTCTCTCATCAATAAATAAATCTTCTAAGAAGAAGAAGATCTGAACAGCAGCCCTCATTCTACTAAAAAGTTGCTGTGTGTGTCCATCAACTCACATTGTCATAACAACATGCTATAGACTGGGTGGCTTACACAACAGAAGTGTATTTTCTCACAGTTCTGGAGCCTGGAAACCCAAGATCATGTTGCCAGCATGGTCTGGTACTGGTGAGAACCCTCTTCCTGGCTTGTAGATGACCAGAGTCGAGGCACATCTCACTGTTATTTTCCTTTAGTCTAACACTCACAACACTTTTGACACCAGATGTGTGGGGTTTTTCCCCATCCTGACCAATTCTCTGAGCCCAGCTGGATATCTTATTGTTCAATTGATTTCAATTCAATTCTGACACTAACTGGAGTTAGTCCAGACCCCACAGGATAATGACTCAGTCCCACAAGACTGCCTCCCACTTCAGATTCCAATCATAAGCTCCCCAGGTTACCCACAACTTCTACCTGACTTGGCTATAAATCGAAAGCTTCCATGATCCCCTCATTAGGTTTGATAATTTGCTAGAGTGGCTCACAGAGCCCAGAGAAACAGCTTAATTACCACTGCCAATTTATTTACAAAGGATATTTTAAAGGAAACAAACAAAGATTTAGCTGGAGAGATACACAGGTGAGGTCTGGAAGGGTCAGAAGACCCTCCAGGCATGTGGATGTTCTTGCCAACCCAGAAGCTCTCTGAACCCTATACTTTTGGGATTTTTATGGAGATTTCATACTTTAAGCATCACCAATTATTAGCTCAATTTCCAGCCCTTCTCCAGAGAATGGTGGGGTGGGGGGCAGTGGGGAGCATTGAAGAGATGCTGAAAGTTCCAAGCTTCTAATCATGGCTTGGTCTTTCTGGTGACTAGCCCCTATCTAGGAGCCCACTGACAGACACCTCATTAGAACAAGAGATGCTCTTATCACCCAGGAAATTCCAAGGAATTTTAGAAGCTCTGTGCCAGGAACTGGGGGCAGAGACCAATATACACATATTTTCTGTTATTTCCCTGCCTCCTTTTTGCTGTGTCTTCATATGGCACACAGAGAGAGAGAGAGAGAGAGAGATCAGACTCCCTGGCATCTCTTCTTGTTAGGACACTAATCTTTTATTTGGGCCCCACTCTATCCTCTCCATTACCTCCTTACAGGCCTTATCTCCAAATATAGTCCCATTCAGGGGTTAAGGCTTCCACATATGAATGTGGCAGGGAGAGACAAGATTCAGCCCATATCACTGTGTGATCTTGATCAACCTTGACGACTCTGATCTTCGTCCAGATCAAGGTTTGACAATCACAGCCCTCAGGCCAAAAATCCAGCTGGCCTTCTGTTTTTTATATAAAGTTACTGGAACACAGCCACGTCTGATTCTCTACATATTACCTATGGCTGCTTTGGGGCTACAACAGCTACAAGTAGCTGCAGTGGTGATATCATGGCTGGCAAAGCCTGATATATTGACTATCTGGCCCATCTGACCCTATTTGGAGAAGGTTTTCTGGCCCCTGACCTCGGGGAGCCCTTGCGGCTCTTCTAGCTCTAACATTCTAGGATCCCATTCATGCCTTCATCCCCAAACATCTTTTAGTTCAAGTCTTCCAGCTCTGCAAAAGACATTAGTGACCTAATGACTGTGTAAGTAAGTATTAAATGCTTGCACTGACAGAGGTGTGTTCATTAATCTCACATTGTAACTAATCCTCTGCACTGTTAAGTGAGCTTAAGTGGACATGGAACAAAGTCTTTGCATGTAGTAGATGCATTTTATATCTTTATAGCCAAATACATTCTGCTTAAATCATTGTTTTAGGGGCTCTGTTGAGTGCCTAATGTAGCAAGAAAAAACAGGGAGAGTAGAAGTGCTCCAGCCTCATTGCTTCCCCCTCTCTGTGCTGGCAAAGCCCCTCTAATCTGCACCACACAATTTAGCACAGAGATATGTGCTACTTTGAATTGCCTTCTAGCTGTGCCATTTTCATTACCTTCGTGCCCTAAGCTGGACAGTTAGTATCGTAGGGTCAGGGATCATGTATTCAAAATCAAAAAAGCATAGAACTAAAGTTCTGGAAGAGACAATAGCAATCACAATCCAACCTTCTCACTTCGCAGATGAATAAACCGAGACCAAGACCAAACAAATGTCTTACTTCTCTTTAATTGTCATGGTACATATCAAGCACACAGAATTTGTTTGGCAAGAACTTGAAAAATGACCAGAGGAAGAAATTAGGAAAGGAAGGAAGAAAAGGAAGTATCCTGAGTTCTGAGTTGATGAGCTTTTGCTGACGTGTTCTAAAAAACAATCTAAAGTCTACCTTGTCACGTATCTCTAACACAGCATCTGCTAGCATGTATTCTATGGAGCACCAATCCCAAGAGATGCTTCAGGAAAATGCAGTCCTATAGCCAAACAAGTTTGGAAAAGCCTCATACAGTTCTCCCCTCATGTAGAACCACATGCATATCATCATAGCAAGGCTCTGAGAAGCACTCACTGCAGGCAAGGCTCTGAGGAGCACTGCAGGTAAGCCTCTGGAAAAAACATACTACCAATACAGGCAACAGCATGGATTATGTCCGTGAGCAAAACCAGACGCAAAAGATTATGCACCATATGATTGAAAGTCTGTAAAGTTCAAGATTAATAGTGAGAGGAATCATAATAGTGATTACTTCTGGTAGGGGTAGGCCGTAGGGAGGACTATGAATTGACTGGAGAGAGGCAAAAAGGAATTTTGTGCAGTGATAGAAATGTTTCATTTCCTGATTAAGATGATGGTCATGTGGGTGTTTACATATGTAAAAATCTTTCAAACTGTATACTTAAACTAGTGCGCTTCACACACTCTATTGTAGGTATGTTAGAGCTCAAAAAAAAAAAAAAAGTAAAAAGAAGGGAGGGAAACCTCATCAATGTCAGTGACATTAACATATGAACAGTTTTCACGTTGAGTTCTGGCATTCTAAATAACCCCTCTTTCCAGTTGCTGCTGCCCCTCAGAATAATTTGTTACTTAAACTGTAACCCCTGGAGGATTTTACTAGTTGCCAAGCACATTTAGATATGGCCTTAAGAAATACATATACTGGCAACAGGTCTTTGGGGAGAAGGACAATATACAACCCTGAAGCTGCGCAGCTGGGGATGCCCGGCTCTCTCAGGGCGGAATGCTGCCCCTTCACAGAAGCCGGGCAGCCGGGATCGCCCAGCCCACCCAGGGCAGAACGCCGCCGGCTTCAGGGAAGCGGAGCATCCCGCAGCGCCCGGTCAGCTCAGGGTGGAAGGAAAACCACCTGCTTCCCTTTTCCGTGATCGCTCCTTTCTCTTCCCAGAAGGGCCCGTTGTTAGTTAGACGAGTCCTTTGAATGCGCTTGGTTAACTATAAACCTTACCCTCCTCCTTGCTTGTCTGCAAGACGTGACTAACCTTTGACCTTCATCAAACCTTCTGTTGGCTATTGTTTTCTGTCTAATAAAAGCGAGACGGTGAAGTTGCTCGTGGCAGCAGTCCTTTTCCACTGTTGTCCCCTGCTCCCAATCTCTTGCAGCTGACTTGTTTATGCCTAATTCTTCTCCCATCACCGGCTGGAAGCGGCACCAGTTAGTCTTTTTATCAAAAATTTAACTTAAGAAGTTTATTTTTAGATTTTTTTGTTTGACAGAGAGAGATCACTGTAGGCAGAGAGAGGCAGGCAGAGAGAGAAAGGGGGAAACAGGCCCCCCTCTGAGCAGAGAACCCGATGTGGGGCTTGATCCCAAGACCCTGAGACCACGACCTGAGCCAAAAGCAGAGGATCCAACCCACTGAGCCATCCAGGTGCCCCTAAGAAGTTTATTTTTAAACTATTTAATTCTTATTTTTAAGAATTTAAATTCTTTAATTTAAGAAGGTTGACTTTGGTGGTGAGGTTTTTTGGTTGATTAGTTTACCTGTCTTTATCACTCAATTTGTCTCACAGTTTCATATGACCATCATCTTCAGCTCCCTCCAAGGAATTAGTGCACATTCATGGCATTTTCAAAATACTTACCTTTTTGTCATGTATCCTTAAAAATCTGTACTCTGAACCATGGTCTCAAATATCTGTTGGAATGTCAAAGAATGTTTGCACAGGGAGGGATGTTAGAAATTAGTGATCAACTTCATTTTACCACAGATTAGGAACATGAAACCTAGGGGTGCCTGGGTGGCTCAGTCATTAGGCACAGGTAATGGTTCCAGGGTCCTGGGTTTGATTCCTACATCAGGCTCCCTGCTTGGGAGGAAGCCTGCTTCTCCCTCTCCCACTCCCCCTGCTGGTGTTGCCTCTATTGCTGTGTCTGTCTGTGTCAAATAAATAAATAATAATAAATTTTTAAAAAGCACATGAAACCTAGACAAGTCCAGGGACTTGTCCAAAGTTAAATGGTTAATAAGTGGCAGAAGTGGGTATACAAATCAGCTCTTCTGAGTCCTGCTCTGCTGCTTCTACTCTTATAGATTATTATAACAATACAAACATCTGATGGAATTAGTTTATCTGCTCAGAAACAGACGGAAATATCCAAGAAAGACAAAGTCACACAAATTTGGGGTTTATTTAAACCAGTGGATAATTTCTCACTACCTAATGACAGGTGAACTCTTTCAAGTCAGGCCAGCACAATGAATAGACTTTTACTCCCACATATTAAATGAGAATGAAACATTGATATTCTTCCAAATGGAAAGTAATTTTCTCCTTCTCAGAATGACCACAATATCTTTCCAATTAAATATAGAATGCACTCGATTGGCACCCTGCGAAAAAGCAATTGATTTAATGAAGGCAAGAAAATATCAGTATAATCATGGATGTCAAATGATAAAAGTGACAAATTAATAGAATATTTTTTGAGAGAAGAAAAGGTATATTTAGGAGCCACGTATAACTTGGTCTTCAGGTTTGATAACAATACTAACAAAGCAAGCTGGTGTTTAAAACAGTCCTCAGAGAATGCCACTTTAGCCAAGATTGGGTAAGAAGAACTAGAGTTATCTTCCCAGTTAAGAAAACAAGCAAGCAAGTATATAAAATAATGATTTTCAAGCATAGTACGTAAGCAACAAAGAATGGTGATTCTTAAAAGACAGAAAACAAATGAATTGAACCCTACAGTTTTTCCAGCTTACTGCTTTGAAATAGTTTCCATGACACAACACAAAAAAGAGGAATCCTGACAATGCCCAACAGGCAGCATGAGAAAAGGAACAGAGCAGGGATTCTGAGGAGACCAAGACAGCTAGAGTTCACAGAGCAGAACATTGGAGAAAAGAGAGAAGCACCAAGACACAGCTCCAGGTATCTGAAAGGGTGTCCCCCACTTTGTAATGATCAGGGCACATGTGTGATGATCAGCGTATTTATCTGAAGAAACTACCTGGGAGGCCAGGGAAAGACCACCTGAAAAAAATTAAAGATAATAGTACCCCCTGTTCCCACCAACAAGACTGGAAGACCTCACGATTCACAGACCAAGTGGGTAGAGGACACAGAAGTGACTTGCAGCAACAGCTGGGGATAATTAGTCCTCAACTAAATGTTTCTCTGGCCCTCTTAAAAGCAAGACCCAAAAAATTCTCGTGTTTTCAAGTAACTTAATGGCATCCATGAACAAAGCTCAAGAATATGAACAGGAGGGATGCCTGGGTGGCTCAGTTGGTTAAGCAGCTGCCTTCAGCTCAGGTCATCATCCCAGCGTCATGGGATGGAGTCCCACATCGGGCTCCTTGTTCCGCAGGGAGCCTGCTTCTCCCTCTGACTCTGCCTGCCACTCTGTCTGCCTGTGCTTGCTCTCACTCGCTCTCTCTCTGACAAATAAATAAATAAAATCTTAAAAAAAAAAAAAGAATATGAACAGGAATACAAAAATATCCAACATGTAACAAGGTAAAAAATCACAATGTCTTCTATTCAATCAGAAAATTACCAGACATGCAAAGAACCAGGATAAAAGAAGATAAAACAAAAATAAGGAGAAAAACCAAGTCAGATTTGACACAGATGTTAGAACTAGCAGAGAAGACACCAAAACAGTTATTACACCTGTATTCCATGTGTTCAAAATGTTAAATAGAGATGTGAAAATATAAAAAACCCAAACTGAACTTCTGCATGAATAGAGACATTGCAGAAAAAAGATTTAGTGAATTTAAAAATAATGAAATAGAAACTGACCAAAATGAAACATGGAGAGAAAAGTGGATTTTTTTTAATGATTACATCAGTGAGCCAAGAGAAAACTTTGAATAGAGTCCTTCAGTGGGGGACAAGGTGCAGAAAAAATATTTAAAGAAATAATGGGCAAATTTTTCCAAATCTGTTGAAAATATCAACTCACAGATCCAAAAAGCTCAATGAATCCTGAATATTTAAAAAAAAAATGAAGAAAACTGTATCAAGATACATTATGTTCAAGTTGCTCAAAGTTGATAATAAAGAGAAAAATCTTGAAATAAGGCAGAGAAAAAAAGAGATATAACACAGAGGGAAACAGAAATAAAGATGACAGCAGATTTCCCCTTAGAAGTGATATAAGCAAGAAGTCACTGGAACAACATCTAAAATACTGAGAGAAGAGGAGTGCTGGGGTGGCTCAGTCAGTTAAGCATCCAACTCTTAATTTCAGCTCAGGTCTTGATCTCGGAGTCTTGAGGTCGAGTCCATGTACAGCTCCACATTGGGCATGGGGCCTGCTTAGGATTCTCTTTCTTCCTCTCTCACTGCCCCTCCCCCCATCATGTGCTCTCTAAATAAATAAATAAATAAAATACTGAGAGCAAAAAATTGTCAACCTAATTTTATATCCAATAAGAATATATTTTTTAATCAAAATCAAAACAAACTGAATTTCATTTAAAAAATTAAAGCTCATTTTCTTTGAAAGGTACTGTAAAGAGAATGAAAGACAAGCCACAGGTCAGAAAGAAATATTTGCAAAGCAGATATTGGATAAAAGACTTGTATCTGGAATATACGGAACACTCAAAACTCAGCTATAAGAACATAAATAACCCAATTTCTAAAAATGGGCAAAATGTTGGAAGAGACACTTCACTAAACAAGATATACAGATGTCAAATAAAACGGAGCACCTGGGTGGCTCAGTTGGTTAAGCATCTGTTCTTCAGCTCAGGTCATGATCCCAGGGTCCTGGGATCAAGCCCCACATAGGGCTCCCTGCTCAGTGGGAGTGTTCCTGCTCAGTGCTTCTCCCTGCTCAGAGAAGCTCCCTGCTCAGTGCTTCTCCTTCTGCCTGCTGTTCCCCCTACTTGTGCTTTCTCTCTCTCTCTGTCTTTCTCTCTGTCCAATAAATAAATAAAATCTTTATTGAAAAAGAAAACATCATTATAATATAATAACATTATATTACCTATTGTATGGCTAAAATTTTAAAGGCAGACTATATCAAGTGTTCATAAGGATATGGAGGAACTATAATCCTCTTACACAGCTATTGAGAATGTAAAATGGTACAACCACTTAAGAAAACAGTTTGACAATTTCTTAAAATTTAAATATATATGAACCCTATGATCCCACCATTCTACTCTTAGGTACTTACCCAAGAGATATGAAAGTACACAGTGGGTACATGAACATTCTCAGAAGTTTTATTTGTAATTGTCAAAGACTAGAAACAAGCCATATTTCCACAAGCAAGTGATTGGCTAAGCAAACTGTAGTATATCCATACAATGAAATACTACTCAGGAATAAAAAGGAATGAACTATTGATAAACTCTACTATGTGAACAAATCTCAAAATTACACTGAATGAAAAACCCAGGATCCTCCCCCCAAAAAAACCCACAGCGTCCACTATATGATTCCATTTATGTAGAATTCTAGAAATCACAACCTAATCTATACTGACAGAAAGCAGATCATTGACTTCCTAGGGCAAAAAGGTATGTTTGGGAAAGGTTACAAAACAGCACAGGAGCATTGGAAGGGAGGTGGATATGCTCATTATCTTGACTGCAGTGATGGTTTATTGGTATAATCATACATTAAAACATCATACTGCACACTTCTAAAGCAAGCAATTGTATATCAATTATACTATCTAAAAAAACTTTTTATAATTAATTAAAGGCACTTTAATTAGAGTGATGTCACCCTCCATTTGCCAAATGTTGCTGTTGAGATCCACTATTTCAAATATACATATTTGGTATAAATGCAGGTCAGAACCATTAGCATTTTTTTTCTACTGCTATCTTACTAAACACGTCAAAACTAATATCTATTGACACAAGGCACAGAGAGAGAGAGAGAGAACCTGTGATCACCTAACCAATTTCTAATGAGCTCCTTTCACTTGGAGCTCCTTTCACCTAATGTGACGATTAACTAGATTTACTGGAGACTTGCTGTGTTCACAACTTAATCTATTTCTTTTCTGGCAGAGAACTGGAATGGTGCCCATATGGTCTAACATCCTACTGTAACTTTCTCTCCCACAGGACTCCTTTCACATTCATAGTTTCTATAGGTAAGAGAATGTTAATTCACAAACCAGGAAACCACCTCACACCATAGGACCACAGAGACCATCTGAGATTAGGAATAACATCATCGTCTGTGTCTCAGCCAGACTCACCAGTCCTGGCAACCCCTGCCTGTTGTATGCACACAAGGCAGATGACCATATGGCGGAGAAAGTTAAAAAAAAAATCTCTAAATTATCAGCTTTGAGACTAAAAAGATGAATGATGACAAAACTGCTGACATTTCACCTAAAATCATCACCTTCAGTGAAAAAGAAATTAATACCTTGTAGTACATATATCTTTTTGCACCTCAGTTTTTCCCCTCCTTTCTTCCAAAGCATCTAAGATGTAAGTTCCTCCATTTGTGCATTTTGCTAGAGTTTGACTTTTCAAGAAAACAATTTGTGAAAACAATTGAAGTAATTTTTCTAGTTCAAATCTCTATAAAATTAACTGCTTTCCTAATTAAGGAAGTAATTGCTAGTAATTTTCAATTTACCAGTGAGTTTCCAAATTCCAAAAGTTTTAGTTGGTCAGTCATAGTTTGGAATTGAGAAATTATTACCCATGAAAACAATGCTCTTATTTATTAATTCATTCAGCAAACTTTTAGAGAGCTACCTATAATATTGAAGCTCTTGGGGATTCAGAAGGTGCAGGGACATTGTTCCTGTATGCAAAGCATTTTTATTTTAATAGAGAAGATGCAGATATGAAACATAAAGAAAGAAATAAAAGATAAGTATATATATTCACATATACTATATGTGTAATATAAATTAGTATGTGATTAGTACTCTATATACCATTTATATTGGTATGTCTTAAAATTTGGTCTATGGGCCACTAGCACCCCAATTCCCCAGGACTTGTTTAAAACACAGATCCTTGAGTCTTCCTCTAGCTCTCCTAAGCCTAGATCTCTGGCAATTATTTGTATGAACATTAAAGTTTCAGGTCAACGGTATAAGTGGAATGTGCAATGTACTGTAGAAATTTTAAAAAGGAAAAATCTCTTTCAGCTGCTGTGGTCAAGGAAAGGTTTAGAAGTTCAGAATTGATGAATAGGATTTCATTATATGGAAACTGAAATTCAAAGCACTCCATGCAGAGATTCTGACTTCCAGAAGAACAGATAAAGGAATTCCAAAAAGCCACTCCTCGCATAAAAGCAATGAAAATACTAGCAAAAATTGTCAAAAATTTTTTTTCCAGAACTTTAGAAATTAGCCGAAGGCTTGTAACAATTCAAGGGGTATTTATTCCAAAAAAGAATCTGCAAAAGAAACAGGGAGCTCCGTGGTGTTTTAAATTGTCCTACTCCCAACCGCCTCTCCCAGACTATACAAATAATCTTGAAAACCAACAGCTTTGAACCACAATAACCACAAAAGCCAGCAACCTAGCAATCACTGGAGGGGGTAGAATGAACTTAGGCTTCCTTAAAGCTGTATCCCATTATTTGATCTATCTGGCAGTTTCCAGAGAACTGTCACTTCAAAGGCTCGTCTTCATTTGATCTGACTCAGAGTTCATTCAGTGAGAACGGCTTTCTCCCCTTGGAGTATTGGTCAAAAACAATCAGCAGCATTTGTTTAATATTACAACAGTACAACTAAGGCAGCAATAACAGGACAAATAAGATGATCAGAAACTTAAAAGGAAAGCTGGGGAATGAGATATTCATAGGAGAGGCTGAAAAGGTGTGGCTTATTTCTGTTACCTTGAAGGCCATATGCAAGGTTGTGCGTTTTTCTCTCCTCTGACCAACCATGAAGCTCTGGACATGCAGGAAATGAAGGTTAAGGTAGTAAGTCTGAGTAAGGGTGAGCAGAGAATGGAATCTGACTTCCAGAATTCCCAAATTATATTATTTTATATGTTCCAATTTTAACAAAAATAATAAGACATGCAAAGAAACAAGTAAGTAATGTTCATGCTGGGTTGGGGGAAAAAAGTCAGTACCAGCTTTCCCTGAGAAAACTGGATGTTGATATTACTAAACAAGGACTTTAACTATTATAATAAATAAATAAATAAGCTATTACATTAATGTTCAAAGACCTAAAAGAACCTAAGTCTGAAGAACTATAGAAAAGCAAGAGAATAATGTCTCACTAAAGAGAGAATATTAATAAAGAGATAGACATTATTAAAAGAACCAAATAGAAATTCTTGAGTTGAAAAGTATAACTAAAACGAAAAAAAATCACCAGAGGGGCTTCACAAAATATTTGAGTCAACAGAAGAAAGAACCAGTGATTTTAAGTATAGCTCAGTTGAAATTATCCAGTTTGAGGGACAAAACTTTAAAAGAATAAAAAAAATTGAACAGAGCCTCAGAGATTTATGGGATATCATCGAACATATCAGTCTGCATATAATACGATTCTCAGAAGGAGACAAAGGAGCAGAAAGAATATTTGAAGAAATAATGGCTGAAAACTTCCCAAATTTTATGAGAAAATATAAATCATGTCCAAGAAATTCAACAAACTAAAAGCAGAATAAATCAGATACCTTCATAACTAAAGACATCATTATCCAACTATTGAGAGACAAATTCATGCAGGACAAGAGACAGGAAGAGGTTTAGGTCAGATATGCATAGAGTTGTAGGAACAATAGGAGAAGATACAGTTTAAAAAGTTAGTTGAGATCAGGCTACAAAATAGTCCTGGCTTGAAATGGTAAGGGTCTGAATTAAAATTGCAGCACTGGAAATGAAAAGGAAGGAGTAAGGGAAAACATTATAAAAGCCAAATCAGTAGAACTGGAGATTGATGCCATGGTTAAAGTATATGGAAAACATTCAGAAATGATCCCAAATGTTCATCTCTCAGTCATTTCAAGATGGCAGTTCCACTGGCAAAGGAGGGAAATTAGGAATTATTGGTTAGAAAAGGAAGGAAAGGGGCGCCTGGGTGGCTCAGTGGTTTGGGCTGCTGCCTTCGGCTCGGGTCATGATCTCAGGGTCCTGGGATCGAGCCCCGCATCGGGCTCCCTGCTCCGCAGGAAGCCTGCTTCCCTCTCTCTCTCTCTCTCTGCCTGCCTCTCTGCCTACTTGTGATCTCTGTCTGTCAAATAAATAAATAAAATCTTAAAAAAAAAAAAAAGAAAGAAAGAAAAGGAAGGAAAGAGACAAAGAGTTTAATTTGGGATATGTGGAGCTTGAATCCCTAAATATACATGTAGAAGCCACCAGTCAGGAGTTGGAAAAGTGGGACTAAGAGAGAGGGAAAAGGCTACAGTCCCAGTTTACTCCTACTGTCCTGGCATTCCATCCGGCCTCTGTTCCAGACAACAGTGCCCCAGTTTGGACAACATATCTTATGGCCACCCTATCACTGAGTGAGAAGATAAAAAAAGATTAAGGAAGAGCTCACAGGACAGAATACTGGGCAATGCCCATGGATGGATGAGAGGAGGAGGAGTTTAAGCCAGCTGTGGAGACAAGAAAGCACAATCAGAGGAGTAGGAAAGTGATGAAGGAGCACTACTGGGGAAGGAAGGCCAGCTTTGCTGTATTCTTGAGACACAGGAGAACAGGCTCCTTCAATGTGTGAACTAATAAATGTAAGGGTTTTGGTTTTAGGTTTTGTGGGTTTTTTTTAATGTTGTGATTCAAGAAAGTAACAAGTTTAAAAAAATAGATTTTTTTTTTTAATGCTAAACATGTTTGCTGGCTGCTGGGAGCTAGCAAAGATGAAATGATAGAAGATAAAAGTAGAAGCCAAGATAAAGGAAAGAGCGAAGTCTCACAGGAGTTGAGGACAGAAGGGAGGGAAATAGTAGAGACAGGAATTATAACATCATAGAACTGGTTAACCTTGAAAAGTCAAGGAACTTTTCTTATGAACAGATGAAGGCAGAAAATGTTGGAAGCAATGAAAGGTCATAGTAACAGATGAAAAGAACAGAAAAAGAAGCAGTTATCATTCCCTGAGGACAAGGATGTTCCTTGTTTATCTAGTACAGTGGTGCCTGCCCACGTGGATTCAAATCCCTGCTCTGCCACCAGTTCTGTCATTTCAAGCAAGTTATTTGACCTTTCTGTGCTTCCAGTTCCTCAATCGTAAAATAAGAATAATATCATTGTTGTGAGGTTGAGTGTACAGAAGCAAAGGGGCTTAGGATAGTAATGTTTACTAAGTGAGTGCTTAATAATAAGCATTTAATTGTTATTATTTGCACAGTATTGTCTGTAGCCATCCTCCCTCACACGATCCTTGGAGCTCTCTAAATGTGCCATGAATGAATGTAGTCAAAATCAAGGTAATCTACTGGAAGCTAGGATGTGGAGATGTTATTGAAGAATAAAGATCAAGAAGATGAGAATTCGAGAATTCTACAGAAGGCAAAATCAAAGTTAACAAGTGAGGTCCAGGTTAATGTGGAGTCTCCCAAACAAAGCAAGATAAATGATTAATTCTTCAATATTCATGATGAAATGCCTTATTTTCCACTTGGCTCCTCAATAAATGTTGGATAGATAAATAATTGTATAGATAGGAATTACAAAGTAAAACATGACTGACTTGAACAACAACTGTTGGCATTCATGATAGGCTTTCTGAGCCTTTTGTTTCCTAACTCACTCTGTTAGATCACTGTGTTAAGAGTCCCAGTGTTTCACACCTCCCTGTAACCACAAACATTGACTCTGGACTTGGCCATGAGATTTGCTTTGGCCAATGGGAAAGCAGAAAATTTGACTGAGCTTGAAAAAAACACCGGCATATTAACTGCCACTTACACAAGAACAAGTCTGAGCTAGCCTGCTGGAGGGATGTGAGAAACACACTGATGACAGATGTACTGTCCTTGTCAAAATCATCCTAGATCTACCCACCAATCACCAGCCTACCCATCAGCTGACCACATAGATGCAAGCCAAACCCTAGTCAAAATAAGCAGAACTACCCAGCTGGTCCTTTAACCCATAAGATATAACAAATGGTTTTTGTTTTAAACCACAAAGTTTTGGAGTATTATGCAGCAATAGTTAACTGATACATTTTCAAACCTTAAATCCCCACATGGCTACATTAGACTGGCAGCTGCATTGTACCACTTTGGGGGATGGGGGGACCATTTACATTGTAATCCATGTTGTGCAGTGCAAAGCCCATATGGCCATATGCAATAACACTGGGACAGAACCAAAGTAAGTAAAACCTCTCTCTCCTGCTTGCCCTTCACCTCTAATTACATAGGAAGAAATGGAGAAAAAAGTTAAAAGCAGTTTGAGCTACCAAGACAAACTGCATATTGCAAAAGGAACCATTTTGCTTGGCTGAACATTTCCAAACAAGTTTCAGCTCCTGAGCATTTTAAACATGATAGAAAACAATATAAATAATGTATGTGTGTGTGTGTGTGTGTGTGTGTGTGTGTGTGTACATGTACACACCGAGAGAGAGAGAGATACAGATATGCATTTATATCTATATGGCTCTTAATGAATCATTGCAAGGGACGTTTTAAATGTTAAAATAGTGTGAATTTCCACACTCCTTCTATCTGGCTCTCTAGGCACCAGTCCCATCAATCTCTAAAACCTGACACCAGGCAGTTCATTGTTTTTCAAATTTACGACATTTTTCAGTTCATTGTTTTTAAACTGTCACCCTCAGTGGGTAGCTGGCACAACTCATTGCTACTCTCAGCTCCCACTGAGCTCATCGCCCTAGGAGTGATGTGCTAGCAAAATTTTCAGTTGACTGATCTCCAGGATGGTAAATTCTCTCTGTGTGCTTCCTCTGCTGACATCATTACTTTTGTCCTCCACCCTTACTCCAACAGAAATAATTAAGGTTGTGATTGTCCATCCCAGACACAGATAATGAAAATTAGGGAAATTGAAAATAGAACCATTCATTCTTCCCAACCTCTTGGTGTGATGGAAGACTAACTTTCTCCCAGACAGCCCAATAGTTTTATGTAATTCTGCTGCAGAAATACCCCTAATATTGCAGCATCTATCTGGGCTCTTGAGGGACTGTTCTGTATCTGATTCTCAGTTTAAACAGGCTTATTTTGATCTGCTGAATTTTCTCATTTGTTTTCTGAAATGCATTACTTAAAGGCTTAATTCTCATCTAAGGAAATGGTCTGATTTCTCCCAGGGTTCTAAAAGTAATTACGTGGGGTTAGTAAACATGGAAGTCAGTTCCTCCTCCCTGTCCTCTGTTTGGCACTGAGCACCATGTCAGGATATGTGCACATGTGTCTGCATATGTGTCTGGATGGAGGAATTAGAGTCCAAGTCTAGCTGACTCTGTCCCTAACCAGGAGTGTGGCCCTGTGCAAGTCATAGTCATAGCTGATCCTCAGGCTCCTCGAATACAAAATATGAAGATTTGGCTGATTTCCAACGTTCCTTTTAGCACTGAAAGCTGTTTATGGTAGCTGCAGATTTTTGTGAATTTTCCTTTTCCTATAGTAGAGAGTATATGCTTATTTCAGATTTGATGGCATTTCCAATCAGAATATTTCCTTATCTAATTCGTATGACTGTATAAAATTTTCATGAGTATATTTTTATTTCCCCATTCCATCTTGGGGTTGGAAGGATTGGAAAATTAAGTGGGTAATTCAATCATTCAACAAACATTTTATTGAGCACTTACCATGTTCCAGGCCCTAGGCTCAGGACTTGGAAAAATATAATGAAAATTATTATAATACTGATACTCTTAATTATTTCTTTACAAAAAACACTGAATGAGAGACTTGGTCTCAGTCTCAACCCAAGTACCCATCTAGTCTAAGAAAATGTTTAACTCAATAGGTAACTGTTATACCAGACCCAAGAAGAGGCTAAAACATTTTGTTAACACAGTATTAATAAATACCCTCCAGTTCACTCTAAAGAGTTAGTATGGAAGTGATTTGAGCTCTGAGAACTACTTAAATAAATTAAATTGCCTAGCACAGTGTTTGGCATAATCGAGAAGCACTATTATAATTTTTATCTTCTCATCATTCCTTCCTTTCTTCCCATCTTCTTTTCCCTAGAATTAATCTGACTTTTCTCACTATACTCAGAGGATACACCCAAGCATCTCCTTTTTTCCACTTTCAACACTAGACAAAGACAACTGCCTTCTTTGGCTCTAATCCAGTCACATTATTAACCCTCTGCTCAGAACCTGCTTACACCAAAATGACACAGGAAATAGTCATAGGAAATCTGGTATTATCCAGTGTGCTGCATAGTAAGAGACTTACAGAGTCTAATATTAACCAAGAAGCCCAATAACTCACATTGGCAGAAATATTCCTCATCTGTGGATCACCACTCCCTGACAAGGCTCTTCAAGATAGAATCTGTTGTATGACCACAGATTTTTTTTTGGTGGCTGTTGTTGCTCCAACTAATTTATTTAGAATGCATCTATAATCTCTATCATCTCCGCTCCCTAGGACCTAAGACTATTAGATTGAAAACCTTAGGTAACTTGTATTTTCAAGTGTAATGAAGACTCATTAGTGGTGGTACATAAGTCATTTGAAACGATAATTTGCAACACAGAAAAAAAATAACTCAAATAACTTTAAAACACAGTATTTGGGCTATACTTATTTAATGAGATATATTCCAAGAACAAAAAACATTTTATTTAGTAACTAAATGCTAGTAGGAATATTAGTATTTTTACTTTTAACCATTTAGCAGTATGATACTGCTATAAAAAAGTATGCTGTTGGAATCAAGATGTTCACTGTAAGAGAAAAGAAGCAAATGTGTGAATTTTTGTTTAAGTAAAGACCTTAAAAAGTTAAATTTGATTTGGAAATTTCAGAGTGAACTCACATGGGGTTTTTAGCACACATTTCCTAGCCATTGCCTACCAAAAATCTTGGAAGCAGTAACAGCCCAGTAAGGAGCATCCCTACTGACCAGATTTGAGACTCAAATACTGCAAGACACTTAAAGGAACCAGGACTTCTTGGAGGAAAAATCTGATTCCAGGACTGGGGCAAGAAATATGCAAGATAAGCTTGGAGCATTTTGCTGCTCTAGAAAGCAAGGAAGCCATCCAAGTTTAAAGGGATTTGTCAAACGTCACAGAAACCCCCTTCCAGGGGATCCACTGGCCAAAGATGAGACATTTTGAGCATCAAAGAGAATAATGATGGCAATTAGTTGAAATACGCTGAATAGATTAAAATCCATGATGAAACTGTTTTAAAAGACCAAAAAAAAAAAAATTGAAGAGAATGAATTTAGAATTTGTCTTTAAAAAACAAGGGCTTCATTTCAGAATATCAAAAATACCAAATAACTTTACCTGAAGAAATCTCTTCTTTTGGAGGAATTCTAACTTTAAAAATGTATCAAGAATTACAGCTTTAGAAAATCACCATTTTGCAATCCCTCGTGGAATCATCACTCAGGCAACCATCAAAAGTTGCTAAAACAATTACATGAAAGGCTAATGATAACTGGATGTTCACAAGTTACCAAAGTAACAGCCCACTGATTATTAAGAGACATAAAGGGTAAATGCAACTTTGTGACAAAAGGATCAGATTATAGAGGACACGGATTGCATGGAGCACTGGGTGTGGTGAAAAAATAATGAATACTGTTTTTCTGAAAATAAATAAATTAATTAAAAAAAAAAAGGATCAGATGGCCACTCTGAGAGTCTCTAAAACCGCAAGACAGCATAGCATATGCCCCCTGATATGATGTAATATCAAGTACCCAACTCCGCCTTGGAAGTATTTTTGTTAGGAATGTTAAACCTGGGAGTCTGGGGGGCTCAGTGGGTTAAGCCTCTGCCTTCGGCTTAGGTCATGATCTCAGGGTCCTAGGATCGAGCCCTGTATCAGGATCTCTGCTTGACAGGGAACCTCTTCCCCCACCCTCTGTCTGCTTCTCTGCCTACTTGTGGTCTCTCTCTCTCTCTGTGTCAAATAAATAAATAAAATCTTTAAAAGATTAAGAAAGAAAGGAAGGAAGGAAGGAAGGAAAAAAGAAAGAAAGAAAATGTTGAACTGGAACTTAAGACTTTAACTCTAACTTCCAGTCTTTGGGAAACACAGGGAGAAGAACAGGTTAAATGCCATCACTCAGAAGCAATGAGACATAGCAGAATGAGGGGCTTTCACTGTAACGACTAAATGGTCTGTCAACAACTCAATATCATGAGTAAAAAAGGGGGTAAGAATACTTAGAAGTTAAGGATACTTAAAAAGAACTCAATACATAACAATAAAATGTGTGTACTTCATTTGTACTCTGAGTCTAGTAAACCAATTCTTAAAACAATAAAGGATTTATGGTAAAATCAAATATGAACTGGGTATTAAATGATATTAAGGAAATATTGCTAATTTTGTTCATCATTATAGTGGCATAGTCATTATGAAGAAAATGTCCTTATTTTGGAGGATATATAAGTATATTGAAATATTTAGGGGCAAAAATTATCAGATTGCCCAGGATTTTCTTTAAAAGTCTCCAGCCAGAAAAACGAAGCAAATACAGTAATACATCAATAATTGTTTAAGGTAAGTGTATGGAGCTTCCTTATACTAGTGTTCAACCTGTATGTGTTGGAATTTTTTAATAATAAAAAGCTAAAAGATAAAGGTCCTTCAAATATGATGAAAAACAAAGTGCCTTGCCTTCTGGAGACTACCCATGATAACTATAATTATTTTTACTACAAGGAATTGAACATTGGTTTTCAGAATCTCTCTGCAAATGTCGGAAGTCTCCTTTTCGTGGTAAATATTTTGGTATTCTCTGTTGTTGTTTTTCCCAATGGGGTATTCTATTTCTACTGAGACCTTCCTTCCTCCAAGACCCATGCCTACTGTCACCTCCCCCACTAAATATATTCATTCATTCATTTAAAAATAACTATTGGGTGACCTCAATGTGCTGGATCCTGTACTAGACACAGGAGATATTGTGGAAGCAATAAAAGCAATTTCTTGGCTCTCTCTGAAGTGGCACTCTATGTGACAGACAAGAAAAGAGGAAATTGCAGCTCACAAAGAAACATCCAACAACGGGGGAACTGGAGGGTACCCTACAACAGAGACTTAACCCACTCTGGAAGGAGACACTTGTACGCTGAGACCTGAGGGGCTGAGCCAGGGGTCAGGAGACCAAGAGTCTATCTGACGGAGCTGGGACCTTGACCTTCTGCCCTCAGACTGGAACTTAAACCATCAGCTATCCTAGTTCTCGGGCCTTTGGATTCAGACTGAAAATACACCACTGGCACTCCTGGATCTCCAGCTTATTCCATGTAGATCTTCTCAGCCTCCATGATCATGTGAGCCAAGTCCTTATAAGAAAACTTTATTATTATATGTAGTAATATATTATGTTTTCTGTTCTGTTCTGTTTCTCTGGAGAACCCTGACTGATACAGAACTAAAAAGGGCTTAGTAGGGCTAGCCACAAAGTGTATGTTTGAATGAGAAAGGTGGAGGGAAAGAGATGAAGGTAGAGAATTAAATAGGAGTTCATCCAGCGAACACTTTATCCCAAAGGTAATGAGAAACCATTGGACGATCTTAAGCATGATCAAATTTGCAATTTAAAAGGAACACATTGGCAGTTGTATGAAGAGTAGACTGAATGGGGCAAGATGGGGGGTTGGGGGTTCAGAGAGACCACTTAGGAGCTTGTTGCTAATGTCCCAACCCACAGGCTCTCTCCATAGCACTTTTGTCAAGGCATTTTGAAGGTTCCTTATGGTCTTTGTTCCTTCCACTTGAAGCATAGGTATTTATGCAGGTATTTTCTCTCTCCTGGCACCAGCTCCTTAAGGTGGGAACCAAGTCTCCCCCTTATTATCTTACCTGGTCTAATAGTAATAGCCAGCACTTAGCACTCAGGATGTGCTACATGCATAATGTCTAATTCTCACAATAACCGTTCAGGAGAGTTATTATCCCACATCTACCAATGAGAAAACTGAAATTCAGAAATAGCAGTATTTGCCCAGTCCACAGCAGGAAAACAGTGGATCCCGGATTCTCCATTCCCAATCTCCCGCCCTTTCCACTGTACCGTGCTCTCCCTGGACAGCACCTTGTCCCTCATATGTGCTTGATAAACATGTGTACAGCTGAGCTGCAAGGTGTTCGAGTCTGCTCCTGTTAAACTACAGGTTTTTCTTTTGATGTGTGCTTGCCTACAGATGAGTGAAAAGAGAAGTTACCCAATTTCAGTGTTTTTAATTTCTGGAATACTCTATAGCAAGGGCCCTCTTATTCTCACAGTGAATGCACAGGGACTTCTCAAGGTTTTTCTGTATAACAGGGTAAGTACTGAGCTGACTTGACAAGTGATGTTGGAGGAAAATGAGGAAAAAGATGCTAGAACCAAAGAGGAGAGCCGAGGCCAGACATGAGCCTCAGCCACAGGCTCTGGCACAATTGAAGGTAACATTAAAGGCTGACATCACTTTCCACTTAATCTATAATGTGAGTGAGCCGCAACCACAGTGGTTTTGAGAAACAGGAATCAGCAGAATTTTGCAGCTTTAATAGAATGGAGCAGCCACTAAAAGTTTCAGGGAAGCATTCACTTCTTTACCTCAGCAGGTGTACCCTTATCTTGTGGCTGCTCTTTGCAGAAAGACTTTTTATGTGTTTTCATATTAGTGAAATTAACATTTTTGCCTCTCTAGTATGAACTCATGGTAGACAAATGCTTTAGTAGATTGTAAGTAGTCTTTCCAGGTCACATTTCTATAACAGTGTCAGGGAACAAAACTAATTATCATCTGTATCAGAGGCAATTCTACTCACAGCAAGATAAATTGGATATCTAAGCTGTGATTTCCATTGTGTTCCCACTATGGATCATGAAAGTGATTCTGATGTGCATGGCAGTCAGGCTGCTTACTTATACAGTGAGGTCCATCTTGATGCTGGATCCATCATCCTTCTCTTCCCAAGGGAGGACAGAAGCACAACAAAAGCATTATTGTAGACCACCATCTAATGGAAGGGGTTAATGAGGAGACACAACTCTACATATCAGTATGAACATTCAAAGACTAGGAGACAATAATCCATTCCCTAAGAGAATTAGACATCACTGTGAATCATCCAATTTCTCAATATGGAGATTTATGAGTATATGAGGCTCTCTCTCTCTCTCATAGTACTTTTTGGATATATACATACATAAAACGATTGCAGAATGTAAACCACCATCAATAAACATAATTCGATCTCAACATTTGTAAATTTGGTCTCCACCATTCTTAACTTTTAATATATTCAGCAACGTCTCAGGTGGTATTTTTATAATCTATTTAAAAAAAAATGTGCCTAGTGAATTAATAAACTAAAAATGTTGTGAAAATAAAATGGAAAGTGTGAATGTTCACAGTGTTGTAATTAAAAGGCAAAGTCCAGGCAGTAAAGCTTAAGACCATGGACTCTCATGCCAGTCTTCCTGCGTTCAAATTGTACCTCACCATTGGCCTTATCTGGACAGATGACTTACCTTTACTGTGCTTCAATCTTCTCACCTGGAAATGGAGATCACAGTAGGATACATTCCATTTCAGATTGTCATGATGGTTAGAGTCAACAACAGACTTAGAAAATTCCTGGCACACAATAAATACTAATGGCATCATTTATTATTATTATTTTTTAATATTTTATTTATTTATTTGACAGAGATAACAAGTAGGCGGAGAGGCAGGCAGAGAGAGAGGAGGAAGCAGGCTCCCTGCTGAGCAGAGAGCCCAATGCGGGGCTGGATCCCAGGACCCTGGGATCATGACCTGAGCCGAAGGCAGAGGCTTTAACCCACTGAGCCACCCAGGCGCCCCTATTATTATTATTATTATTATTATTATTAATTATTACTATTACTATTACTATTTGGAAGCATCTTTTTTTTTAAACAAATAAGTGGTGACCTAATCATAGGTATATCTTCTATCAGATTTCCTTAGAATTTCTAACCAACAGGATTGTACTGCTCCATTTACATTACTAAGTATCTCTGAAAGTAAGAAAACTGCATTCCAGGGCACCCGGATGGCTCAGTCAGTTTAAGCAACTGACTCTTGACTTTGGTTCAGGTCATCATATCAGGGTCATGAGATCGAGCCCCACATCAGGCTCCCTCTGAGCATGATGCCTACTTTAGATTCTCTCTCTCCCTCTCTCTCTTGGACCCTCTTCCCCCTCACTCACACTCCCTCTCTCTCTCTCTCTACCAAAAAAAAAAAAAAAAGGAAGGAAGGATAACTGCATCCTTTTTTAAAAGAACTCACACTTACACATTCTATAGTTCAGAGGGTTTTCCCCATAGTTATTTTTTATTGGTGGGATTTTTCTACATTTACAGTAAATCTGGAATGTTTACTTGGTACCTGGGCCTTGTTCCTTTGTGTCCAATCAAATTCTTATTGGATCTTGGAAAATATCACCACCGGCCACATTCCCAATGTGAGGACATGAGAAAAAATTCTTTTGTTTTTGGCATGAGTCATTTATGTATATTGGAAATCATACTTATGAATTATTTGTGTTTTTTTTAAATATTTTTATTTATTTATTTATTTGACAGAGAGATTACAAGTAGGCAGAGAGGCAGGCAGAGAGAGAGGGGAGGAAGCAGGCTCCCTGCTGAGCAGAGAGCCCGATGCGGGACTCGATCCCAGGACCCTGAGATCATGACCTGAGCGGAAGGCAGCGACTTAGCCCACTGAACCACCCAGGCGCCCCATGAATTATTTGTTAAATGCTAAATGGAAAAGAGATACCAAACCTAGCCTGTTTCAGAAAGAGGTAAAATTAAAAAAAGAAAGAAAAAATTACCATTTTCCTAGTTCAGCTGGATTAAGGAACATCCCTAACTACACAAATTGTGGTTTTCAGAAGCAACAAGTCAAAGAAACCATATCCATAGTTTGTGTCAATCCAAAACTACAAAATGAGTTTTCCTAAAATGAAAATTTTTCTAACTAACTTGATTTTCTTGGGTCCAAAGAGCATTATTCATCCAGGTAGTATCTAGCAAATATGGAGTGTGCAATAAGTACTTACTGACCTAAATAAATTTTAATAAGCACATAGCACAACTCCAGACTTATGGTAGGCACGCAAGTATTTTTTGAATGAATGAACCAGAGGAAGGTAGATAGAAAATGGTTCCAGGCAATCTGTCTTCCAGGTTGTAATCAAGATTAAGAAAGGGCCGGGTACCTGGGTGGCCAGTGGGTTAAGCCTCTGCCTTCAGCTCAGGTCATGATCTCAGGCTCTCTGCTCAGCAGGGAGCCTGCTTCCTCTCTCTCTCTGCCTGTCTCTCTGCCTACTTGTGATGTCTCTCTCTCTCTCTCTCTCTCTCTGTGTCAAATAAATAAATAAAATCTTTTTAAAAAATTAAGAAAGGGCCACCTGGGTGGTATAGTCAAGCATCCAACTCTTGGTTTCAGCTCAGGTCGTGATCTCAGCATTGTGAGACTGAGCCCTGCATTGGTCCCCATCTCAGCACAGAGTCTGCTCCCTCTCCCTCTGGACCTCCCCTCTCCCTGCCCCACTCTCTCTCTTTTTCTCTCTCCAAAATAAATAAATCTTTTTTTTAAAGGATTAAGAAAGAAATAAAATAGGAGTACCTGGGTGGCTCAGCCAGTTAAGTGTCCAACTCTTGATCTCAGCTCAGGTCTTGTTCTTGGGGTCATGAGTTCAAACTCTGTGTTGGACTCCACACTGCGCATGGAGACTACTTTTAAAAAAAGAAAGACAGAAATCTAGGGGCGCCTGGGTGGCTCAGTGGGTTAAAGCCTCTGCCTTCGGCTCAGGTCATGATCTCAGGGTCCTGGGATCGAGCCCCGCATCGGGCTCTCTGCTCAGCAGGGAGCCTGCTTCCTCCTCTCTCTCTGCCTGCCTCTCTGCCTACTTGTGATCTCTGTCTGTCAAATAAAATAAATAAAATCTTTAAAAAAAAAAAAGAAAGACAGAAATCTATATGGAAGGCAAAATGGATACCAACTTGAAGTATTACCCATGCATACGTATCTAATATACACATTCACATACACAACCTGAAGCAATCTCAATAATTATCATTCAAAAGTTACAGTAACTTTATAGGAGAAAGATCAATGACTTATATAGAGATAATGATGCTATTAAGCAAATTGCCTTGGATCTAACCCACCATTTATAATATCCTTAAACATACTGGATGCAGAAAATTTCCCCAATATATGTGGTTGTGTAAAATTTATGTACTTTTGGGGTTCCTGGGTGACTCAGTGGGTTAAAGTCTCTGCCTTCAGCTCAGATCATGATCCCAGGGTCCTGGGATCAAGCCCCACATCAGGCTTTCTGCTCAGCGGGGAGCCTGCTTCCCCCTCTCTCTCTGCCTGCCTCTCTGCCTACTTGTGATCTCTCTCTGTCTGTCAAATAAATAAATAAAATATTTTTTTAAAAAATTTATGTAGTTTTGGCCTTTAAATCTGAAAAACAGAAAGTTTAAAAAATATCTACTGAGATCCAAACTCCCTGTATCTCCACTCACCAAATTCAAAGCGAGGGTAACCATGTGTCAGCAACATTTCTCATCACTGGACCTGAGAGTTGAACTCCGCCCTTCCACTAACTTTATTATTCCTACGATATTTCAAGACATTTGAAATCGCCTCAAAATCTCTCCTTCTCAGGCCCTGTTGAGTCTAACCATGATCGCAGACAAGTTCCAGATTAGTTATATCAAAAATGGAAATGAAGGGGGGATTACCTCTTTCTACCCAGACTACTGTATCGATCCTAAGGAAGATGATAAGTATAAAGGAGTAATCTATACTATGAGCAAGGGTGCTCTTTTCCATCACAGAAATATGCATGAAATTTCCCCCAGACTTGTTTCATCTACTATCATTTCTAAACACTGATTTCTATTCATAAATAAGCTTCACTGGAAATTTTTCACTTAAGATAATATATTTAGATATTAAAAATGGCCCAAAGAGAAGCCTTATACACATTCTGCAATAGCCCCAAGTAAGGTCAGTTCCACTAAGGCATATTGCAAAATAAAATAAAACAAGACATTTAAAAGTCATTAAAAAAAAGTTAATAATTCAGAGAAGATCATATCTACCTTCTCAGAGGGAGTATAGATGTTATGCCGAGATTTGTCAAGTTGTCGAGGAAAATAAATCAAGCCCAAAAGGAAGAAATTCTTGTCTCCTAAGGCAGACTGAAATAAGGGTAACTAACCCTGCTTGCCTCTGCCAAAAATATTTTCCCCACAGCAATTAGTAATTCTGGGTGGAATATTAAAGATGCACTTACAAGCTCAAGAAAATAAAGAATCGTCAAAGCCAAAAAATCAAGAAAAAGAAAAAACATGGGGAAGCATAGCCCCAAAACTAACATTTACTCCAAGGGCATTTGCCAAACCCCAGAGTCCCTGAACTTCATTGTCTGGCCTTAAAGTCATATGGGACCATCTCAAGTGAGATGTCTAGCAGGAGACCCCTCCCTTCTTAAAGCTGGAACCACAAAAGGCTAATAGTCACTATCAGGCTGCACTAGAAATCAGACAGTCCCAGCCCAAGGAAGCAGCAATAAAATTCTTCAAAGTTATCCCTAGAGGGAGGGGGCCAAAATCTTCCTTGAGAATTCTTTGCATAAGAACTCTTTGCATAAGCTTATTCTCTCAAAAGTGTACAGCCCAAATATATGATAACTTGGTGGGCTGAGAAAACTTAAATAGTACTTTAAGATAAAATGGTCCCCATTTTATCCTAAAATGTTGGTAGTGCCCCAGATACCTAGCAGAATCAAATGCAAATCCTCTCTGAAAGAGCCCACCTTCAGCATGGGCCTCAAAAACCTCCAGGAAGAGAATACTAAGAAATATGAATTTATAGTTGAAAATCCCAAACCACAGAAGGACATAAGTCACCATGAATGAGAGCCAATAGAAAGGACAGACCATATAAGCTAACCTATAAACTTCAAATATTGGAATAAACATCCAAGTGTCTATCTTGTTTAAGAAATAAAGGGGTGATTGAACACGTGACTAAGGAAACAGACTTTGAAAAAATTTTAAATAAAACCCTTAGAAACGAAAAAATAATAGTTGAATTTCAAATGCAATGAACTAATTTACTGTATGATTAGACCCACTGAAAAGAGAATTCATGCAATGGACTATAATGCTGAAAAAATGAGCCAGAATGTGGAAAAGATAGACAAGGAGATGGAAATACAAAACAAACGTTAAAAAAAAAAAAAAAGCAAAAAGGATAAAATGAGATAGGACAGGAGACTTAAGTAAGTTAGTAAGGCAAGAAAAAGAAATAATATGAATATGTACTGGAAAGGAAGAAACGAAACTTTATTAACCTATGATATATTGATATAGAAACCTCTCCAAATATATACTGGTAGGTTTTTTAAATTAATAATAAATCTTAACTTGGGACCTGAATGTAAAATCAACTGCCTTTCTAAACCAACAGCCAAGAGTTAAAAAGTGTACATTTTTAAATGATACCACTTAAGGCATTTTTAAAAATGTGAAGAACCTAAGACTAAATATAGGAAAAGATCTTCATGAGAAAAAAAATTATAACTTTGTTATTAGACATTAACTATGAAGACATACATCATGTTAATATATAACAAGATTCATTATTATAAAGATGTGAGTTCTTCCCAAGTTAATGTATAGATTCAAGTCCATTTCAATTAAAAAAAAAAAAAAAAAAACTCCACACCAAGTCTTACGAGTCTTGACAAGCTAATTCTAAAATATATATGGGAGATAAAGGAGCCAATAAAGGCTAACTTGTGCCTAATGAAGAAAAACTAGGTGGGAGAAATTGTTTTATAAGACATATATAAAGTTATATTAACTAATATGTTATGACATTTGCATTGAAATAGACAAATACAGCCCTAGAACAGGAGAGCCCAGAAATAGCCCATATATTTGGAATATGATTTAGGACAGACTTGCCATTACAGAGCAGTGGAAGAAAGCTGTGCTTCCAATGGGTTATGCTGGACAATTATCCATATCTTACTATATCCATAAATTATCCATATTAAAAAGGGGGTGAGAAATCTTACTGCACACATGTAATTCAATTCTATACAGATTAAAAACTTACATGTTAAAAGGCAAAACCATAAAATCTAGACAATCTAGAAGACTTACGGTAGGGACAGATTTCTTAAGCAAAGCATACACACACACACACACACGCACGCACGCACGCACACTCATATGTGAGCCTCGCATATCTAACCATAAAGTAAAAGATGAATAAATTTGGCTACATTAAAATTAAGAACTTCTGTTCACCAGAAAACACTATTAAAGTAGTGGAAGTGCAAGGCACAGAATAGGAAACTGACAGTGACAAAATGCTCATATCCAGACCATTGAAAAGAACTACTGCAAAGAATAAGAAAAATAACCCAATAGAAAAATGGGCAAAGATGTGAACAGGGATTCCATGAACAAAAAAGTATGAATGTACACTAAGCAGATACAACTTTCCTTAGTAATTAGGAAAACGTACATTAAAACCATAATATGATATCACTCCATTCATGTCACATTTGCAAAAGTTTAAAAATCACATTATCGGGGCACCTGAGTGGCTCAGTCAGTTAAGCATCTGCTTTCAGCTCAGGTCACCGTTTCACGGTCCTGGGACTGAGCCCTGCCTCTAGCTGCTGGCTCAGCAGAGAGTCTGCTTGTCCCTCTCCTTCTGCACTATTCCTCCCTACCCCACACATGCTCTCCCACTCTCTCTCTTTAATAAATAAATAAAATCTTTAGGGGAAAAAAATCACATTATCAAGTGTTGGCGAGGATGTGGAATAACAGAAACATTTACATCTACTGGTAGGATTGTAAATTGGTAAAAATCACGTTGGTGTTATCTAGGGAGATACATCAACTCCATTCCTAGACAAACTAGAGAAACCCATGCTCATGAGAAACAAGTAACATGTGGCAGAACATCCAGAGCACTACCATTTGCCCAGTGGGGGGAGAACTACAACCAGCTCAAATGTCCATCAACAGGTGAAAGGATAAGTAAAT
The DNA here is from genome assembly GCF_011764305.1 of Mustela putorius furo. Classification (NCBI taxonomy): domain Eukaryota; kingdom Metazoa; phylum Chordata; class Mammalia; order Carnivora; family Mustelidae; genus Mustela; species Mustela putorius. The sequence goes on along the minus strand of NW_025422127.1, from coordinate 3,332,909 downwards.
TACACTATTTTACAGAATGGAATCCTTTGCCACCATGAATACAGCCACATGCAACAAAGTTGAATGAATCTTAGAAACATGTTGAATGAAAGAAGTCACCAAAGAATACTTATATTATTCCATTCACACAAAGGTCAAAAACATGTAAACTAAATAATATATTATTTGTGGACACAAATGTATATAGTAAAACTATAAAGAAAAACAAGGAAATAATAAATTCTAGATTCAGGATTGTGGTTATCCTTGATTTTTTTTAAAAGATTTTATTTGTTTATTTGACAGAGAGAGAGATCACAAGTAGGCAGAGAGGCAGGCAGAGAGAGGGGGATGCAGGCTCCCCACTGAGCAGAGACCCTGATGCGGGGCTCGAACCTAGGACCCCGAGATCATGACCTGAGCTGAAGGTAGAGGCTTAACCCACTGAGCCACCCAGGCGCCCCTGTGGTTATCCTCCAAGTGGAGAGAAGAGGACACACAGGGACTTCAAAAGTAATGAGAAAATACAGGTTCTTTCACTGGGTCCTGAATTCCCAGGAATCTATTGTGCTGTTATTCTTTAGAGTTTAAACATATTTCATATAAAGTCTCTTGTATTTCTGTAACATTTAATTCACAAAGAAAAGACAAATGACAAAAAAGTATTTATCGCACATGTAGAACAAAAAAATGATCTCCTAGCAATTACTTAGAGAAAAAGAAACACAATAGAAAATGAGCAAAGGATATGAACATGCAGATCACACATTAAGAAATACAAATGGCCAATAAATACATGAGGAGCCATTCAACTTCACTAACCATAACAATACAAATGAAACAGAACTATATTTCATCCATAAGATTGAAACCATTTTTTCAATGTGATAATATCAGGATTAGTAAGGGAATGGAGAATGAACTCACAAAGTCTTATGGAGGGAGATTTGATATTATCTGTCAAAATTTTAAATGTAAATATCTTTCCGCCCAACAATTCCATATCTAGCAATCTACCTGATCGAAATGCACATACATTTGGCCAAGTTGTATATAAAATGTTCATTGTAGCATTATCTGTAAGAATGGAAAATTGGAAGCAATCTCAATGCCCGTCAATAAAGAAATAGCTAAATTAGAACACAACTGCATTTTATCATTTTGAAATGTTTTCAACTGCAGTAGTAAATAAATAGGGGCTCACTTCTATCACATAACAAAAATCTAGATAAAACCAGTGCACATGTTGGTTCAGCTGTTTTACCTGGTCACCAAGGACTCAGGGTCTTTTCATCCCTCTGCTCTGCCATTCTTTTGAATTGTTTTGCAAAATGCATTCTCTTCCACTCATCCTTGCAATTCAATCTGCTTGAAATGCAAATATTCTTCACTTTAAAAACCATATGTAAAAATCAAAGACATTACAAAACCCAAATAAAAAGATCACTGAAAAAAGTAGATTATATCTTAAATTCAAAATTGTTTTTATATAAAGTATTCTAAGCACTCTCATTAATGTAAGAAAAATTTCTGAATGAAACAAATAAGAAAGAGCAAGGCACTTATTTCTCTTATAAAAGTTTTTATATTCATTCTTATGGAAACGTCATTTTATAAAAAGAAATTTATAAACTTGAAAGTATAAAATACTTTTCAATTCCATTTATTAAGAACTGCACTAAGAACAAAACTGAGGAACTGAATTCCAAAAAAAAAAAAAAAGTAAGTTGCACTTCTTCCCTACAAAGAGGTACAGAAACAAAACTAGATGATTTAATCAAACGAGCAACCAGCTTTAAAAGCATTAAAATGTAATGAGACAAAGAAATTTATTTCTCAGAATTCCTCTCAGGGAAAATATTACACAAGGCTGGAGAAAATACTTGGCTGAGCTGCTCCGGGGAGAGTGAAGGGGTTGGGAAGGGAGGCCATGAGCACCGAGAGAGGCTACTTGGGTAGCAACCAGTGGTTGCTAACTGCCCCCTAACCCACACTGTGGATTTGCTCAGTGGTGTGTGCAATGCAGAGGTGTTGCCCCTGGGGGTCCAGCCTACCTTCCAAACATGTGTGGACAAAGCATAAGGAGAGATGGATGTTGTGGTTTAGGTTTTGGAAACCATCAGAAGCACTTTTCTTTTAGTCATTGCTGCAAGGGAACAGCGAACAGTCTCATGTTGATGATGCCTGAGACTCACTGAGGTCTGTTTTATAGACAAAAATGCTTTTTTAAAGCATTAAGTTAAATCAGTGAACTGCCACTAGACTGTCTCATGCCTGAGGGGCTGGCACTTCCCTGCTGGGCTCCAGACCTGAGTCTATCCTCTCCAGAGTTCATCTTATCTTTCCCCAGCAAGCTGCCTTCCTAATCTTAGCAAGTGAAACACCATCAACCACTTTACCACTCCAGGAAACCGGTCTTCAAGCCCTCCAGCCTCCCCCTACAGGGAGTCACTGACCGTCCTACCCGCAGAGCATCTCCCAAATGAAGCCCTGTAAACGCCATGTCCTTGTCACTGCCTTAAGTCCCATCCTCACCCTGCCTGACCGCAGAATCGCTCAGTGCCCTATCTCTGTTTCAGCCTCATCAGCCCCTAGCTGTCTTTCTACTGCTGCCAAATGATGTTTCCAAAATGGTCATTTGATTATGTTCAATTAAAATTCCTCAGGGATGTAGCCCACCAACACAGAGTCCAAATTTTCATAATGCAGTGTGCAAAGTGTGCTTTCTCTGTCTCATCCCTCATCACTCCCCATACAAATCCTATCATGGTCACATTAAATGACTCATGGATGCCCCAGGTTTCTTCTCTGGACCAGATTCTGTGGTAGCACCAAAGACACAACAGTGAACAGGAGATCATGGCCTCAGCCTTGAGGTAACTCCGAGCGTCCTTGCAGGTGCTTGAAGATACCCCGCGTGGCCCAGTCTCTGTACGTGCCCCAAGTCCTGGTTCGTCAGAGGTGTGACATTGTGGGTCCAGCCAATGACTAGCTGCGTGACCTCGAGGGAATTCCTTCACCTCCCTGGGCCTCATTCCTTCATCTATAACATGAGAGGGTAGCTCAAATGACTTCCAAAATATCTCCCGGCCTTTGCAAGTTATAAATAATTTCAACTTTCAAAGTTAGATAAGAGAGAGTCCTCAGACATGTCCCAAAAAGTAGTGGTGTTTAAACGACTACAAGCAGCACTTTTAAGGTGCTGAAATCGCCAAGTTTTCTTCTGTCATCACAAAAGAAAGGATCCATATTCCAAGCAAGATATGCCCTCCACCAACTCTTAAGCTCAGACACCCTGCTGGAGTGTACCTTTATTTCAAGAAAGTACTTTGTAAATTAGAAAGTACTAAAAACACTTCTGTCATCCTGTTAACTGTGAGATATGCTATTTTTCCATGAAGACATTATATAAATGCAGTCCCTGAATTTCAAGGGAAAGAAAGGCGACCTCACCTCTAAACGTCTGCTTCTCTCACATCTAACAACAACAGTAAAAAAAAAAGCAGGCCTTTGGCAATTTTTTCCTGGACACCCAGAATCCAAATTTATACCATTGAATTACAAATAAATCTCCCGGAACAGGATCAGACAGTGCCAATGCTATCTTCAGCCCAAAACAAAGCTAGCTTTAATGTATTTTTAACCTAGGTTCATAAATTAACTTTCAGAGAAAAATCTTTATTTTGAGGTAGAACAAAATTATGAAACTCACATATGATTAGCCAAATCACAAACAGTATTTTTAAAAGAAAAATGTGCTTACCAGAGCACGTTCAAAGTACTTTATTATTGTTCTGATGTCATTGTCCTGGTTTTGGAATTGAACTAGGGTTGTATAGAACGTTATTTATCTGGGGGATGTGGGATGATGGGTACGTGTGACTCTCTGTACTATTTTTACAACTTCCAATGAGTTTATAATTATTTTGAAATAAAAGTCAGGGTTTACAGGTTTTATAAATTAATGAATCTAGCCAGTGGTCCCCAATGTGCTACCATCACAAAAAGAGAAACAACTCGATACTATGCACCTCCTGATGGAAACAGCTCCATCCGTGAGGGAGTCTTGGCAAAAGGCAGAGGTGAATGTGGTCAAACCTCCATTCATCAGCTAACTTACAGGAAACCCACCGAGCAGAGGAACTTGTTAAGAGACATCACAGGCGTATAATCAGAAAGATACAGACCATGGGAAACTACAGAACAAATGATCTCATTTCTTCAACAAATAAATTGTGAAGGGAGACACAGAAACAGAAAGAGGCCCAGAGGGCTGTGTGAGAATCTCTAGATAGAAAGGGGCTAAAATGCATAACAACAAATCTCAGCGTAGACCTTATTTAGATCCTCATTGGAACAAACCATGAGACAAACCAAAAAATCCTGTAGCACTTAAGAGTTCTTTGAAAATGTTAACACTCACTGGATGCCTTGTATAAAAGAGTTATTCACTTTAAATAAATAAGTAACTAATTCAAAGTCCAGATAGAGAGAGAGAGAGAAAGAATTCTTGTCTTGGATTATGTTAATTGCATTTCCTCAAATGTTTATGTGTTTCTGTACGGAGGATACAGTCCCCAGTTGCTCTACTTAGACACAATAATGAACTAATAAAGCACAAGGGCACCAGGTCACCAGGAGGAAAAGAAAAGAAAGAAGGTTAAGAATTAGACACTGATTTAAATTTGTCCTTCTCAAGGAAGAGTATGTGTGTCTTCACTTGAAATATGAAACGTGTCCGGCGAAGCTAAGTGCTAAACTGGTTTCTTTCATCAGGTCAGGGTAGGGGGAAGGTTCCAGATGCAGAAGTGAAGAATGTCCCACTAGAAAACACTCCGCTCCATTAGCCTGATATATAGCTGAGGAGAAACTTCAGTTACTTCTCTGGCTCTTAAGTGTTCATTGTCGGGACAAATCACCCTCCCACCTAAGTTTCCTCCAGTCCTTCTCAGCAAAAAGGTGAGTATTTGTTAAGGAAGTGTTGACTAAATTTTAGTTTTAGAGGTCTCGACATTTTATGTGTGCTTTCCCTTTGCTGAAGAACTTTTCAGCAGAACTTCCTTGACATCTACCTCTTTCAGAAATGCCCTTTGGGCATTGCAAGGTAGAGTTCAAAGTTTGATAAACCTACTTCTCAGGAAAGAGCTGAGATTTTATAAACATACCACCCTTTCCCAAGGGTATACTGAATTGGGGAGATTGCCTTAATCCTTCCATTTAAGGGAGCTGTTAAGCTATAATAAAGAACTGAAGCTCCCTTGGGATGCCAGCAAGAGAGAGAAAAAAGAACTTGGCTCCTATGGCTGGTTTTTCTAACATCTCAGAGGAAAAGCTATATATATATGGGATCATATGGAGTTTGCATATAAACCCGGATATCAGTCTCTGCTACCCACCTCTCTCTCCAGTATATTTTTCCTTTTGTCAGCTCCTGTGTGGAATTTAAGCTGCAGCTGATTCTCTGCACCCAGGAGTAACTTCCATCCCCTGCCAGCCAAAGCCTGGAATCCCTGGACCATGACCTCTCCTGCTGCCTCAACACAGCATCACAAGGTTGATGAATGGGGTGGCCACATTTCCTTTTGCTGCCCACCCTTTATGCCCTCACATCAGCCCCTTAACCTGATTCGATGAGTCAATTACATTTTCTGAAAGGATTTCTGGCAACAATGCAGACAATCAGCAATTACATATTAAATCTGCCACTCTTAAAATAACCACTTAAATTTTCATTCATTCAAGAAATATGTAATGTTCATCTACCATATCCCAGATACTCTACTATCTTGGGGGTTGTATTGGTCAAGGTAAAACCACAGATAACAGAATCCATATCAGCAGTTTAAGCAGAGAGTGATTTAAAGCAGAATTTAGATGCTCTATATAAAAACAAACGTTGGAAAGTCAGGAGGAGAAACTTCCATGCTGAGCAAGGCAGCGATGAAAGTTTGTCGCTCAGATCTCTTTATGAGAAAGAACCTGCTCGGAGAAGTCTAGTGAGCCATCGTCCTCCAGGGGCCACTTTCAAAGTCCACAGACAAGGCCACACATCCCGCAGTCTCCTCCCAGCCTCTGACTAAGCTCAGCAGGTATTCTAGATCATGCTATTCCCACCCAGTGCTGGGTACCTCTGATGAGCAGTCTTTGCTCCAGGACACCCCATCAGCCTGGCCAAGACTTCCTCAAAGCTATGCTATAGTCTAAAATTTTTCCTACCCTTTCCTCTCTCCTTCCATCTAGATCTCAGAACGTCACCAGGTCTGAAGCTCTCCCTACCCATTCCTACGGCCTCACTCTTGCTTCTTCACAAGTTTCCCCCAATCAATCTCTTGCACATCTTATTCCATCTGACTCCTGCTTCCCAGCCAACCTGAATTAATGCACTAAGCCTCCAGGAACAAAGACCAGAACAACACAACCAAACTGGTCCCAAAGGAGCCACAGCTGCCACAATCAGGAAATAGGGAATCGTGTAGCCACCATTTCAATGGCTGTATTCAAGAAACATAGTATCTCTGATGCTGTCTGGCCACCACATCCTGCTTCTCCATGCCCACAAAGGCTGGGAAAAGATACAGAGGCCTCTACCTTTGCTGCCATGAAGGAAGGCAGTGGGGGAGCCCATAGGACCATGCTTTCTAAGAAAAAGTAACAGAAATGGCAGAAGTGTGGCCTTTTCCTCACTGTGCTCCTATTGGGCATCTCAGGTCACATGGAACTCTGTGGCCTATGGTCAATGTTCAGTATCTGTTATGGTCCTCTAGCTGCTAGAAAGTGTTTCTCTAAGGGAACGATTATCTGGAGAGGATGGCAGAGCTCTACTCAAAAGCCTAAGTGTCTGCAGTAGTACTTATGTGTGGGGCCTACCACTCTCAGAACCTCTGAACGAGCTGGGTCATATGTTTGTCTTCTTATTACTGATTTTAGGATATCTGTGTGCATTCCAGAAGTTAAGCCTCTGTCAATTATATAAAATTGAAATTATCTTCTTTCAGGTTATAGCTTATTTTTTCATGTTAATTTCTGTGCCTTTTGATGAACAGAAGTTATTTTTAATGTAGTTGTACTTACTGGTCTTTTCTATTATGATACATGCTCTTCCAATCTTGTCTTAAAAGCCTTCCAACCCTGAGGGCATAAAGATATTCTCCAATATTTTCTTCTAAAAGTTTTAAACTTTCACCTTAAGTATGTAAGTCCTCAACCCTTCTAGAATTGATTTTCATGTGTGGTATGAGTAGTAACCCACTTTTTTCTCTTAAAGAGAGCCAATTTTCCTAGAACTTTCTATTGAGTATTCCATTCTCCACCACTGCTCTGAAATACATCATTTCTATTATATCCTTCAATAAGTACATGGGTCTGTTTCTGGAATCTCTTTTCTGTTGTATTGACCTATTTGTCTGCCCATTACCAATGCCATAGCATCTGAATACTATATGGTGCACAGTAAGTTTTATAGTAGGGTCAATTCACCATCCTATTGTTCAGGTATGTGTTGACCATTCTTGGCTCTTTGCTTCTCAGTTTAAATTTTAGAATAAATGTTTCAAAGTTCACAAAAGCTTTTTTTTAGGTTGTTGTTTTTTTTTTTACTGCAGTTGTATTGAATCTGTTGACCAGTTTAGGAACAAGTTACATCTTAATGATACTGAGTCTTTCTGTTCTTGAAAATGATATGACTTTGGGTGTCTGGTTGCTCAGCTGGTTTTTGCATCAGCTCAGCTCATGATCCCAAGGTTCTGGGATCAAGCCTCATGTGGAGCTCCCTGCTCAGGAAAGAATCTGCTTCTCTCTCTCCCTCTGCCCCTACCTGCCCCATGCTCACTCTCACTTTCTCTCTCAAATAAATAAATAAACTCTTTTAAAAATAAATAAATAAATAAGTGATATGACTTCATTTTTATGTCTTTAATAAAGTTTTATGATTTTATGACTACAAATGTCCCACATACCTTTAGTGAGATTTATATCTAGGTACCTTTTACTTTGTTAACTTTTGTTATTATAAATGTTGCATGCTAAAATTGTTTTTTAACTGTTGGCTATTGATGCCCAGATATGCATTTGATTTTTGTGTAATTTTATATCCCACGACTTTGTGATTCTATTATTAAATCTAACGATTGGTCTATAGATTCATGGGAGTTAAACAATCATATAATTTGAAAGTAAATATAATCATCCTATATCCTTTCAAGTTTTTGTATTTCTTATTTCTTTTTCTTGGCCTGTTACACCAGATAAGATATTGAGTACATTGAACAAAAGTGGTGATGGCATACCCTCTTTTCTTCTATACAGAATGCTTTTATTAATTCCTCATTCAACATTGTGCTCTTGATCACCTCTTGTCTCAGCTCAGACCCACTCCTTCATACTCTGCTCTGTGATGCCAATGTAGGGCATTTCCCAGACAACAGCTTCTTTTTTTTTTTTTTAATTTCTTTTCAGTGTTCCAGAATTCATTATTTATGCACCACACACCAATTGCTCCATACAATACGTGCCCTCCATAATACCCACCACCAGGCTCACCCAACCTCCCGCCACCCCCTCCAAAACCCTCAGATTGATTTTCAGAGTCCACAGTCTCTCATGGTTCATCTCCCCTTCCAATTTCCCCTAACACCCTTCTCCTCTCCATCTCCCCATGTCCTCCATGTTATTTCTTATGCTCCACAAATAAGCGAAACCGTATGATAATTGACTCTCTCTGCTTAACTTATTTCACTCAGCATAATCTCTTCCAGTCCCATCCATGTTTATACAAAAGTTGGGTATTCATCCTTTCTGAAGGAGGCATAATACTCCATATTATATATGGATCACATCTTCCTTATCCATTCATCTGTTGAAGGTCATCTTATTCTTTCCACAGTTTAGCGACAGTTACCACTGCTGTTATGAACATTGGGGTACAGATGGCCCTTCTTTTCACTACATCTGTATCTTTGGGGTAAATACCCAGTAGTGCATTCACAGGGTCATAGGAAAGCTCTATTTTTAATTTGTTAAGGGACCTCCACCCTGGGGCTGCACCAACTTGCATTCCCACAACAGTGGAAGAGGGTTCCTCTTTCTCCATATCCTCTCCAACACACATTGGTTCCTGTCTTGTTAATTTTGGCCATTCTAACCAGTGTAAGGTGGTATCTCAATGTGGTTTTGATTTGAATTTAACTGATGGATAGTAATGATGAACATTTTTTCATGTGTCTGTTAGCCATTTGTATGTCTTCTTTGGAGAAGTGTCTGTTCATGTTTTCTGCCCATTTTTTGATGTGATTATCTGTTGTGTGTGTGTTGAGTTTGAGGAGTTCTTTATAGATCCTGGATATCAACCCTTTGTCTGTACTGTCATTTACAAATATCTTCTCCCATACTGTGGGTTGCCTCTTTGTTTTGTTGACTGTTTCCTTTACTGTGCAGAAGCTTTTGATCTTGATGAAGTCCCAAAAGTTCATTTTCGCTTTTATTGCCTTTGCCTTTGGAGACATATCTTGAAAGAAGTTGCTGTGGCTAGTCTCGAAGAGGTTACTGCCTATGTTCTCTAAAATTCTGATGGATTCCTGCCTCACGTTCAGGTCTTTTATCCATTTCGAGTTTATCTTTGTGTATGGTGTAAGAGAATGGTCAAGTTTCATTCTTCTACACATAGCTGTCCAATTTTCCCAGCACCATTTATTGAAGAGACTGTCTTTTTTCCACTGTATATTTTTTTCCTGCTTTGTTGAAGATTATTTGCCCATAGAGTTGAGGGTCCATATCTGGGCTCTCTACTCCGTTCCACTGGTCTATGTATCTGTTTTGGGGCCAGTACCATGCTTTCTTGGTGACCACAGCTTTGTAGTAAAGCTTGAAATCAGGAAACATGATGCCCCCAGTTTTGTTTTTCTTTCTCAACATTTCCTTAGCAATTCAGGGTCTCTTCTGATTCCATACAAATTTTAGGATTATTTGCTCCAGCTCTTTGAAAAATGCTGGTGGAATTTTGATCGGGGTGGCATTGAAACTATAGTTTGCTCTAGGTAGTATAGACATTTTAACAATGTTTATTCTTCTGATCCATGAGCATGGAATGCTCTTCCATCTTTTTGTGCCTTCTTCAATTTCTTTCATGAGTGTTCTCTAGTTCCTTGAGTACAGATCATTTACCTCTTTGGTTAGGTTTATTCCCAGGAATCTTACAGTTCTTGGTGCTGTAGTAAATGGAATCAATTCTCTAATATCCCTTTCTATAGTTTCATTGTTAGTGTATAAGAAAGCAACTGATTTCTGTATATTGATTCTGTATCCTGGCACATTACTGAATGGCTGTGTGAGTTCTAGTAGTTTGGGGGTGGAATCTTTTGGGTTTTCCATATAAAGAATCATGTCATCTGTAAAGAGAGAGAGTTTGCCTTCTTTGCCACTTTGAATACATTTTATTTCTCTTTGTTATCTGATTGCTATTGCTAGGACTTCTAATACTATGTTGAACAAGAGCGGTGAGAGTGGGCATCCTTGTCATCTTCCTGATCTCAAAGGGAAGGCTGTCAGGTTTTCCCCATTGAGGATGATATTCACTGTGGGTTTTTCATAGATAGATTTAATGAAGTTGAGGAATATTCCCTCTATCCCTACACTTTGAAGCATTTTAATCAGGAACGGATACTGTATCTTGTCAAATGCTTTTTCTGCATCAATTGAGAGGACCATGTGGTTCTTCTCTCATCTTTTATTGATTTGTTCTATCACATTGATTGATTTGCAAATGTTGAACCACCCTTGCAACCCAGGGATAAATCCCACCTGGTCATGGTGGATAATATTTTCAATGTACTGCTGGAACCCATTAGTTAGGATCTTGTGGAAAACCTTAGCATCCATAATCATCAGGGATGTTGGTCTGAAATTTGCATTTTTGGTGGGGTGTTTGCCTGGTTTGGGGATCAGGGTAATGCTGGCTTCATAGAAAGAGTCTGGAAGTTTTCCTTCTGCTTTAATTTTTTGAAACAGCTTCAGGAGAATAGATATTATTTCTTCTTTGAATGTTTGGTAGAATTCCCCAGGGAATCCATCAGGTCCTGGGCTCTTGTTTTTTGGGAGGTTTCTGATCACTGCTTCAATCTCGTTACTAGATATTGGTCTATTCAGGTTGTCAGTTTCTTCCTGGTTCAGTTTTGGAAGTTTATAGTTTCCCAGGAATGCATCCATTTCATCTAGGTTGCTTAACTTATTGGCATATAACTGTTGAAAATAATTTCTGATGATTGTTTCTATTTCCTTGGTGTTAGTCGTGATCTCTCCTTTTTCATTCATAATTTTATTGATTTGGGTCCTCTTTCTTTTCTTTTGGATTAGTTTGGCCAGTGGTTTATCAATCTTATTGATTCTTTCAAAAACCTAGCTCTAGTTTTGTTGATGTGTTCTTCTGTATCTCTAGTTTCTATCTCAGTGATCCCTGTTCTAATCTTGATTATATCCCTTCTTGTGTGTGGAGTTGACTTAATTTCTTGTTGATTACCTAGTTCCTTAAGGTGTAAAGAGAGCTGGTGTATTCTGGATTTTTCAATTTTTTTTGAGTGAAGCTTAGATGGCTATGTATTTCCCCCTTAGGACTGCCTTTGCTGTATCCCATAGGTTTTTGGACAGAAGTGTGTTCATTCTCATTGGTTTCCATGAATTGTTTAAGTTCTTCTTTGATTTACTGGTTGATCCAAGCATTCTTAAGCAAAGAGGTCTTTAGCTTCCAGGTGTTTGAATTCCTTCTGAACTTTTTCTTGTGGTTGAGCTCCAGTTTCAAAGCATTGTGATCTGAGAATATGCAAGGAATAATCTCAATCTTTTGGTATCAGTTGAGCTCTGATTTGTGACCCAGTATGTGCCAGAGAGCAGCTTCTTGTTAGATTTCACCAGCAAGAGGTACTCATGAGAGATTGTAAGGCAAGCCGAGAGAAGCAACTCCTTGTATTCTAGGTCTTGCTGACATTCCCCTTACAGCAGCAAACAGCTTCAGATCCTTGGATCTGTTGACACTCAAAGCACCCAGGGTGCTCTCTTGGTGGGCAAAGCACTACCTCTGCAACACCATCTCAGCCATCCCCAGCTGTATGGGCCCCCAAGAACCCCAAGATGGCTTTCTTCAAAGGCAATAAGAGATACAAGCTTCATAAAATGAGTTAAAACTATTCCCTTTTTCTGTCCAGGAAAAGTCTGGACACCATTAGTAATGTTCAACTTGAATGTTCCATAGAACGGCAAGTCCTGGCAAAGGAAAGCCATCTGACATGATGTTTCCTTTAAGTCAAGATATTCCACTACTTATTTAATGTTTTGAATCCTTATTATAAGATCATTTAGGTTTTCTACCTTTTCATAAGACTGTTGGGAATTAGTACTTTTCAAAAATGTGTCCATTTTGGCTAACATATACATAGGCAAAATGTTATTTATTATATTCCTAAATTTTCTTTTTAATCTCTACATCATCCATGGTGATGTTCTTTTTTTATTCCAAAAAATTTCTGTTTGTGCCTTCTTTCCCTTTTTAATTACTCTTCCCAGAGGTTTGTCACTTTTATTAATCTTTACAAAAATATACCTTTTGTCTCTTTTGGTATTTTTCTATGGTATCTCTGTTTTCTGTTTCATTAATATATATCTTTCTCTTTTTCTCACAACTCTTTGAAGGAGTTCATTTTGCTACTGTTTTTCTAAAGTCTTAAGTTGAATGCTTTGTTTTTTTAATTTTTAGCCTTTCTTTTTCTCATGTATGCATATATGACTATATTTATCTCAAGTATATTAGCTTCATCTTTCAAATTATTTGCTTTATATTATTGTTTAGTGCTTAGTATTTGTTTTTTAAATATGATTTCTTTTTTAATCCATAAAGTTTTTAGAAATATCTTTAAATTTTTTAATATTGTGGGTACAGTGTTCTTTGTCCATTGGATCAAGATTGCCAATTGTGGGGGCACCTGAGTGGTTCAGCTCGTTAAGCATCTGCCTTTGGCTCAGGTCATGATCCCAGGGTCATGGGATGGAGACCCACATTGGGCTCCCACTGGGCAGAAAGACTGCTTCTCTCTCTCTCCCTCTGCTGCTCCCCCTGCTTGTGCTTTCTCTCTCTGTGTCAAGTAAATAAATAAAATCTTTAAAAAAAAAATGATTGCTAACAGTGTTATTGAAATTTTCTGTATTTTTTTTAATCTGCTCAATTTGTTAATTATTGCTATTGGTTAAAATCTCCCACTCAATCATCAGATATATCTGGCAGCTCCACTTCTTGTTTTTTTTACATCTTTGTCAATTTTTGCTTGTTTTATCTGTTTTAGGTGTGTTCTTAGTGTATACCAGATTAGAATTTCATATCTCCATGGTGAATTGAAACTTTATCATTATGTGGCAACCCTCTTCATTTCTAATAAAACTTTTTCTCTTAAAACCTCTCCTGTCTTACTGAATATTACTACATCATCTTTTCTTGATCCTCTGGACTTGATGACCATTATCATGTCCCTGGCTGACCGTGTCCCATCCTCTTTGTTCAGGAGGCCCAAATTACTCCAATACTTTTTTTTTCCTTGCTATCACATGATAGCTTCTGAATTACTTTTGGATGGGTTCTCCTTGCAGACAGCCTTCAAATGATCATCTTTGCCACAACGATGATAACATAGCAGATATCCCCCTCAAAGCATCCATTCAGTCGCCCTATAAGCAGCTCTGTTATGGATGTAGGTATTACTCCTTTATCTCTTTGGCCAAATTACCATTGTCTGAAAGCTAGATTGATGAGATTCCATCTCCCCTGAGAATGAGTTTCTAAAAAGAATCTTATACTAATGGTCAGCTTTCATCAATTAAAGCATGCAAATAACCACTTCAAAATGTCTTAAGTTGGACTAGTATCCTTTTTTCAACTCATTTATCAAGGGCATTATCAACACAAATCTACCAACCTTACTTGAATAAGATGGCTGCCATAACTGAGTAAATGAATGTGTTAGAAAATCTTTTTCCAAAATCTGTTTTGGACATCAAAGTGCTTCTTTTTCATCATGTATCTATCTGTTCATGATGACATGCTATGGGAAAAGTAGCAGAGACAACTCAATAAAGAAGGGGAAAGAATTTTTTTTTAAAGATTGATTTATTTATTTGCAAGAGAGAGAGCAAGCATGAGCAAGGGAGGAGCAGAAGGAGAGGGGGAGAGAGAGAGAATCTCAAGCAGACTGCCCACTGCCAGGGAGCCCAAAGTGAAGCTCAGTCTCACGGTCCTGAGATTATGACCTGAGTTGAAACCAAGCATCAGATGCTTAACCAACTGAGCCACTCAGGTGCCTCAGGAAAGTATGTTTTGAAACAAAGTCTCAGTTCAGTTATTTGGCAGCTATATGACCTTGGGCATGTCAATTAATCTCCCTTGCACCAGATTTTTTCATCTATAAAGTGGGAATAAGAGGATCTGCCACAAACTGTTGGTGTGAGAACTAAATTAAGTCTTAAAAAAAAATACGCACTTGATAAGTAAATGTTCTGTTCAGATTTCCTCCCAATCTAGGGGAAAGATCCTTCTTGAAAGCCATAATACAGTTGAGTTGATGTCTGTGAAAGAAAAATCCAGAATTTTTTTTGAAGGATCAGTCTTCCAACAATCAGCTCTACCTTTTGCCTGTCTTTACTGAATGAAGTCCAGGCACCGCCTAAGCAAAACAGAATTGAGTTAAATCTAGCAAAGTCTTACCATGTCAACAGGACTGAACTATAAACTGAAATTTGTATCCTCAGTTTTAAGTAATTAAAAAAAAAAAACTTTACTAGTATTTCTCAATATCAAATAAACTCCATTTTGAAATGCTAATACTAAAAACTTAATAACAATTATATAGCCGGGAATCTTGGAGACTTTTTAAGCTAGAATTCTGAAGATGTCAGAGAGGAGACCTGCTGGCCAACTGTGATACCACAGCCCAGTGGGTCATTAAAGTGAAATGGATGGTGTGGCTGTGAAAACTCCCTTGTCTTAGAAGCAGGCATACATTCATAGGGAGGGAGCAATCCTCCCTCCCACCTCTCAGCCACCCCTCCCCCCTACTTACCAGCCCCTGCCAATTTGCCTCCTAAACAGCTCTCAGGGTCTCAGGGTCTTGATCCCCATGTTCAGTAACCCAGTATAGGCCACCATCTGTTATTGCCTGAATTCTAAGAACAGCCTCCTGAGCAATTTCCCAGATTCCAGCCTATTCATCATAGAGCAGCCAGGTGGTCCTTTGGGTGCAGCACCATCATGATCACCTCACTTGCTGCCAAGGAGTATCTTATTAAAGATATCAATTTTTTAACTACAGAATTGATAGATTCTTCTCTCTGCTATGTTGTCTTTCTTCCTTCCCAGCATCATCTCTAGACAAAACCTTTCTCCCAGTTTCTCTGCACACACCCTGCCCTATCTTGTTCTTACCTCCATATCCTCATGCTGCTGTTCCCTTTGCCCGGAACCTCTTCTCCATCCACTCATCTAACTCACCCTTCAAGTTCACCTTAGCTGTCATTTCCCTGAGAAGGTTTTTCTGGCCTCTTTAGATTGGATTTGGTCTCCTTGCTCTAAACTGGTACAGTGAGTGTTATTCCCTTACAAAGCTATGGTTTAACTGTCTACTGCCCCCTCTAGACTCTAAGCTTTGTGAAGACAAGAATACATGACTGATTTGTTCATCCTTGTAACTTCACATGGCACAGTGCCTCCATAGAAATGTAATAAATATTTGTTAAAGTAGTGAATTAAAATCCAGTGTATTTTCAACTGAACCATTTGAAATTGCCTTTTTGAGGTCGAAACTGTCAAATATTGGCAATTACATGTGTTCAACGTAATAGATGCTGCCTGTTTGGAAGGAGAGAGGAGACTTAACAAGTAAAATACATTTCCAAATAATCAATAAATGTCTTTTTAAAAATATAAATTTAATTTTCACTGAAATCCATTATCCTGGTCACATACACAATTAGAAACCCATGAATTCAGGAAATGGTCTTTAAAAGGAAAACCAAAGACCTGCGCTACCTCTTAAAAACAGTAGACTACCAAAACCTTGATGAGTATTTTGGCTAATAAGTAACTTCCTGACCTCATGATGTCAAAGTACTGGTCATAACTGGACCATGCGTGCCTGGGAGTTATATGAAGAATATTTCCGTTCTGCCAAATATCACCGCAGCTTTACTTAATCCATCATTCAACACTTACCCCAAGTAGACATCACCACCTGTGGTGTCCAGCCCCAGAACTGCTGCCTTCATTTGAACAGGCAATTCCAAAGAAGCAAGCTGCTAGTTAAATAAATACATCTGTGCTTCCTCGGGAATCCACTTATACTTTCAAATAAACACACTCGGTGGGATAGAGCAGGAGAGTGGGCTCCAGCACAAAAGGAAATCTGTCAAGCAGATGTTGCTTCTGTGCAGTTGACTATTCCTAAAAAGCTTCATGTAAGACTAACATAAGGCAGGGGGCCAGGGCAGAGGGGTAATTTTCTTTAGCCTGTTTATTGCTTTCTCTACTTTTTTATGCAGAGATAGCCTGGTTCAATTTCCAGGTGCAATGGATTCTTCACAAACATTCAATGATCTGGATACTTTTATGCATTACACAGCCCATATTAAAGATTCCATACAGAATTATTTGTTCTTGCCAAAATACATTACACCTTCTACTTCTCTTTATTACTGTTCTGGCTGAAAATGGTCTTTCTTACTTAACCTCTGTTCCTTGTGTCTTACTGGTTCCAAAATAATTATGTTTTTTGCTATAACTTCTCCCATTTTCTTCTCGGTCAGACATGATTGGAGGCAGAGAATTTAGGAAAATCTATTCACCTGTGGTTTTGCTTTCATTTGAGGATGACATTTTTAAATGTAATTTTAAATTTAGTACTTTGATTTTTCTTTACTTTGAAAAACTTTTTTCTTGAGATAAAAAGTAGAAAATTGAAAATTAACATGTCACTGAATATGAAACTAAAGCTCCACAAAGATCTTGATTCTCTTCCTGCAGTTGTCTTTCTTGATGTGAGTAGACGGTCTATAAGATGGGAGAAATTCATCTTGTTTTCAATGTATTGATGTATAGTAAGTACTTTAAAAATAGGCATGTGTCATGCCATAAATCACAATGTACAGTTGAATAATATAGTAATTTTGGTATAAATGCTGATTCCCTCAACTACTGAAATACAACTTCAGGGTAGTGAGAAGAGAAGTTAATTCGAGTCAGAAAACCTGGTCTGAGTCCTTAACATTGTGTTTCCCTGCTGCTTGGCTTTGGGCAAATCTCTTAAACTCTTTAACCATATGTTCCTCCTCATGGTAGTGTAAGGATTGGGGTGATCAGTGATGCTATGTGGAAATGGAATGTAATAAATGTCACATTCTTCCTTTTCCTAAATCAAATTAAATCTGACCCTCTCCCTACTGGACACTGTTGGTGAACTGCCTAACACCCACCCCAGGGCTCTCCCTTCCTGGCCTGATTTCTTCCAGATGTCCACCCTTCTCAATCCCAGCCTCTGCCCAGGTGAGTGAATCCTAAGTGGTCCTAATGAAACACCTTGCCCATAAATAGACTGGGAATGGTCATAGAGTGCAATTCTGACTTAATACATAAAGGAAGCTGGGAAGCTCCTTGAAAACATTTCCTCCATCTTTAAAAGAGACGCAGAAAAGATGATCTCTTCTCCATTGGGTATAGGCATGTCTAGATGTGAAAGCAGGGTAGCGACTGGCAACCATGAGGTAAAAACAACCTGAGGACATGACCAATGAGCTGAAAATGGCAGAGAAAAAAGATAAGAAGAACCTGGATCATTTTTGATCCATAGAGCTAATAAATTTAGCCACCCCACTTTAACACTTAATGTTGTCTACAATAATAAAGTTCCTTACGATTTCTCCAGCTGAATCCAAGTTTTTGTTGTCAGTAGCTAAAAGCATCCTAACTGTTACATACTCCAGTATTCCAAGTTTGACCAGAAGTCCAATACTAGTTATTTTTGAGAATTCTTTACCTGTTGGATCAGATAAGAACCCTGGGGCCTTTTAAGGCCTCATAGAACAGGAGTTTATGGTGTTTGTCACTGTTGCTACTCCATCCACAGTCCCTGAGATCCATTCAAAAATGGCCAGCTCTACTGAGTCTCCCCCCCTCTGTTAAGTTTGGCCAAAAGGATGATCACTGAGGTTCCCAAGGCCTTAGCCCAAAAAAGGAACCCGAATAACCATCCCAAGTGTGTTGGGCAAAATTTTGACTCTCATGATCTTCAAGCCATGGTGTTACACTTGTGTATGTTGCATTACATAATAAGAGGAACTTTACAGACGGAGTAAAAGTAACAGAATTTAAAATAAGGCAGTTATCCTGGATTACTAAGTAGGCCCAAATAACCACATAAGCCTTTAAGAGTAGAAGAGAAAGGCAGAAATGTTCATCAAGGAGAGGAAGCTGAAGAAAAGGCAGGAGAGATTCAAAGTGTGAGAGGGACTCAACCCATCATTGCTGGCTTTGAAGACGGAGGTAGGGAATCATTCGCCAAGGAACACAGGCAACCTCTAAAAGCTAATGGCCCTCAGCTGATAGCCAGGAGGAAGCAGAGAGCCCTGTCCTACAACCACAGGGAAATGAATTCTGCCAACAACCTGAATGACAAGGAACAGATTGTCCCCTAGAGACTCCAGAAAGGAAAGCAGCCCTGCCAACACCTTGATTTTAGCTTAAAAGACAGGTGAGCCCACCAACTTTTGGCATAGATAATAAATTTGTATTGTTTTAAGTCACTACATTTGTGATAATAGAACTAATACACCACATGAGGTTCTGCCACACCAACTCCAAAAAGCTCACCCTTCAGAATCCCCAGCCCTCCATTGTTTTTCACACTTTTGTTTTTTTTTTTTTAAGATTTTTTTTTTTTTTAATTTATTTGTCAGAGAGAGAGCGAGCGAGAGTGAGCACAGGCAGATAGAGTGGAAGGCAGAGTCAGAGGGAGAAGCAGGCTCCCCGCGGAGCAAGGAGCCCAATGCGGGACTCGATCCCAGGACGCTGGGATCATGACCTGAGCCGAAGGCAGCTGCTCAACCAACTGAGCCACCCAGGCGTCCCTGTTTTTCACACTTTTGGAAGATCAAACTACATGTATGGTGAGAAAGCCATTCTCCTCCATTATTCTTAAACCATAAAACCCCAACTACCACTACAGTCACAAATAATCATGTACTCACACATACACATGTTCGTAGACACACACAATCCCTCATTCTCTCTCTCTGTCTCTGTCTTTCTCTGTGTGTATCTCTCTCTCTCTCACCTTCCACACCCAAATTATAGTGACAGAATGGTCATCTCTCCGCCAGATAAATCTCTTCCCTCCATAGCACATCCAAACATTAAAACTACTAACTTTTCACCTGGAAACTAAGAGAAAAACAAGAACTTAACAAAACAAAAAAAAATCAGCCACATTTTTCTGAATTAACCATGGAAATATCATTCTTGGTATTCTGTAGATATTGACATTAAAGGTCCTATTAAATTATGCTTCTTCATAAGGAAACCAGATAATACTGTCAGGAAATCCCTTCTGTGCAAATAATCATTTATCTCTCTTCAGATTCAGAGAAATAGTTAGAGCCAATAAGAATGTTAGCTTTAACTGGGAATAAACAAGATAAATTCTTATATCCAAGGTAGTTTTCACTGTTTTTCCTCTATCCCTTCCTGCTCAAAAACCAAGCAAAAAATCCATACAGACACAACCCTGACTGCCTTTGGGTATTTTCTGATGTTGTCTACCACACTTTCACAAGCATGGTGGGCATTACGTTAGCCTGCTAACAGACAACATTCAAATTAAGTTAGCCCATTGTTTGCATTTTATTGACTGCTACAGTTTTCACATTTTTCTGCATGCAACTGAGCCAATCATCTTTCTGATAGTGAAAACAACAATCACCAGTTGATTTCTGTTCATGTACATGTGTAGGCATATGTACATATATATAGTGGTTATTATATATAATATTGCTTGTGTGTCCATATTAATGTTATCATATGAACATACAATGTACTTATATTGTTCTTTGTAAGTAAGTATTATCTACATATAGCATATACATCTTTTTTAGGCATTACTTGTGTTTCCCCAAGCCTGGTCTATGGGGTGAAAATGAGATTACATCAACAATGAACAGGTGTGCTCTGATTTTTTCCCTTCACACACTATCATGGCCCATCCAGCTCACCTAGGTTCTCTCCCATTGTTTTCAGGAGCCAGCAGCCAACCTATGTGTGCTCAGGAGCTTAGTCCTCTCAGTGACCTCTGCTACTGAGACCTCCAGGGACTATATGGAACTATATGCCTGACTCCCTATGTGACAACAAGCAGAGCGAGATTTGAAGATGCAACACTGCTGGCTTTGAAGATGGAGGAAGAGACCACAAACAAAGAAATGAACTTAGCATCTAGAAGTGAGAAAAGACAAGGAAATGCATTCTCTTCTAGCACCTCCAGAAGGAACAGAGCTCTATTAATGCCTTGATTTTAGGCCATTGAAAGCCATTTGGAACTTCCAACCTTCAGAACAATAAGGAAATAAATTTGTGTTATCTTATGAGATTGATGCACTGCCTACTGCACTAAGAAGGCACTTAAATCTGTGTTATTTTAAACCACTAAATTTATAATCATTTGTGGGGCGCCTGGGTGGCTCAGTGGGTTAAGCCGCTGCCTTCGGCTCAGGTCATGATCTCAGGGTCCTGGGATTGAGCCCCGCATCAGGCTCTCTGCTCTGCAGGGAGCCTGCTTCCCTCTCTCTCTCTCTCTGCTTGCCTCTCTGCCTACTTGTGATCTCTGTCTGTCAAATAAATAAATAAAATCTTTAAAAAAAAAATTTATAATCATTTGTTGTAGCAGCAATAAGAAACTAATATTCCCTATAACCTCGGTTAGTCCCACATTCTCAGTGTCTTTCCCCTGGTACTCCCTCCTGTAAAACTTCAGTTTAGAAACATGGATCACACATATTGACACATACTGTATCTGTTAGGATGCCTTTGCCAGCAAGCATTAGAAAACTCAACTCAAAACAGCTTATACAATAAAGGAAAGATATAATCTTACATAACAAGATGTCTCAAAGTAAAGTAGCTTCAGTATTGATTAATTTAACTCACAATGATGTCATCAAAGACCCCGTCTTCCCATGATATTTCTTTGACATCCCTGATATGTTAGCTTTGTTGCCAAACTAGCTCCTTTCCTGGATACAAGACAATTGTCATTCCAAACATGACAACATTCGGCAGAAACAAAATCTTTCCCATTAACCCTCTAGAAGACTTTCCCTTGTATCTCATTGGCTAAAATTTGGTAACATAACCCTTCTTAAACCAATTGCCAGCAAGTAATACTACCACAATTGGTGTGATCAGGATTTACCACTCAACATATGAAGGAAGAAAGAACTCAAGAAAAATTAGGTTGTAGGGGCAAATAAGATGGGGATAGTGGGTACTGTCTAGACATTGATAGTGTCTACCAGATATATGGTAACTCATTCAGTTCTCACAACCATGTGAGGCCCACGTCTATCTATAGAAGGAAAAGTCAATACACTGAGAGATTAAGGGATTTGCCTAAGGCCACACAGCTCACATGCCTAGAACCAGGATATGATTCCAGATGGGTCTGAGCTCAGAGCTTCAGCCTGCTGTAAAAGCACTATTTGATTTCCCCTCTGTGGGAAGATGTGGTCTGGCCACTGAAATAAACACCTCCTCATTCAGGACTTATAGTCTAAGAGTGCAAAGAGAGTTGTATGGAAAATAAGGCTTCATTCGATGTTGGACTCAACATTGTAAGAACAACATTAACACATGGGTTCAGGTGATCACACAAGAGACACAACTGCCATTGGGACAGTCACAACCTGAAGAAGACATGCCTTGAATTTAGAAGTCCATCAGAGAAGTTAATGACATAGGTACCAATAGAATTGACTTCTAAATAAAAAACATTCATGTAGGTTTCACTATGGAGCCAAGCTGTCAGTGACCTCTCCTCTTTTCTAACCAAAGCTAGGTGGGCAAATCTGGGACTGGCTAGGCACAACATCCTAGCGATTTCTACGAGCTAGAAGACAGTAGAGGTTAAGGTTAAGCACAGAGACCATGGAACTTAACATGAGTCCAAACCCTGGCTGTTCCTCTAGCTGAATGACTCTGGTGAGACACCTAGGCTTCTTGTGCCCTGTATGTAAAATGGGGATGGTACCAGCAAGGACAGTACAGGCATATGGGCCCCGTCAGCTAGCTGAAATACAAGCATGGCTTCCCCGCAAAGCATGGGTCAAGGTCATGTGAGAAAATAGAAGAATTCCAGTATCAAACAGAATCAGGAAAATAAGGTTCAGGTAAGGAAGCACCACATCTATAATCAGAGGAAGGCCACATCTCAGGAAGTTCAAATTAGGCCTGAGAGCTTGGTTCATAGTGGCAGAACTGTCATAACCATTTCCAAATCTTCAGTCTTTCTAGTTACACTGACCAGTCATTATAAACAAACAGAACAAACCTGTAGAGGTAGCAGGACCAAAAGATGTTATCTCCTGATAGCAATTTCATGTGTAGCAGAGTTGCAAGGATACTTGCACTATCCTTATAAATTCCCCCAAGAATGAAGCTTCATTATTTTCTTATTAAGCTCTCTCTTACAAGCTCCCTGCTCCCTTTGCAAGCAGAAAGAGGAAACTAGAAATTTTAGTTCAATCCTGCCGTCTCAGGCCAATCCCAAAATCTGAAGACTCCTTAGATGATTTGTTCAGTCTTTAGAGGAAATGTTCAGTCTTTCAGATATACTTGCTTCTTCTCTTCCCCAAAATGATGGCTCAAGGAAGGAAGTGGGTCTTCAGTTCCTCACGGTGCTACCTGCTGCAAAATGCCTGGACTGGCCTTATTCCTGGACCAGTAACCTTTGAGGAACCGTCAACATCAAGAAGGGCACTAGTGTTTCCTACAGAAGCCCATGACTGGGCTGAGATGAATCAGCCCCTTGCAGCTCCACAATGGCCTGGTGGTTGTCCCTGGCTGACTCTCTTGAGCTCTGATGCATCCTTCTTTTGGTCGTTCTATGGCCCAAAGGGGTCACCTTCCTCTTGCCATGCTAGATCTCAAGGCGGACCCTGTGGCTCTCATTCAGTTCTCGTCTCTAACCTTCTTAGGCTTCTGGGACACTTCTAGGTCTCCTCCACACCATATGAATTGGTGCAGGGATTTCCCAGAGGAAGAGGAGAATCCAGTCACCTTCCAGAGTTCCATATCTACAAGGAAACAAAACCCCTCTCCTTAAAGATCTTATCCAGTCTTGCTAATTTTGGCCATTCTAACTGGTGTAAAGTGATATCTCAATGTGGTTTTAATTTTAATCTCCCTGAGGGCTAGTGATGATGAACATTTTTTCATGTGTCTGATAGCCATTTGTATGTCTTCATTGGAGAAGTGTCTGTTCATATCTTCTGCCCATTTTTTAATATGATTGTCTGTTTTGTGTGTGTTGAGTTTGAGGAGTTCTTTATAGATCTTGGATATCAACCTTTTGTCTGTACTGTCATTTGCAAATATCTTCTCCCATACTGTGGGTTGCCTCTTTGTTTTGTTGACTGTTTCCTTTGCTGTGCAGAAGCTTTTGATTTTGATGAAGTCCCAAAAGTTTATTGTCGCTTTTGTTTCCTTTGCCTTTGGAGACTTATCTTGAAAGAAGTTGCTGTGGCTGATATCGAAGAGATTACTGCCTATGTTCTCTTCTAGGATTCTGATGGATTCCTGTCTCACGTTGAGGTCTTTTTCCATTTTGAGTTTATCTTTGTGTACAGTGTAAGAGAATGCTCGAGTTTCATTCTTCTACATATAGCTGTCCAGTTTTCCCAGCACCATTTATTGAAGAGGCTGTCTTTTTTCCACTGTATATTTTTTCCTGTTTTGTCAAGGATTAATTGACCATAGAGTTGAGGGTCCATATCTGGGCTCTCTACTCTGTTCCACTGGTCTATGTGCCTGTTTTTATGCCAGTACCATGCTGTCTTGGTGATCACAGCTTTGTAATAAAGCTTGAAATCAGGTAACATGATGCCCCCAGTTTTGTTTTTGTTTTTCAACATTTCCTTAGCGATTCGGGGTCTCTTCTGATTCCATACAAATTTTTGGATTATTTGCTCCAGCTCTTTGAAGAATACTGGTAGAATTTTGATCGGAATGGCATTAAAAGTATAGATTGCTCTAGGCAGTATAGACATTTTAACAATGTTTATTCTTCTTTTTTTTTTAAGATTTTATTTCTTTATTTGACAGAGAGAGATGACAAGCAGGCAGAGAGGCAGGCAGAGAGAGAGGAGGAAACAGGCTCCCTGCTGAGCAGAGAACCTGATTTGGGGCTCAATCCCAGGATCCTGGGATCATGACCTGAGCCAAAGACAGTGGCTTAACCCACTGAGCCACCCAGGCATCCCAATGTTTATTCTTCTGATCCAAGAGCATGGAATGGTCTTCCATCTTTTTTGTGTCTTCTTCAATTTCTTTCATAAGTGTTCTGTAGTTCCTCAAATACAGATTCTTTACCTCTTTGCTTAGGTTTATTGCCAGGTATCTTATGGTTCTTGGTGCTATAGTAAGTGGAATCGATTCTCTAATTTCCCTTTCTGTATTTTCATTGTTAGTGTATAAGAAAGCCACTGATTTCTGTACATTGACTTTGTATCCTGCCACGTTGCTGAATTGCTGTATGAGTTCTAGTAGTTTGGGGGTGGAATCTTTTGGGTTTTCCATATAAAGAATCATGTCATCTGCAAAGAGAGAGAGTTTGACTTCTTCATTGCCTATTTGGATACCTTTTATTTCTCTTTGTTGTCTGATTGCTGTTGCTAGGACTTCTAATACTATGTTGAACAAGAGTGGTGAGAGTGGGCATCCTTGTCTTGTTCCTGATCTCAATGGGAAGGCTGCAAGCTTTTTCCCATTGAGGATGATATTTGCTGTGGGTCTTTCATAGATAGATTTTATGAAGTTCAGGAATGTTCCCTCTATTCCTATACTTTGAAGCATTTTAATCAGGAACGGATGCTGGAGTTCGTCAAATGCTTTTTCTGCATTGATTGAGAGGACCATGTGGTTCTTCTCTCTTCTCATATTAATTTGTTCTATCACATTGATTGATAGGAAACAACATATGTTGGAAGGGATGTGGAGAAAGGGGAACCCTCTTACACTATTGGTGGGAGTGCAAGTTGGTGCAGCCACTTTGGAAAACAGTGTGGAGATTCCTCAAGAAATTAAAAATAGAGCTTCCCTATGACCCTGAAACTGCACTCCTGGGTATTTACCCCAAGATACAGATGTAGTGAAAAGAAGGGCCATCTGTACCCCAATGTTTATAGCAGAAATGGCCACGGTCACCAAACCGTGGGAAGAACCAAGATGCCCTTCAATGGAAGAATGGATAAGGAAGATGTGGTCCATGTACACTATGGAGTATTATGCCTCCATCAGAAAGGATGAATACCCAACTTTTGTAGCAACATGGACGGGACTGGAAGAGATGATGCTGAGTGAAATAAGTCAAGCAGAGATAGTCAAGTATCATATGGTTTCACTTATTTGTGGAGCATAACAAATAACATGGAGGACATAGGGAGATGGAGAGGAGATGGGAGTTGAGGGAAATTGGAAGGGGAGGTGAACCATGAGAGACTATGGACTCTGAAAAACAATCTGAGGGTTTTGAAGGGGCAGGGGTTGGGAGGTTGGGGGAGCCAGGTGGTGGGTATTATAGAGGGCACGGATTGCATGGAGCACTGGGTGTGGTGAAAAAATAATGAATACTGTTATGCTGAAAATAAATTATAAGAAAAATCTTTAAAAAAAAAAATCTTATCCAACACACCCACCCTCCTCCCTAGTGTCTCTGAAGCCTCTCTTTCTTCTCACTTCCCCCCACCCAGAAGGGGCAGATTTTCACTTACTTTCCTTTTGTCCCTTGCTGGGAATTGCCCATAGTCTGTCAATCCTCCTCCTGCTGCTGGATTCCAGGCTCATGGCTAAGTCTGGCTAGGGAGTGGAATTCGGGAGAAAAAAAGATCATCTTACCAATAACATGAGCTAAATGTGAAGTTTTGTCATAAACATGAAGCTCATTACTCTGAGAAGAAAAGATTTCTACCAAATTCTCAAAGACCCTTAAAAAAAAGTAAAGAATGATTTGAGGGTGTCCTTGTATAAAGTCAACACAGATGGCATTTGAATGTGTACATAATTGAGATGCATAAGTATATCTATAGCAACAAGGTGTGCAAAACTTGTGATTCCCCAGAGTTTGACCACAGAAGAACAGGATGTGACTGTTATGCTAATGAGCTCATTAATATCATGAATACAATTAACAAATGAGGTTGATTATCACTGGCAAGCATTCATTACAAAGAGATAAGATGCTGTGTTCCAACTACACAAGTAACTATTTTGCTGCATTTGTCCAGAAGCTCTCTTTTCATCTCTGCTCATTTATTACCACTAAATGGATAAATGCCTGAGAATGTGGGCTCAGCTCATTACTTATATATATTACCTTGATTATAATTTGACCTCATGCACATTTCAGTTAGAAGAACCCTACAAAATATCACTTCTATTTATAACACAGCCTCATCTGCCAACTCTACAGAGAAATAACATCCTAATTGGAAAGAATAAAAGGTTACCTTTGCATGTAAACTGCACATTCATTTAGTCATTGATTTTATTTCTTTCTAATTATCAGTGGCTGTGCATCTCCTGGTAGCTTGGATATAGTTGTTTTCCCTCCTAATAACTCCTGAGAAACAGAAACCCAAATAATCAGATCAGTAGATTGGAAAGCTGTGGTTTTAATGTACAGTTTACTGGGGCCATCAAAAATTAAGAAATATTCAGGAATCAAACTTTGACTTCCTCAAGACTGTGGTTCTAAGGCTAAAGGCTTATTTTTATATGACACTGCCTGTGTCATTGAACATGTATCCTCTGTGCGATTTAAAGTAAGATAATATTCTTGCCAGCACACCTGAAATTAAACATACATCTTGTCACTGGAAGTCTTCCTTGCTACCATCCAAAGGAAGTGAAGTCATGGTTCCCAGTTGTGGGTGTTAAACTCTCTGAAGGGAAGGATGAAGCTGATTCCATCAGGAACCATCCTAGTCACCAGTCTCAGCACCAATGACATGTACAGCCACCTTGCTCTCCCCCCCACCCCATCTCACTTTGCCTTTTATTCCCTAAGCCACCCCTATATGAGTCTGCTCTGGCTGCCTTAACAAAACACCATTGACTGAGTGGTTCAAACAACAGACGTTGATATTTCTCCCAGCTCCGGAGGCTGGAAGTCCAAGATCAGGGTACCAGCATGGTCAGGTTCTAGTGAGAGCTCTCTCCCGGTTGTAGATGGAGGCCTTCTCACTATGTCCTCATGTGGTGGAAAGAGGGCTCTGGTATCTCTTCCTCTTCTTACAAGAAGACCTTATAACTTCATTCAACCCCAATCACCTCCTTAAAGGTACTATCTCTAATACAGTCATGTGAGGTATTGGGGCTTCAACATTCAATTGGGGGGCTGGGGGGCTCACAGTTTAGGACATACCACCCCTGGCCCTAAAACACTGATGTGCTTATTTGACATAACATACTATCACTCCTCCAGAAAAAGGATTGAGAAAGATGTGTGGGTGACTGGTGGGTGGCAAGACTCATTGAACTCATCAAGCTCTATCATTTTTTGCCATTTGGCCCCTGAAATGGCTTCTCCAGGTGTCCTCTTGCTGAAACCAAGGGAGAAATTCTGCAGGGAGGTGGTAAGGGTCGAAAGGGTGTGTAAGGAGTTGTTGAGCCAGAGAGATGGCTGTGGTTATCTGAGCAAAGAGTGGTTCTGATTGTGGAAGGCTGGACACAAGGCTGGCCTGCAGAGTGGACTAACACTGCAGCATAAGAGTTGAGAAGCACTGGACATGCCCATTAAAAATACCTACCTCTGGGTGCCTGGGTGGCTCAGTCAGTTAAGTGTTTGCCTTTGACTCAGGTCATGATCTCAGGGTCCTGGGATCGAGCCCTGCTTCAGGCTCCTTGCTCAGTGGGGAGTCTGCTTCTCCCTCTCCCATTGCCTCTCCCCATCATTCATGCTCTCTCTAGCTCACTCTCTGTCTCTCTCGCAAATAAATAAAATCTTTAAATAAATAAATAAAATAAAAATACCTCCCCCATTGACTGGCTGGCTGAGACTGAAACTTTATCATCAGAGATGCATTCCAGTAAGTTAAGGAAAAGAGGGGCAGTGTAGTTGTCAGCTAATAGAAAGTGGAGGGAGAAAAAGAGACCATTTCTTAACAATTTTTCCTAGATTGCAAGAGCCTCAAGGGAAAGAACAGCATTTTGGTCACTTTTGAATCCCCACTGCACCTACTACGGAGACTTGCACACAAGTGGGTGCTCAGTAAGTGTGCCTTGATTGCCCAACTATTGCCCGAAGACTGGATTCCTTTCCTTTCCTCACGCCAAGTGATGAGCACAACCCATTCTCTATGGCCATCTACATCACCAAGCGCATTTTTCACTCCCTGAGCCCAGTGGACGTATGAATGCCCCTTGAGGGCAAGCAATAAAACAACCCAAACAGTCCCATACGAATATGTACCCGATCCCAGGCTTCTCCCCTCTCTGTGAAGAGGAATACACACCAGTTGCTATTTATGGCAGATACATACTGGAAAATCAGAACAGGCCATAGTAAAATCACAACCCATGTGCCATTCACCTCGCAAATACATTTATTCTTTAGCATTCCAACCATTGATTCTTTTACTATATTTTCTGGTTGTTGTGATATCAAACTGCTAAATTTCCTGTTTTCTTTGGCTCACAGTATTGAAAGTATTTCTGTTTTGAATTTGCATCTCTTAACTAGAGAAATTGTCACTAAAAGAATGAGTAAGTTACCAGTGTCAGAAAAAGGTCTTGCCCCAGATGCACAGACTTGGAGTGTCACCTGATGGAGAGATGGGGCAACAGGGGAAAGATGCCAGGCCACAGTCAAGGGGAGGAGATGCCTGGTGATTTGTACCCCATACAGCTCAGACCAGGGGGCTTTTCTCTAAATACCAATGTATCTGCTTCCTGACCCAACCACGGCATATTTGGTCATAAAGAAGAAATAGAATCCCCCTCAAATTAGGTGAAGGAAAAGGGTTCTATTCAAGAGGCATCTCTCTTGTGGAAGTGATGTGAAAGCAGGGCAAAAATAAAAACAGACTTCGGAGGACAAAACTAAAGCTTGCCTGAGACCCTGCCCAGCAGGAATTCCCAGACCTTCACACCAGCATCATAGTTAATGTATCTGGACTCATAATTTCCTCTGTCTCTGTGGCTTATCCCTTGCTACACACAGTGTGGTCCCAAAACAAACAACATTGCATCCCCAGGGAACTTGTGAGAAAGCAGAGTCTCTGGCCCCACCCCAGACCTGTTGATTCAGGATCTGCACTTTAACAAGATCTTCCGATGATGACAGAGAAGAGGGGTAGTGGGGGAGAGAAGTAGAAAAGGAGAGGGGACAATACAACAGGCTAGCTGCTTGGCAATGGACTGGCCATCCCTGAAGCACTGGCCACCCTTGATTGAATTGTGGTGGGAGCGGATAAACCAAAGGCCATGGGCATAAAGAGAAGTACTGCAGACAAACTGGCTTCATTGCACAATTGAAATGTGTTTCCCAGTTTCTGAGCCTGAGTCCATTTTGAATGTTTAGCTCCCCAAAGAGCCCATGCGGTGGGCTGATTGTTACCATCTTTACGCCCGTCTCCTGAAATTAGGCATCCTTATTTCTCAGGTGACAAGAAATGTCAAGTGTCATTAGCAGAGTGAATGTTTGGCCCTTTATAAGTAATTTTGTCACAGTAGGAAAATGGATTCAATGCTCATATAAAACCAAAAAGAAAACAGAGCTCCTTATAATTCTTACCAGTTTAGTGATCCAGAAATGAGCTCTCAAAACCTCTTTTCTTCTCTACAGTCTGAATTCCTCCAAAGCAGTATCTTCACAGAGGCTTTCATCATGGGTGGTGGTTTCCATACCTGAAGGTATGGAACAGAGCTGTATGTCATTTTCTCCTCAGGGTTTAAACCTAAGTTGAGGAGGCAAGCCTGTGGGTACCTAATTAATAGGCTTTTTTTTTTTAATAATCCTGTGTACCTGGCATTTTTCTGATTAAATTTCCAAGCCGATTAAATATGAGACTAAAAAATAAAATTAATAAGCATTGTGTCCTGCCCTGTTCTGTAGGGCAGAAAACTGGCTTGGGAGGTCCCCAGACAAGGCGTGGATTGGGAGACATGCCAAAAAAGAGAGGAAGGCTATGGGCATAAAGGTCAGAAGTAGGATAGGCACACTTATTCTCTCTCCTTTCCTCTCTCCCTCATACAAAGATCAATCTTTCTGTGCTATAGTTTTCAGCACACAGAAATTTATTTCTTATCTACTAACAGCCCAAAATACATAAATCCCTCCCAAATCAGTCTCAAGATTTCTATGAAATTTACTGGGTCCTGCCAATCAACACACATTCCATGGGTCCTGCTCCTGGTGCCAGCCGGCCCTGAGATCCTGGGGATCCTGGCCTGAGGGCACTTCCTTGTTAAAAGAGACTTTGGCACTATGTTGAACAACAGTGGTGAGAGTGGGCATCTTTGTTGTCTTCCTGATCTCAAGGGGAAGGCTGTCAGGTTTTCCCCATTGAGGATGATATTCACTGTGGGTTTTTCATAGATATATTTAATGAAGCTGAGGAATGTTCCCTCTATCCCTATACTTTGAAGAATTTTAATCAGGAACAGATACTGTATCTTGTCAAATGCTTTTTCTGAATCGATGGAGAGGACCATGTGGTTCTTCTCTCTTCTCTTATTGATTTGTTCTATCACATTGGTTGATTTGCAAATGTTGAACCACCCTTGCAACCCAGGGATAAATATCACCTGGTCATGGTAGATAATATTTTCAATGTACTGCTGGAACCCATTAGCTAGGATCTTGTTGAGAACCTTAGCATCCATATTCATCAGGGATATTGGTCTGAAATTTGCATTTTTGGTGGGGTCTTTGCTTGGTTTGGGGATCAGGGTAATGCTGGCTTCATAGAAAGAGTCTAGAAGTTTTCCTTCTGCTTCTATTTTTTGAAACAGCTTCAGGAGAATGGGTACTATTTCTTCTTTGAATGTTTGGTAGAATTCCCCAGGGAATCCATCAGGTCCTGGGCTCTTGTTTTTTGGGAGGTTTCTGATCACTGCTTCAATTTCGTTACTAGATATTGGTCTATTCAGGTTGTCAGTTTCTTCCTGGTTCAGTTTTGGAAGTTTATAGTTTCCCAGGAATGCATCCATTTCATCTAGGTTGCTTAACTTATTGGCATATAACTGTTGAAAATAATTTCTGATGATTGTTTCTATTTCCTTGGTGTTAGTCGTGATCTCTCCTTTTTCATTCATAATTTTATTGATTTGGGTCCTCTTTCTTTTCTTTTGGATTAGTTTGGCCAGTGGTTTATCAATCTTATTGATTCTTTCAAAAACCCAGCTCTAGTTTTGTTGATGTGTTCTACTGTATCTCTAGTTTCTATCTCATTGATCTCTGTTCTAATCTTGATTATTTCCCTTCTTGTGCATGGGGCTGGCTTAATTTCTTGTTGATTACCTAGTTCCTTAAGGTGTAAAGAGAGCTGGTGCATTCTGGATTTTTCAATTTTTTTTGAGTGAGGCTTAGATGGCTATGTATTTCCCCCTTAGGACTGCCTTTGCTGTATCCCATAGGTTTTTGGACTGATGTGTCTCCATTCTCATTGGTTTCCATGAATTGTTTAAGTTCTTCTTTGATTTACTGGTTAATTTAAATATTCTTTTTTTTTAAGATTTTTATTTATTTGTTTGACAGACAGAGATCACAAGTAGGTAGAGAGGCAGGCAGAGAGAGAGGAGGAAGCAGGCTACCCTCTGAGCAGAGAGCCCAGTGCAGGGCCTGATCCCAGGACCCTGGGACGATGACCTGAGCTAAAGGCTTTAACCCACTGAGCCACCCAGGTGCCCCTAATCCAAATATTCTTAAGCAAGATGGTCTTTGGCTTCCAAGTGTTTGAATTCCTTCCAATCTTTTTCTTGTGGTTGAGTTCCAGTTTCAAAGCATTGTGTCTGAAAATATGCAGGGAATAATCTCAGTCTTTTGGTATCAGTGGGGCCCTGATTTGTGACTCAGTATGCAATCTATTCTGCAGAAAATTCCATTATGTATTTATCTATTTATCTAAGAGGGTTTCCCTTTCTCCTCATCCTCTATTTATTCTTCTTAAGAAGAATAAGTGTTCTGGTTCTTTAGGGTGGAATGTTCTGTATATATCTATGAGGTCCATCTGGTCCAATGTGTCATTCAATGTCTTTGTCTGTTTATTGATTTTTCTGCTTGAATGATCTGTCTATTACTTAGAGTGGCATGTTAAGATCCCCTACTATTAATGTATTCATATAAATGTGAAGTCCTAGCAACAGCAATCAAACAATAAAAAGAAATAAAAGGTATTCAAAGTGGCAAAGAATAAGTCAAACACTCTCTCTTTACAGATGACATGATACTTTATATGGAAAATCCAAAAGACTCCACCCCCAAACTACTAGAACTCACACAGCAATTCAGTAACGTGGCAGGATACAAAATCAATATACAGAAATCAGTTGCTTTCTTATACACTAACAATGAAACTATAGAAAGGGATATTAGAGAATCAATTCCATTTACTATAGCACCAAGAACATAAGATACCTGGGAATAAACCTAACCAAAGAGGTAAATGATCTGTACTCAAGGAACTAGAGAACACTCATGAAAGAAATTGAAGAAGACACCAAAAGATGGAAAAGAACTCCATGCTCATGAAACAGAAGAATAAACATTGTTAAAATGTCTATACTGCCTAGAGCAAATTATATTTTTAATGCCATCCTGATCAAAACTCCACCGGCATTTTTCAAAGAGCTGGAGCAAACAATCCTAAAATTGGTATGGAACCAGAAAAGTCCCCTAATTGCAGAGGAAATGTTGAGAAAGAAAAACAAAACTGGGGGCATCATGTTTCCTGATTTCAAGCTTTACTACAAAGCTGTGATCACCAAGAAAGCATGGTACTGGCCCAAAAACAGACACATAGACCAGTGGAACACAGTAGAGAGCCCAGATATGGACCCTCAACTCTATGGGCAAATAATCTTCAACAAAGCAGGAAAATATATACAGTGGAAAAAAGACAGTCTCTTCAATAAATGGTTCTGGGAATATTGGACAGCTATGTGTGGAAGAATGAAACTTGACCATTCTCTTACACCATACACAAAGATAAACTTGAAATGGATAAAAGACCTCAATGTGAGGCAGGAATCTATCAAAATCCTAGAGAAGAACATAGGCAGCAACCTCTTCGAGACTAGCCACAGCAACTTCTTTCAAGATAGGTCTACAAAGGCAAAGGCAATAAAAGTGAAAATAAACTTTTCGGACTTCATCAAGATCAAAAGCTTTTGCACAGCAAAGGAAACAGTCAACAAAACAAAGAGGCAACCCATGGAATGGGAGAAGATATTCACAAATGACATCACAGACAAAGGGCTGATATCCAAGATCTATAAAGAACTCCTCAAACTCGACACACACAAAACAGATAATCACGTCAAAAAATGGGCAGAAGACATGAACAGACACTTCTCCAAAGAAGACATACAAATGGCTAATAGACACATGAAAAAATGTTCAGCACCACTAGCCATCAGGGAAATTCTAATCAAAACCACATTGAGATATCACCTTACACCAGTTACAATGGCCAAAATCAACAAGACAGTTAACAACAAGTGTTGGAGAGGATGAGGAGAAAGGGAAACCCTCTTACACTGTTGGTGGAAATGCAAGTTGGTGCAGCCACTTTGGAAAACAGTGTGGAGATTTTCAAAAAATTAAAAATAGAGCTACCCTATGACCCTGCCATTGCATTACTGGGTATTTACCCCAAGATACAGATGTAGTGAACGGAAGGGCCATCTATACCCCAGTGTTCATAGGAGCAATGACCCCAGTTACCAAACTGTAGAAAGAGGAAAGATGCCCTTCAACAGACAAATGGATAAAGAAGATATGGTCCATATATACAAGGAGAATTACACCTCCATCAGAAAGGATAAATACCCAACTTTTGCATCAACATGGACAGGACTGGAAGAGATTATGCTAAGTGAAATAAGCCAAGCAAAGAGAGTCGATTATCATATGGTTTCACTTTCTTGTGGAGCATAAGGAATAATACAGTGGACGTTGGGAGATAGAGAGGAGAAGTGAGTTGGGGGAATTCAGAGGAGGAGATGAAGCATGAGAGACTGTGGACTCTGAGAAACATACTGAGGGTTTTGGAGGGGAGGGGGATGGGGAGTTGGGTAAGCCAGGTGGTGGGTATTAAGGAGGGCACGTATTGCATGGAGCACTGGGTGTGGTGCATAAACAATGAATTATGGATCACTGAAAAAAATAAAATCAGTTAAATGGGGGGAAAAAAGTGAGAGACACTGGCAATTCACCTTTGCTAAGAATATTCAGATGCAACTACAAAGTAAAAACAGAGGCCCTGTCTCCTTGGTGTCATTTCATAAATGCATAAACATAAGGAAACAGAGGGATAGAGAACTTTAAAGAAAATTTATTAAAACAGGTTCCAAGAATGGCAGATTCAAGTAGATGTTTTTCAGACCATGTGTTGGGGGGGGGGTTAAGATTTATTTATCTATTTATCTATCTATTTATTTATTTATTTAAGAGAGAGCCTGAGCAGGGGGAGGGATTGAAGGAGGGGGAGAGAGAAGCAGACTCCCTACTGAGTGTGGAGCCCAATACAGGGCTCGACCTCACGACCCCAAGATCGTGACGCGAGTTAAAATCAATAGTCAGATGCTTAACCAACTAAGCCACCTAAGTGCCCCAGACCATGTGGTTCTAATGGGTGTTTCCATCATGTGCCAAGAGGTGGGCACCTGATTCCCCATGGACCAATCATGAAGTTTCATGCCTCAGTCACAAGAACTGGTCCAGGAACTAGAGATCGAGTTCAATCATGATGCCCAATGATTCATTCAATCATTGCCTATGTAATGAAGCAAAGCTTGGTTGGAAGTGGCTCTGGAGACCTCGACTTTGAGGCTGGTATCTGTGCTTTAACCTATTTTAGCTAGCTTCAGGTATGTGGGAAGTAGGTAGACAAGTTAGGAGATTACTTCAATGGTACAAGCAAAAAATTATGAAGATAGAAATAAGGAGAAATGGACGGGTTCAAAAGATAAAAAGTGAAGTCAGTAGGACTTAGTGATGGACATTGTCACTTACAATCCAAAAAATGCAACATTTAAAAACAATGAATTACCAGATATTGGGGAAGGTATGTGCTATGGTGAGTGCTATGAAATGTGTAAACCTGGCGATTCACAGATCTGTACCCCTGGGGCTAATAATACATTATATGTTAATAAAAAAAAATTTTTTTTTTAAAATAAAACATAAAATCTTAAAAAAAAAACTCAAAAAACAAACCAATAATAAGTTACCAATCTTATTATCAGTAGGCAATTTTTAAAATGTGAATTACACTGACATGGCTTTTTAAATCATAATAACCAAATAATACCTCTATGTATCCCTGCAGATTAGAGATAAGGAAAAACAAACAACTCTAATCTTAATTTTCATATTCCCTATTTCACATTAATCACATCAGTCCAAGACTAATACAAATAACTTTAGGGAAAGTAAGCCATAAACCATACTGGTCATTAACATTATAATTTCATGTCATCTATCATAGGACTTGTCACTATCCCATGGTCCCCAGAACTGTGCCTAATTGACTGAGTTGAAAATAGTTGCAAATTTCTATTTCCCTTCTTCTATAATTGATATTTAAATCATTGCCATCCTTACACTTTTCATTGATGAGCTCGTCTAAACGAAAAAACTTGAGAAGTATCATTAAAGAGCAAGCACAAGAACCACAGTAGAACACAGAACACACTGCACAATACCACCAACAAATAAATCTTCCAACAGCAGCCCAAGAGTCTGCCATGCACGGTGAAGCTTCAAAAGACTGAAGGCATAAGGTCCTTACTTAAACTGCACGGGTCCTAAGACCCAACCAGTGACATTACTGCAAAAATGAAAAAGCCCTCTGAGCATCAGTTGCATTGGCACCCAGAAACAGTTTGGCATCATGTAAGTCAAGCATCTTAATAATGCATTAAGCTTTCACACTCCATCAAGGTGTTCGCGCTCTATCCTGGGGTTGTACGAAATAACCTAATGTTGCTTCTATTCTCCCCTTAACTAGAAGGACATGAGTCACCAAATCTGACCTAGGTTTATCCAACATACAGTACAATCCAGATTTTCCAAGGATGGTCCTGGCACCTAAAATATTTGCCCCATTGTCATACTATGTACTTTAATTCGGGGCTCACAACACAGAGCTAGTGGAGTTATGTCTCTGTGATCTGAGCTTCCCTGGCCTACCAGCAAAACAAGGGCTATAAACACAGGATAGAATTTCTTTGCCTCATGCATACCCACATGTTTGGGAATTCACAACTCAAAATCACCCCCCTAAATTATTCTTGGGCATCCCAAAGGGTTGCACATGTGTTCCCAAGTAAAATGGACTATACTACAGTAGCCTCCTAACTGGACTCTCAGCATTCTCTCCTACTCCTCACAGAGCTACTAAAGAAATCTTTTCAAAATACAATTCTGATGTCATCCCTCTGCTTTATTTCTTCAATAGCTTTAGTTATCTTATGATAAAGACCAAGATGTTGGTCTACAAGACTCCTGATGACCAGACCTCATTCTATTTCTGCAGTCAAATCTTGCACCATACTCCTTCTTATCATGTCAGCCACACCAGTCTCCTTTCTGATCCTCAAATATATCATGCAAACTACTACCCCAGGGCCTTTGCACATGCTTCCCCATCTGCCTAATATGGTCTCTGCCAGTTACCTCCCACTCCTACCCCCAAAACTCTCACTGTCCCTAAAGACCTCAACTCAATCCGTGTGTGTGTGCGTGCGTGTGCACGTGCACATGCACGCATATGCATGCACACATGCTCAGAGAGGCCTTCATTAATCTCCATAACTAGGTCAATTCCCCTGGCTACATTACTCTCACTTCACCATGCACCTCTCCTCTAGAGCCCTTACATATCACAAATTGTTATTATATTTTCATTTGTCTACATCCCCCAATGAATTCTAAGCTCACATTTTATTTCACCATCTATCATGGAAGCTAATATATAGCTTAATAAGTATTTGTTGGATAAATGAGTGTATTGTTAGGGCAAGACTCACTGCTAAAACAAAGAGACTCAACAATAATCTAAAGATTGAAAAAATAGCTTATTTTTCACCTAAAAATTAGTGGTGAACATTCCATGTCAGTGATGGCTCTGCTCCACAGTCATTCAGAGACCCAGAGTGTTGTTTTCATCTGTATATCGAGGTTGAGTTGATGGGTTCTAGCCAGTAGGAAGGAAAAAGAAAGCTTAGAGATGCATATCTAGGTGTCTAAAGTCCCAGAGCTGCAAGTGGCACACATCACTTCTCACATTCCACATGGCAACACCTAACTGCAAGGGAAGCTGATAAATGTAGGGTATTTTGGCAACCATGTGCCCAACTATAATTTTGTTATTATAGAAAAAGAGGAGAACAAAATTTATAGACAGTGAAATGTTCCTACCACATAGTGAGTGAATGAATAAATGAGTGAATGAGTGCATGAACTTCAGTCTTCCCAGCTTCCACATAGCAAGCACCATGTGCCCCTTTCTTGCCCTGGATTTCTGTCAACACCATCACAGTCCACAATGAGACATTCAATGCCCAACAGTCAGGGTCATCTTATGTGGCCGACAGTGCTGCCACCGGTGCTATAGACCCCACTGAGCACAAACAAAATCAACTGAAGTCACTCCTCTCCTTTTCCTTGCTTTTATTATTGTGATTTCCCCTCCCTGGAATTCAAGCTTGGGTCCGCAGTGGATAAGCTGGAAGGCAAATCAAGTGATGATACTTAACTCTACTCAAAGTTAATCTAGCCCTCTAACACTAGACCATTATCCTGGCACCAAGTTCCTAAGCAAGAGTCCTTCTGTACAGGTTGAGTTCTTTCTCTCCAGGCTCATTGACCCTTTGTGCAAAGACAACTGGGGAAATTACCCCTACAGTCTCTCCTGACTAAGGCATGGTTGAACTAAAGGATTTCACAGAGACAGTTCTCAAATTAAGACTTCAACAATAGAGGGTAAAGAAAATGTCTTCAAATTGATTCACTTACAAAACATTATAAAATGACCAAAACTCACAGAGTTGTCCACAAACCAGAAAAGGGTATATATTGTGTCCCCTTTACTACAACTGCATACAAAACACCCCAATGCTTAATGGCATAAAACAGCCATTTGATAATGTTCACAGATTCTGTGGGTCAGGAATTTGAACAGAGCACAGCAGGGAAGGTTTGTCTTTGCTCTCTCATCGTTGAGTATTCAACCAGGAGGCATCAAAGAGGAGAGTTGCTCAACAGCTGAGGAGTGGAATCATCTGCAAGGATTTATATTCACACATCTGGTGATTGATGCTAGTAGTCCACTGGACTCTCAGCTGGGCTGTTGGTTGGAACACCTACATATGCCACTTGGGGTGGTCTCTCCATGTGGGTTAATTGAGCTTCCTTATAGAGCAATAGCTGAGTGCTAAGAACAAATGTCCTAATAGAGTAAAGCAGAAATGCATGACATTTTTATGATCTGGCTTAGGAAGCCACATAGCATTATTTCCGCCATACTCTATGTGTCAAAGCAGTCACCAAGGTCCACCAGGGTGCAAGAAGAGGGGACACAGAACCCACCACTTAATGAGAAGAATGTTACAGTCATACTATAAGAGCATGTGACATTGGAGAGCTCTTTGATGCCATCTTTGGGAAATAAAACCTGCAACATATGCTTAGTTGCCTCTGATAAAAAGCATTTTTTAAGAAATCCATTAGTAATATTTTTGAGATAGTAAGGATTTCTACATTTTGCAAATAATGATTGGAAAGGCAAGTAATACAGTTAGTGCAGACAGAAATATTTCATTTCTATTTTTTAAGATTTTATTCATTCATTTGAGAGAGAACACAAGTAGGGGGAGGAGCAGAGGGAGAGAGAGAAGCCGGCTCCCTGCTGAGCAGGGAGCAAGACCTGGGCTCCATCCCAAGACCTTGAGATCATGACCTGAGCCAAAGGCAGATGCATAACCAACTGAACCACCCAGAAGCCCCCAAAATACTTTACTTCTATTAAAATAAAACCAGAGGTAATAGTCTCAAAGGCTTTGAAGATAACTAACTGGCCAAACAGAGAGATTGTCACATATGTTTACCCAACACATGTACCATCTATATGATGAATGACTTAGGAATTAATTTTACACTATTACGGGCATGACAGAACTATAGGGGAAAGAAAAGTTTCCCTCTGCAGCTTATATGCCTTTTGCTGTCTTTATTTCTGTCCCTGAGTAACCCAAATGCCCTCAGGACTCACCAGCCTGCAAAGTCACAGCAACAACAGTGCCCACATCTTTGCTATTTTATGGCCTCTACTTCCATTCACAGGGCTATACAACCACGGCCAACTTCCTAGTCCCAAAGTCTCATCTATTCTGAGAATCTCCAAGTGTTGTCACACTCTTCTGCTCCAAATGTTCACCGTCAAAGAGTCGCTTGAGGGAGTTGTCTGGACCACCACCAGCCCCCAACCCCGGCTGCTATCATCCTGCATGGAAACATCACACTCGGGACCACAGTCTCACCTGACACTCTGGCACCACCCTGAGCCCTCAAGCAGTCAAGCTGCACCCTGAAGGAATGGCCTCTTCACCAACGCTGACACACAGACATCAAGACTGACAACATCACTGGTTGAAGTGATCCCTCCTCTCTGTTGTCTCCCTCCACTGCTGCTGGAAATAGCTTTACTCTTGGAGTCAGACCAACAGACACAGCTGGGAATGCCAGTGTCCACAGCAATCCCAACACACAGATCCTTACGGAGCCAGAGCAGCACTGGATTCTATGCAGAGGTAAAGAATGGACTAGAAGAGAGAAGGTGGGGGAGGGAAAGGTGTCAAAAAACATATATACACATACATAGTTATAGTCAATAGTTATAGTCAATAAAACGACCTCTACTAACCATAAGGCAGTGGAAATGAGCGGTAGAAACTAGATTTGAGAGAAATTTCTGACTGGAAACAAGAGGACATGGTTGATTGGATATGAGGTGGGAAGGAGGAGTCAGGGTGACACTAGGATATTCAAATTAGGATGGAGCATTCAAGAAGAGCACAAGAGATAAGAAAATTGGTTTGGACACATAGAGCTCAGCTTCCTCTAGTACATCCAAGCAGAGAAGGTCAGAGGGTGGACTGGACCATGGACAGGAGGTCTGGGCTGAAGATACAAGGAGTTCAGAAGTCAGTAGAATCCAGAGCAGGTGCATACATGAGGTCATCCAGGAAAAGTAAGAAGGAAGGTGTAAAGAGGACAAGATGAGGATGGGCTACACCAGGAGGCTGAGGGGAACAGGTTTCCAAGATGAAACACTTGATGTTAATCCCACACACCATATTGCCTCCCAGTATAATTCATTCCTGGGCACATTCCATTCCTCATTAACATTTCTTTTTCCTTGGATTTTTTTTATATTTCTGTTTTATTAGGCTGGTACAAACGCTAAGTACTTCTTCTAATAAATGGCCTCTTTTATCTGTTATATCACCCAAATGAATTCAAGCACTTATAATTAGCAAGGTTTACATAACAGGTATAATTTCTTGATAATAAAGTCCAGCCATTATCGTTGATTTTTCTTAATGGAAGCATTTTGTTTTTGAAATAAGCAGCAGGCATTAATGAAAGATATCTGGATAGCAATAATATTCAACCCCGATCATAACCTGTTTGCTACTCTCTTGAAACTAATCATAATTCTCGAACAAAATAAAAAACATTAGGAGATTAATAAAAGCCATTTTATCAGAAATTAATAAAGGCCATTTTATCAGGCTCATTCTTCTTTAGTGCTATATTTATCACACAAGGGAAAATTACTTTATTACATGGGTAGCAATACATTTATGACAAAGCACTTGAAAAATAAGTCTGAGCTCTTTCTGAAATTCCATTTCTAAGTATTCATAAGCCATGCAGCCATCAGAAATCATTTTTTTTTTTAACTACCACATGTTTGGGGTGCGTGGATGGTTCAGTGGGTTAAAGCCTCTGCCTTCGGCTCAGGTCATGATCCCAGGATCCTGGGATCGAGCCCCGAGTCAGGCTCTCAGCTCCCCGGGGAGCCTCCTTCCTCCCCTCTCTCTCTCTGCTTGCCTCTCTGCCTACTTGTGACTTCTCTCTGTGTGTCAAATAAATAAAATCTTAAAAAAAAAAAAAACTACCACATGTTTTTAAGTGCTTTGTTCTTAAATAAAAGGACTTGGCAGGTGTATGTATTAGTTTATTTTTTTAAGAGCATTTGAGAGGTTTTATTTTTACATATATTTATTTACAAATATATTTACTTATAAACCAAAACACTGGAACACATGGAGTACTAAATATTTCTTTTTTTATTTAAATGTTTGTTTTTTTATTTTGTTTTATTTTTTTCAGTGTTCCAAGATTCATTGTTTATGCACCACACCCAGTGCTCCATGCAATACGTGCCCTCCTTAATACCCACCACCAGGCTCACCCAACCTCCCACCCCCCTCCCCACCAAAACCCTGTTTGTTTCTCAGAGTCCACAGTCTCTCATGCTTCATCTCCCCCTCCGATTTCCCCCAAATCACTTTTCCTTTCCTTCTCCGAATATCTTCCATGTTATTCCTTATGCTCTACAAATAAGTGAAACCGTATGATAATTACTTTATCTACTTGACTTATTTCACTCGGCATAATCTCCTCTAGACCTGCCCATGTTGATACAAAAGTTGGGTATTCATCCTTTTTGATGGAGGCATAATATTCCATTGTATATATGAACCATAGCTTCTTTATCCATTCATCTGTTGAAGGGCATCTTTGCTCTTTCCACAGTT
Organism: Mustela putorius furo; assembly: GCF_011764305.1. Taxonomy (NCBI): domain Eukaryota; kingdom Metazoa; phylum Chordata; class Mammalia; order Carnivora; family Mustelidae; genus Mustela; species Mustela putorius. Next base: position 3,290,599 of record NW_025422127.1, on the reverse strand, counting down.
TGGCAATTGTGGCCATTGCTGCTATGAACGTTGGGGTTCATCTGGCACTTCTTTTCACTACATCTGTATCTTGGAGTAAATACCCTGTAGTGCAATGGCAGGGTCATAGGGTAGCTCTATTTTTAATTTTTTGAGAAATCTCCATACTGTTTTCCAAAGTGGCTGCACCAACTTGCATTCCCACCAGCGGTTTAAGAGGGTTCCCCTTTCTCCACATCCTCTCCAACACTTGTTGTTTACTGTCTTACTAATTTTGGCCATTCTAACTGGTGTAAGGTGGTATCTCAATATGGTTTTGATTTGAATTTCTCTGATGGCTAATGATGATGAACATTTTAGACTGTTGATACAGGTGTATGTTAAATCATAAAAGAAATTCAGTGTAATGGCCATTCCAAATCTAAGTAGTTAGGCAAGAGAAAAGGTTCTTTCTAAATTATTCAGTAATTTCACATAGGCAGATAATTTCAAGGAAGGGGGGGAAATACCACTTTCACATTTAGAAGATCAGTGGTAAATAGCTGGTCTTGTTAACCTAAATGTTACTGGCTTACCTCATCATCCAGTTCAGAATACCAGAGTTCTGCAGATTATCCTCTCCATCCCAACCCCAGGCCAAACAAGTACTTCTGGGAGGATCTTGATGGGGCAGAGACTGCCCACCAAAATCCATTCTTTCATTTCAAGATATAAAATTGTAACTAGAAAGCAGCTACCCACCCAGGGAAAAACCATCTCTCTCTCCTTTGGCCGTTAGGTAGTGTTGAAAGATAAACTAGGGCAAATTTTTGAAACTTTTAAGTTTATTTGAGTAAAAATATATTCCAAAAGGGCAGTGCCAAAAACAGAGTGGTTAGGAGCACTCCACCCACAAGAGCGAGAGGAAAGACTTTTAGAGAGAAAAGGTGGAAGCAAAGCAAGGGTATTATTTGATTTGCTAAAGCTAAAGCATTCTCCTTCTTTGGAAAAGCCTTGTTAGCTGTTTCTGTGATTTGTTGTGCTTAGGTTTTTTTCTCTTAACCTTGAAGAGTTTACAGGCTTAGGTTCTGGGGTATGTATGTAAGCTGGTCAAGTATTAGAACCACCACAGTCTAACTGCCTCCTTGTTTAATTAATTTAACAGTAGAGACACATAACTCATTCTCACTGTGAAGTGGCAATGCAAGTGATGTATGCCACATCCAGACCAAGGCTTTTAAGAAGGAGGCCTTTCTCCTCCATGCTTTCTTTTTCCCACATACCAGCTTTTGTCCCCCACACCCTCACACTCTGGCTCCACACTACCACCCCCCGTGAACCCCGCTACTTCTTCAGCTGGGGCCCTTGAAGTATAGAATTTCTCCAAGCTTTGTGGTGAAGTGGTTGAGGGTATCCCTCCTCATTTTGGGAGTAAAGTCATTTGGCTTCAAGCAACTGAAAGAAAGAGGAAACACAATTAGAGGTGGCTTGAGCCATAAAAAGCATTTACTTATGTCACTTGACAAGAAGTCTAGAGGTAGACTAGAGTTCCAGATTTGGTGCAGCATCTCCACAACACCAACAAACATCTAATTTCTTTCCATCTAAGCTTTGCCATTCCTGTCTGTCAGCTTTTCATTCTTAGGCATGTCACCCCTGATCACAAGAAAACTGCCATGGATCCAAGCAACTCCTCACAAAACATTAACTGACAAAAAGGTCAGAGAGTTTTCCTCAGAAGCCCATCTGCAGATTTCTCCTTGCAAAGCATCGAACAGAACTCCCCACATATTGGGTCACACTGGCTCTGGGGAGCACTGGAGAAGGGAAACTCTGTCCAAAGGAGTAAGAGTACCATCAATAACTAAAATCAATCATGATTTTAGCCCCTATAGCTGAGACTCCCCAAAAATAAGATTGTTTGTTGCAAAGAAGAAGGGGTGAAAGGACGACTCACGATTGGCTACCATAGATTCCAGTACCACAGAACTGCCTTCTTCTCACGGAAAATGTCGTCCAAGGCTTCTCTTCTTTTATGACCCAGACATAAGTCCATAGAGGACTGGCCAGAGACAAGACTAAGTGGCAGGAATCCCTGGGTGGCTCAGTTGGTTAAGCATCTGGACTCCTGATTTGGACTCAGTTCATGATCTCCGTGCTGGGCAAGGAGACTCCTTAAGATTCTCTCTCTCCATCTCCCTCTGTCCCTGGACTCCCTCATTCCAACCCTTCCCCTTTCCTCTCTCTCTCTCTCTCAAAAAAAAAAAAAAGAAGAAGAAGAAGAAAAAGAAGAAGAAGAAGAAGAAAGAACAGTAAGAAAGAAAGAAAGACTAAGTGGCAGACATCTGCCCCCCCCTTTGTCACACACACACACACACACACACACACACACACAAACTTACTATGACTATGGTTTTGATTTTGGTGATGGGTCAACATTTATCAAGCCTGCATCTCTCTCTTAATATAAGAGTTCATCTAATGGTAATCAAAAGGCTTCCTTGCTGCAATGTCCGCCAGTGTGAGATGAGCTCACCATACATATGCATATTATATCATTGTTTGGACTCATGTCACAGATTACCAGCCCAATCCTCCCACTTCATTTGCCTTGGCAGAGCGGGTCTGATCAGACATCAAATCAACGAGCACACCATTTTTCATACATAGACAACTCTGGTCAGAATGTCTTAGAAAAAAATCTGATGCTAAGATTCCATATTCCAAAAAAGAAAATAGGGCTGGTGTTCAAGTCACATTAACAACAAACCAACAAACACTAATAATGACAACAAATCAATATTAACTGCATTTAATTGTGAGAAAAATCAAAAATTGCCATAGGGAGCACACTACTTGTCAGGAATGGTATGTGTTAATAATTCCAAGAGAAAAATTCATGCACAACTTCAAAGAGTATCTTTTCCCAGGGGAAACGAAATCAATCACAGAAAAGGAAATGCAATAGAACAGAATGAATTTTTTTAGGCTCTTAATATTTTCCTTCTCCCTGTCTAAATGATTCCCAAAATGATGGTCTCTGGCTGATAAAAGATTCCAGAACAAACCTAGATGAGGCATTCTGATTGTCTATACTCCATACCTGGGGCAGTTCACAGTTTTGTGATAAAACAGGCTGTGCCACTGACACCAGGTTTCTGATAGAGTGAATTTATTTAAACATATCATCTACCAAGGTAGTAACAGGTAAGATGTCTCTAGGACTTCAGTTTAGGTCGCTGATTTCTAATCTCCATAAATTTCTTTGGAACTGACTATAAACTAGTTAAATGGTTGACTGGTGACAAAAAGATGAGGAAAATAATGAATGCATATAAAGCAGCACAAAAGATTTGGAGGGATTTGTATCTGCTCTGTAATTAGGTTGGCGCAAGGGAAATTAAAATTCTTGTTGGCCTTCTCCTTCCCTTCCTCCCTCCCCGCAGGCCTCCTCTTCTTGTATCCAATAAAAGAGCTGTGGAAGCAAATGGGAATGACAGTTGGAAGTCAAAGATACAAAAAGAGAAAGGAAGATGGTGGAGGGGGAATGAAAAGAAAAGACAAAGGGGTGATGGCTCTCCCTGTCGCCCCATCGGGCACAGGACTCTCACACAACCAGAAACTGAATTGTCTGGTAGATTGAAGGATGAAAATAGTTCCAGAGAATTTATTACCTCATGTTACTGTCACTACAGCTTGCACACTGAGGTATCACCATCTGTTTATGCTTCTCCTTTAGACCGGGGGTAGGCAACGCTCCTGCCTCTGTGCCAGCCTTAGGAATGATTTTTACTTTTTCTAACAATTACGTTTTAAACAATTATTTAAATGCCTACATCATGCTCTCAAATTCGTCTCTGGAAGAGTCTCCAAGAATCTAAACCTGAAGTGTTTATTCTCTGGCCCTTTAAGGAAGTTTCCCGTCCTTGCTGTCCATGAGAACTCTAGGGACACCACTGCTCATCACATTCTTATCTCTTGGATCAAGGAATGTTTGGTGGGTGAATAGGTTAAAGAAAAGTTCTTTTTTTTTTTTTTAAGATTTTATTTATTTATTTGACAGAGAGAGAGAGAGCCCAGGAGGGGGAGTGGCAGAGGGAGAGGGAGAAGGAGAAGCAGTCTCCCCCCAAGCAAGGAGCCTGATATGGGGCTCCATCACCAAGACCCCGGGATCATCACCCCACCCGAGCTGAAGGCAGACACCTAATCTGCTGAGCCCCCCAGGTGCCCAAAATTAAACAAAGTTCTAAGGGAGGCCTCATGATGTTCATCAGTGGCCCACAGATCAACAGCTACTTCGTGGCAGAGCTCAAAGTGGAATCCTCACTGCAGGAAAGGATGAGGCGATAAAGCTCTCGACCACCTTTCCGAGGCTTGCTTGCCAGCAAACTGATCACAGCTGTTCAGGATGGACCTCAATGAAGAGAGACAAATACATTTAGTTGGAAGTGCCCCCCCCCCAAAAAACAATCTTATTCCTAAAGAGAGGGATAGTTTGAGATTCAGCCCCTGGGGAGTGACAAAACTGACATTGTCCGAAACAATTAATGTGTCTGTGGGGGCCTGTTGGGAAGACACTGAAGAACTTCTTTTTCCTATGAGGTTCAAAACCTATCCGTGGGTAGTTTAATGTAGTTTAATGGTGAACTGCGAGAGGACACATTGACGACATAAAACTAAATGTATTTCACTATATATGCTCAGAACTACATCAGAAGGAGAAATAATTTGTTTGGTAGATTTTATGCCCATTTTTAATGTCTCATGTGATAAAAGAGTTTTTGACTCTTTCCTGGGGAGGCTACTCCCTAAACTAATACTTTCTCTTGTCATTCATGTTTGCCAAGGCAATATCTCGAGGTCTAATGGGTTTATTCGCCACTCAACACAGAAGCTGAATCGAAACCGTTCTAATAATACCCAAACTGTATTATAATTTTTGCTGTATTTTCAAAAGCTTGGGGATATAAAATCTTGACATGTCTATTTTTAAAAATACTGATGCTTTCTTCGGAATGTGGGAGCAAGGAGTCAATGAATTGGGTAAAACTGAACACTTTGACCTGTCATCTGGGCAGTTACAATTAGCCTAATGCTATTGCATAGGTGAATTGTGGCTTTGTGTTATCCAAACGGTTTTAGAGAAAAACCCTTCCTTCCTCTCTCCAGAGTGTTCTTTTGAAAGTCTTGCTGCTCTAGTTAGTTCAATGCTATTTATTTTCACTTGTGTTCATTACTTTAGTTCTCAAGAGTAATGTTCAATATTTAGCAACAATAAATTTTATTTCCCACGTGTCAGTCTGGTTACAAAGCTGATACAAATCCCTCTAAATCTTTTGTGCCGCCTAGTATGCATGCATTATTTCCCTCATCTTTTTGTCACCAGCCAACCATTTAACTAGTTTACAGTCAGTTCCAAAGTCATTTATGTAGATTAGGAACCAAGGGGTAGTCCAAAGCCCTCCAGGCATCTCACCTGGCCCTCACTGCACTGCATGGGGTTCTCTCTCTATCAAATCAACCCCTCCTACACTCTGTGTTGAACTGTGGCATTGGCTTTATTTAATCTCCAATTTCAGAACACAAACTCTCTGCTCATAACCAATCAACCAACAATTATTTCTAATCATGTAATGCTCTCCTAAGGAGTTGGATAGATAGATTGATAGATAGATAGATAGATAGATAGATAATAGATAGATGATAACACATGACAAAAAGGCAATATTAAACAAGGGAGTTTTTTTCAGAGTAATTGATTTAAACTTGGCTAAGGAGTCTAGTAAATCTTGTCTTTTCAAAAGTGAGTCCTTAAAGGGTAAAAGGAATAAAATAATCTCCAGCTAAAATGCTTCCATTTTAATTTATGTAATGATTGGCCAAAGACAACTTATGCTAAAATAATGTTTACTCTTTAAATTTAAGTTTAATAAATGGTGACTCTTAAAGCCATATTAGATATTTTGTAACTATTACTCCAATATAACAAAAGTCCTTTGTCCATGTAGGTTATATTAAAAAGAGTCAATGTCATTTTCTCTAAGGTTAAAGCAATCAACAAATGTTTATTGAGTGCCACTCTTTACTCAGTTTTGTGTTGAGAGCTATAGAGCATGTCATAATCAGCTCCAAAGAAGTGATGATTGTAGACCCCTTGAAACAAAGATGTCAAGACCAAGGAGGAGGCCATATCCAGAAAACATGAAGGAAAAGAGATGTAAATCAATACATCCTTTCTCTATACTTTTGTCTGTATCTCTTCTCCCCATCACCAGGACACTCAAGCTTGATCCATTAAGACATGGGTGCCATTAAAGATTTTAGATCAGGGGTGGAATGAGGCCATAGACCTCAGAGCAACCGACATTTCTTATAAACAAGACTTCAGGACACTGTTTACAAAGTTCTGCCCAAATTCTAGAAGTCTCTAAGGAAATAATTCACACATACAAAAAAAACCTGCCCTCAGATGACTTTGCATCTAGACCATGTTCAGCAGGTCCAGGCTTTATTTATGCCTTTTTTTATTACATTATTAAGAAAACAACCTCTGAGAAGCAACGAATTTATAAATTGTGTCCTTTCAGAAATTTGTTCATGAGAGACTGAGTCGAAACAAAGATCTTAAGGTTGTCCAACTCAAATGAACTAGACAAGATAATCAAGACCTTCACCAAACACAAATAAAAATTCACCCAAACAGAATTCCATGTTCGACAGATAAAACCTACAGACAGCACACTAAGTTTTCATATTGAAGCAATTAGGATCTTCCAGAATGTTATTACATTTGACCAGCTAGTCATTGGTTAATACGTCATTTTTTTAAACTCTATTATTATTTTACCATGTCATCAGGTTTAAAAATATATATATCTAGGGATCGTGGTTTCCACTGTGGATTAGTAATTAATCTGTTCCTCCTGGAGCTGTTTTTCCACACCTCTTTTCTTACCATAAGCTTCTTTCAAAATTATTTTAATCTTTTGGGTGATTGTAAATGAACAATAGCCCAACCTTCATTAGTAAACACAGTACAATTCTCTAACCTGGTTTTCCTGCCTCTTCATTAGGGATAGCTCAGGGGCAGTGCCAGGAGGATGTGCGTAATCTTTCTTCAGGTTCTCTGCTTTGATGGTGACTAGAAGCAGGCAAACTCCCTTGGCTAGTTTGCATGTTAAAGGTACTTCTGGCAGGTGTCTGGTTGAAGATCTAAAAGCTCCTCTCCTGTGTAAGCAAGGGCAAACTCTCTTCAGTGACATGAATTGACAATAAGAAGCATATTTAACAAACTTCAATAACCCTTTGTAATTCTTTTTTTAGGCCATAAAACCTACATTAGAGAAAGTTTGCACCTAATGTTTTCTATTGTGTCATTCTGCCCTACGTCCCCTAGCCACCAACAGCATAAAGCCTTTAAAGATGGTTCTTAATTTGAGCAAACCAGGGCAGAAATCTCCAAGTCTGGCTTTTTAATTATTTTTTAAATATTTTTCAATTTCTGAATTTGCTTGCATATCACTCACTTATTTTCTATACAGAGCAGAAGTGCTTGAATTATGCATAAAACCTTTAAAAGGCATTTCTCAGATAAGGTACTTTGTATTATTAAGCATTGTGAAGTTATTATTGCACATCCCTTTTATTATGTAGCTCATTTTAAATGGGCCAGAATATTTTAATCATCCAAGAAAAGCCATAGTTTATAGCTTAAAATTGAAAATATATCTGCACATTTTTTCCATAAAATATGCATGCATGATTTTCAGCTCCATTTAACTAATGTGTTTTGGAAATATGTTACAATAGTAAATGCAACAAATCTCAGTCAAGGAAAAAAGTAACATAAAAAGTTTGATTAATAGCAACACTTTTTTTCAACTTACAGAAGTCCATATTTTGAAATATGAATCATTTTACATAGATAACTTCTGTATTTCCATGCCGTTTATCTAAACTGAAGTATATTACAACCCTGGGTGCAGAATTGCAAATTATATCAAAGAAACAACTGTCAAAACAACATAAATTACCCAGAATGCATTTCCAAAGAAAACATTGCCACTGTTAAAGAATTAAAGACTACTCCAAAAAAATCAGATAACGCCCACAACATGGATGTATGTAAGTTCAGGAATGTAATAATTTGCAATCGTATTATTGGAAATTATTTCTTAATTGAACTAGTAATGTGAAACTGAAAATCGTTAGATGGTTTGGATTGATGATCTTCATAATCAACTCCTGGTAAGCATATAAAACATGCATGGCCCAGTACGTCTGACAGTCATTTCCTTGATGGTATCAATTTTTTCAGATGTACCTTCACAGTAAAACTCAGCCAGTCTTTAAAATGTGTATTAGAAATTGGGGATGAAAGCACATTTCTGTAAGGCAAAATTGGTTTGTGGTTTCTACTATAAGAACGAGAATTACCGTGCAAGGTATAGGAAGCCTAATTGTAAGGTTTGCATGGTTGGGTAGTAGCTAGAGTTTTCAGCTCAACCACACACGTCATGAATAACAATACATTGAATTTACATAGCAATTTCCTCAGTGGAATTCCAAGAACTACATAATCTCATTTAGACTCATAACATCTATTCTAGGAGCGACAAAGTCAGAAATGTCTCCATTTTAAACAACGGAGAAGGGGACGCTTATAGAAATTGGACAACTCCCTACACTGAATAGATTAGAAAGTACTTTCTAATGACAGAACTTCCAACAATTCCCTTAGAGATTCCAAGGGCACAGCCCCTCTGATCATGTGCCTGTGACCATGGGCAGGCACCGCACTTAACCCTGTGGCCAGGATTAGACCAACATTGTAAGACAGACAAGCCTCTATATTAGGAAAACCAGCTCTTTGCATTTCAACACTTTCCCTCCTAACCCACCACCTACTACCACTACCATCTAAACTGATATCTCTGCCACCTGACTCTGTCCCAGGACTATGGGACTTGGCACACATCCCTTTCTTCAGCCTCCCATGGCTCTGGCCTTCCTAGACTTTGGCATCTACAAACTGGATCTTCTTCTCTACTTATTCCTAAGGATTAGCATATGGTACAACAGGACTCTCCTCCTCAACTCTGACTCTGTGCCTCAGTTCTCCTTCCTGGCTTCGCCTTTGAAGTCAGAGCTGCTGGTCATCTTTGAACAGTGCCTGATGCTCCCATACATTGCTGTAGGACAGACCCCAGTCAGCCTATCGGTGGACTGGATCCCTGTGGCCTCAGCTCCCACTCCAGGGTGAGCTACTCCTATGGCAATGGACTCTAGGGTAATTCATTGTAACTCCAATGGCCTGAAGAGGGGCCTAAGGAGAATGGAGTCACAGCCCAAGACCCCAGGCAGCCTCGCCATTCGGTGGCCACAGTTTTACCACCTGGTGACTAGCCAGCAATACTGCAAAGACCTAGTGTTCTTCGCAGGAGATGCGGGAAGAAGTGAAAGTGATTAGAAGTTGGACAAACACACACACACACACACCCCAGCAAGATGCAAATTTTGCAAGCAAAGCAGATGTAGCACAATCTTCCTAGGAGATGGGGATTGTATGATTGTGGTCATCTTGCTCAAAATCTATCACCATGGCCTTATTGCTCCTGCAATAATCTACGTGACCACCAAAAAGAAAAAATGGCAACCAGCTGAGAAACAGACCAGGTTCCTGAGATAATCTGAGTTATATTGGTGGCCACTTTAAGACAGGCAAGATACTCTCTCTTGGGAAGATAGATTGTGGCCTCCAGAGCCACGTTGACTTTTTGACTTGGCCTTAAAAATGTGTTCCCATAAACTCTCGCATCATCTCTCTGCCCTGATCTTCCCTGGCCATTTCCTGATGGGGACCCTCCTTGCTTCTATAACCTTCCACCACCATTCCAGCCACTGGCTATACGCGCTCTTCAGGGCAAGTTCCCCTGCTCAGGCTGACCCAATTAGTTCCCCATTCATTAGAACACCCACGTACAATGTCCTACTTCTCTCCTCTGCAGCTTATCCCCACTGAGTATCTGGCTTAAGTGATTTTCAATCATGATACCATTTACTCATACTCGAACTCCCAACCTCTCCGACCAAAAAACAGAACAAAACAACAACACTATATATATTTTTTTTCACCAAACATCCATCCCCTTGTTTTTTTCTTTTTTCTTTCTAACATAACCCTAGTTTGTTCAGTATGAAAGAGGGCCTAGCTGAAAATATTCTCCTTCCAAGGCCCCGCTATAGCCAAGGTGGCCCTGAGATTTAGTTCTGGTGAATTTATGTAGAATGCTTTGAAGAGAACATCCCTTTCCAAACAAAAAGATAGACTCAGAGCCAAACAGGTTGGGCCCTCCTTCTTCCAGTATGCAATGTGTATGCAGCCAGAGATGGAAAAGTCAGCTCACAGTCATTAGGCACTGAGCCTGAAGAAAAATTCCCAGGCTAAGGCTGCCAAATGGAAGTATAAAAGGAGCTGGGACTCTGATACAGTGTGGGATGCTTCTCAGCCAGGGACTGCCCACCTGTAGGCTTCTTATTACAAGAAAAATAAATAAAATAAAATAAATATAATATAATATAATATAATATAATATAATATAATAAAACCTATTTGGCAAAGGTGCTCTGGTCAGATCTTTCAATTGCTCATGGCCAAATGCATTTCCTACCTGATACTTGCTCTGCATTTTTCCCATTAAATTTCAACTAGACTGGGCTATTGTTTTCACACCTGAAGGTCAAAGCCCCGGGTCTTTTATAGAGAATAATAGGTATTCTTATTGGCCATACTAACAATCTAAGAGAAGAGTGTTTTTCCCATACTTATCTCTTTTCCGATGTATTTCCTATAATTTTGGAAATAGTCTTCTAACCATTTCCAGGCAAAAGATAAGATAAAAGCACAAGAAGCTGTCTTTCTTGTGGAAGCCCAATTCTGATTACAGATGGACCTGGGGAAGCCCTAAAAAGGACTTTTGTGGTCCTGGATCGGATCCAGGCAACACACAGGCCCATAGCAGTGAAACCCAAAACTCCATGTATGACCTACAAAACCAAGCCTCCAAACCAACTAATACCAGAGAACTGGAAACTTTCTAGTGAGGAAATACTGAATATTCATTAAGGACTTTTTTTTTTAAATCTATTCTCCCCTGTTCCTTAAATAGAAATCATCTTCTAGGTTCTATGAGTGTGTCCCATATTATTATTTTTCAGAAAGTACAGAAAAAGAAAAAAGTACTTGTAAAATTTGCCTTCCTTCACCTCTTTTCATTCGTCCACTTATGAACAATCGGCCTTAAACATCCAGGAAGAATTTGAGATACATCTTGTAAACTTACACAGAAAATAGCTAATACCTAAGAGAAGAAAGAAAATATCTAAGAAGAAGAAAAGACCTAAAACCAAGGACAGGGGGGTTTCCTCAGGATGCTGGAGCAGGACATGTTTCTAAGCATCTTCCCACAGTAACAACTGCTCTCCTTAAGTTGTCATTGTCATTTCCACAGTGCTGAGATCCTGTGGTTTTTCAAGTGCATGTGTGGTCCACAAATAAGCAGCAGCACGCTGGTAAGGACTGCAACACTTCCTTGTAGAGTTTAGGCTTTTGTCCCTTCTGTCAAGGTTGGTAAGTGTCACTGTCTTCATTTCTGCCTGCATCTCATGCAGATCTGGACATTAACTTCTGTACCAATTTCTATGAATACTCATTGCAACCTTGTTGATCATCAAGCCTGACAAGGTTAAATTTGAGAGCGTGAAAGTCAGCTGAAAACAGCCTGGGGAAATGCAGTCAGAAAAGCGTCTGGATGTTCCCAAGCCGAGGGAAGGATATTTGCAGCCCTCCTCGTGTCCCTGAGGCCTGAATCCAGCCCACTCTCCTAGTCCCCAGCTCTATCCCTAGGACACCTAGCTCTGGCTGATCTTGTCACATTTTCAATTGTTCTGAACACTGAGTCCTGGCACCGTGTGAGAGAAAACACCTCCTTTAGAGTTGGAAGAAAAAGTATTTGCCAATTGTGTGACAACTTACCTTCTCCAAAATATTGTTTCTTCAACTGTAACATGTCAACGATACCAACAACGCATGGGCACCGTCTTATGCTTCTGGGACAGGGGCTCATTGACATGGGAATTTCGCTTTGGGGAGATCTGTTCAAAGAAATCATCTGAAATGCAAATTCCCAATTGTGTGTTTTCTTGAGTGTCCTTCTCTCCATGCTCTCTCCTAACACACCCATCCTGCACTTTTTCTCCTATCTTCCACCTCCAGCTCCCTCTTTCCCTTACTGCCTAAATCTCCTTCCTTCTCTTGGGGACAAGGATTCTTCTTCCTAAAAAGAGAAGAAACAAAGCAGACAAATGCAGAACTCTCTTTGGCAGGCAGGACAGGTGGGGCACCTCCCTCCTCATGCAACTGAGAAAGAAAATAATCTCCTTTTTTATTGGAGAGAATCCCATTACAGGGTATTTGAGGCTCTGAACATAAAGACAACTGCCTGACTTTGCTCTTCCTTCTTATACTTGACAAATATTAATTAAAACCCTACTATGTGCTGGGTGCCATTCTAGTTGCTGGGATATATTTAGTGCAAGAGGTAGACAATAAGCAAAATGTGGGAATGACAAGATCATAGTTATGATTTTAAGGGCTCAACTTGGCTACAGTGTGTAGAATAAGCCATAGGAAGAAAAGTGGAGGTCAGTTACAGGCTATACCAGAAATGGTCTAGGAGGGAGGTGATGTTGGCTTGGACCAGGATGAAGCAGAAGACATGAATGTGAGAGGTGCTCACATTCACAATGTATTTTTTTTAAAGAGGTTATTGATTTATGTTAGAGAGAGAGAGAGAGCATGAGCAAGATGGAGGAGCAGAGAGAGAGGGAGAAGCCGACTCCCCGTTGAGCAGAGAGTCCTACACGGGGCTCTCAGGATCCCGAGATCATGACCTGAGCCAAAGGCAGACGCTTAACCAACTGAGCCACCCAGGAGCCTCCAGGGTGTATTTTAAATGCAGCACAAACAGGATCTGCTGATGAATGGGATGTGAGGGTATGAAGGAACACAATGACAAATGCCAAATACTTTTCCTGAGCAGGAATTGGTGGTGTCATTTACTGAGACAGAAAACACTGGACAAGGAGCATGTCTGGAGACAAACTGAATTTTTCTTTGGCCATCTTAAGTTTAAGATGACAACTCCATATCCAAGTAAAATGGTGAAGTGGGCAGCTGGAAAAACAAATCTGAAATGTAGAGAAGAGACCAGAATGAGAGAGAAAAATTTTAGAGTCATCAGGATGTAGATGGTATTTTATATATTTTATATATATAATATATTTATATATTTATAAATATGTATAAAATATATATATTTGCATATATATATTTAGGACATAGATGGTATTTTAAACATTATAACTGGATTGATCATCAGTCATAATGAGAGCAAAAGGTAGACGGAAGAGGACCAAGAGCGGAGGCCGGCATCATCCAAACTTTTGAGATTCAAGAAGGAGAGCAGAAGAGTGAGAAAAGGAGCCTAAGAAGGGAGGAGAGAACTAGAAGAATGACGTGTTGAGGAGCCCAAGCAAGAAAGCTTCTCAGAAGGAGGGGGTGTGAGGTGTGTCAGTGCTGAAAGGGGCAAGATTTGGTGACCTCCACCAGGGGGATGGGTACGACAGCCTGACTGGAGTCTGCTCAAGAGAGAACAGGAGGAGAGAACATAGAGGTGGGGAAGACACAGCTCTTCAGAGAGGTTTTGCTTTAAAAGAAAGCAGAAGCACCAGGCAACAGTGGAGGATGACGAAGAGTTCACAAAGACAACCTGGAAAGGAGAAGTACAGGATGGCAGTTCTGGTTTTAGTTCAGGCATCCAAGGTAAAAGTCACAGGAAGGGCACCAGGTTTGGAGGGAAGCTACATAGAGCGTGGGTTGAGAATGTCATGTTTGACCTGTAGACACCGCCCCCCCCAACCCCGGGCTGGGGTTCACAGCTCTGAATGAGCTCAAAAAAAAAAAAAAAAAAAAAAAAGCTAGTTTAGTGTTCTCAATTTGAACTATTCTTAAGTGTCCCCAAAGGCCCATGACCTGCAGTGGTTTATAATATTGCCCAGACTCATTTCTGAATGGTACATACTCTAAGGCTACTGTCAGGACTGAATTATTTCCCTGGTGAAGGAACCCAGCCGACATCCCAGGATCCACTCTCAATGCCATTTGTTCATATCTGAAAAACAGTGTTCTTTAAAAATGGAATTCTTTTCCAAAAGACAGTTAATCCTTAGAGTCAGGAATGGCACAGGAGAGATCCAAGAAGATGATTTTAGGACATGGACTAGAGATCTTTAGGGGAAGGATTATATGCTATCATGGCCCTTGTAAATTGGGGGATGTGCAAAGATTCTGAGGCACACATGTGCGAGTACCAAGGGTCTACATTCCTGTCACTCAGGTCCAGATCGCTCTGCCTGACTTACTGGTTTTCTACAGAAACTTCCATTACCTCTGTGCTACCAGCAGGCACCCTCCCCTGCTCGTGCCCGTCTCCGCAGTGCTACTCGTGCTCCCACCTGTCCTCTGTCCAGACACAGCCCCTCGTGTGGACCATCTTCCTATACCAAGGGATTCTACAAGCTGTCAAATCACTTCTATCGGATTTCAATGTTTGTAGCCTCCTGTGTCAGGAGGCTACAAGAGAAAGTGTAGTGCCTAGAGAAAGTGTCCTGCCGCTGCTCACCACTGAGTAAACTGTCTCTGCACAAAGAGTCGGAATTTCCCATGCCCACAGACCCCTCCACTGAAGAGTAATCTAACCAATGATATGCAGCCAGAGTCTAATATGCCCTGGCTCAAATTACCCCATTAGGCAGGGTTAATGTGTCCATTTCACTGCTTTGTCCATCCAATCATAACCGTTATCATTGTAATCACAGCTTATTTTGTGCCAGGCTCTGTCCTAAGCATTTTGATCTTGTGATAACTGGGTGAGTTAGATGCAGTTATCCCCATTTTATATATAGATAACTTGCCCAGGATCACATAGCAAATAAGCTAGTAAGTGGCAAAGCTAGGATTCTATGCCAGATTGTCTGTTCTGATGCTCAGATGCTCCCCAAGTGGGTCCCACATCCTAGAGTTGAAGGAGTGGGGTTGTGGGGAGGGGAAGGGGGACAAGTTTTTAGTAGTCCGTTTTGGTGTATGGTTTAAGCCGTCTTCACTAACTGAGTTTTAAGGCTTAAGTTGTTTGTTCATTTAATTTTTAAGTTGTTAATTTCTGACTCCTGTATATATTTCTCGGTTCAGAGTTTAACACTGAAAATGGGTTGTAAATTAATGGCTCCCTCAGAAACCCCAGCATTAACCTGGTCCTATTTTAATGAAATAGCATAAAGGGTTAAAAACTAGATAATCCCTTTCTTCCAGTTTAGTCCTAGAGACACATATGGCTCCACCTGGATGAGATCCACTTTGGGGATACTTTGCTCCATCAGGAAGCATCCAAGCTTCCCTTGTCCAAGGACTAGCCCTTTTTCCTCAACACTTGGACCATCACTGTATCTACCTCTCCTTCAGTCTTTTTGGTCCTCCAGTAGCCTTACCCACAGCTCAAATTTCCATGCAATCCCAGGTTTTGTCCCATGACCAACAAGACTAGAGGAAGGCAAAGAGTCCCGTGTTTTTTGGATAGTCCAGTGTCTTTGAGAAACTAGAGACACAGTTACATATCCTAGCCATCACTGGAGCCCCAAAAGCACACCGTTGCCCACTTTGATCTCTTACCTCACTTTACTACAGCATCAGAGTCTAAAGCAAAAGTTTTCAACTGTTACTTACTGAGTGCCCATTATGCGCCTGGGATCCAGTAGTAAGAGACAGATGTGGCTTCTCTTTGGCTTCCCTCCTTTTAGAACCGATTCAGCCTGTGTTAAACAACTGTGATGTGTATGAATCTATATTTTCTTTACCTGAGTCCCAGGAAAACTGAATGATATTCGGAACCAAACCTGAAAAGATACCTCTGTGTCCAAAAATAGAAAGACCCTTGAAATTCTCTGAAAGATAATGATTTAGAATAGGATTTTTAACTGTTCATAAGGCCTACAAATCTTCTGATATTGTTTGTAATTTTCTGCATATATACTTATGTGCATACATCTTTTGAAAGGGTCTATAACCTCATTAGAATCTCAAAAACCCCCAGAAACCAAAAAAGATTAAGAAACCACTGCTGTAGGGTAACTTCTAATGAGCAAATTCCTAAGTTAGAATCTGGTAGCAGTTGAATTCTGGGACTCCTGACTTATCAATGGGAGACATCAAGTCCACTGGATGTCCAAAGTGTTGTGGGTACTGAACCTTCAAGCTCTGCTTCTCCCATCTGTCCCCCTGCATGGCAACTGTGAAAGGTGTTGTCCACAGATTTCTCTCCCTTAAACTCTTCTTCCTACTTTTCCATGTAACAGAAGAAAGATGTAGACAGGACATCCACACATTGACAGTGTAAAAATTATGATTAGATACGTCCAATCAAAAAGAAGTCAATTTCGGGGTGCCTGGATGGCCCAGTTTATTAAACATCTGATTCTTGATTTTGGTTCAGGTCATGATCTCAGGGTTGTCAGATCAAGCCCTGTGCCAGGCTCCCGGCTCAGCAGAGGTCCGCTTGAGATTCTCTCTCTCTCTCTCTCTCTCTCTCTCCCTCTGCCCCTCCCACTCATAGCTCTTGCTCTCACTTTCTCTCTCTAAAATAAATAAATAAATATTTTCAAAGTCAGTTTTCTTTCACTTCTCTTTTAAGTTTGTTAAATTAAAAATTATTATGAGGCTCTAGACCAATAACACAAAAATAGCAAAGAGGCAATAAAATATTATCAGTCTTTCAATCTGGAGAGTCTTTTTTCAAATACCCAGGAAATCTATGGACCATATAAAGATTCTTGATATAATGATAAACTCAGCATAGCTAAAACAAGTCATTCTTTTGCTAAAATAGATTTCTTATTATCATCTCTTGATAAATTAAAAAATAACTCTCTGCCTTCCTCAACTCCCTCCTGTTTTCTCCCCTTTCTCAAACTTAAATTCCAACCTTGCTACTATTCTCTTGCTTCCTTAAAATTTTTTCTTAATTGACAAACATATATGTTTCCAAAGGGGAGAATGACAATACTACAATTTGCTGACAATTTCACATAAGACGCAGCCTGAGATTTTCTGTTTACTCTTAAAGAAGTGAAATATCAACTTCCTAAATGAAAGATCCTAAGAGTATAGCTTGAAATTTATACACAATGGCACCCTGAACAACTCAGCAGGGAAAATGTTGCAACCCACAGCTGTTCAAAACTGCCTGTAATTCAAAGCTCTCTCAAAGCTGTTTCTTAGCAGGACCTACATCACCTAATACAATCATTTGCCTATCTTTCTTTTAAGATTTTGGTTTCATAAAATTGATTTAGAATAAATCCAAGACAGGATGACAGAGAATATGGTGTCCCTCTCCAGTGAGATCTAATGTCAGATAGTTCAAGATATGGGGGAGGGGGGACAGGGGGCCCTATTTTTTCACTGGCAGCAAACTTCCTCTCAGGGAGAAAAATGGCTTTTCTCTGATTGTCTCTTTGGTTATGAAAGGCAACTCACACAATAGCGTGATCAAGGACATGACAATGAGAGAGCTGAATAGTTCCACATTTTTGTATGGAAGGAGCTTTGTGTTGCCAGGAGCGAGGAGGGGATGGCAGATTAGGAAGACAGAAGTGAAAGAAGAAAGAAAAAAATGTCAGTTGGCAGAAGGCCAGGGAGGCGAACTTTTCAAAACAGGGGAAACTAATATTTTATTTTGAGTGATCTGCTTCAGGGCAACTCCCAGCTCCAATTTTTTACCATAAAATCTTTATGAAGTTTCCTACTTCCATGAGTGGTATCTGAGGTAAATGAGGAGAAGGCATGGTGATATATATTTTGGTTGACTCAGGGCATAGACAAGGGAATAGATAGGGGAGTCAAGAGGATGTGAATCTGAAAATCCTCAGAAGCAGGAAATTAGACCAATAAACAACTAAAAGGATGTGTTCCCCTGGGAATGCTCAGAGATGTCCAGGGGATGCTGTCACTTAGGCTTTGCCAGACAAACAGAACCACTATATGGGATTGACTATAAGGCTTACACCTCGGACAGTTGTGGGAGTTGTTGAGGCATCCTATGGAAGACTATTGCCTCCATGTCGGTTGTGGGCTGGAAGTCTCTGTAGAGCCTCAAGGACCAGCAGTTGGGAAGAAAAACTGGACGTGAAAGGGGGAAAGCAAGGAAAAAACTGAACCCACAATGGCAAAATGAGGCCTTCATCTCTCTCTTACCACCTCCAACCTCGATGACACAGATGACCTGCAGAAGGAGTTGGCACTCTTCACCACGGAGCTGTGCACCCATCTGGCCTAGGACATGGAGAAGCTGAAGGGGCTGATCCAGCAGGAGCAGAGTTGCTGTGAGCTTGACTACTGCTCTGAGGGAACAAGATGAACCAGTAAATTAGTAAAAATGCACCTGAACTCTGAGATCGACACATACCCCATGCCGAACTTCAATAAACAGTGGCTCACTATGGGCTATGGTAAAAAGAATCACTCCCGTTTTCACACAGTTTTCCTGGACCTATGGATCCTCGTGATACAAGAGATAGCACCATACATTAGTCATCAACTTAGAGCATATACCACATCCTGGAAGGCTTTACCATAACTCTACAAGGTGTTGCTATCCAGATGCCATGAACACTAAATCTTCGAAAGGTTTTTCCAACATTCTGTCAAGCCAGAGATTTCAGGGTGATGGGGAACATGGTAAGATCAATGAATTCCATCAGCACGAGTCCATTGCTACACTTCAGCAGCTGTTACATGAGTTCCTTGGTCAGGAGCAATGCTGTGCGGATACCTTGCTGCAAATCACATTATGTAAGTCCACAGATGGTGGTTTTGGCAAAAGCGCTGAGGGCAAGGAAAACAAATCCATAGCTAGGGTGTCTCTTCCAGTGAGAACGAAGCCCTCCTTCTTCCAAGATGGATGTGGTCCAATGCAATCAACTTGCCACCAGGTGGCTGTCTCGTCCTTTGGGGAATGAAGCCATATCAGGGGTTCGAGGTTGGCCTCTGTTGTTGGCAGGCCGGCAAATCAGTCTTCGTAAGTAGAAAACCATGTTGATGAGTCCATCTATAACCTCCATCCCTGACACTATGGCCCTTTTGTCACAAGCCCACTGGGCAAGGAGGGGATGACTGGGGAAAGACCCTGAATGACATCTACAGAGTAGGGCATCTTGTTCATCTAATGATTAAGATCCTCCTCTACTAGGATTGCTTTTTGATGAATAGTCACATGAGACAAACATCTTCATGCGCTATATCCCTTCAGAAAAATCTATCCCTACACCTTCTTGTCACCAGTTTTCCAGCTGTGCTTCTCCTTGGGTAGACCATGTGTAGCTGGGCCCCCAGCCGACACTAAACCAAGTGTGGGTGATGGTTGAATGAGGTCGAAAAAATAACCCAGAGACCATAATGGAGACATAGGTTTCCTGGGGGAAATTATATACAGGGTGTCCAGGAGCAACCAAGTAGACAAAGCATCTGCTGCTGGGATCTACGTGCAGCAGATTACGTGTAACCACTTAGCCTAGCAGCTATCTGTAGCCTCTCCCTCCTTGCACAGCTAGCATTCCAAGGAGATCAAGGCTTGCCATCCAGACTCTCTTTCCTACAAAAGAGATGTTCTAGGTTGGCCACCTCCAGGGCCCCTAACCTTGAATCCCAAGCAACATGTTCTGCCTGATGGGGATATAGACGGAGGACAGGATGTCTACATTCTCGAGAGAGTGATTAGCATGGACATTCAGGGTGTGCTTGTACAAGCAAGTTTTCCAGCACATACCATACAGACCCAAATATTCAGTCACTGGCCATCTAGTCAAACCACTAGCCATAGTTTATGAATTAATATAGACCCCTATCTTGGGTCATCTCTTCTTCCAGGAAAAATGAATAACTAGATGTATTCTTTGAAGTACTGAACAATACTACTGTACAATATCCTTCATTACTATAATTCAGAGTTGCCTCAGAGTGGTGAGCTATCTGCTTTCTGGATGAACCAGCATATCATGCAGACCAAAAAAACGAGGCATGAATTTTTTTCTTCCTCTGTCAACCGTAGTCATAGGGAACACCCCAGAAAGCTGTATGTATGATTCAGGAAAGAGGAAACAAGACAGCAAAGAAAAGGTCCATAGATATCTGAGCCACCTGCTCATTCAACTTTCTAAGCAGTCATGATCTGCATATGCTATTCTAAATGCCAACTTTATGGTTTGGTGGGCCAGCCAACACCAGGTTTATAACAGGCAGCTCGTGTTCACTTGGTGGCCCATGGCCAAGTGTTGAGTCTCAACAAAGGTCCAGTAGTAAGCCAAAAGCTGTTTCTCAAAAAAAGAATAACCATCTACAAAGTATGGCAGCGCTTTGCTCCAAAATTCTAAAGGAGGTATGCAGTATAATTCACCTGCTAGGGCCTGCCAAGTCTCCATACACATCTACACAGACACTTCAAGTAGCATCAGATCTACTGGGTCACATGACGGAACACGTTCTACAGCAAACTGGACCTGTTGCAGAGCATTCTCTTCTTCTGAACCATATTTTGACCCATTTCTGTGACCACCCAAATATACACATGATATACAATCACTTCTATTTTTTCTCCACAAGTTTATAACTTAAGTAAGAAAAGGGGCTATTTGTTGTCTGTTCCTCAAATACTCTAACACATGTGGGGACTCTAGCTATCCTTATTGAAATATTTAAGGAAAGGGTAGCCCCCTAAGGCTGGCCTTCCTCAGGCCACTGGTGACTGACATGTGACTGACATATAGGACATATAGGTCCCAAAAATGAAGGAAGGGGCCAAAAGGTAATGACTAGAAGACCACTCCTCTGACATCAGAACAATTTGCTACAAAGCAAAAAATTCAGTTAATCATCTCTTCAGTTTTTTCCACTGCGCTAAGCACACAGTTTGACTGATGGACCAGTCATTTTGGCCCTACAGACTGTAAATAACAACTCTAAGTCTCCATGAAAAGGGAGGCCTTCAGTGAAACAGGGGATAATTTTGACGATGTGAACCTTATAGTTCCAAACTACTTGCTTCTTATCATATTTACTTTGTATTTTTTTAGGCCAAACTGAACAAAAATGCTAATTTAGCCCAGTTTGAAAAACAAAGAAGACAGAGATTTCACTTGAAATGGGATCGTTCTTATTCTTGCCATCTCCACCTCGGACATAGATATTTAATATTTAAATGTTATTCCCTGTGAGACCTGGACTTTCAGCATTTTGTGGCTATGACAGAATTCAAATTTCAGATTCTACCTTGTGTGAAAATATCATTTCAAAGTGTGTGCCCCAGGAGAATAATAATAAAGTTGAGTGTTGGCATTTTTTAAAATGAACCTTTTGCAGAGGTCTCTTAAAATATTGCTTATTCTCTCTTCTTCCTAGACACCAGCAGGTAAGCCATGATGCCTTTCATTTCCCCCAAGTTCAGTCTGAATCAGTTACCAAATTACTTATTGTAAGCAGAATGAGTTAACTGCAAAATGAAGTAAGATTATTGTGTCTGCGTTTAATACATTAATTATAATATATTATAATAGGCTAACCCTGCCCTTTTATTCTAATTTAAAATGTTACATTAATTGTCTCTAATTATAATTTGACTATTAAAAGCACGTCTGTTGTTTTCCTTTGTTATTAGTATAATCCTGAAAACACCTGCCGACAATCTACTAAATACTAAGGTTGCAGTGATTAATGGTAGCAAATCCTATGAAATCACTTTTTATCCTCAAGCAGTCTGAATAAATTGGGCCGTTAAAATATCTTAGCTTAAATGCTACATTGCTCTGGCATGTTTCATAAGGTTGCATCAATTGTCACTTTGCATCCCATAATTCACTCAGCATGACAAATGCAGGATGCAGGATTTAACCGTGTAGTGTTCATTACTGACTTGGTCTGGCAAGGCTTAGTGGGGGAGCATGTCCTCCACAAAAACATTAATAAAATTAGGGAAACAATAGTTTTAAGATTTCCTTATTTTATATTTCCTTTTTAAAAAAAAGTGGGGGGGGGGGACAAACCATAAGAGACTCTTAAAAATAAAGAACAAACTGAGGTTTGATGGAGGCAAGCGGGTGGGCGATGGGCTAGATGGGGGATGGGTATTAAAGAGGACACTTGTTATGATGAGCACTGGGTGTTGTAGGTAAGTGACGAGTCCCTGAATTCCACTCCCGAAACCAATATTGCACTGCATATTGACTAACTAGAATTTAAATTAAAATTTGAAGAAAAAAGATTTTTTTTAAAGATCATTTTCTTGTTTGGATCCTTCCAGACTTTTTCCATAGTGTCTATGGAATAGTATTCCAAAGACCTCCTGAAAGAGAACGACTTTAAGCAAATACACACTGTAAGCTCTATATTTTGACATATGCCAGAATGACTATCTAATTTCTGCGTTAATTAGAGTCAGTTCTTTTGCTGTGCACTATTTATATGACCGAAAAGGTGATTAACAGAAAGGTAGAAACATTGAGGAAAGCATTATTGGGTTTCTATTGAGCTTTTTGTTTCCTGAGTTTGTTATGGTCTGTTTTTATGAGTTAAGACCTTCTGCCTTAATTGGATCTATTAAGAGAATAGATTCAAAAAATTCAAATTCAAATTCAAATTTAAAAAAAAATCTGAATTTTACATCAGGAAGCCAGAATTGGCAAGTATTTTAAGGCCTTCTACCACTGTGCCATTGGCATATGTGGCAACGAGAGATTCCCCCAAACTTCAAGGTAAGTCTGAACATGAAATTGCAATCAATCAACCAATAAAATAAAAGTTCAATAGCTAAAATAAATTGTCAGAAAAGGTAACCCACCTTAACCAGTATTCTGAAACAAATGGCTGAGAAATTTGAGTACACCCAAATTCTAGTCATAATTTCAGAAGCAGGGAACTGTTAAAATTACTGTATTATAAATCTGAAAATAATGTAAGCCTGCATGTTAACTAACTGGAATTAAGATAAAGACTTCAAATAAAAAATAAATAAGCAAATAAATTAAAAGTTTAAAAAATTATTTATACCAAAAATATACCAGAAACCTACGATTCTATTTGCAGCACAATCAGTTGGATGGTGAAAGAAAATGTTAGTGGAAGAATGAGCCTGATGCTCAGAGAAAGCAAAGGACCAGACCCATACAGACACTTCCCTCAGAGTCAAGATGGATTCATCAGGATCTCATGATTCAAAGACATCAGAAGCCAGAATCACCCAACCACCTCCCAGGCTCCAATTCCATTCTAGTACCACCTCCAGAGTATAATTTGTCTTCCCAGGTAAATTTTCAGCAGAAATACTGTTAAGCCATAGAGATAACATTCCAGTCCCCTTGGCATTCATTTATTCAATAAACAGTAATTGAGCAACTTCTGTGTATCAAACATCTTGCCAAGAACTGGGAGATATGGTAGTGAACTACTGCCCTGTCGATGAGAAGTCTAGCCAGAGAGCAGACATTAAATAAATTAACATACAAAGAAATGTATAGGGATAGCTGAGTGGCTCAGTTGGTTAAGTTTCTGCTTTCGGCTCATGACCCCAGGGTGCTGGGATCGAGTTCCGCATCTGGCTCCTTCCTCAGCAGGGAGTCGGCTCCTTCCTCAGCAAGAAGTCTGCTCCTCCCTCTGCCTCTGCCTGCTACTCCCCGTGCTTGTGCCCTCTGTCTCTCTCTCTCTCTCTCTCTGACAAATAAATAAATAAAATCTTAAAAAATATATATATAAAATTATACATTTTATTAAGTGTTACAAAGAAAGGATAAGAAACAATAACTAGAAGGACATAATTTGATCTGAAGGTCAGGAAGTCCTTCTGTGCAGAAGAGATGTTTAATTGATATTTGAAACATGCAGTAACCTGGCAAAGGGTAGGAACACCACCCACAGAGGGACCAACAGGCCTGAGGTCCTGGAGGCAAGAAGGGGTTGGAGTATGTGAGGATTTCCATCCAAGAAAACACCAGTGTGAATAAGGTAAAGGGGGATGGAGGGGCGTGGTGCCAAAGACAAAGCTGGAGAGGGAGAGAGGGCTCAGACCCTCAGACCAGGCAGGGCCAAACTCCTTAGAATTTGGACTTCATTCTGATAGTAGCCAGACCCAGAAGGATTCCAAGCTTGAGAGGAACATGATCTAAATGATATTCCTTAAAGATCACTCCAGTCATCCTATGGAGCAAGAACTAGAAGGGATTGAGAGTGATGGTGGGGAAACAAGTTGGGAGCTCCTGTGGAAATCCAGACAAGAGATGCACACTGTGACTAGGATGCAGCAAGTCCTCGTGAATTATAAATTACTAAAGTGGCATTCAATTTAACCATCAGTCTCTTCTTATTTTGGCCACAGGGTTTCCATGCTCGGCTCTGGCTACAATGCCAAAATATAGATTCCACATGACACCTGGTTGATAGCTGCCCTCTGGCTCTGCTTCCCCAGACTGCGTCTGGGTCACCAGCTGGGCTCCTCCTTGGATGCCATCCTTATCTCCTCTCACCCCACATGCAACATTTGAACAGGACAAGTCCTTCAGTAATGAACCTTGGGAACAAGGATGTATAAAGAACCTGAATTAGAGAGTTTGCCACTTGGTCTTCCTATGGTGAACAATGGCCCCCCTTTGTAGCTATAACAAATGACTAGGGTCAATGTTAAGAGCTCAAGAGCTCCATCTCCATTAGAAAATCAGTCATTCTTGACTGATAATAGCAGTTTCTGAGCACTCAGCATGTGCCAAACCTATTCTAAGCACTTTACTTGAATCCACCCATCTCCATGCATTTAAACATTAGAATGTTCCAGGACTCAGCCCTCATCCTCTACTCTATCTGGACTCACTCCTTAAGTGAGCTCATCCATTTCCATGGTCTCAATGCCATCTATAGACTGACAACTCCCAAGTTTCTGTCGCCTCTCGCTCTTGAACTCCAAATTGCTATACAGCTGTGTCCTCAACATCTCCACTAGGCTGCCAGTTGTTATCCACCTTCCCGAACTGAACTCCTGATTCCTCCCTTCCAAAAGTAAAACATTTCCTATAGCATTCCCC
Organism: Mustela putorius furo; assembly: GCF_011764305.1. NCBI lineage: Eukaryota > Metazoa > Chordata > Mammalia > Carnivora > Mustelidae > Mustela > Mustela putorius. The sequence goes on along the minus strand of NW_025422127.1, from coordinate 3,265,414 downwards.
ACCTAAGTAAAAGGCAATCCATTTTTCCTATTGGAAATCTCTTGTGGAGAGAGAAGATGAGGTCTACCTTTGCTCTCTTGTTCCATCTCCTCACCAGGCTGGGCACACAAGGCAGATAAAGGTGGAGAAAAGGCCATATGATGGGTATTCCTGTCTTTGGAGGCTGGTACGTTCTGATGGGCAGCACACATTGCTGTGTCTTTCTTTTAGGAGGCATATTTGGGGTCTTCCACTCCATCTGCTCCAACAGCAGTTTCTGGAAGTAGACCTCACAAAGACTCTCCCTATTGAAGGTATCTCATCTTCTTAGGTAGTGACCCCACCTTCTATAGAGTTCTCTCTAGCCCAAAAGATACCCTCTTGTCAAACTCGTGCTGCTCCCATTTTAGTACTTTATCCTTGCTCTGTGGTCAGGGGCATCTCCAGCCAATCTCTCCTTTTACATTTACCAAAGAGAGCCAAGCACCTATTTCTGAGTCTCACAAATTCAGAAAACATGTCACATCTCAGGGCAGTCCTCCTGAATCCCCCTTTCCTTGACTTGAAGCAGGTGGGGGAAAGGGGAGAAATGGAGAGAATGTGGACAGCTCTCTCTAAAGAGATTCTCTTGCACCAATCCCTTTTCTCATCATTCACTTCTGTTTTAATATAGAGTCTGGGGGCACCTGGGTGGCTCAGTTGGTAAAGCGTCTGCCTTTGGCTCAGAACATGATCCCAAAATGCCAGAATCGAACCCTGCATCGGGATCCCTGCTCAGCAGAGAGACTTCCCCTACCCCTCACCCTACTTGTGCTCTCTCCCTCTCTCTACTGTTTGCTCTCTCTCTCAAATAAATAAACAAAATCTTTAAAAATAAAAAAACGTCTGAAGGTGGGCTACGTAAGACTTTTGGGCCACTTATTAATACATCCTATATAGATACTCTTTCATAGAATATCTCCACTTCCAGAAAATTTTCTCATCTCTGCTTCTCTCTCACTCTCTCTCTCTCTCTCAATCTATACTGTCCAATACAATAGCCACAAGCCACATGTAGCTATTTTAATTAAAATTAATAAAATTTAAAATTCAGTTTCTTGGTTGCCCTAGCCACATTTCATCGCAAAAAGTTCTGTTAGATGGCCCTGCTCCAGATCCTGAGCTTGTGTGACTTCCCTCTAACATGGCTTCTGCAGATTGTCCATAACCCAACATGGCTGCTAAACCCCAAGTCTGTGGGACTTTTCTCTAAAGAACAGCCCCTCAAATGCCAACAGGCAACAGGCACTGAATATCAAGGAGCAAATAAGGTCAAGTGTAAAGAACAACAGCTGTGGAAGTTAGAGAGTATCCACCATGTTTAAGGGGTAGGGACCCAGCACCAGCCGTTGTTGCCATGTGAAAATGTGAACCCAGCAATGCTGGCCCTTTCAAATTCCAACTGTAGCTAAAAATACAGAGATTTATATAAAATCCTAATGATTAAAATTAAAATAGTTTTTTTTTCCTAGTTATATGTGCTCATTTTAAAATAGTCAAGAGACACATAAATCTATGTGGAATAATACCTATCACCTGAAATGCCATTACTCGGTACTGACCACCACTAACATTAGGTGACCATATTGTTATGCACCAGCCCCTCCTTATACCTATGCACAAGCAAGTGTAATTATACCTAAGTGGAACGTTATACATGCTACTTTTTCTCATGGGCAATATTTTGTGATTTTTCCCCTTGTCTTTCCCATGCTTCTTTTTTGATTTTTCACTCTTGGTTCGGCCAAACAAAAAGGCCCAGCTCAAAAATCGTCAATTTGTAATTTTTTGCCTTTCACATACCCTAACTCTTTTCATATTCTGTTTCTTGGCTTACATTTTCTAGAGGAAAAAAAATCTAATATTCTGCTGTGCAAACCACTGACCAGCCTACCACTAGTTTAATCAGTTGGAAGGAGACCTGAGTCCTACTCCTTAACATGCACTAGGGATGGAGGTAGCACCCAGCTTCTTCAGCTCTCAGGGCAGCTGAAAGCTGAAGAAGACTCAAAAATATTTCTGCTGCATACTGAGTAGTCTAGCAGAGGAATTAAAAGCAAAATTTCTGAGCAAAACTAGATTTAAATTCTGAATTCACTACCTTACTGTGTGACCTTGAGCCACCTACTTAACCTCTCTGTGCTGAATTTTCCCTATCTCAGAATTAAGAATCATAATAGTACCTAATTCTTAGGGTTGATCTGAAGATATAAGTGTTAAAGGCTTAGAACACTATTTGGCCAATGGTAAATATTAAATAAATGTTAGCTAATGATAATTTTTGGTTATTTTTCCCCTAATCTGAAGAATGTACAGTTGTCAGAGCTTCCATTCAACAGGAACACTGAAGAGAAAGGCTCTTTTCTACATGATAGGTATTTCTATAATTCAACAAGAATTTTTTTATATTTTAGGAAATCATAACATCCAAAATATCTGCTGTGCTTCTGTTTTCAGTGGTTTCAAACTAAACAAGTTTCTATCATTCATTTATAAGACCTTTAAAGAATGAGCTTTCCTCTCTCTCCCTTTCTTGACCATTGTGGTGTGTACAGTTGGCACTGCTCCTCACCATGTCTTCTCACAGACTTTCAGGATCAAGTGATTCTTGGCCAAGAAACAAAAGCAGAACCATCCCACTCCCCCAATGATCTCACTCCCCCAATCATCCCACTCCCTCTCTCCAATGAGAGGAGACACTGGAAAAGAATGAAGCCGGGTCAATAAGGAATTATACATGAGATGCCACACATATGTCTGCTGTATCAAGGTCACCAACGTCTTACCATATCATGCTGAAAACACCACTACTTTCTGAACAACTGGACATGTTCTACTGGGAAATTGATTTTTCTCCTGTTTCTATGCTTCTGTACTAGTAGACTGGTTCACTAGTAACTATGTGAAACTTTGGAGTGCCTGGGTGGCTCAGTCAAGTGAGCAACCAACTCTTGGTTTCACTCAGGTCTTATGAGTCATTAGGTTGAGCCCCCTGATGGGCTCCACATTCAGAAGGGAGTCTGCTTGAAAATTATCTCCCTCTGTCCCACCCCCGACTCACACACATATACACTCTCCCTCTCACTCTCTCTAATAAATTAATAAATCTTTTTAAAAAAATAACTTGTGAAACTTTTGTTGGGGAGGGAGAAGGAATAAGTTTCATTCAAAAATGGAGACCTGCTTCTCATCTTCAAAGAATCTTCAACCTAGTAGAGGAAGTTAAATACATCACCAATCACTATAATACAAGGAGAAAATAATAGGGTCATAAAAAGGGAGTAAGTAGGCCCTTAAATTATTGCAGAAATTTTGGCCACATGGTCCCCCTTTGTTTTGGAATTTAATCCAGCTGCTCTCTTCAGCAAATTACAGATAAATGGTGTTATATAGACTATGTCTTGGGAATAAAATTTTCACACTGTGTATTGGTCAGAAAAGGCAGTGTATGTTGTAGTGACAAATAAGCCAAAAGTTGAATTAGAAGAATGTTTACTTCTTGCTCATCATAAATTGACAGGCTGCTCCACTTATCATAGCTGCTGAAGAGTCCAGGCTAATGTGAGCTCCACCTCAACACATGCATCCACCATAGTAAAAGGTAATTTGTTGGTTTGGGGTTTTGTGGGTTTTTTTAAACATGTCCAGTTATGTTTCTTAGCATTTCTGCCTAGAAGAAACACTCTTCATTTCTGCTCACATTTTATTTACCAAAGCAAGTCACATAGCCTCACCAAGTTCACCAGGTGAAGGATGTCTAGTCTTCTCACCAGAAGGACCCCTGCATGCTTGTAAGCAGTAATCAGTCTCACCACTCTCTGACCCAAATATGCACACACACACACACACACACACACACACACACACAAAGTATCTTTTTTTTCTGGGACTGATCTCAACTCCCTCTGTATCCTAACTTCCAGTGATGTGCAAGAATCCTGTTCAGGATTTCCCTCCTGACCTTTGATTATTTCTAACCCCCATTCCCTAAAGCTTTCAAATGTAATGGGAGAAGTTGGATCAAGGCCCTCAGACCAGTCCTTTGCCTTGTCTTCTCCCAATGCCCTGTTCTTCCTGAGCTCTAAGCTCAGGCTTCCAAATTTGAGAGGTTTGTTATTTAAAGGAAAGCTTTGGCTACCCTACAACCCAGCAATTGCACTACTTGGTATTTATCCTAAAGATACAAAGGTAGTGATCCAGAGGGGCACGTGTACCCAAATGTTTATAGGAACAATGTCCACAATAGCCAAACTATGGAAAGAACCTAGATGTCCATCAACAGATGAATGGGTAAAGAATATGTGGTATATATACACAATGGAATACTATGCAGCCATCAAAAGAAATGAAATCTTGTCATTTGCAACAACATGGATGGAACTAGAGGGTATTATGCTTAGCAAAATAGATCAATCAAAGAAAGACAATTATCATATGATCTCCCTGATGAGGAAGTTGAGAGGCAACGTGGGGGGTTGGAGGTAGGAAAGGAATAAATGAAACAAGATGGGATCAGGAGGGAGACAAACCCTCCTGAGAGGGTTTAGCATTAAGATACTCTTAATTTCACAAAACAAACTGAGGGTTGCTGGGGGGAGCCGGTAGGGAGAGGGTGGTGGAGTTATGGACCTTGGGTAGGGTATGTATTATGGTGAGTGCTGTAAAGGGTATAAACCTGGCGATTCACAGACCTGTACCCCTGGGGTTAATAATACATTATGTGTTAATAATACATTAATGTTAATAATACATTATGTGAAAGAAAGAAAGAAAGAAAGAGAGGGAGGGAGGGAGGGAGGAAGGAAGGAAGGGAAGCTTTGGGAATTCAGAAAGACATGTTCTTTTCAACAAAGCCTGACTTTCAATAACTGCCTCACTGTAGATTTAACAAATCCACTATAAGTGGTATGAATTGGACAATGACAAATCAGCTATGTGAAAACGTGAAACTCTTTATTTTTATATCTGCACACACTTTTCTTTGACAAGCTTCCACTCTTGCTTGACAGTAAAAAAAAAAGAAAGAAAAAAAAAGAAATTTAGTCCAATCCACCAAAGTTGGCCCAGCCCAGAAGCATCTTTTGATTCACTTCAGGAATTACTATCTCAGTCAACATCATCCAAATCTCTTCCCAGCTTCCTTCTACTCCTTCCCTTTGACTCTACAGCTTGGGGGAAGGGCAGGGTTGCAAACCATACTGCTGCCCCACTCAATTCTACAGGTGGGTTCCGGGCACACAGGGAAACTCAGGCATCCTTGCCACGTCATGTGGTGAGGACCCAGATACACGCCATTCCTCTCAGCTGCACCACTCCATGGTTTTTTCATACCTAGTTGTGGTAAAGCACATCTGCCAGCCCCACAACTTCATGGGAATTCCTAAAGAAGGCACCAGCTTCATGTTCTAAAACTGCCTTTCAAGGACCCCTGAGGCTGGTGAAAGATGCAGAGAGAGCAGGTCAAGGACCCTTCATACCCCAAAAGGAGAAAGGGGAAAGGACCAGTAGCCTAATATAACACCTCATAAACTGGCCTTCTCTACAAAGGTCCCTTCTCCTCTCCAAGATCGCTTTATATTTTCTCCTCTACGCAAGAAGATGTTGAACCAGTTCTGGGATCACAGTCATTTTCGTTCAACCATGACAAGCTGTCATTGGTTGTGGACTTGGTTAATGCAAGTATGAGTAGTCACCAAGAAAGGAAGCTGTCCTTGTGGTCCAATGTTTTAAGTTATTTCCACATGTAAATACTTCATAATTGATCCCTCTACAACTTGATCATTGAAGGTCAAGCTTGTAACTTATCTTTTGTTCCCCAAAATGTGTAGTGCACAAAAGCCTAATTAATATTTTTAAATAGTGAACATACAATATGTAACCGATACTTTGAAAAAATTTTCACTATCATCCCCTCATATTTCTTCTGCCTCTTTGGTCACAGGTCCTTACATAGAAGAATCCATTGACACCTTCTGCCCAAAAGTCAGGAGTAATAAAACCTGGGGGTAGGTTAAGGTTCACAGGTGCTGGATTCAGACCAATTGGAGCACAAACTGGCTTTCCAAGGATAATAAATCAAGAATTGAAAAGAAGTCGGGGCACCTGGGTGGCTTAGTGGGTTAAGCCTCTGCCTTCAGCTCAGGTCATGATCCCAAGGTCCTGGGATCGAGCCCCACATCGAGATCTCTCCTTGGTGGGGATCCTGCTTCTCCCTCTCTCTCTGCCTGCCTCTCTGTCTACTTGTGATCTTTGTCTGTCAATTAAATAAATTTTTTAAATCTTAAAAAAAAAATTTTAAAGAAGCCAAGAATTGCGTCAAGCCTAAAGAGTCAGAGTTCGGTTCTATTTCTTATTTTATTAGGAAAGATTATCTATTTATCTTCAGGTCAGTCGAAATGAAGGTCTTTCAAGTTTTTACACTTTTTATGTTGTTTCCACATACTGAGTAACAGGAATAGAACGTTCTATCACTCTCTCCCTTCCTCTCACTCCCTCTCAGCACACATACACAAACACACAAGTCTTACACATAGAGAGGGTATTCCCCAGTTATTTTAGTGGTCAGTGAACCAGTATGTGTAAAAAGTTTTGCAATCTGTAATAGGCTTTGAAACTGTAAGTTCGTTTTTGTAGAAAATGACCATTTTTATTATATCTTTTGAATAGCATTCATGGAGTGTTAAATCCATGGAGTTGCAACTCTTATCATTGCAACAATAGAACACGATAGACATGACTATGGCAACTGGCATCACAAAGACATGGTTTGAACCTGACTCGGTCACCCACTAGCTGGGACCCTGAGCAAGGTTCTTACACTCACAGAGGGTTAACTACACCATCTGTAAAATGGAGATAATACCTCAGAGGAATATGGTCAGGATTAATGTATATTTAAAGCACTTAATGAATATGTAAAGAGCTCAGTAAAGAGTCTATTATTACTTTTCAGTACTTTATTTGATTTTTTTAATTTTTCCTACCTTTTTTTCACTTTTGTCAATGTTCACTTTGCTTCTCTTGGACTCTTACTTGATAGTGCAGGAGAATATACATTCCTGGGTCTGCCTTCGGCTCAGGTCATGATCCCAGAGTCCTAGGATCTAGTCCTGCATCAGGCTCCTTGCTCAGCAGGAAGACTGCTTCTCTCTCTCCCACTCCCCCTGCTTGTGTTCCCTCTCTCGCTGTCCCTCTCTCTGTCAAATAATAAATAAACAAAAAATTTTTTTAAAAAATACACATTCTTAGGAAGCTAAGAATAAATTTAAAAAATACACATTCTTAGGGCACTTTCCTTGGTGAGCATCCTTCCACAAGTGTTGTAGGAGGCTTACTTGGTAAATAGCAAAAACAGGGCCTCTCTAAATCTGAAGTATCTTATCTTATCTTGGAGAGCCATTAGAAGCTAAGCAAAAAGCAGAGGTAATTCTATCATGCCAGCTCACAAGGGGTCCCGAGCACCTTGAGCAACCTTTGCTTAAGTATTTGGCAGTTCCCAACCTTATTATACCCACTGCATCATATCTGATGAACTACATAAAAGGGCTTTGGCACTGATGAAATATGTTGAAGATTATATACAATTCCCCCTTTTCCAGCTCTCTCTCATCCTTGAAGGTTCACAGAAATGCTTGAGTCCCATGTCCTTGGATGACCTCATTATACAGATCACTTAGAGTTTCCTCTAATTTCTGGTGAGTAATTCATTTTAAAACTTTGGTCACCACTAGTAATTACAAATTACTTGTGACACACCTCACAATGGACATATATCAATTAAGAACAGCTGCTCCTAGTGAGGGCTACTGGAATTAATCAAAAAATACTGATGTGAAGTGACAGCTATTAGAATTTGCAGCAATCCAACCTATCTTATCATCTATATTCAGTTATATGTTAAATTTTATAATTCACTAAAAAAAGCTTTACTTCATTACTTATGTTTATTCTTCAATGATCCAAAGTGTTTAAAAGGACACCTGTTTTAGAAATGGTTGTTACATTTTCTTATCTCAAATATTCTTCATGAAGCTGCTCATGGTCACTTGGAATAATCATGAATTGACTGCCACCCAACTTTTATTAAACCGGTTTAATAATGCAAGACTTATAAAACAACTTGTGTTGAAACATGTTTCTATTTTTTTCATGTAGTATAATTAAGAATGAAATATTATATTTGTTTGCCAGCATGTGTACTCCTGTATAGTTCATAATTGTGACTGTTTCTAGAATAATTAGATGGAAAGCAAATAAAATTAAAGATACTTAATATAAATGTTTACCCTCAAGATACACGGCCCATATTAAAGTGTCTGTAGATCTGGTGCTTATCTCAATGGGCAACCAACAGATGGAGTGCTCTGTTTGTCACATTATTTTGGAGCTTCTAAATGTGCCTAGTGGGAATTCCATTACTTGTACCAGCTGTACAGGTGACCTCCTTGCCTTCCACTTGCCAGATTCAGAATATATGAGGCAGTTTTAAGCATGATTTTAAAATACAACATATGCAAATACGGCCATACTTGACATATTTACTCTGGTGCAAAAAAAGAAAAAAATTTTGTCCTTTCTGCTTTCACCCCTGGAATTATGGGATGTATAGTTTTCCATCTTCTGAATCTTTTTGCAAAAAGGTAATTTGACAGCCTTCTACATAAGGAGAAATTTTAAAGTCTTTTTTTTAAATACATACAGAAGGGAAATACAATTTCTCTTCTGTGGGAAAACTTTATAAAGAGTTCTTATTTTCTTATCAAAGAGAATTAAATGATTAAAAGAATCTGAGAGACATCTGGAAGGTACACTCAACCTGGAAATATCTTCTTTCCCAATGCCTGGAAGTTCTCCCTTAATGATGCATTATTTGCAATTCAGCAGTCTCTGTCCAGGCCCCCTTTTTATAACATGCAAAAAGCAGAGCCAAGATTGAAATCAAGTTTCACTAGCTACAGTGGTCTTGCAAGTCTCCCCTACAACATACTGCTTCCCTTGAAGAATAATCACTTACAAAGTACAGTTGACCCTTGAAAAATATGGGGGTTAGGGATGCCAGTGAACTTACACACTCAAAAATCCATGTATAACTTTTGACTCCCCCAAAACTAATACACTTCCTGAGCCTCAAATTCTGCCTCTATAAAATAGAAGTATTTATAGTTCCCAGGATCTAGACCTGCCTTTAGGTCTCAGAGTCTTTGGGGGTTTAAAAACAGATAAGAGGGGTGCCTGGGTGGCTCAGTGGGTTAAAGCCTCTGCCCTTTGGCTCAGGTCATGGTCTCAGGGTCCTGAGATCGAGCCCCACATTGGGTTCTCTGCTCAGCTCGGAGCCTGCTTCCTCCTCTCTCTGTGCCTGCCTTTCTGTCTACTTGTGATCTCTCCCTCTCTGTCTCTCTCTGTCAAATAAATAAATAAAATATTTTAAAAACAAAATAAATAAATAAAATAAAAACAGTCAAGAATGTTTGGTCAAGAAGAATCTTAGATTTTACTGGAGGAATGAGCTCCAACATTAGGAATAAGGTCATGTTCCAGTTCACACCTGACTCAGAGGTTTTATAAGCCAGAATGTTACCATATTTTCTCAGTCTTCTCTGAGAAAACACCCCCTGCAAACACCCACATACCAAGGGGTTATCTTGTCTGTGGACTGTATTTGTTATGATAGTCCATGATTTAAGAAAACCAACTCGGATTCTCCATTGTTCTTTGAAGAAGGTACTTACCTGTGTTTTCGTATTAGTAAACCTGGTTCCTAACAGAGAAATGAGAGAATGAATCACCATTCTGCTGCCATCCTTAGGGGAAACTGGAGAAAATAAAAAAGAGAAACTTTCCATCTGTCAGGTTCACTTCCTATTTTAATTTCAAATTAAAATTCCTCATGATTAGTAACTGTAATATTCATAGCTATAACAGGCTAAAAGGTTATTATAGGGATCACTACAATGACTTACAAGGCACCAAAATGTAGGAGATGCTCAATAAATGCTCAGTCCCTTCTTCCCTCAGTGCCCCAAAGTCAATTCCATCTGCAAGTTTTTATATGCTTCAGCCTTCTCCTGTATATCCCTATACTTGCGCGCGTGCGTGCGCACACACACACGTCTCTTAACCTGGTGGTTTTGAAGAAAACAAATAAAAGAAGCCTCCACCAGGAAATTCTATGAGGTGAGGGATTTTCAAGGGGTGTGTCATTTCCTCACAAAGGAACTCACCAGAAATTGTGTTCTCTCCTTGGAGACCTAAATGGCTCTGTCTCTCTGGTCTAATGGCTAGATTTGGCTCAGCTGGGCTGTCCAGCACTCTTCCCTCTGAGGTCCCACCCCCTTAGGTCCTGACGTGAGCAAAACATCCTCAGGCACCCGGCCTGCGCTACATGTCCAGGTCCACAATGATATGATTTATTTCAACCTGTCTTCTTCACAATGCCTCTTCAGGAACACAGAAGCCATTGAGCCTGGATTCAAATCACATGGTTCAAACCCAAAATGACTTTAACATTTGATCCTTTCAGAGAACTTCTTGACAAAGTTTTATAAGCTGATGGTTTATAGAGAGCAGGATTTCAGACTCCATATCTTCTCCCTTTTTTCTCCTGGCAAGGAAAAGTTCTGGAAACAATATATATTTGTTCAGCCCAGGAAAAAGAGGGGGAATGGAAATAAATTTATTTCACTTTTAAAAAAAGGAAGAAACACTTAAACCCAGCGCTCAGTATACAGAGAGATGCCTCCAGAAACTGAAAAGGGATAAACCTGAGCACATTTAATGTTAGAATCTGGCCAAGGATTGGTTTCCAAATCTCAACCCTAGAATGATTTCTTTCTCTCAGCGCACAGATACCAGGAGCCAGTGGACCAAAAAAGGTGGATGGATAATTGGGCAGCAGCACAACTCATTTCTCAGTTGGCAACCTTTTAAAGCCTTTTAAATCCTAAATAGCTACTGGCCTTTCCATTCCTCCTTTTCCTCCTTCTGGCTGATGCCTGCAACAGACTTTGCTGCCTCTGTTCTGATGGGCCTAAAAACTCTGTCCACTGCCTATATCAGGAAAAACACCCAATGCAAACCATCTGAAGATAAATAACCAGCCATTTAATAACACGGAATGTTTCCTGGTATCCAAGCTTCTGCCTAATAGTAAAATCCTGTTTTCAGCTTGGGCTACAAAAAGGGAAGTTGTTCGTCTCGTGAAAGATGGTGAAATAAACAGTCTTTCCTTTGGTCAGCAAATATATAAAGAAAGCAGAACCTATAACCAAACCTCTAGCAGATCAGCACTGGGGAAAGGCAGAACTATGGTGCTACACAAACCAAGTAAGAATTCTCAGGTTCATAAGGATTTATAGCAAGCTCTTTGCAGAGCCATTTTGGGGGAAACAAATCTTAGCAACACCAAAATGAAAAATTTTGTATTTAGAACATTAATTCTCAACATGAGAATCAATCACCTGGGGAGATGTTTTTTAAATATAAATACTTGGGTCCCACCCCCAGAGATTTTGTACTCTCTAAAAGAGAAAAACAACAACAACAACAAAAAAAAAAAAAACACACAACTTTACCAGGAATTCTGATGTGCAGCCAGACTGGCAATCACTGACTTACAATGGAGAGAAACTTTATAAGCAGACACCAGAGATCAGAACTCTGGTTTCAGGGCGCCTGGGTGGCTCAGTGGGTTAAGCCGCTGCCTTCGGCTCAGGTCATGATCTCAGGGTCCTGGGATCGAGGCCCGCATCGGGTTCTCTGCTCAGCAGGGAGCCTGCTTCCTTCTCTCTCTCTCTGCCTGCCTCTCTGTCTACTTGTGATCTCTGTCAAATAAATAAAATCTTTAAAAAAAAAAAAAAAAAAAAAGAACTCTGGTTTCAGACACATCCCAGAGCAGATCCATCTGACAGATGAAGATCAGCAGGACCTGGACAGCAAAGGCAAAGCAACCTGCATTACCTCCTCGACCTGCGATAGCCCCATATTGGAAAATTCAGGTATTTTATCATGTAATATATAGTACGGTCATTGGTTAGTAGAGTGTCCAGCTGGGCCAAAACTGGAATGCAAAGTCTAGTTCCTCACTACTCAAAACATAGTCCTTAGACCAGCAGCGAAGGCATCACCCGGGAGCTTGTTAGAAATGGACATTCTTGGGGATATCCATGGTGGCTCAGTCGGTTAAGCAGCTGTCTTTAGCTCAGGTCATGATCTCAGGGTCCTGGAATCGAGTCCCACATCAGGCTTCTTGCTCTGTGGGTAGCCTGCTTCTCCCTCTCCCTCTCCTTCTGCCTGCCGCTCCTCCTGCTTATATGCTCTCTCTCTCTCTCTGGCTATCTCTCTCTCTGTGTCAAATAAATGAACAAAATCTAGAAAGAAAGAAGGAAAGAAGGAGGGAAGGAAGGAAGACAGGGACATCCTCAGCCCCACCCCAGTCCTACTGCATCAGAATCTGCATTTTAGCAAGCTACTGTCAGGTAATAAATTCGCTCATTCAAGTTTGAGAAATAATGGTCTTGCTGTTTATGGAACTGACAAGTAAGTGATCCCTCCAGAGGCTTGTTTTTATGAAGTGATAGGAAGGATGGACCAACAATAAATAAATAAATGGAAGAATGGATGGGAAGGTTGTTCTGTTTGTTTTGTTTCTGATTTGTTAAACTAGTTAAATAAAAAGGGTTTTACAGTCCTCAAAAAGTTAAAAATAGAACTACACTACAACTTAGCAATTACACTGCCAGGTATTTAACTGAAGAATACAAAAATACTGATTCAAAAGGGTACATGCATCCTGATGTTTATGGCAGCATTATCAACAATAGCCAATTATGGAAGGAGCCCAAATATCTATTGACTGATGAATGGATAAAGAAAAGGTGGTATATTGGAATATTGGACTATTACTCAGCCACAAAAAAGAATGAAATCTTGCCATTTGCAACAATGTGGATGGAGCGAGTGAGTATTATGCTAAGTGAAATAAGTCAGTCAGAAAAAGACAAATATCATATGATTTCTCTCATATGTGGAAGTTAAGAAATGAAACAGATGAACATAGGGGAGGAAAAGAAAAAAGGCAAACCAGAAAATGGATTCTTTTTTTTTTAAGATTTTATTTATTTATTTGACAGACAGAGATCACAAGTAGGCAGAGAAGCAGGCAGAGAGAGAGAGAGGGAAACAGGCCCCCCGCTGAGCAGAGAGCCCGATGCGGGGCTCGATCTCAGGACCCTGAGATCATGACCTGAGCCGAAGGCAGAGGCTTTAACCCACCGAGCCACCCAGGTGCCCCAGAAAATGGATTCTTAACTATAGAGAACAAACTGAGGGTTGCTAGAGGGGAGGTGGTTGGGGGGACAGGCTAGATGGGTGATGGGTATGAAGGAGGGAACTTGTGATGAACACTGTGTGTTATGCATGTGATGAATCACTAAATTCTACACCTGAAACTAATACTACACTGCATGCTAGCTAACTACAATTTGAATAAAAACTTGAAACAAAAAAGAAGAAGAAGAAGGAGGAGGAGGAGGAGGAGGAGGAGAAGAAGAAGAAGGGATTTAGTCCATGGGTGTTTGAAGAGAAAGGAGGAGCAAGGACAAAGAATGATGTGTTCTAAGACCCAGGAGAAAAATAATGATGATGATGATGATGATGAAGTCAACAGATAATGATGATGAAGTCAACAGATATATAATGATGATGATGATGAAGTCAACAGATAAAGGAGTGCTTTTCCTAAAAGTCTCAGTGAGAACCTGGTCACAAAGGAGTACATTTCCAGAACCCAGATGACAAACCAAGACAGGAAGGAGAAATCTCCCCACTGCTGTCCATAACCCAGGACTGCGCTAATACAGCCATGATTGCTGGGTGGGAAGGACTGGCCAATAGCAGTCTTGGCACATGCATTGGCATTTTCAAGATGCATATCAATCTGAGAGGCAATGGTAAGGCTTCTTGTCAAGGCAGCCAGAGTACTACCAGAACGACTAGAATTGTTCATGAGTACATGTGCCTGGCATGTAGCAGGCATTCAACAAATATCTGTTGAAAAGATGGATGGATGCAAGATACTACCAGGAGACTTTAGAAATAATTAGAGGGGAAAACCTGCAGGGGAGCTGAATACTACAGAAACGGAGATGGCACAAAGAATCATCCAAGTGTGAAGATGAATTTATGTGACCTCATTTGTACCTATAGACAGTGCAGTATACATGTCATTATGAGGTCCATATCGAAGAATTCCCAGAGGTATCATATCAAGAGATTCTTGGAGTAGGTGGACCCTCTCCCAACCATTACTACAAAAATAATGGTCCCCCAAACTTGTTCTGAAAATTGGTAAAGAAAAAAATAATGAAACATTTATTCTGTCTGCCTACTCTCCATGTGCAAGTAGCCAAATGGTCAATGAAAGGTCTAATAAGAAAATCCCAGTGTTGGGAAAACTAGGTTTCCACAGAGAGAAGAATGAAACTGGACCCCTCTCTCATACCACTTACAAAAATTAACTTGAAATGGATAAAGACTGAAATTTAAGGTCTGAAATCGTAAAGCCCCTAAAACAAAACAAGGAAAAATCTTTGTCTCGGCAATGATTTTTTGGATATGACACCATAAGCACAAGCAGCAAAAGCAAAACTAAATGGGTGAGACTACATCAAACTAAAAAGCTTCTGTATAGCTGAAGAAACCATCAACAAAATTAAAAGGCAACCTACCAAATGGAAGACAATATTTGTAAATCATATATCTAATAAGGGATTAATACCCAAAATATAGATAAGGAACAAACCAATTTTCAAATGGGAAAAAGACCTGACATTTTTCAAAGGAAGATATATAAATGGCTAACAAGTACATGAAAAGTTGTTCAACAACACTATCATCAGGGAAATGCAAGTCAAAACCACAATGAAGCATCACCTCACATCTGTCAGAATGACAATCCATCAAAAAGGTAAGAGACAACAAATGCTGACTCAGAGGAGAGAAAAAGGAACACTTGCATACAAGTGTTACTGGGAATTTAACTGTTGCACCCACTATGGAAAACAATATGGAGGTTCCTCAAGAAATTAAAAATAGAACTATCATATGATCCAGTAATCCCATTTCTGGGTATTAATCCAAAGGAAAAAAAAATCAGTATCTCAAATAGACACCAGTACTCTCATGTTCATAGCAACATTATTCATAATAGCCAAGGCATGGAAACAACCTAATATCTGTCAGTGGATGAATGTCACACACACACACACACACACACACAATGGAATAGTCTTCAGCCTTGGGGGGAAAGAAAAGAAATCCTGCCATATACCACAACACAGATGAAAAACTGGGGTATTACAGTAAGTGAAATAAGGCAGACAGAGAAAGACAAATACTGTATGCTCTCCATATACATAGAATCTAAAAAAAGAAAGGAAAAAAGAACTCAGAAACAGAGAACAGGTTGGGGTTGCCAGGGGCAGGCGGAATGAGAGAAAGTGGTCAAAGGGTCAAACTTCCATCCTCAGATGAAAATGTTCTGGAGATGTATGGTAACTATATTTAACAATACTATTCTATATACTTGAAAGTTGCTAAAAGGGCAGATATTAAAAGTTCTTTCCACACACAGAACAGTAGCTATGTGAGGTGATGGGTGTGTCTAACCTTATTTCGGTAATCATTTCACAATATATATGTATATCAAATTTTCTTTAACACTTCAAACTTATGCAATGTTATATGTCCATTGCATCTCAGTTAATCTGGAAAAAAAGAAAGGCTCAGCTAAAACATAGTAAAAATAGCAGAATGTCACAATAAAGAATTTAAGCCAGCAGTTCTAAAGCTTGACTGCACTTGGGAATCACCTTTGGGAGCTTCAAACACACTAATGTTGTTGGGATCCCACCCCCAGAGATTCTGATTTAATTTACCTGATGAGGGGCCTAGGAATGACACTGGGCAGGGTTAAAATCTCCTCCCATGATTCTAATGAGCAGCCAAGGTTGAGACTATTGATACAGGCAATGAACATCAGTGGCCAACAATCAGGCAGAAGGCTGTTGGTCTACAATATACAGATCAGGTGGATAACAGCAGTTACCACTGGTTGGTCCTAATACCATTAAAAGATGTGATGCAAATGGAAATACCCAACACCTACTATGAAGGAATCTCATAAAAATGTCAATCTGCATCAGATCAAGTCTCTTAACTTAACTTTTACTTACAAGAAATATAAGATACTTATGGGAAATAAAGGACACCCTCAGGATGCAATCAGCAAAACCCAGAATGCAGGAAGGTCTACAAGACAAATAACGAACCCCCTTTCTCCAACAAGTAAATTATAAGAAAATAAAGGACGGAATCTATAAAATAGTCATAAAAGACTTCTCAGCCAATGCAATATGTAGACCTGATCCAGATTTTGATTGGAATAAGCCAACAGTGAAAAAAACTATGAGACAATCAAAGAAGTCTGAATATTGCTTGATGTTTGTGCTGGGGTGCCTGGGTGGCACCATCGGTTAAGCATTGGACTCTTTGTTTCAACTCAGGTCCTGATCTCAGGGTTGTGAGATTGATCCCCAGATTGAGCCCCATGTGGGGCTCCACGCTCAACTCAGAGTCTGCTTGGGATTCTCTCTCCCTCTCCCTCTGCCCCTCCCACTCCTGCTTTCTCTCTCTCTAAACATAAATAAGTCTTTTTAAAAAAGAAATTGCGTTAAACTTTTAGATCAGTACTTTTGTCTATAAAGGGTCAGATAAGTGTTTTAGGCTTTGTGCTTCTACAGTCTGTTGCAATGATTCAACTATGTCATTGTAGCCTGAGAACTATCAACAACACATAACACATGGCTATGCTGTATTCCAATAAAAGTTTACTTAGAGAAATGGACAACAGAATGGGTTTTGTCAACCTCTGCTTTAGAGATACATTCAGAAGAGCTTGTAGATTAAAGTATATGATGGATGGAATTTGCCTCTAAACTCTAAACCTTCCTCTGGAGAGGAGGGGAATGAGTGAGCGGTATAAATGAAACAAGGTTGGTCATGTGTTGATAATTAGCTGAGGATGAGTACTTGGGACTTCATTATACCAGTGGTTCTCAAAGTGTGGTCCCTGGATGATCCATGTCCACATCATCTGAAAATTTATTAAAATGCAAATTTTAGGTCCCACCTAAGACTTACTGAACCAGAAACTCTGGGGGTAGATCCCAGCAATCCATTTTAACAAGCCCTCCCAGTGATTGTAAAGCACACTAATGTTATTCTCACTCTCCTTGTGGTCTTCTGTATGTTTGAAATTTTTAATAGTAAAAAGTTGTTTTCATCTGATTCCCAAAATGGCCGTACCAGATAATCAGTCCCTTTTAGGAAATAGTTGTTTTAGATAGAGTATAAAACATTGCTGAAGCAGGGGAATTTTAAAATGCAAATGAAACCACCTTTTTTGAAATGCTCATTAGACCTATTACCTAATTCAAAACAAAGAACACACACACACACATGCATGCACACACACTTTTTTACAGTCCTAGGCTTTTTTTTTTTTTTTTTTTAGTATTATTATCAAAACAGCTCACTAAAAGTTTATTTTATATGTACCATCAGCTAAACATCTACATCAACTTTTCAGGGAAAAAATAAGTTATTTGATCTGAAAACACCTCTATTATCAAGAGCATATTATGTTTCAGGGCACCTGGGTAGCTCAGTCAGTTAAGCAACTGTCTTTGGCTCAGGTCATGATCCCGGGGTTCTGGGATCGAGCCCCATGAAGGGCTCCTTGTTAAGCGGGGAGCCCGTTTCTCCTCTTCCTCTGTAGCTCCCTCTGCTTGTGCTTTCTCTCTCAGTCTCTCTCTCTGTGTCAAATAAATAAATAAAAAATTAAAAAAAAAAACATTATGTTTCAATATACACAGATCGCAAATCATTGCATCATAAACCTGAAACTAATGTCATATGTCAATTATATCTTCATTAAAAAGAATATATTTTCCTAATACTCTACTATGTTTTTATCAGGTATTATTTTCCAGATTTTGTGAGATTTTTACAGTATTTATTATTATGATGTCTTGAATTAATTTGAATGGAAAATGTGCCAGATTTCTCAACCTCATCACCAACAGATTTTTTTTTTTAACCTTGTGATTATGCCAGTAAATAGTTTGCTATTGTTTTGGAAATAAAGTATGTGAAGAATTTCTCCATTGTTCTTTAAAATTTATTCTAGCTATTATAGAATAAAGGTGCTCTCTGTATGGCAAAACAGTCTGCAATTTCCCATTTTGTTGTATAAATTTACTACCTCTGTAATTCCTCTGTAAGTAAGCCCTTCTTTGCCAGCATCTAAATATATCAATTACAATTTCTGAAGCTATTGATGGGGACAAAGAATCTAGAGGAAGCATCTAAAATAAAATATGTTGTATCTAATATAATGTGAGCAGAGGTTACATCCTTTCTATTTCTTGATTTGATTTGCCTAAATACCTTTAGCCTATAAGAATTGAAATATATTGCCAGAAGTTGTCATTTTCATGTTATAGAGTCAGTATCTTAAAAAGCCTATTTCCTACAGAACAACTGATCCAGGCATATTGTATCCGACCGTACAGAATACAGATCCTACCCTCATGATAAAATAAATTATTTTATTAGTTAAGATGCTCTGGTTACAAGAAATAGAAACTGCCTAACTTAAGTAGAAAAAAAAAGAATGTGGGAAGAAGATAGAGTAACTCACACAACGGAACAAAATGTGGACCAGACTCAGGAAGGGCAGAGACTAGAGCAACCCCAGAGAAAAAGAGAAGCAGGACCTACCTGATGAATGGTCAGTTGAGGGAGTGCTTGCAGAGATAAAGAGTGCTAGCCATGTGAGGTCTCTATATCACTCTTCCCATGAATATAAATGCCTTCCAGCCACCTGGCTTAGGTCAAGAGCCATCATGTCCCTGACTGGTAATCTCATCAAGGCAAAACTGGGATGCTATTAAGAAGGAGGACAGCTGAGCACCTGGGTGGTTCAGTCCTTTAAGCATCTGCCTTAGGCTCAGGTTGTGATCCCAGGGTCCTAGGATCGAGTCCAGCATAGGACTCCCTGCTCAACAGGGAGTCTAGTTTTCCCACACCCTTGGCTATTCCCCCTGCTTGTGCTTTCTCTCACTGTCAAATCTTAGGAAGAAGGAGGAGAGGAGAAGGAAATAAAGGATAGCCGATGGGAGGTAAAAATGATACATTTCCACTGAAATTAATTTTATTTTTTTAAAAGATTTTATTTATCCATTCGACAGAGATCACAAGTAGGCAGAGAGAGAGGAAGGGAAGCAGCCTCCCTGCAGAGCAGAGAGCCCAACGAGGGGCTCAATCCCAGGACCCTGGGATCATGACCTGAGCCAAAGGCAGAGGCTTTAACCCACTGAGCCACCCAGGCGCTCCCTGAAACTGATTTTAAAACATGGGCAAAAACCACTTAAAACATGTTAATTATAGGAATTCCTCATTCAAGACACAAAGGCAAACATCTCTTTAATTCTGGTCATGTAACTAGACACACACACACCCAAAAATATAAATTAAAATTTTGATAAGGTACATAAGCTTGATTTATATTCAGCCCTAGTTATATAAGGGGTTCATTCATTCTTTCATCCATAAGTATTTAAGCATTAGTCTAGATACAAAGGAGATAGCACTGAAAAAAATGTTTTCAATTCCTGACTCATGAAACGTATTTTAGTCAGAGAGTAACAAACAAGAGACAAAATATATGAACAAATTATGTAGCATCTTAGAAGGTGCTGTGGAGAAGAATAAGCAAGAGAAGACTGATAAGGGATAGGGAGTACAAGGTCAAGCTCACAAATTTAAAGAGAGTGATTACAGGAGGCCTCACTGAGGTGACAATGGAGCAAAGACCTGTAGGTAGAGAGTACATCAGTCAGGCAGGTGTATGGAAGAAAACCTTCCAGGAAGAAGGAGCAGTAGGTGCAAGGCATTGAGGCAGGTATGTACCTGGGGTGGTCAAGGACCATAAAGAGGCCAGCGTGGCTGGAGCCCCTGAAGTGAGCAATGGGAGAAGGATTGGAAGTGAGGTTAGAGGTCAGAGGTCAGAGGCTGGTCAGGTCATGACAGGCCTTATAGGCTACTGTGAAGTCTCTAACTTTTTCCCTAAGTGTGATGGGAAAACCACATTACAGAGAATTTTTTTTAATTTAAATTCAATTAATTAACATATAGTGCATTATTAGTTTCAGAGGAAGAATTTAGTTATTCATCAGTTGCACAAAAGACCAGGTGCTCACTCCATCACATGTCCTCCTTAATGCCTATCACCCAGTTGCCCCGCCCCCCACCCATCTCCCCTCCAGCAACCCTCACTTTGTTTCCTATGGTTAAGGTTTCCTATGGTTTGTCTCCCTCTCTGTTTCATCTTATTTTTCCTTCCCCTTCCTTATGTTCATCTGTTTTGTTTCTTAAATTCCACATATCAGTGAAATCATATGATAACTGTCTTTCTCTGACTGACTTATTTCGCTTAGCATGATACACTCTAGTTCCATCCATCTCATTGCATGTAGCAAGATTTCATTCTTTTTGATGGCTGAGTAATGTTCCATTGTATATATATTCCACATCTTTTTTTAATCCATTCATTTGTCGGTGGACATCTGGGTTCTTCCCATAGTTTGGCTATTGTGGACATTGCTGCTATAAACATTTGGGAATGCATGTGTCCCTACAGATCACTATGTTTGTATCCTTTGGATAAATACCTAATAGTGCAATTGCTGGGTCATAGGGTAGCTCTATTTTTAACTTTTTGAGGAACCTCCATGCTGTCTTCCAGAGTTGCTGCAGCAGTTTGCATTCCCATCAACAGAGTAAGAGGGTTCCCCTTTCTCCGCATCCTCACCAAAGTCATGTTGTTTCCTGACTTGTTAATTTTAGCCATTCTGACTGCACACCACAGAGAACTAATGCCCCACCTAAGAATTCATCCTTCTCTTGAATCATCTTTCTATCCCAAAATCCATTAAATATCAACACATTCTTTTCCCCCTGTCTCTCCAGGTCTATCTGTACATTTCCTAGATGACTAAAGATGTCGGCAACTCCTAGGCATTGTCTAACTCCCAGGACATTACTGCTTAGCTGTATCAGTCAGTGTCCAACCAGGAGATAGAAATCACACAGCAGGGCGCCTGGGTGGCTCAGTGGGTTAAGCCGCTGCCTTCGGCTCAGGTCATGATCTCAGGGTCCTGGGATCGAGTCCCGCATCGGGCTCTCTGCTCAGCGGGGCAGGGAGCCTGCTTCCCTCTCTCTCTCTCTCTCTGCCTGCCTATCCATCTACTTGTGATTTCTCTCTGTCAAATAAATAAATAAAATCTTTAAAAAAAAAAAAAGAAAGAAAAAGAAAGAAATCACACAGCAAGGGGGCGCCTGGGTGGCTCCGTGGGTTAAAGCCTCTGCCCCTTCGGCTCAGGTCATGATCCCAGGGTCCTGGGATTGAGCCCCATGTCAGGCTCTCTGCTTGGCGGGGAACCTGCTTCCTCCTCTCTCTCTGCCTGCCTCCCTGCCTGCTTGTGATCTCTGTCTGTCAAATAAATAAAATAAAAAGAAAGAAAGAAAGAAAGAACAAAAGAAGGAAAGAAAGAAATCACACAGCGATTTCTTTTTTTACATTTTTTTTTATAAACATATAATGTATTTTTATCCCCAGGGGTACAGGTCTGTGAATCGCCAGGTTTACACACTTCACAGCACTCACCAAAGCACATATCCTCCCCAATGTCCATAATCCCACCCCCCTTCTCCAACCCCTCTCCCCCCAGCAACCCTCAGTTTGTTTTGTGAGATTAAGAGTCTCTTATGGTTTGTCTCCCTCCCAATCCCATCTTGTTTCATTTATTCTTCTCCTACCCCCTTAAGCCCCCATGTTGCATCACCACTTCCTCATATCAGGGAGATCATATGATAGTTGTCTTTCTCCGCTTGGCTTATTTCGCTAAGCATGATACGCTCTAGTTCCATCCACGTTGTTGCAAAGGGCAAGATCTCATTTCTTTTGATGGCTGCATAGTATTCCATTGTGTATATATACCACATCTTCTTGATCCATTCATCTGTTGATGGACATCTAGGTTCTTTCCATAGTTTCGCTATTGTGGACATTGCTGCTATAAACATTCGGGGGCACATGCCCCTTCGGATCACTATGTTTGTATCTTTAGGGTAAATACCCAGTAGGGCTATTGCTGGGTCATAGGGTAGTTCTATTTTCAGCATTTTGAGGAACTTCCATGTTGTTTTCCAGAGAGGTTGCACCAGCTCGCATTCCCACCAACAGTTTAGGAGGGTTCCCCTTTCTCCGCATCCTCGCCAGCATCTGTCATTTCCTGACTTGTTAATTTTAGCCATTCTGACTGGTGTGAGGTGATATCTCATTGTGGTTTTGATTTGTATTTCCCTGATGCCGAGTGATGTGGAACACTTTTTCATGTGTCTATTGGCCATCTGGATGTCTTCTTTGCAGAAATGTCTGTTCATGTCCTCTGCCCATTTCTTGATTGGATTATTTGTTCTTTGGGTGTTGAGTTTGCTAAGTTCTTTATAGATTTTGGATACTAGCCCTTTATCTGATATGTCGTTTGCAAATATATTCTCCCATTCTGTCAGTTGTCTTTTCGTTTTGTTAACTGTTTCCTTTGCTGTGCAAAAGCTTATGATCTTGATAAAATCCCAATAGTTCATTTTTGCCCTTGCTTCCCTTGCCTTTGGCGATGTTCCTAGGAAGATGTTGCTGTGGTTGAGGTCGAAGAGGTTGCTGCCTGTGTTCTCCTCAAGGATTTTGATGGATTCCTTTCTCACATTGAGGTCCTTCATCCATTTTGAGTCTATTTTTGTGTGTGGTGTAAGGAAATGGTCCAATTTCATTTTTCTGCATGTGGCTGTCCAATTTTCCCAACACCATTTATTGAAGAGGCTGTCTTTTTTCCATTGGACATTCTTTCCTGCTTTGTCTAAGATTAGTTGACCATAGAGTTGAGGGTCTATTTCTGGGTTTTCCATTCCATTCCATTGATCTATGTGTCTGTTTTTGTGCCAGTACCATGCTGTCTTGATGATGACAGCTTTGTAATAGAGCTTGAAGTCTGGAATTGTGATGCCACCAACTTTGGCTTTCTTTTTCAATATTCCTTTGGCTATTTGAGGTCTTTTCTGGTTCCATGTAAATTTTAGGATTATTTGTCCCATTTCTTTGAAAAAAGATGGATGGTACTTTGATAGGAATTGCATTAAATGTGTAGATTGCTTTAGGTAGTATAGACATTTTCACAACATTTATTCTTCCAATCCAGGAGCATGGAACATTTTTCCATTTCTTTGTGTCTTCCTCAATTTCTTTCATGAGTACTTTTCACACAGCGATTTTTTTTTCTTTTAATTTTTTTTTTTATAAATTTTAACAAAGTTTAACAGAAGATTCAATAATGGGGCATAATCCAGTAAGAAGTAAAGAAAACTCTAAAGAATATAATTAGCAGCTACTATCCCTGGGGCTGAGATTAAGACCCCAAGGCAGAGCTTCCCTCCTCCTAGTGCTGAGATCCATACCTTATTGGAAAGAGCAGCATCATAGCTCAGTGATGGAACTTGCTGGAAATCCACCCTCCAGATGCAAGAGAAAGCCATTGACGGAGAGGTACCATGCCTTGGAACTGGCTGTTAGCTGCACAAGGGGTTCCAGAGGAAAGCTCTCTAGAGAGAGGCTGGATGCTATTGGTTGCCATGCACTGCAGGAGCCAAGCATTCACTAAAGAAGCCAGATGCTGGAGATACCACACACCGCAGAAGCCAAGTGGTAAAGAAAGCCGTGCCTTGCACTGCCGGCAGTACACTGAGGCTGAAGTCACACTCAGAATGGGAGTTTGTCAAGAGAACACCCTGTAACCAGGACCAAAACCAAACCAAACCAAACTTTCTGCTCCAGTATCCCTCTAGACAAAGCTGACATCATGCCAGCTGGCAAAGGAGAAATGTTTCACGGGCCCAATTCTTATTTTCATAGAGCAGGAGATAATGGATGGACTTGAAGTGGAGAGGCAATAAATCAATCACTGGCATGGCAACGTTTCCTGTTTAGATGCAATATTCACAGCATAAACTGTTGATGAACTGCAAGATTATACTCTTCTTAGTGTTGCTACTTTCTAAGGCAAGATGCATTCGTACCCTCTCCCCAGAATAACTGAAACCATGCCCAAGTGTGAAGATCCATGTTCTGAAAAATAAAATATAGTCTATTCATTCCGTAAATTCTACACTTAGAAAATGCCTGAATATCTGTTTAGGGCACTGGAGAGTCCCCTTGTTAAATAATGCCCAGGGTAGGCCTGGGTGCATGCTGTTTTATGTAATGAAAAATTTAATTGATTTTATTCCACTTTAAATACTTGCCTCCTAGTATTTGCCTTTGTTTTTCCCAGAAGAAGCACACAATTGTTGTCTTCTTCTACTTGGAAGTATTATGAATGAATGGCCCAGTAGATCATGATGGAAAGAGCATGGGCTCTCTGTCAGGCAAATGTGGTCTTAAATTCTGACTCCACCACTTTCTGGGTATGTCACCTTCAGCATACCACTTAATCTATGAAGTACAGCTTCCTCATCTCTAATTGGGACAACAGCAACCACTTGGCTATTCGAAGTGTTTGAAAGAGTTTGAAAAGACTGTCTGGAGCACCTGGTAGACTACTTGCCCCAGAGAAGTACCTAATTTTTTTTTTTTTGAGAAGTACCTATTTTAAAAGATGGCCTGGATTTGTGAATCTCATTGCTCTTTTATCTGCTAGGAATTTTATTCAGTCATCCATGGTGAAAACTGTAAGCACGCCAAATTAATTCAAACTTCCATTCCAAAGACAGCCAGAGAAGCATAAAATAAAATTTCGTAAAATGTTCCACTAATTACCATAGAACTTCTAAATAATATTCCCGTGTTGTTGGGAATTAATTGACACAGACCCCAAAGGTTAATAGAGATTCTCAGAGACATTAACTGTCCCCATCGCTACCTCTTCCTGAATTTTGTCGTTCTTCATATTGAGAGGCCATTTTTTAAAAGTATAATTTTCTTTCCTCTTAGAAGTATCTTGCTATAATAATTCTATAATAATTGAAGTTCTATCTGAACTTCAAAAGTTCAGATAGCTACCTATAAGAAAACAAAGCACAGGCTTACATAAAATGTGGCTGTTGATGACAGTTCACCAAACAGAATAAGAAACTACACTAAAGGATTGTAAAAATAAAACTCCAAAATATCAGAATGACCTCAGACTCAAGGTTCCCATCACAATAAACAAATTTCTAGAACTTTCATGTAGTCTAATCCCAATTTCCAAAAACTGATATGTACTTTCTAGACCATATGTTCCTTTGGTTCATTTCATATCACTAATGTTTTTCATATTCAAATTTATACCTGATGCCAAATATTTTTTTTTCTACTTTGTAAAGCAGATGTAGCCAGAGAGGAAAGTAACTCTTCCTTGGCAAGAGGGTTCTGAAGTTTCCTGTAAGCCAATTGAATTTTCAACACAGGATCAGACAAACAAGAATATAATGGAAACCAGGTGTTAGACTAATTACTAATTTAACCATAAATGAAGAAAAGGGAAATATTAATCCTTGATGTAGGTTGCTGTGTTAATACAGAATCCATCATTATGAAGGAATGACCTCACTTGGCTCCGAGGTTAACGGTATGAAAGGTGCTGTATTGACCGAATGTTAATCAATTGTATGTGTGGCAGCAGGCAAGCAGGAGATAGCAGAAGGAAGCTATAGTGGTAGCTGTGTAATTACAATGGAAGTCGTGTCTTGGGTAATGAACACAATTCACATCACATCTTCTCGCTCACAGCACAATTCTCCAGCTCTGTTTATAGTAATCGGCGGGATTATTTGACAGCAAGATGACATTTTGACTTTGGAACAAATTTTTCTCATAGAAAGCACAATTACCCACTGATACTGTGATATGTAATTAGACACAGCCATGCCAGGCAACTTAGATTTTTTTAAACATAACAGATAATGGATGTGTTGTTTGTTGGCACACGACAGTCTTCAATCCTTATACATGGGCTTCTTGGCCTAAATGTTTTGGTCATATGCAACGAATGCATTCTGAAATTTTTTAATTGCCTATTATTTAAATTAGAAGTTTCAAATTTTAAAATTTAGAAAGGCCCTGGCAGCTAAAACTAAGACCTGTGATGGATCAGATCTTTATTGTATGGAGAGACTGTGTTTCAAGGAACATTATTTGGCTCATATTCTGTCTTAAGGCATTTAACCAAAAAATCCATATTCTAAAGGAATTTTATTACAGTATAAATGTAATATGCTGGAAATATGTATGAATTCTTATGAGTCCAGTTGTTTTATTTAAACTCACTGAGGCATCAGTAATGCACCACACTGAGTATGGGAAAGAGAAAAATCTTCCTTTTGTAACCTTTCCACGTTTTGCCAAATTCAGAAAGGGAATTCTTTGTCTGGAGGGTGTGTGTGTGTGTGTGTGCTGTGTGCATTCACATGCATTCATATTTGTCTACATTCCACCACCTCCCAATTACCCGCATTAAAAATGGCCAAGTTTTTCTACTTTCTGATATCCCCCGGCATCACTTCAAACCGTCTTCTCTTTCCTCAAAGTGTATTCAGGAGAAAGCAGTACACTTTAACATTAGCACAAACAAAACATACTTAAATGGAAGTAAAGTGTAAAGGAGCTATTTGTTGTATGTCATAATCAAATAAATTAGAATATGTTTAAAATCATGAAAAATAAGATAAACATATTTTCCTTCTGTGATATAAATGATATTTAAAATATACTCAGGAGGGGCACCTGGGTGGCTCAGTCAGCTAAGTGTCTGCCTCTATCTCGGGTTATCGTCCCAGAATCCTGGAATTGAGCCCAGTTGGGCTCCCTACTCAGTAGGGAGTCTGCTTCTCCCTCTGCCTCTCCTTCTCTCTCTCTCTCTCTCTCATATAAATAAATAAATAATCTTTTAAAAAATAAAAATAAATAAAATACACTCAGGAAACATTGGAAACTGTATTGTTCTGTTATAGATTATGAACTGTCATTAGTCAAAAGCAAAAAAAAATCACACTAACTTCTTGATGTGATATTATCCAATTGCCAAAGATTAGCAGAAATATGGTGGTTCCCCCCTTATCTGTAGGAAATAAGTTCTAAGACCCCCAGTGGATGCCCAAAACCACAGATAGTACTGAACCCTCTATGTACTTTTTTTCCTATACGTACATATCTATGGTAATGTTTAATTTCTAAATTAGGCATATAGATAATAATAACTAATAATAAAATGCAACAATTATAACAATATACTGTAATAAAAGTCATCAGAGAGGAGAAAAACCATGAGAGATTCTTTTTTATTTTTCCCAGAGGGCCCATGAGAAGGAATTTTTTTTAATTAACATATAATGTATTATTTGCACCAGGGGTACAGGTCTGTGAATCATCAGGCTTACACATTTCACAACATTCTCCATAGTACACACCCTCCCCAATATCCATCACCCAGCGACCCTATCCCTACCCCCGCACCCTCCAGCAACCCTCAGTTTGTTTCATAAGATTAAGAGTCTCTTATGGTTTGTCTCCTTCCTGATCCCATCTTGTTTCATTTTTTTCCCTACCTAGCCCCCACGACCCCCCACCCTGCCTTTCAAATTCCTCATATCAGAGAGGTCATATGATAATTGTCTGTCACCATGAGAGACTCTTAACTCTATGAAACAAACTGAGGGTTGCTGGAGGGGAGGGGGATGGGGGGATGGGGTAATTAAGGGCATTAAGGAGGGCACGTGGTGTGATGAGCACTGGCTGATAAATTATTGAACACAACATCTGAAACTAATGATGTTGGTTAATTGAGTTTAAATTTTAAAAAATTTAAAAAGCTATATGAATTGGGTTTCTCTCTCTCTCAAATAGCTTCTTGTACTATACTAACACTTCTTCTGATGATGATGTGAGGTAGTAAAATGCCTATGTGATGAGTTGCAGTAAGGTGGATGGGGTAGGCATGGGTCATAGCGTTAGGCTACTGTTCGCCTCTGACAATATGTCGAAAGGAGGATCATCTGCTTCCAGACCGTGGTTGACCACAGGTAACTGAGACCACAGAAGGCAAAACCACGGGCAAGGGGGGACTTCTGTACTAAACTTCTTCAGTATTCACCTATAACATGGGAGATGTAACTACCTCATGAGGTAAACTGTGAAGACTTAATGTGATAAAGCAGGGATCAGCAAACTATG
This sequence comes from Mustela putorius furo, assembly GCF_011764305.1. Taxonomy (NCBI): domain Eukaryota; kingdom Metazoa; phylum Chordata; class Mammalia; order Carnivora; family Mustelidae; genus Mustela; species Mustela putorius. Next base: position 3,237,015 of record NW_025422127.1, on the reverse strand, counting down.
GAACATGAGCCAAATCTGTCAACCACCTGTTTTCATCTTTGCTTTTGTTTTTTACATCCCACCACATAAGAAGAGTTTTCACATTTTTGAATGGTTTTTAGAAAGCAAAAGAATGAAGATACTTCATGACGTGTGAAATTATGTAAAATTCAAATTTCTGAGTCCATAAATGCAGTGATATTGGAATACAGCTACACTCATTCATTTCGGTATTGTCTGCTTTTGTATTTGTATGGCTGATTTCACACAACTACAGCAGCATTGAGTAACTCAAGCAGAGCCTGCATATGACCTTCAGCACCTTAACTGTTTACTGTCTGGCCCTTAGTAGAAGAAATTTGCTGACCTCTGAAATAAGCATGAAAATCATTTAGCACAATGCCAAACATGTGGCAGGGGCTCAATAAATGGTATTCACTTATATAAGTACAGCCTTAGCATATTCATATATATTACATGGACTAAAAATATTTGGTCCCTAAGTGCCATTCACAACTATAATATCATATATGGAGAGACCCATAGGGCCACACTGCACCACTAAAAGACTTTCTCCATCCCTCCCCAACTCCTCAGGACTTGCCTCCGAGCTCCTCCTGCTCAGGAGATCAGGAGATAAGGCTGACAGGCATCTTCTGTGTGCCTAACCCATTGCTTTCAATGTTGGTTTAGAATATTGCTCAGAAACACTCCTTTCCTTCTCCACCATCTCCACGGATGGAGTATACTTTGGGAATGACCAAATAACTTGCTTTGGAATGGAATATGAACAGACACATTATGATCTACTGGAGTCCTCATTTCCAGAAGATTCATTCTAGACCTCAGTTACAAGGGAAGCAAAACTCATTAAAATTAGAAACAATCCACTAACAAACAGGTCACCTAAAAAATTAGTTCCCATTTCAAACTTTCATAGCCACTGGGGGCATGCCTGCCCATCTGATCAGAACCTTAATCTTCCCTTTCAAATGAAACAGTATATCTGCCTGATTAGACCCAAAGTCCACCCAGCTAACCCAGATATCTGCAGCCCAAACAGTCGTTGAGGTTCCATTTTTGGTCTAAATAATACTGAAATGGATGATTCACAAATATTAAGCCTCAGTAAAATTTATTCTTTCTGCCAGCCACATGGAAAAGAAAAGTTCCAGTGCAAATATAAAACGCAGTCATCTGGGGTTACAGCTCATTTTTTGCGTGGGATCAGCTTCAGATTTTTATCTAGACTAGGTTGTTTCTAAATTCATATGTTTAAAAGTGAGAAAAGTGAGAAATTGAGTTTGTGGTCATTTTAGCAGTAAAACGTCTATGGGCCACATTGACACCATTGAGACACTGAATCTCTCAGCTACTAAGTAATTTGGAAGAAAAAAAAATGGATGAATGGGTCATCATTTATTGGCCCACTGAGGATTTGCACTAAGTAAAATATCTTCCAGGAGCAGGCCCAAAAAACATTACTCTGTGGGTTTCCTACTGGGCAGGATATGCTTCTCACTATCATTCTCTAACTGCATAAAGAAAGGATTCATGTCATCAAAGAAGCACAGGGACTCCGACTTAGCAAAGATCTTGCCTCTGAAGCCACACCAGTAGAATTCTTGGCTCGATTATGTAATGAAATTATCCAAATGCTTTTCGACTAATACAATCCACTCTGCCCAGATTTCCTTCATCCTGGGTTCATTATTTTAATAATGTTTTTAACTTTCAAAAAATGTCCTGGTTTTAAAAATCTTCTTATGTAAATATTCAAAGCCAATTCAAGTCCTATTTTAAAGTTACCTCTTGGGGAGAGGAGGACCTGCTTCTTTGCCAAGGGCACTTTGATTGCTATTTTCTATTTACAAGAAAGGGTATATTTCCATGTCTTAACAGTAAGACAGGAATAAATGAATAAATTACCATTTCCTACATTTAAATCTTATAACCTAAACTATTGGACAGCTGACTCCAATTGATTTATTATTGCTCAGAGTTATTGTCTGCCAAAAGAAGCCAAATGTTAAGGTAAAGGACAAGTTACTAACCAAAAAATGATGTGTTGGTGCCCTGGTTTTTTTAGTTCAGAACTCTTCCTGTGGCCCATGACTGAGGACTGGGAGGTCCTGATTTTCTTCTGCTGCATGCTTTTATATGTCTATTTGGTATGCACAGTCTATTCTCAGCCATCTATCTGAGACCTTGGGCTTTCATAGATTGTGAGGTTGGGTCTTGACTCTAGTTTATCTCATTATCCAAAAACCAAATATACCTGAATACATTTAGCCAGTACCCAGAAGTCCCAGCAATGTTTCTGTGGTTTCTGGGAGTAAAAACTATCATCTCTCACATCACAGCCTCCACCTATACACAGAACCCCAGCAGCCTAAATATTTATGTTACTTTGATAGACATCATCCAACCTCATCCGTATATAGATTTACCTTTCTTACTAGATATTCAGAAAATTACATCACCCAGCACTCTTGCAGTTAGAAGGGGCCATATGACTGGTTCTAGCCAATAAAATGTGAGAAGTGATTTGCATCACTTGTAGGTTGAGGAGGTAAAAAGACACTATACAATTCTTCAGCCTTTCCCTAGTTAATCTCTTGCCCAGCAGGGACAGAGGCATTACAGATGGTGGAGCTGCTGTCAGGCTGGTCCCTCAGTGACTATGTGGGCAGAAAGCCACCACCACGATACCTTACACTCTGTGCCTCACCACCTGCCCACTCAAATTAGATCTGCAGCCTAAGCAAGAAAGGAAGCTTTAGGGTGTGGGCCCTGGAGATTCCAGGACAATATTTTCCTACAACATAGTATAGCTTATCCCGACTAACATGGTAGCAGTTGTCTCAATTAAGTGATGTATATCTCAGAGAAATTCCTTTTGCATGACTCCTATGTCACTGTTGCTTGATTCTCATGGAAAAATCACCTTCATTTATTCCCTCCCATTCAGGAGTTGAGATTGACTTCAAAGGGTAAATAGGATTTGGTAAAATGAAGAAAGGGTAGAGAGCATCCCACACCAGAGAAATTGGTTGTTATTCCAACCATTACAGAAAATAATATGATTTAATAAACACATTTCTTTGGTTAAAATAGTAGACAAACATGAAAGATGCTCAGTTCCAATTCAGCCCTCCCCTAGTGGGTGGGGGCATGAACAATCACAAAAGACAGGCCCAGTCTCTCTATAGATTTGTAAATTTAAAAGAATTCCTCCTGGGTGCCTAGATCTTTCAGATAGTTAAGGATTTAACTCTTGATTTCAGCTCAGGTCTCAATCTCAGGGTCATGAGGTCAAGCCCCATGCTGGGCCCCATGCTGGGCCCCATGCTGGGCCCCATGCTGGGTGTGGAGCCTACTTTTTAAAAAGTATTTAAAATAAAAAGAATGAGTTCTCCCTTCCCACACATGGGCATTGGCGTGACTATGTCAAGCCAGCTTCTTGAGTATTTGTGTGAATGCATAGTTCCCAAAGGGACTTGAGCTCAACCAAGATCTGTTTCCAACTTGGACTGACCTGCCCCTGTGCCCCCACCACGAAAATTTCTGACACTTTTGAAAGTGGAACTAGCTTCCGTTGTAGTTACTGGAGAAAGAGGGAGTGTTAAGGGAGGAGTTAATGTGTCTTTGCAATTTTTATGTTTGTATTATGTGTGTGTACATGGTGGGTGGGTGTGAACATACATGTCTTGAGAAACATCATTTATATTTGCCACTGTCCAGAGAAGGACAATAGCAAGAAAGGTAACATAACTTCTGAATTCCCTTAGGGAAAACAATTACTCAAGGTAAGTTTTTTTTAAGTAGAAAAGTATTAGATTAGATAGAAATATAGAATTATGAATAGAAAAAAATAAAATACTTTTTAGCATTCTAGTATATTCCTAACACTACTGAAAGTATCTTAAATGAATTCCCTATAACAACCATGTGAGGTAGCATTGACCTCCTTTGAATCACAGTCTAAGGGATGTCTTCCAACTTTCTTTAATTCTTTGAGAACTTTCCCTATGCTACCCTGAGCACTTTTTATACATTATTCCATTTAATCTTTAAAACAATATTAAGATGGGTACTATTATGATCCCCATTTTCAAAATGAGGAAACAGACTGTCAAAACTTCTTCATTTCAAAGGAAGAAAATGAGGCATAGAAAGAGTAAGTAAATTTGACCTGGATCACACAATTGGTAAGGGGTAGAACTTGGACTGGAAACAAGGTCTGCCTGATCTGAAGCTCATATTATTTACTATTACCACCATATACCAGATCTCTCTCCTCTCTGGCTTTCAGTACACCACTATCTCCTAGAGCTACTCATCTTCTCACCTTCCTTTTTCTCCTGTATCTATCTTCTTGTGTCAATGTGCTCGATGGTGTTGCCCTCAATGCTCTTCTCTCTTATACTCACTCCATCTGAAGGACCTCACTTGTGCCTGATGCTTCAGTTGTTATTTAATGCTAATGATCTCTGATCTGTGATTCTGACTCCTATCTCTGACAAACTTTCCAGTCCCAACATTCTCGCTGCCTACTGGGCATTACCTCTTGACTGTACCACAGGAGCTCCTACCTCAGCATGTCCATTCATCCTATTTCCCTTGACATCTACTTCTCCTGTTGTTGTTGCTGTCACACAACTGTCCACCAAATCCTATATATTCTGTCCCTGAAATCTTCTGTGAATCTCCTCCCTTCTCTCTGTCCTTGTTAGTTCCAGTCCATACCATTTTTCCTTGACATATGGCAAATATTTAATTATTACCCACCTTGTGTCCTCCGATTCATTCTCCAAAAATGTTTCAGATTGGATTCTTAATACAGATTTTATCACATTACCTTCTTGTTTAAAATGCTTCAATAATTTCCCATAACCTTCCAGATAAATTCCAAATTCCTTATGATGGTCTACAAGACCCTTCCTAATCTAGTCTGGTCCTAAAATATCTGTCAGATTTGCACCTCACCACAACTCATTTGCACTCAATTCTTTAGCCACATTGTATTTCCCTGAAATTATTCTTAAGTGCTTATAGTCTACTATATTTCCACTTCAACTACATAATGTCTAAATTGTCCTTCTACTCAACCGTTTCCTTGCCCCCTGCCACCATACACAAATGTAAGCTTACATATTTTCTACTTAGTTAATTCTAAGTCATCTTTAAAGACCTAGTTCAAGAGTCATCTTCAAGGACTTTCTCTGACCACCCCCTCACCAACCCAGTCCACATTTGGGGTCCCTCCTTCATGCTCCCCAGGGCTCTCTGGAGTTCAGAGGCAGAATCTGTAAGTTTTTTACTCAATTATCATTCCCCCCTTCTTTCTTACTAACAGTACTCTAGTTCTGTTTAGTGTACAATGTGTCCAGTTAAAAAAATACTCATTTTCCCAGGCTCCTTTGAGCCAAGGGAGAGCATGTGACTTACTTTGGTCAATGATATGTCAGTAGAATTCTGTTGGGTGGGTTTCTGGAAAACTATGATTTTCCTAATAAAAACAGATGGACTTAGCTGGCTCAGCCCTATCATTTACCCTTTCTCTGTCTTCCTGCCCAAAACATGGTCAGAGCAACCAGAACTAGAACAATCATTTCTATCTGTGAGGATGAAAGTCACACACAGAGGATGGAAGAACAGGAGTTGGAAAGAGCCTAGTATTCCACGACTTCCTTGAACATTTGGACGAGCCCTGGACTGCAGGGCTTGTTGTAAGAGAAAAATATACCTCTGGACTTGTTGTAAGAGAAAAATACACCTCCATTGGGTTGAGTTGGGTTTCTATTGTCTGTAGTCCAACAGAGTTCTGGCTGATAAACTCTCCCTTTTTCTTTTCACTGATCACATTTAATTGTTTGCAATTACCTATTGTCTGAGTCTATCAGCAGATAATAAGATTCATGAACACATGGCTTTTTTTCATCAGACTCCTCTTCTGCCTTATCTCACATCCTCTTGGCCCACTTTTGAATCCATCTTTGGCCATGCCAACCAGCAGGTGAAAACTGACAGTGCATTCTCTTCTCTTTCTATGGGGGTTTCTTTGCCTCTGCTAGACAACTTCAGGAGTCAGCCAATCACTCTGATTCTTACACAAACTTAGAAGCAAAGGGAATTAACACCCTCAAAGATGATCCCTATTCAAGGGATTGAATATTACTCACTTCCATATTTCAAGGAGGTAATATTGAGGGTCCTCCCAGACAGTTCTCAGGGGGTCCCAGAGGGACTGAACCCTAGATACCCACAATGATAACCCAGGTCAATAACACGTAGATTCTTTCCCTATTTCATCATTTCTAGTTCCCACTTTTGTTTATTTCCAAACTAAAACTTCCTACCAGCAAGCCCTTCTCAGTCTCTGCTTTTGGAGGGAACATGAACTAAAATAGCTGTGACTTTCATATCTTAGCACACCACTTAGTGTGATGTCCAGTTCTCAACAAATATTTGTTCACTGATGCAAAACTAAATGAATGGACTTCTTTTCCAATTTTTTAAATTGTTTTTTTTTTCTTTGTGAAAGAAAAGTTTTCTTTTCTTTCTTTCAAAAAGAAAGTTTTCTTTGTGAAAACTGCTTTGTATTTCATTAAAACACTATAATCATTTGAAATGTTAGGGGTAGAGTTTAATATATGCTAACCTCTACATAAAATACTAGCCACAGAGGAGACAGAGAAACATAACAGCAGGATCTACCCAGATTTCAACCAGTGAGGTTTCACAGTTTATTTTGATCAACCAGGTAAGGATCCCTGAATTACAGATATGAAACGTATTGTCTCAAACACAATGAGCCTTAAGCTCTAAGCCTTGGCCTAATTAATGATATGAACATTTAAGTAGATAAAATTCTTAAAATATTATCAAAATTAAAAGATTTAGTTAGGAATACAGCAACAGCTATGACCATACAATCATGTTTTCCCAAATGATATGACCCCAGTCCCAAAATAAATCTTCAAATCTAAAACAGCTATAATAATGTGCCAACCAATCATTTTATATTATCATATAATCAGAAGAGAAGAAACTAGTTTTTAGGATAATAAAAAAAAATGTTAGTAATAAAGCATTATTAGAAAATATGGGGCAAGATTCTGCTACCATGGGCTTTGTTTTTAGATCGATGATTTAATAAAAATTCATGTGTCCCTTTCTATTTATTTTTAAAAAGAGATAAAAACCTACCACATAAAATGCCTCCAGGTCTATGCACAGTGCCTTAGAAATTTAAAAAAAAAAAAATTATTATCAAAAGATGGCTATAGCCTCACCTCATCCAAAGAGCTCCTCCTACTGTTTTGTTTTGGTTTTGTTTTTTTTTTGTTTGTTTGTTTGTTTTTCAAAATATGAAAGGAGTCTGAATTCAAAGAGGAGCTTTCACTGAAGAACCAGAGCATGACAAATCAAGGAGTAAGAACCAACAGAGTTAACACTTTCAAGTCAGAGCTGGGTCTCTGATGCCCTGAGCCAGATTAGTCAACGACTACACTCTGGCACCAAAGGGCTTCCCGAGAGTCTCAGGGCTCTCCTTCCCCATAAACTGCCTTGCCCAGGAACTGTGCTTACTTGAAACTTTGCAGGGGTTTTCTGGCAATAATAGCTTAAGTTACAAACTTCAGCTCTATTCAGACAATAGCTTGGAATATAGTAGGAGAGAATTTTTGAAGAAGGCACCGTTTCTCCTTGTCTAAACACTCCTTGAAAGGCAGTCTCTTTACACACAAATCATCTTGAAAAGAAAACAAAAGGTTTAACTCAGGCATAAAGCAATTGTTTAAATGAGTGGTTAGTAGCAAATTTCTAACTTAGAATCAATTTTAATTAATTTTAACTAATTTTTAATTACTTAAGTAATCTCTGACATTTTTGGTGAAGGGACAATAAATTTTATTTTTCTTTTTATTTTATTTTATTTATTTATTTGACACACAGAGAGAAATCACAAGTAGGCAGAGAGGCAGGCAGAGAGAGAGGAGGAAGCAGGCTCCCCACCAAGCAGAGAGCCTGATGCGGGGCTCGATCCCAGGACCCTGAGATCATGACCTGAGCCGAAGGCAGAGGCTTAACCCACTGAGCCACCCAGGTGCCCCTAAATTTTATTTTTCAATCCATGAACATGAGGACACACACCTGAGCCACTAAGAGTAAACTGTAGATGCAGAAAATAATAAAGGTTGGAAAGCTGCGTACTAAATTTACTTGTAGTATATGTGGGGAAGTGATGAATTAGGGAAAGAGTGGGGACTTTTTTTTCTTCTTACTTGATAAAATTCTCTATTGTTTGGATCTCTTTTTTTTTTCCAGATTTTATTTTTTAACTATTCTCCACACCCAATACACCCAATGTGGGGCTCAAACTTACAACCCCAAGATCAAGAGCAAGATCAAGATCATGCTCTACTAACTGAGCCAGCCAGACACCCCTATTTTTTAGATCTTTTACAAAAAGAATATTTTTATGTGTAACTTCTGAAATTTCATTTGTTTTAGTATTTTATTTGTGTGTTTGAGAGAGAGCAAGAGAGCATGAGGGAGTGTGGGGGCAGAGGGAGAAGCAGACTACACATGGTTCAATTCCAAGAACCTGGAATCACAACCTGAGCCACCTAGCCCCTAGAAATTTTATTTTTTTAAAGATCATCTACAATAATATTATTACCTGTGCTTTATTTACCCATCTAGGCAGTAAGCCATGTTCTCTGTTTGGTCACTTTGTAGAGTCCTTACAGACTAGCTCCCTTAGAGAGCCTACCCCCAAATCAGGCACTGCAGAGGCTTCAGAGACCATTCTTCCAATGACAGACATCTATGGAGTGCTGATTACAAGCCAGGCACTGCTCCAGAGTTTATTAATTTAATCCTCACTCAAATTTTTCAGTATCAGGATTACACCCATTTTTCAAATGAAGAAACAAGGCACAGAGAGATTAAATAAATTGCCCAAGACCTGTCAGCTGAGATGGAGCTGAAAGTCAAACCCAAGCAATCTGGCTTCAAGCTACACCCCTAATCACTATGCTATTTTATCTTCCTGAAAATGAAAATACTTCCCAGTCTCCAAAGGTTTACAATCTTTTTATTTCTTAGAGAGAAATTAAGTGACCAGTCACAATGCCATGTGCTACATGGTAGGATGTAGGTACACACTAAGGAAAATAGAGGAATAAAACTTGTGTGATCAGGAGGAAAGGAGAATGTCAAGAAAGTTCCCCGAGAGGAAGCCCCCAGCCAAGCCAAGAGCTGGTCTCACCATGGAACTAGGGGAGGGAAGGGTCTTGAACATCTACTGTGCACCTGCTGTTTACCAGGCATTTGGTGAGTGTTTTACACAGACCATCTCATTCTGCCCCCATAATAACCCTATGAAATATGTGGTGTTGTCCCCCATTACTAATCAAGAGGCCAATACCCAAAAAGTAAACGAGTTTGCCTAAAACTGAACAGCTACAGGTGCCAGAGTCAAGATATGAACCTCTGTCTATCTAACTCAGAAACCCATGCTCTTTTTACTCCCCACCACCTCCCCACCACCCCCCCACACACACACAGTAGAAGGATAAAAGGGAGAAATAGCATGTAAAGACATACATTAAAAAATCCTGGCATGATAAACCTCCATGCCCTCAGAAACCAAAGCCATCCAACCAGAGACTGGACTCTCTTATAAGATGAAATTCCATCCCCAGAAATGTTCGTGCAAATGTTGACAATTGTCTGCACATTGAAGAAGGCCTAAGGTGAAAGTTTAGCCTACCTGACCTCTAGAGGCCCTTAAAGCTAGAGAGAGTAATAGTCCACAAACAACCTGGGTTTCCACAGTAACACAGGTACTCAGACGTTACATGTCACCACAGAATGGAGTGCTGCTTAGGACTGGTTTTGTTGTCTGTGACGACATCATCAGTTCTTTAAAGAAAAAGATCAAGTCTCACTCTCTCTCATTCTGATCAAGGAAGGTCATGCATAACCTTTAAGAGACAAATGTAATGATCATTTCTCTTCCCTGTTGTCCTCTTAATGTATCTCTCAGCATTAGTACACACTTCCTTTCTGAAACAATTTATCTTTTGGTTTCTATAACACCATATTTCTGCAGCTTTCCACCTACCATGCTAGCTATGCTTTCTCCATCTCTTCTGCTGGCTCCTCCTTCTCTTCCCAACCTCTGAATTGCTGTGACAATTGGCATGCTGTTCTGGACCATCTTCTCTTGGATCCATACTGTCTCCTAAGGTCAGTTAGTCCAGCCCCTGGTTTTCACATAGCATCCATATGCATATAATGCCCACAATTATATCTTCAGCTCTGACAGATCTGATTTTGACATCCAATAAACATGTGAAACTAACCACTTTTGAATCCAATTCTAAATTTTCACCCCCTAAAATCATTCTTTCCCACCTGAGTAGATTGCTTAGAACAAGTACCTCTTTCCCTCCAATCCCCACATCTAATCCACCAATATATTCTATTATTTCTCCCTCCAGAGTATATTTTAGAATCAACCACTTTTCTTACACTTCCACTATTTCCACTTTAGTCCAAAGATCCTGGGCTTACCTGAAATACGCCAAATTGTCTTCCTGTTCCCACTCTTGCTCCTAGTCATTCTCCTCACAGTGGCTAAAACCATTCTTTTGACTCTTCAACAGTTTCTTGACTACACATAGAATAAAATCCTGACTCCTCACCAGGGCTCTACAATATCTCACAGAGCCTATCCCTACCTGCCTCTCCTTCCTTATCTTTCATTCTCACACCTTCACATACTACACTCCAGCTTTAAGAGTTCCTTCCATTGCCTTGAACATTCCAAATTTGCCACTGCCTCAGGGCATTTGCACTTGCTGTTCCCAGTGTTTAAGATGCTCTTCTCCTTTACCTTCTTATAACTGACTCCATCTTATTGAACACTCCCTCACAGAGGACTTTTCTTACCCATACCCCTCACTTTTTTTTTTTAAGATTTCATTTATTTATTTGACAGATAGAGATCACAAGCAGGCAGAGAGGCAGGCAGAGAGAGAGAGGAGAAAACAGGCTCCCTGCTGAGCAGAGAGCCCAGCATGGGGCTCGATCCTAGGACCCTGGGATCAGGACCTGAGCCGAAGGCAGAGGCTTTAACCCATTGAGCCACCCAGGTGCCCCCCTCACTTTCAACCACATTACCTATTTTATCTTTTTTACAGACTCTATGTAAACTTACTTATTGTCATTATCCCCACTGAAAAGTAAGCTCTAAGATAACTGGGACTTTGTCCATCATGTTCACCATATCCCAGTGCCCAGAATGATGCCTAGCACAAAACAGGTACTCAATAAATACTTGTTGAAGAAACAAATACAAGTATTGGTTTTTGGTTAACTGAATCTAAGAATGATTTTATCCCACAACTAGAGTTATGGGTGTTGAAAACTTGACACAGACAAGTGATTACAGAGTCCTCAGTTGCTTACGTTGCCCTAACAAGTTTATATCAGATCTGTGACTTACCAGTGGTGCTAGAAGAGATTGCAGCCAATAACTCCCAGATGCAATTCCTTTTGTTTTGCATCCTCAATTTCTTAATGTAGGGAATTTTAATGTTTAAATGATGAACTGATCTGTTTCTTTCTTTCTGGCACAGTGTTCTTATAAGAAACAGAGAGATATCAAGGCAGAAAGCCTGAAAATGATGACAATTTAGATCAAGACACGAATCATCCTATTTGTATTGTCAGATATGTGTCTTGTTCACCTAGGAAACTATCCAGAGTAATATCATGAGCCACTTCCAGTTTCACGTGAAAAACACCCATGTGGACATTCTCTGCAATTCCAAGTGAATTCATAGTTCCACTGCAAGCACGTTTCCTGAAATGTCCACTGTTATTCGATATTAAAGTGAAACTCATAAAGAGGATAAGATTAGGCATTATCAATATAAAGAGAAAATAATCATTCTTAATCACAACTGCATTATGTGAAAAAAAAAAGACTTCTTTCGTTGGATTTTGGTTTAAAACGTTGTACTGAAATTGGCTTCTGAAAAGTTGTCTCAGGTAAGTTATTTACAGTCATGATGTGGAAAAACACAATTTGCCACCAGTATCCTATTATTTCTACACTGCTCGGTTATTTGTGACCTGAATAAATTAGGCCTGTTGGTTTAATAGGATGAGAAGGCTGCTAAGATATGTAGAAGAAAAGATAAAGCCTCTTGTCTATTCTCTCCAAGAAGATGAATTTGGCAGATGGAGGTCATAATAGTCAGAGGTCATAGGTTATGACCCAAAGCAGGGCTGTGTGACCAGGGCCTTTCCTTGCAGAGTCCTACTTCAAAAGGACACATAGGGTGAAGTCAGGGGACTGGCTTACATAAGGTGACTCAGGAAGAAAAATCTATTTTTTGTTATAGGCATCTGAATGCCTCAGAAAAGTATATTTCAAGATAGAATTATCTGGATTATATTTCATCATTTTCACATTTCCTTTTGCATATCTAATCACAACTGAATATTTCATTTCCAACTCCTCTATTAGTGGTATAACTATGAATTAATTTCATTTTCCCTGTTGGTAGCCTGCTACATTGCTTGATAAGGCTTTAAAAGGTTCTCAGAGAAGAGGTGCCAGGATCAGGTGAAATACCACATCTCTAGAGACGAAACGCTGCAGATTACTCTGGCTTAGTGAGAACTTCCCAGCCATCAGAATTACTGAAAAACACCTCCAATTCTTCATTCTTCAAACTCCAAATCCTTTGACCAATCCCTGACATAGATATCCACATCCTTCATTTGCTTTTGTTCATCTAACAAATGACATGAAGATATGATGCACTGATGAGATGAAATTGAGTGTGTGTGTGTGTGTGTGTGTGTGCACACACGTGCAGTTGTGTGTGAAAAGGAAAACATCTGTTTTCCCAGGGTGTGTCAAAGATGTATGATTCTTAATGATTTCTATCTAGGATTTACTCATAATCAAATGTTGAAATTTCTCATCCTCCAAGTATCTGAGCCATACTAAATTAATGGAAGAAAAAGGTAATTGTTCACTAGGGGGAACAAAACAGAATGCCGCATTAAGAAATCATTGGAAACTGTATTACCTGCTAACATCACCCAACCCTAAAAATTAGAGGAATGAGATTCCAGGAATTAAAGTTACATTCCCATCCAAACAGCATTTTTACCTCTTCATTGGAACCGTAAAACTTCTACAGTAACACCCGGGTCATACCTGTGGGTCCTAACCCAATTCCCGACAAACAGAAGAAGCTGAATACGTTTTGGGATGATGAGGATATTAATAATGAAACAATTCCCTTAATTCCTACATGAAATGTATTTCTTATATGTAGTCATCAAACCCATGTTTCTCAAACCATGTTCCACAAAATGTACAGCATGTCTCACAATACTGAGGGTGTTCTATTAAAGATGGAGAGAGGGGCGCCTGGGTGGCTCAGTGGGTTAAGCCTCTGCCTTCGGCTCAGGTCATGGTCTCAGGGTCCTGGGATCGAGTCCTGCATCGGGCTCTGTGCTCAGCAGGGAGCCTGCTTCCTTTCCTCTCTCTTTCTGCCTGCCTCTCTGCCTACTTGTGATCTCTGTCTGTCAAATAAATAAATAAAATCTTTAAAAAAAAAAAATGGAGAGAAGGCTCATTAGCCAATCAAGATTAAGAAACCTGAGTTGTACAAAGTTCAATGTTTCACTGCCACAGAATTTCTTAAGAAACTTTAGCACATTTTTGTGTGTTGTGAAATTCTAAAAGATGATTAAGGTTTGCAACATTTTGCAAAAATTATTTCATAAGGAAAACTTAAGAAACCTTGAAGGGCATTAGTGTCTTTCAGAAGAAAGTTTGGGAAACATTGTATTGGACAAGTGTTAAAGCAATACACTGTTTGCAAGAACAGTGTCCATGGAAACATGTCCTTTCCCACAGCTTCAGGGTTTTTGTTTTTTTTTTGTCTTTATCTGTAAACAGATGAAAATAACACCTTACCTCACAGGGGTTGTCATGAGCCCAGAGTGAAATCAAACATAGAAGCTGCCGAGCCTTGCACAAAGCCGGCCACGACAAATGCTCCTTCTCTGTCCATACAGGCGTACTGTGGAGAAAATAAAATTGTCCTGCATTGAACTAGACCTATACATATCTTTGAGGACAGAACCATGGCGCGTGACCCTCTGTTCTTTGGTTCAGGAGTCAAGTCAGGCCAGCCACAGTCGTCTCCCACCCAAACGGGATTTTTACTTCCTTCACGTGGTAAGACTCCACTGGCCAACGCCTTTGCTCATCGGACCTCTGATCCCTCCCACAGTTGCACCTACTTGCAGAGATCCAAGCATCCCAGACCAACCCAGAAGCACAGCGCTTCCAATGGCCAAAAGGGGCTAGGATCTTGGTTTATAAAAGAAATCCATTGTTTGTGGCAATGGGAGTGCTCAACAGCACCCTGGAACTGTGTTTAGTTTCTGATCTGCTTTAACGACACTGCATGGTGAGGTCGACTTAATAAATATTTCAATAAAATCTAAGTTGCACAAAGCATTGCAAAAGGCGTTTGTGACTCAAAATTCATCAGTGATACATTGGCACCCTCTGCTGGCCAGATTTTCCAGCAGCTCAGATTGTTCAATTCTGCCTTTCCTTCTTCCCTTTGTTTTGTTTTTGTCTTAAGAGGCAGTGTTATGCTTTGGTTCCATTTTTTACACATAAATTAGTAATAATTATCAGTAGAATGGTCATCAGAATGCACAGAATTGTGTTTCAATCCTCACCTTGAAGAGGTGTTCTGGGTAAAAAAATGCAATTTTTCTATTGAGCTGTAATAGGGAGCGTGTTATCACTCTTTAAATTGTAAAATATTCCACAAATGGCGTTTTACCTAAACATCCTGCAAGCAGAAAATATAGGTGCCAATTTTTACTAATTATAGATATAATTTACTCCTCATTTTACATGGTCTACTGTTAGAGTTGCCAGATTTAGCAAATAAAAGTATGTCTCAAGTATTTGCGTGGGATATACTCATACTAAATACTTATACAAAAATATTACTAAACTATTGAATAAAAAAGCATCCACTGCTAATCTGAAATTCAAATTTAACCGGGTTTCCTGTGTTTTATCTGGCAAACTTACCTATTTTCACTTGTACACTGAATTTTATAATCAAAGTTCTTTTCTCTTGTGATAGTCAGTGTTTACTCTACCAAAATAATAAATAAAGCAAAAACTCCTCTTTCTCTGTTTTCTATGTCTTCCCTCACATTTTGGGAGACACTGAATAGGTCTTACTATATCAAAGCTTAAAGCAAGATTGAAATAGCTGGGACAGCTAGGCATGAGATTAAAAAACATCTTCTTTTAAAAAAAAAAAAAAAAAGTTATTGAGTTCCGGCCTCGTAGGGGCGGAGAGAAGCTAGAAAATATGCGGCTGTCAGTTGCAGCCGCCATCTCCCATGGCCGCGTATTCCGCCGTCTGGGCCTTGGTCCGGAGTCCCGCATCCACCTGTTGAGGAACTTGCTTACAGGCTTGGTGCGACACGAAAGCATCGAGGCGTCATGGGCGCGCGTGGACGAAATGAGGGGCTACGCCGAGAAGCTCATCGACTATGGGAAGCTGGGAGACACTAACGAACAAGCCATGCGCATGGCCGACTTCTGGCTTACGGAGAAAGACTTGATCCCAAAGCTGTTTCAAGTACTGGCCCCTCGTTACCAAGGTCAAAATGGGGGCTACACGAGAATGCTGCAGATCCCAAATAGCAGTGAGCAGGATCGGGCCAAGATGGCAGTGATCGAGTATAAGGGGAACTGCCTCCCACCCCTACCAGTGCCTCGCAGAGACAGCAACCTTACACTTCTAAACCAGCTGCTTCAAGGGTTGCAGCAAGACCAGAAAGCAAGCATCCACGGCTCCCACACAGCTCAAACGCCAGGGATTTAACTGGGACCAGAGGTTGTGTGCACACTCATCAATGCCCGTGATCACAGGCCTTTGGAGCTTTTAATCTCTAAGAAGAACTGGAGCTAGAGTTGTTAATGGATGGTCTTAATGGAGACAAGAAGCTTCTGAGGAGCCAGATACTCATCTCTTTGCAGTAGATAAAATTCCTTATATGAATAAAAAAAAAAAAAGTTATTTAATTAATGAATGGATTGAATGAAAGAAATCCTGAGTTTCTAGGCTTCCTTTATGCAGCAACAAAGATATTATATGAAATATATTAAAACTGTTCTGTTTTGTTTTGTTTTGTTTTTAGGATGGTAAATTTGAAAATAAGGGCACCTAGCCACATTCAGCTTTTAAGGCAGTGAATCTCAAGCCTGCAGAGTTGAGTCCCCAGCACAAGTTTTGAAACTCAAGGATCCCCAGGCTCCACCTGCAGGCCAATTAAATCAGAATCCCTGAGGTTGGAATCCCAAGGAACCTAAGGGCTTAAAAGCAGCCCAGGCAATTTAAATATGCAGCTGGGGTGGCCAACCACTGTCCTGAGGCCATCCAGTCCCTTCAGGGAATGCTTCTTGCTTTTGATGTGCCGGTGAATCAATATGGATTAATTTAGTAAAAATCTGGGCTTTTCTAACTAGCTCTCAGTTGATACAGTTACTGGTGGGCAAAGGACCACCAGTCATTTGCTTTGAGGAGCAAGATTTTATGAGAAGCCAGAAAAGAAAAGGCAATTTGGGGGTACCTGGGTGGCTCAGTGGGTTAAGCCTCTGCCTTCAGCTCAGGTCATGATCCCAGGGTTCAAGGATTGAGCCCCGCATCAGGCTCTCTGCTCAGCAGGGAGCCTGCTTCCCTCTCTCTCTGCCTGCCTCTCCGCCTACTTGTGATCTCTGTCTGTCAAATAAATTAAAAAAAAAAAAAAGAAAAAGCAATTTGTTTCAA
This sequence comes from Mustela putorius furo, assembly GCF_011764305.1. Classification (NCBI taxonomy): domain Eukaryota; kingdom Metazoa; phylum Chordata; class Mammalia; order Carnivora; family Mustelidae; genus Mustela; species Mustela putorius. The sequence continues at coordinate 3,220,120 of NW_025422127.1, read as the reverse complement.
TATGGGTGAAATGCAGCTCACTTACAACCACATTGCTATAATGAAAACTGCTGTAGAAACAAAGGAGGAGAGGGACAGTGAAGGAAGAACTTGTCTTAATGGGTTAAGAACTTGTCTGCAATGGGTTACTCTCTCATCTCCCATTATCTTACTGTTTTCTGCCACAATGTCTTTCAGAGGCCAAAAGGAATTAATATTTGCTCCCCGGCTACTTTTTCAAAAAACAGCCTGAGATTTGCATTAGATCATTTTAAATGCAGCATCTCAAATATGCCATAATTTAAAGCAGACACACTTAGATCGTATTAGAATTTAGTTCATAGTTCATTTCCATCAGACCTTTTTTAACCACTGTAGTCAGTCGGAGCTAAAGGCAGCAATATGAGGACTGTGCAACCATGTGAAGCTGATCCAATCAAGCCTTGGAAGTGTAATTGGTAAACCTCCTCATGTGCTTTTGAAAAATTAATCAAGACAGGTTGGGTGAACCTTTGCTGAGAGAATCTCTTTAGGACTAATGACTTTGTTCCCAATGTATTGTCATAAAGGCAAACTCCAGCTGCAAATCCCAAGGTGACCCATTTATCTCGCTTGGTTGAAGCATAATGACTTCTTGAGCTCTGCAAATAATTCTGCTGGTTTAAAATCAATTTGGTTAATACAATTAAGTGAAACTATTTGATCCTTCAGGTTCAAAAACCATCCATTTGACTCATACATTAATATTTCAATGTGGAAACAGCCATCATAATCTTCCAATGTCTTCTAATAATGTTCTATAGGGATATGTTGTAGAAAACAGTGCGTAGAGTGTCATCTTTAAAATCTCTGCCAAATTAGTCATGAGAATCAGTATTAAAATATTTATTCCTCCAGTACCCATAAAGCAACCAAAGCTAGTGCCTACCTAAGGCCTTTTGCATATGTTCGCCAGAGAAGGCAAAGGAGCTACAAGTGGGGCCTCAGTTCCACCAGGTGGTCAAGCTCCACCACTGCCAAAGATGCAAGGCCTCCTTGGAACACATGGTACGATCAATGGTATTTTCAGCTCTCAGTGTATTGACTCAGCCAATGGTACATAACACAGGTGGACCACTCCCCTCTTGGAACTCTCTTCTGCTTTTCTTACAGGACACCGCCCCTTCTGGACTCTCTGACAATATTTTCTCCATCTCTCTTTCTCTGACCAAACCTTAAATGCTGGTATTCCCCAATTTCTAATCCTCTGCCCTCTTCCCTTCCCATTTACTTATGCTCCTCTCTTTATGGCTTCAACTATCACCCATAAGGAATAACTCCATCTGTAACTTCAGGCCTGGCCTCTCCTCCAAGGTCTAGTTCCATGCTGTTCAATAGAGGAACTACTAGTTACAGGTGGCTAAGAAATGTAGATAATTGTGTCAAAAAATGGGCAGAAGACATAAACAGACACTTCTCCAAAGAAGACATACAAATGGCTAACAGACACATGAAAAAAAGTTCATCATCATTAGCCATCAGGGAGATCCAAACCAAAACCACATTGAGATACCACCTTACACCAGTCAGAATGGCCAAAATCAACAAAACAGTACACAACAAGTGTGGGAGAAGATGTGGAGAAAGGGAACCCTCTTATACTGCTGGTGGGAGTGTAAGTTGGTGCAGCCACTTTGGAAAACAGTGTGGAGATTCCTAAAGAAATTTAAAGTAGAGCTACCCTATGACCCTGCCATTGCATTACTGGGTATGTATCCCAAAGATACAGATGTAGTGAAAAGAAGGGCCATATGTACCCCAATGTTCAGAGGAGCAATGGCTACAATCACCAAACTGTGGAAAGAACCAAGATTCCCTTCAACAGACGAATGGATAAAGAACATATAGTCCATATATACAATGGAGTATTATGCCTCCTCCATCAGAAAAGATGGATACCCAACTTTTGTATCAACATGGATGGGTCTGGAGGAGATTATGCTGAAATCAGTCAAGCAGAGAGAGTCAATTATCATATGGTTTCACTTACTTGTGGAGTATAAGGAATAATATGGAGGACATTAAGAGAAGGGAAGGAAGAGTGAATTGGGGGAGGAAACCAGAGTGGGAGATAAAGCATGAGAGACTGTGGACTCTGAGAAATGAACAGGGTTTTGGAGGTGAGAGGACTGGGGGGTTGGGTAAGCTTGGTGGTGGATATTAAGAAGTGCACATATTGCATGGAGAACTGGGTGTGGTGCATAAACAATGAATCTTGGAACATTTTTAATTTAAAAATTAAATTAAATTTGAATGTCCTCAGTCACACTAACCACATTTCAATACTCCACCACATATGACTAGTGTACACTACATCGGGTGGTTCAGAGAAAGCACATATCCATCATCTCAGAGTTCTACTGTACAGTTAGATTTCAACCTCTAGTCATACATGTACCAGGTTCTCTGGCAGGTCTTTCACAGGTAAACTAATTTAATCCTCACATGGAATCCTGAGGTACTCACAGTCGTCAACATTATAGAGATAGGAGATAGATTGTAGGTTGCTGGGGGTGGTCGGGGGTGGAAATTGGGGAGTTACTATTTAATGAGTATATAGTTTCCATTCTGCAGGATAAAAATAGTTCCAGAGATGGAGGGTGATGGCGTTGGCACAACACCACAAATATACCGAATACCACCAGACCGTACACCTAAAATGATCAAGATGGGGAATTTTGTGTGTATGGTGGCACAATAACAAACAAGCAGGAAGCACCTGGGTGGCTCAGTCATTAAGCATCTGCCTTCAGCTCAGGTCATGGTCCCCAGAGTCCTGGGATCAAACCCCACATCGGGCTCCCTGCTCGGTGGGAAGACTGTTCTCCCTCTCCCACTTCCCCAGCTTGTGTTCCTTCTCTTGCTGTCTCTCCCTCTTTGTCAAATAAATAAAATCTTCTAAAAATTTTTAAAAGAACAAATAAACAGGACAGATACAGTGTGCACTGCAGGAAAAGAGATATTTGAGACTCCTCACTATCCCAGCTTATGCCAGCACTGAGCCTTTTGAAAGAGAATCCAACTAAAATGGAAATTTAGGGTAGATAGTTAAAGGAAGGGGGGTGCTGGGTGGCTCAGTCTATTAAGCATCTGCCTTCATTTGTCAGGTCACGATCCAGGGGTCCTGGGATTAAGCAAATCCTGAGCCCCAGTGGACTCCCCACTCAGCAGGGAGTCTGCTTCTCCATCTCTGTCTGTCTCTCCTCTGGCTTGTTGCACTCTCCCCTGCATGTGCTCTCTCTCAAATAAATAAATAAAATCTAAAAAAAAAAAAAAAAGATGTGTCCTGAACTATGGCTTGAAAAGCGAAACTAATCTGATGGAAATAAATTTATCGTATATTTAACAACAGGTTAACACTGTAACTATTTGTTCAAACTTAGAACAAAGACTCATTGGTTATTTAATGCAACATTTTTGAAAAAACTATGAAGAAGAACAATAAGTGTATGGAGTTTTTTGTTTGTTTTTTGAGTCCACATCCAAGTGAGATCAGACAGTATTTGTGGTTTTGGTCTGATTTATTTCACTTAGCATAATACCGTCAAGATGGATACACGTTGTCTCAAATAGCAAGATGTCATTCCTTTTTTATGACTAAATAATATTCGTGTGTGTGTGTGTGTGTGTTATTCCCAATATACACCAATTACCCTAATTATGTTCCCACCAACAGTGAACAAGGCTGCCCTGTTCTCCATGTCCTAACACTTCTTATTTCTTGCCTTTTTGATGATAATAGCCATTCTCACAGGTATGAGGTGAACATCTCATTTAGTTTTGATTTTCTTTTCCCTGATAATTAGTGATATCAAGCATCTTTTCAAGTACCTGTTGGTCATCTATATGTCTTCTTTGGAAAAATGTCTATCCAAATCTTCTGCCCATTTTTAAATTTTTAATCTGATTATTTGTGGGTTTTTGCTGTCGATTGTATGAGTTCTTTATATTTTTTGAATTGAAAGTTAACCCCATATATATTTTTTTTCTCTCACTCAGGTTGCCTTTTTATTTTGTTGATAGTTTCTTTTTAGTTTAATGTACATTATGTTTTTGACTCTTGTAAATCTCACCAGTGAAAACATAGTTTCATGGTTTACACATCTCTTATTCTGACTAAGATCACATAAGGCTTATGTTTTAAGAGGTACCCATTTGTACTTTCTATTCATGTCATTTGTTCATTTTTCTGAGTTGGGTTTTATGTAAATACAAAAAATTATAATCATCATTTTATTATGAATGACATCAAATCTTTCATGATATATTGTTGAAAACATTATCTTTTATTTAACTTTATTTTTTGAATATTATAAAAATGCCATTAAGGATATCAATATCATTTTTTATGGTGTCATGATTTTTGTGTTGCTTTAGGCTTTCCCATTCTAAGATGATAAAAAATTCTCCCATGTCCTGGTATTTTTATGGCTTTCTTTTCTATTAACATCTTTGATATCTCTGGGATTTGTTTTGGTATAGGAATGATAGGGGGATTTAATTCAATTGTTTTCAGATGTCTCCAGTTTTCCCCAGACCATTTATAGAATATTTCATTCTTTTGCACTGTCACATAGCTTCTCCTCTCCCTGGGAACTGGGTGCAAGTTTCCTTGGGGACCAGATACATTGTTCAGCATTATCCCTTTCTGTAGACCTTCTCCCATCTTCCCTGCTCCATTCTAAAGCCCTAACACAAAGGGTCTCCTCTTGCCTGGAAATCTCCTTCCCCACCTCCTTGACTTGATACCCCTCTTCACACTTCAGGCCTCAGTTATATGTCACTTTCTCTGACCTGGATGCCATGTTAAATATCCCCAAATAACCCCACAATTTTTTCTTTTGTGGTGCAGCTGTGCCCTGCCTGATAAAAGTCTAATCCGTATTGGTCACCTCAGTGTCCCCACTGCTTACATGAGTGCATCATAAACAGTGAGTGTTCGATAAATGTTTACCGAATCAATGTGATGTTTATTTTTCTGCTCAGATTGATTCTCTTCTTCATGCAGTGGTTACAGAATGAGGAGCAGCTGTGGTTGCCTCCAGGGGCCCTGAGGCCAGTGTCTGGACTCTTCTGAGGCTCCTCAACACCTCCTACTGAGAAGAGGCCACTCCAGCAGTCTGCCTGACCCCTCCACACATGTCTGACTTTGACCTTACAGATCCATGTATGGAGGGTGCATACAGCTTTGGCTTTTGCACTAGGGGTCTGTGACTTACTAATTTCCAGAAAAAGAAACATATAACAGGAGAGTTTTCTTGGCTCAGTTTGATCTTTTTCCTCGTATTTTACCACATTGAATGTGAGGCAATATGCATGCAGTTAGCACTCAGAGAAGTTGTCATTGGCCACTTGGGAGGTTATGTGATTTTTTTTCTTCCTTTAAACTTAACATTGGTACTTGCTGAATGAACACTGTTGTCCTTATAAGATCCCAAATATTCTACTTGGTGATTTCTATAGAACCAGATTCTGCTTTGGGAGATTCTAACACTCACATTATAAAACTTAGAAGCAGAAATCAGCAGGGAAGTGAAAGAAGAAAGAGAAAAATATAGGTTATTAGCAAAATGCTTGGCTCTTGCTTCTCAAATATTTTAAATTCAGAAAAAAAGTTTAAAAATTCAAGTGCAACAGTATCATCAACATAAATTAACATTTAATTAATTATACACTCAGGGTATTTCTCTGAAGTGAGTTTAATTAGCAAATAACTAGGATTGGTAATATGTTGGCTGGATATCTCTATCCCCTTGAGAAGGAGAGGTTGAATAGTTGAAATAGCAGGTCTGACTGCTGCAGACTAAGATTATCCTGTTTCATTCTTCAGTCTGCCCTTCCTTCTCTCTTCCAAGGGCAGAAATGTACAAAACAATGGCTTCCTAATTGTTTAGCATTCAGTTTTTCTGCTTAACTAAAAGCTGTGTGGTTATACCAGTTCTCACATATTTTTCTTTAAGAAATGTTATTATATTTAGAATTCAGTGCATACTAATCTTTAACTTATTTCCTCCTTAAAAAAAAAAAGACTTTATGGTAGAAAATTTTAAACAGTTACTAAATACACAGAACAGTATAATGAATATCTTTGAACCCATCGCTCGGCCATGCTGCTTAATCTATCCCTCTACCAACTCTCCACCTGCCCAAATATTCATGGTACAACATTGACAATGGCTATATCTATATAGCCCATATCAAAATGAAAATATAGAAGATTTCCTCCACCCCAGAAAACTACTTCAGTCCTCCCATCAATTCTTTGTCCTTTCCCCAATCCTCCAGGCAACCACTATTCTGATTTTCTTTTCAAAAACATATTCGTTTTTGCTCATTCTATAATTTCAGGCACACAGAATCATTAAATATATACTATTTTGTATCTTATGTTTCTTTTAATTAGCAAAATGTCTGAGCTCCTTTCACCTCATTACAGATATCAGTAATGCATTCCTTTCTATTGCTGAGAAGTACGATGGTGTGAATATATCACAATTTGTTTTTTCATTCTCTTGTTGAGAGATAGTGGTTTCCCTTTTTTAGGCATTATAAATAAGGCTGCTAACATTCTTATGCAAGTCTTTTTGAGGATTCTTTCTTCATTTCTTTTAAATAAAATGCTTAGCCTGGAATAGGAGAGTCAAAGGATAAGTGGATGTTTAACTTTATATAAAACTGCCAAACCTTTTTCCAAAGTGATTATAGTATTTTACATTCCTACCAGGAATACATTCCTACAGGAATACTGTTTGCTTCATGTCTTAACAAATATTGTCAGCAGCCTGTTAAATTTTTTTCTTTTCTGGAAGGTGTATAGTGGTTTCTCGTTGTGGTTTTAATTTCCTTTTTTTTTATGATTAATGATATTAGGCATTTTTACATATTTTTTGGCCAGTTATGTATCTTCCTTTGTAAAGTGTCTGTTCAAATTTTTTGTCTACTTTTTTTATTTGGTTGTTTGTCTTTTTATTATTGAGTTAGAGAAAGTCTTTGTATTTTCACATGAGAGTCCCTTGTCAGACAAATGAGTATTTTCTTCCAATCTGATATTTGTCTATTCATTGTTTTAATATTTTTCAGTGAGAAGTCTTTAATTTTGAATGAAGTCTAATTTAGCAATTAAAAACATTTTATGATTTTTACGTCCTTTGTCTTTAACCCAGTTTGATTCAATTTGAGTTAGTTTTTGCATATAATATTAGGTAAAGGTCCAATCATTAGTTTGCATGTGGGTATCTAGTTTTCTCAGCACCAAAAGGTCATCTTTTCCCCCATTACATGGTCTTGGCACTCATGTCAAAAATCATTTGAGCATATATATATGTTAATTTCTGGGGTCCTTATTCTATCCCATTAGTCTGTAAGACCTCAGTTTTGTTTGTTCATTTTTTCCAAGATTGTTTTGGCTATTCAGGTTGCCTTGAGATTCCATAAGAATTTTAAGAAAGGTTTTTCTAACTTCTTGCAAAATACAAGTCATTGGAATTTTTTAGACATTGCAATGAAGCTGTACATCGCTTTGGGTAATATTGACATCTTCAAAATATTAAATTCTTCCAGTCCATGAGCCTGGGATGTGTTTCCATTTAGTTATGTCTTCTTTAGTATCTTTCAGCCATGATTTGTTGTTTTCATTGTACAAGTCTTTTACCTGCTTAGGTAAGTCAATTCCTGAGTATTTTATTCTTTATGATACTATTATAAATGGAATTATTGTTTTTAATTTGGGGGGCTATACTTTTCAGATTGTTCATTCTTAGTGTACAGAAATGCACCTGATTTGTGTCAACCTCATATCCTACTACTTTGATGAATTTGTTTATTACTTTTAAGTGTGTGTGTGTGTAATCTTGAGAGTTTGTACATTCAAGATCGTATCATCTGCAAACAAAGTTAATTTTATTACTTCCTTTCTGATTTGGATGCCTTTTTCTTCTTTTTCTTGCCTATTGCTCTGGCAAGGACTTCCACTTATATGTGAATAGAAGTGGGAAAAGTAAGCGTCCTTGCCTTGTTCCTAACAGTAAGGAAAGAGTGGTCAGTCTTTCGCTATTGAGTATGATGGTCACTGTAGGCTTTACAGATAGTAGCATTTATTATGTTGAGGTAGTTTCCTTCTATTCTAGTTGTTTTATCCTGAAAGGGTGTTGAATTTCATCAAATGCTCTTTCTGCGTCCACTGAGATGACCATGTGGGATTTGCCCCTTTATTTTGTTGACGTAGTGTATTACATTGATCAAATTTCACATGTTAAACTATCCTGGCACTCCAGAAATAAATCCCATCTGGTCAGATATGTATTCCTTTTAATATACTGCTGAATCCAATTTGCATTTTTCTGAGGATCTTTTCAGCAATGTTCATAAGGAATCTTGGTATGTATTTTTCTTTTCTTGTCATGTCTTTATCTGGTTTTAGTATCAAGATAATTCTAGTCTCAGAATAAGTTGGGGACCATACTCTCTTCTTAAATTTTTTTGGAAAAGTTTAATAAGAACAGGTATTAGTTCTTCTTTGAATGTTTGGTAGAATTCACTGGTGAAATCATCAGGTTCAGGGCTTTCCTTTGCCTAAAGTTTTTGGGTTTTGTTTTGTTTTTCACTCCAAAACTATCGTTGTTTTAGCTTATTTATAACCATTTCTTTCAAGACAGCTATTTTAGTACTTCACACAATATTAAGAAACAAATCTTCTCTGAATTTATATATCTTGATGCAATTTATAAACAGTACTTTATAAGATGGTACGATAAAGGTATCTGCAAAAGCGAGGCAGGGGTGTGGTGCTCCTTGCTACATGTGGGAAGTTCAGCATCTTCATTGAAACAACCATATTCATTTGAAAAACTAATGGTTGGGCAGAGATATGGAGAGATAGATGCCAATTCAAGTCTTCTTGGGCATCTTCTGCAATACTGTGGTAGACGATGTGGCTCAAATATTCCTGTTTATCTTTGTTCTTGGTCCTAGTCCATTTGAGCTCCTGTAACAAAACACCACTTTCAACTAACAGACATTTACTTCTCACAGTTCTGGATGCCAGAAGTTGCAGACCAGGGTGTCAGCATGGCCAGGTTTTGCTGAACACTTTCTTCTAGGTGGTGACCTGCTGACTTCTCACTGTGTCTTCACAGTTAAGGGGTCTTGTGCTCTCTAGCATATTGGCCAGAGGATCAGTCACAAAGTTTTCTTTCCAAGATAATTCTAATTCATGTTCACTTGTAATACCAGAACTTTGGGGAATATAATTATTATTTTTAATATTTTTCTTTGTTAATTTATAAGAGGTAGAAATGAAATATATAGTATTTAAATTGGACTGTAATTATTTATCTTGGTTCCAACTGATCTCTGCTCTAATTATCAACAGACAAGCAGCTCATGTTTGGTGTCCGTGTTGGTCTCCCACTTATACTCTGCACTCTTTCTGTGCGGCAGTCAGGACCACCCAACCTGGGGTAGTTTGAGGACACATGTATCCAAGGCTGACAGAGTGGTGTCCGTGGGACAAATAAAACAGTAAGTCTCCAATTTTCACTTGTCTTGTATTAAGAAATAAGGAAGAAGTTATACCTCTGAACCTCTGATATTTACCTGGGAGAACAATCATACTGTTTATGTGTGCAATGTGCAGTATGCCAGGCTTGAAGAAAGAGTGGAAGTTCACTGTAATGTGCAAATTTTTTGAAGTGATCAAGAGAACATCAAGATTGAATGTCTTCCATTCCACTTACATCAGCTCCATTATGACATAAAACAGGGGTCTTAACAGACCTGATGTATAATCTGCAATAAAAATTTGAAATTGCCAAAGGCTATGTCATTATTACCACAAACTTCATAGTTCTGTGCATATTTTGTAACCTACATAATATGTCTGCATAGTGCTACATATGTATAATTTATGTATTTGTATAAATATATTGGATGTTTACTAAAACATGCCATTTTTAAATTTTTTTCACTTGTATTTTTGTATCTAAATTCAATTAATTAACATATAATGTATTACTAGTTTCAGAGGTAGAAGTCAGTGATTCATCAGTCTTATAGAATACCCAGTGCTCATTACATCATGTGCCCTCCTTAATGTGCATCACCTAGTTACCCCATCCCCCCACCCCTCTCCGCTCCAGCAACCCTCAGTTTGTTTCCTATGATTAAGAGTCCCTTATGGTGGGGCGCCTGGGTGGCTCAGTCATTGTCTTCCTTCAGCTCAGGTCATGATCCCAGGGTCCTGGAATCAAGCCCCACTTTCGGCTCCCTGCTCAACAGGAAGCCTACTTGTATTCCCTCTCTCACTGTTTCTCTCTCTGTCAAATAAATAAATAAATACAGGGGGAGAGGGTCTCTTATGGTTTCACTCCCTCTCTGATTTCTTCTTTCTATTGTTTGGCTATTGTGGACATCCTGCTATAAACATTCGGGTGCACGTGCCCCTTCAGATCACTACATTTGTAGCTTTGGGGTAAATACCCAGTAGTGCAATTGCTGGGTTGTAGGGTAGCTCTATTTTCGACTTCTTGAGGAACTTCCATGCTGTTTTCCAGAGTGGCTGCACCAGTTCACATTCCCACCAACAGTGTAAGATTGTTCTTTCCCCTTTCTTCACATCCTCACCAACATCTGTTGTTTCCTGATTTGTTAATTTTAGCCATTCTGGTGTGAGGTGGTATCTCATTGTGGTTTTTATTTGTATTTCCTTGATATCAAGTGATGTTAAACATTTTTTCATGTGTCTGTTGGCCACCTGGATGTCTTCTCTGGAGAAATGTCTGTTCATGTCTGCCCATTTCTTGATCAGACTCTCTGTTCTCTGGGTGTTAAGCTGATAAGTTCTTTATAGATTTTGGAGACTAGCCTTTTATCTGATAAGATATTTGCAAATATCTTTTCCCATTCTGCCAGTTGTCTTTCGGTTTTTGAAGACTGTTTCCTTTGCTGTGCAAAAACTTTTTTATCATGATAAAGTCCCAATAGTTCATTTTTGCCTTTGTTTCCCTTCCCTTGGAGACATGTCTAACAAAAAGTTGAAGCAGCCAAGGTCACAAAGGTTGTTGCCTGTGTTCTCCTCTAGAATTTTCATGGATTCCTAGCTCACATTTAGGTCTTTCATCCATTTTGAGTCTCTTTTTGTGTATGGTATAAGGAAATGGTCCAGTTTCATTCATCTGCATGTGACAGATGAATGCAGATAAATCTGCATGTCCAATTTACCCAACACCATTTGTTGGAGAGACTGTATTTTTTCCATTGGATAGTCTTTCCTGCTTTGTTGAAGATTAGTTGACCATAGAGTTAAGGGTCCATTTCTGGGTTCTCTATTCTGTTCCACTGATCTATGTGTCTGTTTTTATGCCAGTACCATACTGTCTTGATGATTACAGCTTCGTAATAGAGCTTGAAGTCCAGAATTATGATACCACCAGGTCTGGTTTTCTTTTTCAACATGTCTTTGGCTATTTGGGGTCTTTTCTTGTTCCATATAGATTTCAGGATTATTTGTTCCAGCTCTGTGAAAAAAGTTGATATATTTTGATAGAGATTATGTTGAATGTATAGATTGCCCCAGGTAGCACAGACATTTTAACAATATTTGTCCCTCCAATCCTAAGCACAGAATGTTTTTCCATTTCTTTGTGTATTTCTCAATTTCTTTCATGAAAGTTCTATAGTTTTCTGAGTACACATCTTTAGCCTTTTTGGTCAGGTTTATTCCTAAGTATCTTATGGTTTTTGGCACAATTGTAAATGGGATCACCTTAATTTCTCTTTCTTCTGTCTCATTGTTAGTGTATAGAAATGCAACTTATTTCTGTGCATCGATTTTGTATCCTGTCCCTTTGCTGAATTCCTGTATATGTTCTAGTGATTTTGGGGTGGAATCTTCTGGGTTTTTCACATAAAGTATTATGTCACCTGTGAAGAGTGAGAGTTTGACTTCTTCTTTGCCTATTTGGATACCTTTTATATCTTTTTGTTTGATTGCTGAAGCTAAGAGTTCTATTACCAGGTTGAACAACAGTGGTGATAGTAGATATCCCTGCTATGTTCTTGAACTTAAGGGAAATGTTTTCAGTTTTTGCCCATTGAGAATGATACTGTGAACTTTTCATATATGGCTTTTATCCCTACACTGTGAAGAGTTTTAATCAAGAAAAGATGCTGTACTTTCTCAAATACTTTTTCTGCATCTATTGAGAGGATCATATGGTTCTTGTCCTTTCTTTTATTAATGTATTGTATCACGTGAATTGATTTGCAGATGTTGAACTGCACTTGCAGCCCAGAATAAATCCCACTTGGTCATGGTGAGTAATTCTTTTAATGTACTATTATATCTATTAGCTAGTATATTGGTGAGAATTTTGGCATCTGTGTTCATCAGGAATATTGGTCTGTCATTCTACTTTTCAGTACAATCTTTGTCTGGTTTTGGGAATCAAGGCAATGCTGGCCTCTCAAAGAATTTGGAAGTTTTCCATCATTTCTATTTTTGGAAAAACCTTCAGAAGAGTAAGTATTAATTCTTCTTTAAATGTTTGGTAGAATTCTCATGGGAAGCCATCAGGCCCTGGACTCTAGTTTGTTGGGAGTTTTGTTTTTGTTTTTGTTTTTTAAGATTTTATTTTTTTATTTGACAGACACAGATCACAAGTAGGCAGAGAGGCAGGCAGAGAGAGAGGAGGAAGCAGGCTCCCTGCTGAGCAGAGAGCCCTATGCAGGGCTCAATCCCAGGACTCTGGGATCATGACCTGAGCTGAAGGCAGAGGCTTTAACACACTGAGCCACCCAGGCACCCCATGTTGGGAGATTTTTTATTATTGCTCCAATTTCCTTGATGGTTATGGGTCCGTTCAGGTTTTCTATTTCCTCCTGTTTCTATTTTGGTAGTTTATACATCTCTGGGAATGCATCCATTTCTTCCAAATTACCTAATTTGTTGGCATACAGTTGTTTGTAATATGTTCTTAAAATTGTTTGTATTTCTTTGGTATTGGTTGTGATCTCTCCTCTTTCATGCAGGATTTTATTTATTTGGGTCCTTTCTCTTTTCTTTTTGATAAGTCTGGCCAGGGGGTTATCAATTTTATTAATTCTTTCAAAGAACCAGGTCTTAGTTTCATTGATCTCTTCTACTGTTCTTTTCCCTTCTATTTCATTGATTTCTGCTCTAATCTTTATTCTCTTCTCCTGCTGGGTTTAGGCTTTATTTGCTGCTCTTTCTCCAGATCCTTTAAGTGTAAGGTTAGGTTGTATATTTGAGACTTTTTCTTTTTTTTTTAAGATTTTATTAATTTATTTGACAGACAGAGATCACAAGTAGGCACAGAGAGGGGGAGGGGAAGCGGGCTGCCTGCTGAGCAGAGAGCCCAATGCAGGGCTCAACCCCAGGACCCTGAGATTGTGACCTAAACCAAAGGCAGAAGCTTAACCCACTGAGCCACCCAGGCACCCCACCTTATTTTTTGAGGACCTCCTAACATTGCAATATACTTCCCTCTTAGGACCGCCTTTGCTATATCCCAAAAGTTTTTAATAGTTGTGTTTTCATTTTCATTTGTCTCCATGAATTTTTTTAATTCTTTTTTAATTTCCTGGTTGATCCATTCACTCTTTAGGAGAATGCTCTTTAGCCTTCATGTACTCGAGTTCTTTCCACCTTTCCTCTTGTGATTGAGTTCCAGTTTCAAAGCATTGTGGTCCAAAAATATGCTGGGAATGATCCCAATCTTTTGGTACCCTTTGAGACCCAATTTGTGACCCAGTATGTGATCTATTCTGGACAATGTTCCATGTGCTCTTAAAAAGAATGTGTATTCTGTTGCTTTAGGATGGAGTGCTCTGAATATATTTGTGAAGTCCATCTGGTCCAGTGTGTCATTCAAACCGCTTGTTCCCTTTTGAATGATCTGCTTAGATGATCTGTCCATTGCAATGAGTGGGTGTTAAGGTCCCCTATTATTATCATATTGTTGATGTGTTTCTTTAATTTTGTTATGACTTGATTTATAGAATTGGCTGCTCCCATGTTCAGGGCATAAATATTTACAATTATTAGATCTTCTTTTTGGCTAGACCCTTTCATTATGATATATTGTCTTTTCTCATCTCTTATTACAGACTTTGGTTTAAAATCTAATTTGTCTGTTATAAGGATTACCACCCTAGCTTTCTTTTGATGTTCATTAGCATGATAAATGGTTTTCCACCCCCTCAGTTTAAATCTGGATGTGTTTTCCAGACAGCATATCAATGGGTCTTGCTGTTTTTATCCAATCTGATACCTTGGATCTTTTGATTGGAGCATTTAGCCCATTTACATTCAGAGTAACTATTGAAAGATATTAATTTAGTGTCATTGTATTACCTGTAAAGTCACTGTTTCTGTATATTGTCTCTGTTCTTTTCTGGTCTATGTTATTTTGGGGCTCTCTCTTCACTTAAAGGATCTCTTTTAACATTTCTTGCAGGGAAGGTTTAGTGATCCGAAATTCTTTTAGTTTCTGTTTTTCCTGGAAACTTTTTATCTCTCCTTCTATTCTGAATGACATCCTAGCTGGATAAAGTATTCTTGGCTGCATATTTTTCTCACTTAGCACCCTGAATATATCATGCCAGTCCTCTCTGGCCTGCCAGATCTCTGTGGATATGTCTTCTGCCAATCTAATTGTTCCTACCCTTTTAGGTTATAGACCTCTTGTCCTGAGATGCTTTCAAGTTTATTGCTTTGTCTCTGAGACTTGCAAGTTTCACTATTATATATGGATGTAATTGTCTACTTTTATTGATTTTGAGAGGGTTTCTCTGTGCCTCCTCACTTGAATGTCTGTTTCCTTCCCCAGATTAGGAAAGTTCTCCACTATAATATGTTCCAGTATACCTTCTGCCACTATCTCTCTCTTTCTTCTTCTTCTGGGATCCCAATTACTCTAATGTTGTTTTGCTTTTGGTATTACTTATCTCCTGAATTCTCCCCTCATGATTCCAGTAGTTGTTTCTCTCCTCTTCTTAACTTCTTTATTCTCCATCATTTGGTCCTATATATCACTAATTCTCTCTTCAGCCTCATCCTAACAGAGCCTCCATTCTTTATTGTATCTCATTAATAGCCTTTTTTTGTTTATACTTGATTAAATTCTAGTTCTTTTATTTCTCCAAAAAGGGATTCCCCATTGTCTTCTGTGCTTTTTTCAAGCTGAGATATGATCTTTTTTTTTTAATATTTTATTTATTTATTTAACAGAGATCACAAGTAGGTTGTTGGGGGGCGGGCTCCTTACTGAGCAGAGAGCCTGATGTGGTGCTCAATCCCAGGACCCTGAGATCATGACCTGAGCTGAAGGAAGAGGCTTAAGCCACTGAGCCACCCAGGTGCCCCACCCATATATTATCTTTATGATCATTATTCTGAACTCTAGTTCCAACATCTTACTTATATCCATACTTACTAGATCTCTGGCAGTCAGCACTGCCTCTTGTTTTCTTATTTGAGATGAGTTTTTCTGTCTTGTCATTCTGTCCAAAAAAAAAAAAAAAACAGTGAATGAGAGAACAAAATGCTAAAATGACAACAATGATCCCAGAGAAATATACATTAAACAAATCAGAAGAGACCCAAAACTGAAGAAAAAAAAATTTATTTACATTAAAAAAGAGAGAGAGACTGTAATCAGACAGGTGAACAGAACAGAGCAATACATTGGAATCTGTGTGTATTTTGGTCTGTTTGTTAGAAAACTAGATCTCAAAATTGTAAAGAAAGAAAAACATATACATATGTACAAAAATAAATTAAATACAATGAAAGGGTAGACTGTAACTGTAAAAATGAAAATTAAAAGATTTTTAAAAGGAGTTGATAAAATAAGAAATTCAATGAAAAAGGAAAGAGCGGGGCACCTGGGTGGCTCAATGGGTTAAAGCCTCTGCCTTCAGCTCAGGTCATGATCCCAGGGTCATGGGATCAAGCCCCAATTCGGGCTCTCTGTTCAGTGGAGAGCCTGCTTCCCCCACTCTCTCTGCCTGCCTCTCTGCCTACTCGTGATCTCTGTTTGTCAAATAAATTTTTTAAATCTTAAAAAAAAAAAAAAAAGGAAAGAAAGAAAAGAAAAAGGAAAGAGAAAAAAATAAATTTGAAATACTAAAGAATTATGGGGGGAAAAACATGAATTCTATTTATATTTTTCCCTAGTGCTGGAGTTTTGCAGTTGTGTGATTGGTAAACTTGGTCTTAGCTGGATGTTCTTGCTGGGAGGGAGGGGCATGTTGCACTGATTTTCAGGTGTCTTTGCCCCAGGCAGATGTGCACTGCCCTGGCTAGGGGGCCAGGTTAAGTAATCTGCTCTGGATTGATCTCTGTGGCTTTTGTTCCCTGAAGGCTTTGTGAGCTGCATTAGAGGATTAGAATGAAAATGGTGGCCTCCCAATCTCCAGCCCCAGAGCCAAAATCTCAGGGCCCCACTTCTCAGTGAGCCCCCAGGGAAAAGTGTTCAATCACTCCTCTCTCCCTGGTCTCTGTCCACACTCCATGCTCACCCAGCCTTTGACCACGTGTTTCTATCTCAGGCATATAACCCCATTTTAAGTCTCCAAACCCTGCAGACTCCTGTAGTGTACTCCCATGCTGTCCTCTTGGGGGAAGAAGGGGAGTCTTGCTGCAGCTCTGCCACTTGCTGGGCTTCTGCCTGGAAAGCAGTCATATGACCATGCTGCAGTTTGAGGTATAGGGCAACCCCCAGATGAAAGCCCACCCTTGGGCTTGCTAGTTGCATCCAGCTTCCCCATTCCAATGCCTAGAACTCTGCTGTACTCAGGCACCTCCAGTCTTTCTGTGACCCTGGAGATCCTGACACCACATTGTCCCACCTAGGATTCTGCCTGACTTCACCACCTGAGCACCCCTCATGGAAGCAAACTTCTAAAAGTTCTGATTTTGTGCTCTTCTGCTTTATCACTTTCCAGTAGCCAGCCTACAGAGGCTCCGCCACCCCGTGGTCCATCTTCCCATATATCACCTCAGATTCTCTTCTCCACACCTCCTACCTTGCAGAAAGTGGTCGCTTTTCTGTTTGTAGAGTTGCAGTTATTTTTTCTTAGCTCTCTGGTTGAGTTTGCAGGTAGGTGTTCAGAATGATTTGATAGCTATCTAGCAGAATTCCTGGGACTGGATGAAACTAAGATCTCCTACTCCTCTGCCAACTTGAACTATCTCCCCCAGAAGATTTTTTTATTAGGGATTCAATCTCCCTATTAGTTTTAGTTCTTATAGATTTTCTATTCTTTATGGTTTGGTGCTGCATTTCTAGGAATTTGTCCATTTCATCTAGGTGATCTAATATGTGTGTGTACCTTTGTCCACAGTACTCTCATAATTTTTTTTTATTCCTATAGTTTGGTAGTAATGCTCCCACTTTCTGATTTTAGTAATTTGAAGTCTCTTTTTCTTAGTCCATCTAGCTGAAATTTTGTCAATTCTTTTGACCTTTTGGTTTTATAATTTTCTCTATTATTTTTCTATTCTCTATTTCACTGGTCTCTGCTCTAATGTTTATGGTTTCCTTCCTTCTGCTGGTTTTGGGTTTAGTTTTTTCTTCTTTGTCTAGCTCCTTACATTGTAAAGTTAGGTTGCTGATTTGAGATTTTTCTTGTTTTTTAATGTAAGTATTTACAGCTATAAATTTTTCCTTTAGCACCACTTTTGCTGTGCCCTATAATTTTTGGTACTTTGTGGTTGTTTTCATTTGTCTTAAGTATTTTCTAACTTCCCTGTGATTTCTTTTTTGATCATTTGTTGTGTATGTTTTTTAATTTCTACAAATTTGTAATTTTTTAATTGTCCTTCTGTTATCAATCTCTACTTTCATCCCTTTGTAGTCAGAGAAGATACCTTATATGATATCTTTTTAAATATATTGATATATTAGTTTGTAGCCTAACATATAATCTATATTAGAAAATATCCCATGTCACTTGAGAAAAATGTGTATATTGTTGTTGTTGGTTAGAGTGTCCCGTGTATGTCTGTTAGATCCGGTTGGTTCATTTTGTGGTTCAAGTCCTCTGTTCACTTGGTTATCATCTGTCTTGTTGTTCTATCCATTATGGAGAGTGGGGTAGTGAAGTTTCCAACTATTGTTGTAGAACTGTCTATTTCTCCCTTCTATTCTCTCCCCTTTGCTTCACCTATTTCGGTGGTCTGTTATTATGAGTGTAAATGTTATGTCTTCTTGCTCTATTGAAGCTTTTTTTTAATATACAACATCCCTTTTTCTCTTATAAACTCTTTTGATTTAAAGTCTATCTTGTCCAGTGTTAGTATAGTCTATCCTGCTCTCTTTTGGTTAGTATTTGCAGGGAATATCCTTTTCCATTGTTTCACTTTTAATCTATTTGTGTTTACATCTTAGCTGAGTCTTTTGTAGACATCTTATAGTTGGGTCTTTTTTTTTAATCCATTCTGCCAATCTTTTCCCAATCTTTTGTTTGGAGAGTTTAATCCATTTACATTTAAAATAATAACTGAGGGGCACCTGGATGGCTTCGTTGATTGAGCACATGACTCTTGATTTCAGCTCAGGTCATGGGATCAGGCCTTGCCTTAGGATCTGTGCTCAGCATGGAGTCTGCTTGAGAATTCTTGCTCCCTCTCCCTTTGCCCCCTCCCTGTTCATGCTCTCTTTCTCTTTTTAGAATAAAAAAATTAGTACGTTAAAATAATAAAATAATTACTGATAGGAGGACATTTACCTCAGGCATCTTGCTACATATTTTTCTATATACCTTACAGCTTTTTTGTCTCCCATGTACAGAGCCGTTCTCTTCTTTTGTGTTTACTTGATTTTTTGTAGTGAATTTAAATTTGTCATGTCCTTTTGTGTATATTCTATAACTATTTTCCTGTGGTTACCATGGAGATTACATTTAATATCAGAAAGTTTTAACACTCTGTTTTGAATTTAGACCAGTGTAACTTTAATAACATACAAAAATTCTGCTCCTTAAAAAAAAATTCTGCTGTCTTCTTTCTTTTCAGTTGTTGGTGCCACAGAATTACATATTTATATATGTGTGACCCCAAACATAAACTAATAACTTCTTTAATGTATTAAGTCTCTAAAATCATGTAGAAAATAAAATGTGTAGTTACAAACCATTATTTCTTCAAATATTCTGTGTGTCCCTTTCTCTCTCTTCTCCTGGGACTTCCATAATGCATACACTGGCCAACTTGATTGTACCCCTCACATCCCTTAGCCTCTGTTCCATTTTCTTTTATCTTTTTTTTTTTCTGTCCTTTAGATTCAATAATTTTCCTTTTCTTCAAGATTACCGATTCTTTCTTCTGCCTGACCAAATCTGCATTTGAATCCCTCAAGTGGATTTTTGTCATTTGTCATTGTACTTTCCAAGCTTTTTGGTTTTAAGTTTTTTATCTCTTTATTGATATTTCCATTTTGTTTGTACATAAGTTGTTGACTTTCTCCACATTTGCCTTTAGTTCTTGGAGCATCTTTAAGGCAGTTGTTTTAAATTCTTTGTCTGCTAAACCCACCATCAGGTCTTTTCAGGGAAATTTTCTGTTAGTTTATTTTCTCCTTTGAATGGGCCACACTTTCTTGTGTATGTCTTGTGTATCCTTTGTATGCCTTGCGATTTTTGGAGTTGAAAACAGGACACTTGAATCTAATAATTTGGTAGCTCTGAAAATCAGATTCTTCTGCTTCCTCAGGTTAGTTAGTGTTAGTTTTTGTTTCTGCTTTTAATTGTTGCAGGCTGTCTCTGTGCCAAGGATCATCCTGAGGTGTAAACTTGGTCTTCTTGGGTTTTTCTAAGGCTATGCCTTTCCCTGAGCATGCCTGATGACTTTCTAATTCCCCCCTGCATAAGCCATTATTTTGGGTTTTTTTATTTGTTTTTTTAAGATTTTATTTATTTGAGAGAGAGCATGAAAGGGCACAAGCAGGGACAGTGGCAGAGGGAGTGAGAGAAGGAGGCTGCCCACTGAGCAGGGAGCCCAATGCGGGGCTCAATCCCAGTACCTTCAGACCTGATCTGAAGGCAGATGCTTTACCAACTGAGCTACCTAGGTACCCCTGCCATTGTTTTTGAATGGCCTAGTCTTCAAGGTCTAGATACCAAAAGGGGAAAATGAAGGACAACAAAAGGCACCAGCCCTTTGAAGACCTTTTAGCCGTTTGGGAAGCACTTTGCAAAAATGGTGCAACAATGCCACCATCTCTATCTCCAAACCTCTGTGTTCAGAAGCAGCAATCAGAGCAGGTCCCAAATATATGGAAGACAGGGTACCTTTTGCCCACTGTGGCTCCACAATCTGTGTACAAGCTACTCCAGGAACATATAACATATATAACATGTAACATATAACATATATAACTGTCTGCCACAGGGCAGAGTGGTGGGAGATGGGTAGCTACTACAACGCTAAGAGCTGAAATTGATCAAAATTAACTGCAATTTACCATCCGTGCCTTTCCTTGGAAGTTAGGAGCCTTCAGACTCGAGTTTCAAAATATTTATATAAGATTCTGCCAGTGCAATTTTGTCTAGGTGGTGACACTGATTTCTGTTATTTCCTACTCTACCGTCTTGCCAGAATCCTCAAACCTCGCTTTAATGTTTAATAAGTTATCAAGCTTGGGTATCACTTTATAATTAAATCAAATGTTAATTCACAAGAAATAATCCTAACTTCATTGTCTTTAAATTCTTAATTAGCCACATCTACATACAGGCATCACTGTCTTTAAGTCTGGACATAGGTCAAGAAACATTTGCCAGAGATAGGTAGAAAATGCAGCTACCAGTTAAGGGGAATAGACAAGATGACCTGTTTTCTGAATCTAGAACTCAAGACACAGGGCCTGACAAAAGATTTGAGAATAACTATATGAAAAATCTTGTAAGTACATAAAAATTAAGTTCAGAAAAAAAATTAAATTTAGTTACATTATAAACTTAATGCACTGCCTTTACAAAAGAAAAATCTAATCAGAACTTATCCCTGGAAAGTTAAGCCACATAGTCCCCACATACAGTTGAAAGAAGAAGAGGGAAAAGGGAGGCATTGACCATTGAATGAACCATTCCCAACTTTAATTCTTTGCATATTTTGACCATGATAACATCTCAATAAATGTCTTTTAATAAAATCAGTACATTTTCTTTACATTTAATGTAAATACCAAGTGGTCACATATCAACTTCATACAAGGACACACTTCATGGGTTTCATAATCAGATTTTAAAATATTCACATGTAACAAAAACAAATCACAATCTAAAAATAACATAAATAATAAAAAACACAAGTACAACATAAAAAATACAAAAATGTAATTTATTTACCTTACCTACCAAATGGTTAACTATAAAGTTACAATTTTTGCCTTGGAGTTTAAGGCAGTTTCACTTTTACCACAGTTTCTTTTTCTGATCATATGCTAGAATCAGTACTTTCTCTCTTTTATCTGTATTTAATTGATCACATACATTTTACATTTATCCACTTAAGAACTATATTTTCTTCAGATCACAGAAATTCCATTTATAAAATGTCTTCATATATTTGAGTAATACCGATCACGGTTTTGAAAGTCTCTATGAGCATATCTTGCGTAGGTCTTGTTATGTGGGATCCTTCCAAAAGGTTCATGGTCATTGAAACAAGATTCAAAAACTTCATCAACAGCCTTTTGGGCTACCTCTTTGCTGATATTCCTAACAGCCAGGATAGAAAGAATGGCTCTGTCTCGCACACAAGTCTAAGGAGAAAGAAAAGTATATGGCTTTAATTTAAATGACAATTTAAATCATGAAATAATAACATTTTATATAATGTCTGACCACAGTCAGACTTAATTCCCTTTCAAACCCTCTTACCCTGTTGGTGGGAATGCCAGCTGGTACAGCCACTCTGGAGAACACTATAGAGGTTCCTCAAAAAGCTGAGCCTTGGTGGCTCAGTGAGTTAAGCCTCTGCCTTTGGCTCAGGTCATGATCTCAGGCTCCTGGGATCAAGCCCCACATTGGGCTCTCTGCTGGGCAGGGAGCCTACTTCCCCCTCTCTCTCTGCCTGTCTCGATGCCTACTTATGATCTCTCTCTCTCTGTCAAATAAATAAATAAAATCTTTAGAAAAAAAAAAAAGTTGAAAATAGAGCTATCCTACAACCCAGCAATTGCACTAATAGGTATTTACCACATTGATACAAATGTGATCTGAAGGGCCACCTGCACCCCAATGTTAATAGCAACAATGTCTACAATAGCCAAACTATGGAAAGAGCCCAAATGTCCATTAATAGATGAATGGACAAAGAAGATGTGGTATTCATATACAATGGAATACTGCTCAGCCATTAAAAAAAAAAAAAAAGAAATCTTGCCATTTGCAAGGACATGGATGGAACTAAAGGATCTTA
Source organism: Mustela putorius furo (assembly GCF_011764305.1). Taxonomy (NCBI): domain Eukaryota; kingdom Metazoa; phylum Chordata; class Mammalia; order Carnivora; family Mustelidae; genus Mustela; species Mustela putorius. The sequence goes on along the minus strand of NW_025422127.1, from coordinate 3,197,658 downwards.
TGTGTTGGGAGCCTCGTGCCTAGAAGGGGTTAAGCCAATAGAGCAACAGTTCTTGGGAACCTCTTCAACCAAGGACTTCCACAGGTAGCAAGCTAGAGTGCCACTGTGTCTCCCTGGTGATTGTTATGAGAACATTGTAAGGTTTGGCTTGTTGCCATTGCACCTGCTGTCTCAAGACCAAGCTAATAAGGCTCCTGTGTTTTGAGAATATTGAATTATGGCCTAAGTGTCCAAACCACGAAGGTCAAGGCTGTCTGGTATCTCTGCATGGCCAGCTACTCTCAGGCCAAAAGAGAAAGTAGATGTACAGAAGGCGATTCTCTTACTGTGTGGTATAAATCAGAACTCTGCAAAATAAACTTTGGCACTTGCTTGACACGTTCGCCCGTGTCCCTCCTGTTCCCCACACTCCCTTTCTTCATTCTCCTCTCCTTCAACCCTGCTCCCTCTTGTCGCTTATGTCACTTATGTCGCTTATGTCACTTATGTCGCTTATGTCACTTATGCTAAGTAAAATAGGTCAATCAGACAAAGATAATTACTCATATGTGGAATTTAAGAAAAAAACGGGATCATAGGGGAAGGGAGGGAAAAATAAAAGACAAAATCAGAGAGGGAAACAAATCATAAGAGACTTCTTTTTTGTTGTTTTTTTAACGATTGATTGATTGATTGATTGATTGATTTCAGAAAGGGAGAAAGAACACAAGCAGGGAGGAGGGGCAGAGGAAAAAGGAACAGCGGACCCCCTGCTGAGCAGGGAGCCCAAGGCGGGACTCAGTCTCATGACCCTGGGATCATGACCTCAGCGGAAGGGAGAGGCTTAACCAACTGAGCCACTCAGGCGCCCCACCATAAGAGACTCGTAATCACAGGAAACAAACTGAGGGTTGCTGGAGGGGATGTCAGTGGGGGGATGTGGTTACTGGGTGATGGACATTAAGGAGGGCACATGATGTAATGAGCACTGGGTATTATATAAGACTGATGAATCACTGACCTCTCCCTCTGAAACTAATAATACATTATGTGTTAATTACTTGAATTTAAGTTTTAATCCCCTTTCATATTATTTTATTCATTTCTATCATTCTAAAGTAGAAACATAACTCTTAAATTATGGAATATGTTTAGCTTGATCTAAAATTATTTAGGTATAAATAAGACCTCCTCTATTTTTTCATCTTTTCCAATAATACAACCAGATGTCATTCTCTGCAGTCCAACAAACAGTAACTCCCAATTTGCAAAAATCAAAAAAACTAACAAACAAACAAACAAAAAATCTATAAATAAGGTTCTGGTTGGATTTTTGGTAAAATTTCAATAGATTTAAGATATATTTTACTTCTATGTCTTTCTCTTTCTTTACTTTCCAGTTGACTAATACTAGATAATCTTTCCTTCAAGAGGGGCATCTCCCATGGAGGCAATAGGAAGCTACACACATATATATACACAAAATTTGAAGGTGTCTCAATTTTTCAGGAGAAAAAAATCAAACAACTTTTTTTTTTCCTGAGCGTTCTTTGCATGGGTATTAAATTCTCTACTTAAGACAACAAATTATCTAATACATAGTAATAGGCTAGATTCTCTCAGTATTCTAAATATGTTACAAAACAGACGGTCCTGGGGTGCCTGGGTGGCTCAGTCACTTAAGTGTCTGCTTTGGCTCAGGTCATGATCCCAAGGTCCTGGGATCGAGCCCCTCGTTGGACTCCCTGTTCAGCGGAGAGTCTGCTTCTCCCTCTCCCTCTGCCTGCCGCTCTGCCTACTTGTGCTTTCTATCTCTCCGTCAAATAAATAAATAAAATCTTAAAAGAAAAAAGAAACAGAAAGTCCTGCCATTCCAATTCTTGGAGCACTTTAAATCCATTTATTTCTCCACAAGCACAAACTAAAGTTCAAAAGAATGGCACACTTCATGAAAAATAACCAGGGACGCCTGGGTGGCTCAGTCGGTTAAGCATCTGCCTTCAGCTCAGGTCATGATCCCAGGGTCCTGGGATGGAGTCCCATATTGGACTCCCTATTTGTTGGAGGCTTGCTTTTCCCTCTCCCTCTGCCTGCCACTTCCCCTGCTTTTACTCGCTCTCTTTTTTTCTCTTTCTCTCTCTCAAATAAATAAAATCTTTAAAAAAAAAAAAAATACTGGTCCTTACAGCTGTGCAATCTGTCAATCATTCATCTTCTGTGTTTATTCCCTGTTTTACTTCACCCTGGTCAGTATGCCTGAGCTGGAGATGCTCACTAGCATTAGAATATAAACCAGTGCTTCTCGACCTAAGTTACACTAAACACTGATTTAAAAATAAACCCCAGGCATAAAGAAAGAAGAAAGAAAGGATGAACCATATGGAGCTATGACAGCAACTGCCAGAAGAAGACATTTCTCCCTTCCAGGGGAAAAAAAGATAGCAAAAATTTGTCTCCTAGAGTTAAAGGTTTGGGAGGCACACGTATAGACCACAGTTCAGGTTTATCTTTCCAAATGTAATGCATTCCTATTAAAACTGGCTGATATTACCATATTTTGCCATCTGTTACTGTCATCAATGTCAGTGTCTCTTGGGTACATGCTGTACAAACACAGGGACTCCATTCTCTCTAAGATTGCTCTCCCTCAACCAGGCTCCCACTACCTCCCTGAACTTTCCCTCCTGTTGCTAGTTTATTCATTTTCAGCAACCACTACCCAAGGGAAAAAGAGGAGAGAGAGCATTGTCAGGGCTGTGCTGATTCAAAGCTTTGCTATCATGGCCCACAGCCTGTCAAGATGCCCTACTACTCAGCCCTAACCTGTGTTGTGGGGCAGCCTCTGTTCCGAAAGGTATGACTGTTTTATCTCCAGAATACAAGTCCCAGACTGTGGAGAGCACAGTCCGATAGACTGTGATTTTGCATCCATTCTTCATCTACCTGCTTCCAAAAGGATCCCAAGAACAAGGTTGCATGGTTCTTTTCACTATTAAAATCTCTCACTGAGTCACACAGCTTCCCATCATTAAAAAATAGAATTCGGGTGCCTGGGTGGCTCAGTTGGTTAAGCAACTGCCTTTGGCTCAGGTTTTGATCCCAGAGTCCCGGAATCGAGTAGTGCATTGGGTTCCCAGCTCCACGGAGAGTCTGTTTCTCCCTCTGACCTTCTCCCCTCTCATGCTCTCTCTCTCACTGTCTCTCTCTCTCTAAAATAAATAAATAAAATAAAATAAAATAAAATAAAAAGTGGAACTCAATTCCATCCATTTGGCTTCCACGGGACACATTCTGTATTCTCCCCACAGAAGTAGTTCTTTCACATTTCAAATGCAAAATGTACTTCTCATTTCTTTGTGCGTTATTTCCACTCCTAGCACTCTGGAGGGTTAAGTGATTCATATGTTAGTTTTACCTGATGGTGTTGTTTCAATCCAAAATGCAACCTGAATATTTCATTTATAAGTGAGCAGTCTCCACTAAGGTTAGCAGCTCGAACCTAACACAGAGACAGAGGCAAACAGAAAGAAAGTAAGTTCTCCTGCTCTATAAAAAGTTTTATAAAAGAATTTAAAATTAGCATGTCTTTCTGAGACTAGAGTATCGATTGGACCTTTTTCAAGAATGTCTTGAACTCTGACATAAGACTATTTTAAGTTATTCTTACATTAAGAAAAAGAGCAGATATCCATGAGCTGGGCTAGACAATGCAAAATAAACTGGGGGTTGGGGGAAGGCCAATCATTTATCAAAGGAAATTTTCAAAACTTCACACCATAACCTTATTGAAAGAACTAATTTCTTCAGAAACCAGAAGCCAGAAAGTTGGACCTCAGAGTTAAAATCCATGCTCTCCACAAAAAACAACATTTCTAGAAATTACCAAAAGGACTGCAAAATTGCATTCTTTCAAAGATCTACAAACTGAATTTCAATGTAAGCTTAAACTTAAATGCATCAGCATCTAAGATACTTTGAGAATAGGAACCTCCTGCCCTTGGCCCAAAACAATGAAACTCTCTTGGAACCTCCCTTAAACCTGTATAAACTCATGCCTTCCTCCAGGGCCTCAACTGTCCTTTGAAAACTTAAGTTGTTGAAACTAAAGCAAGAACATTCCAAGCACAAGAACACACTGGAGCTAGCTGACAGGTCTTCATTCCCCTAGCACCCAAGGGAGAGACCTTATTTAAAAACTCGGGTTTCACCTCTACTCTCCAAAGAGTAGGAGGTGTAATTAGATGCAGTGGGGCTGCTTACTAATTTCAAAGGAAAAAGAAAATAATCTAAGTTACAAAGTGTACACTTACATTTATATATATATATAATATATATATATATTTTTTTTTTACTTCTCAGCACATTGCACTCTTCAATTACTGAAATGCAAGTATTAAATACATATGTCTCTCTAAGAGCATAAATATATTGCACTTCTGAGAGCAACCCAAAGTGCTTAGCAGTAAAAAAACTTTTTATGTCGTATTTTTGAGACTAAATGTTTTACTCGAGGGCAAGGAAGGCACTCTGCCTATGGAAGGCAGCACAATAGGCCGGGTAAGAACCCTGGTTGTAATCCTGTCTCTGCCATGTACTAACCACGAATCTCAATCAATGCCTCCCTTTCGACACGTGTGACATGCTGATCATAGCATCTACCTGGATGGACTGTTCAGTAGACTCAGGAAGAATGCACAAAAGGAACAGTATTTGGCACACAGTCTTCAGCCAGAGTTAACTAGCATTAGTTTTTATATTATAGAGTTGATTCCACAGGGGAAAATGGTTATTTGGTTAAGTGGTTAAAAATTATTATTATATACCACATATAATAATATAATATGTCATATATTATTATATATGTAAGATGTATATTGTTGGGTCGGTGGGCTCCGGGAGTGTAGGAGGAACAATAGAAATGACCGTCGGCTCTGGAGGCTCCGTGCCGGAAGAGCAATGGAAATGACCGCCACGGTGTCGCCACCAGACCCCCGCGGGGTCTCACCGCTGTCTTCTAGCCTGCCCCTGCCTCCTTAACCCTTGACTCTCCCGCCAAAAGGATGTATGCCCAGATCACGTCTCCATAGGTAACCCTATACCTATGCAGGAGACAGATAAAAGACCCCCGCCAACTCCCTCCCAGCGCAACTTCCACCACTGCTTTCCAGAGTCGTGGAACCTCCCCCGGGAGTGCCCACCTCCTCCCGGTGCAACTTTCTTGGCTCCCTGTCTCCTGAGCCCTGAAACTTCACCGAAGAGTACCTTTAATAAACCTTGCCTTGATCATATGGTTTCACTTATTTGTGGAGCAAAACAAATAGCATGGAAGACATGGGGAGATAGAGAGGAGAAGGGAGTTGGGGGAAATTGGAAGGGAAGGTGAACCATGAGTGACCATGGACTCTGAAAAACAATCTGAGGGTTTTGAAGGGGATGGGGGTCGGGGTACCAGGTGGTGGGTATTATAGAGGGCATGGACTGCATGGAGCACTGGGTGTGGTGAAAAAATAATGAATACTGTTATGCTGAAAATAAAAAAGAAATTTTAAAAGAAGAAATTTTAAAAATAAATAAAAAATTTTAAAAGAAAGAAAAAAAATAAAAATAAAATTAATTAATTAAAAAAAATAATAAACCTTGCCTTGTACCCACTTCACCTGGCGTCATGTTTATCTCGCCTATAAAACCTTACATATATTATATACTAATGTATATGAAATATATGTATTATATACTAAAAATGGTTATTATATAGAGTCATTACTATCACTAGGACTTAAAAGTTATCATTAAGATAATTCAAAGAAGGGGCGCCTGGGTGGCTCAGTGGGTTAAAGCCTCTGCCTTTGGCTTGGGTCATGATCCCAGGGTCCTGAGATCGAGCCCCGCATCGGGCTCTCTGCTCGGCAGGGAGCCTGCTTCCTCCTCTCTCTCTGCCTGCCTCTCTGCCTCCTTGGGATCTCTGTCTGTCAAATAAATAAAATCTTAAAAAAAAAAAAAAAAAGATAATTCAAAGAAGATACTTAAAATATATCTTGTTGTGTCTCAAAGCTGTGTTCGGGAATTAAAACTGGACATCTAAGAGTGACATGGAACCATGACGGGAGAAAAAGGAGTATGTTTAAGTAAATTATACTTCAACTAGTTTGTTTATTTGTTTAAAGATTTATTTATTTGAGGGGGGAGTGAGGGGCAGAAGAAGACAGAGTCTTAAACATTATACTTCAATTAAATGTTCAAACCCAGATGTTTCAGGGGGAGAAAGTATCTTTTTATAATAAAACTCACTTCAGAGCAGGCCAAATGTCTGACGTCAGTGAACCAGTTGACATGAGCGCGACAGTGATCAAAGGCATGAATGAGCTCATGGGTGACCACTCTGTTCATATGGGCCTGATTACGGATGTTGTTCTGGCACAAAACAATCTAGGAGGGACCAAAATAAGAGAAGTTCCATTATGTCTAACACCTACTCACCTTCTGTAACTCCCATCTTCTCTCTGGTATGAGATGATTCGGCAGCTTAGAGAGCCTCCACCCAGTATCCTCCCTCAACCCCACACCTACCCATCCATCAAGATCTGGTCCTAACGTACATGCTCCACTTAGCGCTCCCAGTAACCAACTTCTCCCTGTTCTCTCTGAACTACAGTAGCACTTAAATGCCATCCTTGGTGGGCTACTGGACTCCACAGCATCATACTAGGAGTGGGCTTTGGAATGAAGCAAATTCAAACACCAGCCCCACTCCTTACTAACTTGGTGACCTTGGGCAAGTTTTTTAACCTCTATGCACCTCAGTTTCCTCAACTATAAAAAGGAGATAATTAGAGCACCTACCTCATAGAATTGTGAGAATTAAATGAGAATACATGTAAACTGCTTCTTACGAAGTTTCTGAATGAGCAATGAATCAACAATGAATGACCACCACTGTCTCATTCTACTAGAATTGCCAAGGAAAATCCTCAGAAAGACCTTCAGAAAGAAGTGCAAAAAGCCAACAGCACACAGAGCAGGACCCTATAAGAGTAATAAAGACATGAGAGGGATCCTAATAACAACAGTTACCATTTATTGTGTACTTCCTATGAGCCAGACACAAGGATACGTGCCCACTATTTTATATACATTCATCCAACACTCATCTTTCAACTAATATTTCTTGAGACCTACTAGATTTATAATCTACTTAGAATTTATAATCTATAATTATAATTTCTAATGTATAATCTATAAATGGTGCTAGAAATTAATCAACTATTTACCAAAATCTTTAAATATATGACATGACAGCTGTCATGAAGAAGAATCCAGGATGTCATGAGGACATACAATAAGAATGCCTGACCTGGTCTAGAGGATTGGGAAAGGGATCTCTGCAGAAGGAATTTTTAAACTGGGATCTCATGGATGAACAGGAGTTAAATTTGAGAGGTGGGGAGGGGAGCATTCCAGACAGAGCAACCTGTGCAAAGGCAAGGAGCGCTGAAGTTCTAGAAGGTCTGAGAAGCTGAAAAGCAGGCCTATACTGCTGTAGCACAGAGCTATAGGGAATAGGCACAGGATAAGCCTGGTGAGGTTGGCTAGAGCCAAATCACTCTTTATCCTGAGAACAGTGGAAGTCACAAAAGGGAGGAGTGAAACAGGGTGGTGCTTTTGTTTATCCTTTTGACTACAGTGGGGAAAATAAGCAGAAGATGATCAAAACTGGATGCAGAGAGACTTTCTGAAGGTTAAAGAGGTATTCTAGGCAACAGGTAATGGTATTTGAGCAGGGACAGTGAGATGCCTCCCCAAAAAATACTTAGGAGATAAATAGGACAAAAAGTTGGTGATGGATGTAAAATATGGAAAAGGAATTAGAGATACAAAGATGATCTCTATATTTCTGGCTTGGGTAAGAGGTTGGAAGGTGGTAAAATTCACTGAGATATGCAAAATTACAACACTGAGATATGCAAAATTACAACACAAAGTTGGATGGGGATAGGGGATGGTAAAAACCATCAATTTGGACTTAGGCAAATCTGTGAGGTCTCAGGTGCTTTTAAGACATCCAAGTGTAGGTGTGAAGTGCCATTTGGATATATAGATGTTAAGTTCAAAAGAGAGCTCTGGGGGCGCCTGGGTGGCTCAGTGGGTTAAAGCCTCTGCCTTCGGCTCGGGTAATGATCCCAGCATCCTGGGATCGAGCCCCACATCGGGTTCTCTGCTCAGCAGGGAGCCTGCTTCCTCCTCTCTCTCTGCCTGCCTCTCTGCTTACTTGTGGTCTCTGTCTGTCAAGTAAATAAATAAAATCTTTAAAAAAAAAAAAAAAAAAAAAAAAGAGCTCTGATCTAGGGAAATAAATGAGATCCCCTTGGCAAACTGTAGAGGAAGAAAAGAAGGGAGTCTAACATCAAGGATTAAGAGACTCCAACATTTAGCAGCTGATAGAGGAAGGTGAGCTAGCAAAAGAGCAACCAGAAGAGTGTCACATACCAGGAACCAGGGGAAGAGAGTGTCTGGCATTACCCACGAAAGCGTCTGGCATTACCTGCAAAAGCCAAGGGTACGTATGCTATATGACCCAGCAATTCTGCTTCTAGACAAATACCTAGGAGTAACTTCTGCACATGTGCCCCGGGAGAAACCGGGAGAAAAGGTAAGAAATATTCACAGCAGCATTGTTCATAATAACAAATTCAGAAACAATATTAAGTATGGCTAACTGCTGTATACAGATACAGTGGAGGACTATGTAACAGTCCAACTAAGGAAAAGAGAGCTGTGTACAACATGAAAGAATCTCAACAAAATAATGGTTACAGAAGACTCTGTGTTGTATGATTTCATCAAACTACAAAGTATTCCATGCATAAAACTTAAAAGCCAGGCAACTAAATAACATATTGTTTGACTGTACATGTCTATTATAAAACCATTGAGAAAAGCAGGAAATGACTATCACAAGAGTCAGAATAAGAAAGGGAGAGGAAATGTGATCCAAGAGTGGGGCACATTCTTCTGAAGTCCTGGCAATGTCCTATTTCTCAAGTCTGGGTGGCAGATACAAAGGTACTCATTTTATTACTACGACCAAAAGCATGCACACAGGTTTCTTACTCTTCTGTATGAATGAGACAGTTCATGATACAAATTAGAATTTAAAAAAAAAATAAAAGGAGAAAGTACCCAATTATGCTCAACACTGCTGAGAAGTAAGCTAAAAGTTCAAAATGTCCACTCTATTTAGCCCCAAGGGAGAAATGAATTCACCAAGACCCATTTTGAGAGCTGCAAGTATTGTTATTATCATTTTACACATGAGGAAACTGAGAATAAGGCAAATAACTTGCCCAAGCCCCACAGCTAATAAGCAGGGGAAGTAGATTTGAACTCAACTCTACCAGACTCCAAAACCCAGACCTTTCACACTTATGTTATGTTTCTTTTTCTCATGATTACTACAAAATACCTATAAATAACCAAAATACATATAAAATTCCCCAGGGGGAAACAACTAAGTGTTATCAAACAGGGTTGTATCTTCAAGATGGAAGGTGTTACTTATAAAAACTTGATCTACCCTCATCACATGCCCTAATTCTTCTACTATCTCCAAGATGCTGTCAAAACCCTCTGATTACTTAAAACTTTTATTGAATGCTCTCTATGCCTACTATGATAAGCACCTTACACAAGGTATCTCATTTAATTCTCATAACTATACTATAAGATAGATACAATCACTACCCATATTTTCCAGATGAGAAAACTTACTCCCCTAGTCGCAAATGTTCTAAGATGTATCAGCTCAGCATTCAAAGCCTCCCACCATATGGCTTTCCTTTTCTGCCAATCCTATTTCCCCGTATTCTTCACACATTCCTGTCCCCCAGCTATGTTAGACAACATACCACTCTCCAAATACACCTTGTCCTTTCCCAACACACCACCTTTGCTCATGCTACCCCTTCTTTGGGTAAGAGTCTTCATCTTCTTTGCCACAGAAGCAGCTGTATACACACTAGCTGAATCTGTAGGTGTCTTGCAATCACCTTACCATCCCATGGTGGTAATAACACCCCCCTAAAATAGTTTAACCTGCCTAACTTTATCATTGTCTTATCTCCCCTATGAGAGCATAAGCTCCTGAAGAGTAAGAACCATAACTATTCACTTTTTCAATCTTACATAAAGCCTACAGAATGGCCAGCATGCCAAGGTCCTTAGCAAATATCAGGAAAGAGAACAACTTGGCAATAATGCCTACCTGAGATGTTGACGCATCAAAGCCTCCGCTGACATTGCCATTACAATCTTCACAAGAAAAGTGTCTTTCTCTGTTAACAGCACTAAAAGGCAAGAAAGCATTAAAGATAAAATGTCCAAAAGCAGTGTGCACTCAGTGCAGGGTAAAGAGCCCTGGGCAAGGAGTCAGGAGCCCCTTGTCATAAATCCCCTCTACCACTAACACACAGGAAACCCTGGGAAGCCTTCAGGACTAAACTGTCTCACCTATGATATAAGGAAATCATCCCTGCAAAATCTACCCTAGTTCAAATTCCATGACATGGTTCCATAAAGCATTTGGTCCACTGATTAAGACCATATTGGGAATACCCTGGAGTTGCTCCCCTCGGGCCAGAAAGTCACCTCCCTAATCTCCTCCAAGTTAAACAACCCCTGGAAGGCTCCTGCATAACAAGCTGAGATTTCTTCTCCACTAAGGACAATGCTGGGGCTGGAAGAAAGGAAAAGCCAGGTTTGGCAATTACTTACACGACTTTATGTGTGGTCTTTACTAAACAACGGAGATGAATGGCAAAGCTAGAGATGTACAGTTAGGACAGAAGGTATATGCAGAGATCAAGACCTACCTGGAAAGAATACAGCCCATCCCCACCACCTACCACATGGAAAAGGTTTTGTGGCCTGAAGTAAAAACCTATAAGTAGTTCTAGTATGGGGTTTTTATGTTTTTAGCAGCCTGAATAGAGACCAGCACTTTAAAAAGATTTACTTACCAACCTGAGTGCTTCATGGCATCAAGAAGAAGTTTGACATATGGATCTAAAAAGATATTGATTCAATTAAGCATGCTAATTGGAAAAAATAGCACCAATTAAATTATCCAAAAAGCAGTCAATTATCAAAAAATAACTCACAAATCTTAATGAAGTAATACTATCTTAAAAGTGGTAAAAATGGATATGAAAATACAAGCTTAAATTAACATAAAAACAAATCTTCAATGAGCTAAAACACTGATACAAATAGCAAGATGGGTACTACTGAACATCTTCAATAATACCAAAAATGATTTGAAAGCTCTTTTTTAGTTACATGATCAAAAACAGCATACTACAGCACATACCAAAAGAATGAGGGAGTTTGGGGCCACATCCATAGAAAGGAACAGTAGCACAGTATCCAGATTAGAAGGTAGTTACAGAGCCCCACTGGCATCTTTCCTGGTCAGACCACAGGCTAACAGAATCCCATTCTGAGTACCACACTCTAATCAGGACCTGCCAACTGAAGCTCTCCACGAGAGAAGGCAGCCAGAACAGTACAGGACTTTGTTCAGTAAGAAGCAAGAAAGTAGTTTTGGATTTGGAAAGAATACAAAACTGAACTAGGACCACAATGGCTTCAGGTTTTGAATGAGTGCCACGTGGAAATAGATCCCATCAATAGTTCTCCAGAGGGCAGAACAAGGACCAAAGAGCAGAAGTTACAGTATGAGAAAGGATTTTTCCAACAATTAAAGCTGTTAATAAAAATACAAGTGGCCTCAAAGAGCCTCAAAGAATCGGTAACCTGTTCCAGCAGAGGTCTATAAGCTCTCTGGTCAGTGATGGCTCAGAGGTTTTCCTATATGGGGTGGAAAGGCCTAGATGACTCCCGAGGGCCCTTCTACGCAGCCATAAGCCTGTGATAATTGCAGGAAAGTACAACAAACCCAAATGCCTCTAATATTAACTTCTCACATAGGGGTCTCGACTGAGTGTACAAATGGGCAGAGTATTATATGAAGTAAGCGAAAAAATTAAAAAAGAAAAGAAATCAAGGTTGGCTTTTTTTTAAGGGTTGAAAGCAAAAACAAGTGAGTAAAAAAAGTAATGAGAGATGAAAAAGGCATAGGTTACTACTTTAGTAACCTGCCCCCCTCTTAAGAGTGTCAACAGTAATACAATTACTAGTAATAAGAATTTTGTGTGTGTGTGTATGTGTGTGTGTGTGTGTGTGTGTGTCAAGTGTCAGGAACCGTATCAAGTGCATTATTATTCAAGCAACTAAGAGAGCCTTACAAAGTTAAAGTGGATTCCAAAATCTATAGTCCTCTTACTAAAAAGTAATCATAACAATAATAATTGTAGGGAGGGTGGGTGGGGTCTGATACTTAAAACAAGACCTGCAGTATTTAAAATGGATTTACGGGGTGCCTGGGTGGCTCAGTGGGTTAAAGCCTCTGCCTTCGGCTTGGGTCATGATCTCAGGGTCCTGGGCTCGAACCCCAAGTCGGGCTCTCTGCTCAGCAGGGAGCCTGCTTCCCACTCTCTCTCTGCCTGCCTCTCTGTGTACTTGTAATCTCTCTCTCTGTCAAATAAATAAATAAAATCTTTAAAATGGATTTACTTTGGGGCACCTGGATGGCTCAGTGGGTTAAAGCCTCTGCCTTCTGCTCAGGTCATGATCCCAGGGTCCTGGGATCGAGCCCCACATCGGGCTCTCTGCTCTGCAGCAAGCCTGCTTCTCTTCCTCTCTCTCTGCCTACCTCTCTGCCTACTTGTGATCTGTCTGTCAAATAAATAAATAAGATCTTAAATAAAGTAAAATGGATTTACTTTAAAGAAAAAGGGAACAAAGATCTCCCTGAGGCTCAGTCTTAGGAACAGCATAGTTAAGTTACAGGTTGACGCTTTAATACCATTAACACTTCTCTCAACATGGAGCGTTGAGGCCTGTAAATTCCTCCTGGGGCTCATGGTCAGCCCACCACCACCTTCAGATTCTACCTCCATATCTCCTCCTCTGTTTGTCTCTTCCACTGTAAGCAGTTATCCATTACTCAGCTCCTGAGTATGCTCACACTTACCATTCATAAAACCTATTCCTCACAATCCTAAGAGAGGTTTTTTATCCCTACCCATTTTTTTGTGTGTGTGCAGATAAGGATAGAGGGGATCGGAGAGTTAAGTCAGTCTTCTACACCTGATAAGGAGAGGGACCAGGATTTGAACCCACGTCTAACTCTGCAGTCCATGTTCTTTCCACTATGTTCCACTTCATAAAAGGTACAGTCCTATGTTCCACTTCATAAAAGGTACGGTCCTGGTCCCTACCCATCTTTGTATTTCCCCACACCAGAACCTAGGAGGCATTCAATATACATTTCCAAGTGAATACAACCTCATGATTCCATTACCACTCTTCTTCCCACCTCCCTGAGTCCCAAATAAGAAGACTGGAGAATCTTCAGGTGGTTGACTTTTGAACTATAATGGGCAGCTATGAGATAGTAACCTTGCTTTAGAACCAACAGGTTTAAGATTTTTTGTTTTCTAAATATACCTGAAGTAAACTTAGAAAATCCATATATCAATGTAAAGGAGTTAAGAAATCTCTAGTGCAATGTCCCTGGGACTAGAGAAATTGGTCAGCAGGTAGGTGTGTCCCCTATTTAACCCACAGCAGTAGTTCTTGACCCTTTGAGGGTCGGGCCTTTTTGAGAATATGATTAAGTTCCCCAGAAAAATGCATTCAGATGTATACACACAGGATTTCATAGCCTATTTCAGAGGTTTCCACACTCAGAAGCCCATCTATGTATGAAGGTTAAGAACCCCTCGCAATGAAAAACGGTTTGCAAAACTGCTTTTGGGCCCTCAGCAGTCATGCCTTAATTAACGTGACTCTTACAACTCTGCTTCACCAGGACTATGAAGTCCTCACACCACTGCATAATTTATATAAGAAATCGAAGGACCTGGGGTGCCTGAGTGGCTCAGCGGGTTAAGCCTCTGCCTTCGGCTCAGATCATGATCTCAGGATCCTGGGATCAAGCCCCGCATCCAGCTCTCTGCTCAGTTGGGAGCCTGCTTCCTCCTGCCTGCCTCTCTGCCTACTTGTGATCTCTCTGTCAAATAAATAAATAAAATTTTTTAAAATTTCAAAAAAGAAATCAGAGGACCTGTCAGATCAGTGCCTGTGACTGAAAAAGGCAAACTCCCATCCAACTCCTTCCTCATTCCACAAGCAAGAGTAGGGCTGAACACGGCCTCAACACCTCCTCTAATAAGGGAAACTGAGGCCCAACCTGCTGCCCCCCGCCCCACGCCACTACTCCCGCTCCAAAACGCTGAATCTACCTAGACCCTACGCAGAGGTGCCTGAACTCTGCTCATGGGGCTGAACCCAGAGACCCTTCCCTGCGGCCTCGGACACCATCCGGGCCCACCCCCAGCCGACCTCCGGCACCCGGGCCACGGCTCCTACTTGTCTCCAGAGTCTTCAGGAGCATAAGCTGGCACTTCTGGTTGTTGGTGAAGAAGCTGGAAAGGAACCCTTGCCCGGGCTTCCCCTCAGCCAGCCGCTCGGGTAGGACCTGGCACGCGACGTGTTGCTGCTGCAGCTGTTCCTCCGCCGGGGGACCCGGCGGGCGCTCGTCCGCAGCTCCTGCCATGCCGCCCGCGGACCTCGCCGCTGCCTCACCTCCCGCCTCGGGCGGCTGGGGATGAGATCCGGGAAAGGCAACAACCCTCCAGCCAACCTGGCCGCGCCGAACCTCCTTCCGCCCAGCCCACCGGGCCCCAGGTAGGGCGAAGGCGGCAGAGCTCGTAGGAGGACGTTGGGGCGGCTGGGCCTCCGAGCCCTGCAATGGACGCGGGGAGGGGCGAGAGGAGCGGGGCGGGGCGAGAGCGTGGGTGGGGCGGGGCGAGAGGCGCGGGAAGGAATGGAGGCGGGGCTCCAGATCCCTACCGAGGGAGTCAAACCTGGGCGCTGCACTGGCTGGCGTTTATCTCCAGGGCTGATGTGGGCTTCGCTGGGAACCCTCGGCGTGGTTGGCCGATCCTCATAAGCATAGTTCCGCAGCCCACCTCCTCGTGGACACTCAATCCTCAGTACTGGCCACTAAAGTCCCCTCACGCTCCGAAGGTCTCAGGCATCCTCCCATTCCCTTACTTTTCCACCAGCAGGCCAGTTGCAATCTGGCCCACCCATCTCCTGATGTCCCAAGCCATTTCGAAAGCAGTGCTTTTCAGAAACGTTTGAAAGCTGCCATTATAATTACTGGTCATATCAGTATCTTCAAATTTTTTTCTACCTCACCTGGGCCCAGTGGCCCACCCTGCACTTTTGTCACCCCAAATAACTTTATGCTAACAAAACACAACCAGTTTACTTCTACCTCCAACCCTTAATTCACTTCCATTTTTCAAGCCCCTTTACTCAGTCCTTATAATCCAGGCCCTGATCAAATCTACCTATCCCACAGGGCTTTCCCAGATACCTTAATCAAAATTATTCTCTCCTGATCTCCCAAGGTACAAAGTACTCTGCATGTTTTATCATTTTCATCACAACCTGCCAGGTTTTAACTAATTTGTATTTCTCATTTTCCACTAAATTTTTTTAAGATTTTATTTACCTATTCAAGAGAGAGAAACAGAGAGACAGAGAGTGCACAAACACAGGGAAGGGCAGAGGGAAAGGGAGAAGCAGGCTTCCCACTGAGTGGGGGCTAGATCCCAGGTTCCTGTGCTCTCAACCGGAGCCAAAGGTACACAGTCAACCAACTGAGCCACCCAGGCGCCCCTCTTTTTCCACGAAATTACTCAGTTCAGCTCACGCATTTATTCAGCACCTACTAAGATGGCCCAAACATAATGGCAGAGACTGAGGAAACAATAATAAGAGAATTGATGAGGTTGAAGAGGAGCATATGATTTATGTGAGAAATGTATAGAAATAATATAGGCTCAAGAGACCTTGAGGATTATGAACAGTGCTTTATGTGTCATGGATGCTTAATAAATATCTTGATTGAATGCATATCAAAACCACAATGAGATATCACCTCACACCTGTGAGAATGGCTAATTATAAAAAAAAGACAAGGGGGCGCCTGGGTGGCTCAGTGGGTTAAAGCCTCTGCCTTCGGCTCAGGTCATGATCCTGGGGTCCTGGGATCGAGCCCCACATCGGGCTCTCTGCTCCGTGGGGAGCCTGCTTCCTCCTCTCTCTCTGCTTGCCTCTCTGCCTACTTGTGATCTCTGTCTGTCAAATAAATAAATAAAATCTTTAAAAAAATTAAGAAATTTAAAAAGACAAGAAATAACAAATCTTGGTGAATAGGTGGAGAATAGAGAACACTTGTGCACTATTGATGGGAAGGTAAATTAGTGAAGCCACTCTGAAATACAGTATAGAGATTCTTCAAAAAATTAAAAATAGGACTACCATATGATCTAGTAATTCCACTTCTGGGTATTTACCCAAAGAAAACAAAACACTAATTTGAAAAGATAACATCCAACTCATGTTCACTGCAGCATTGTTTACAATAGCTAAGATATGGAAGCAAACTAGGTGTCCATTGATGAATGAATGAAGAAACGGTGGTATAAAAAAAATGGAAAACTGTTCAGTCATTAAAAAAAAAAAAAAAAGAATGAAATCTTGCCACTTGCAGCAACATGGCATTCGTATTGATCAGGAAGTGGTAAAAACACTAATTTGTAGTGGACTTAATCAAGGATACATGCTGTAATCACAAGGATAACCATTAAAAGAACAGCATTAAAGGGCAAAACTAATGCACTAATGAGGGGGGAAATAAAATATAAGCAAATTGGATGGGATGCTAGGATTATTCATCATTTGAAATTTGAAATATTACAAAACTACAAACACCTCCTACATACAGATTGCTAAAATTATAATAGTTTTCTTAAACCACTTTTTATTGAGTTACCTTGGATACATTACTTCTAACCTCCACTACAAACCTGTAAGTATTAATATCACTATTTTGCTGATCAAAAAAAAAAGTGGGTTTCAGCCATATTGAATAATTTATCCAGGACCACACAGCCAATTTTTAATCTATTTAGGGAACTAAAACATAAACATATAGAAAACTACACTATTACAGTTATTGTAATGGGTCCACAATACTCAGGAAAGGCTAGATGGAGAAGATGGGCCCTGACATTGACCATATCCTGTAAGCACATGAAATACTATTTGAAATATCATTCAGCTAAATGAATAAGAAAATAAATGCAAATTAAAAGCTGTAATTTTGCCCTACCAAACTAACAAACTTTTTTTTCAATATTCATCACTGAAGGCAACAAAGAAAACTAGGGGAAAATATGCCAAAATATGATCAGTAGTTGCCTAGGTATTGGGATATTTTTATTATATTCTGAATTTTCCTAGTGTTCACAATAAGCATGTATTACCTTTGTATAAGAAAAGTAAACTTTAAAAAATTGAATAAGCTTTCAGCGCAATTTGTGTAACTTCATCCCTTTATAGTATAAAGACATAGAGTGGAATGGAAAGGTGTTAGGAGAGCGATAACGAAGTGCAAATACAAAGGACTAGGTTAAAAAGAGAAAAGTAAAGACCACAAATAAGAGTATGGGCAAAGATTTAGCTAACGGGATTTTCATTTCTCTACGGCAGCACTAATTAAGAGCAAAAAGGATAGAAAATTTCAATGTCAGAGAGATACAGTGGAATACATGAAACCATGTTGTTGTAGCCTTTTTAGGTATATTCATAAAAATTAAGTTACAAAACGACATAAATGTGATTCCATTTTGAAATCTCATTTACTATATGCATGGAAAGGGTCTAGAAGACTGCTCCAGTGTTCACAGTGGTTATTTGTATGTGGATGAGATTTGGGTGTTTTGTTTTCTTTTGTGCTTCTGTTCGTTTTCTAAAGCAAAAACTGTTGCTTTTTTATTGGAAGTTTTTAAAATATATCATAGCTATTCATGAAGTTGCTATCATTTTAAAGTGCTTTCCATCTTTCAGCTTTTTAATTACATTTAATCTATTATTCGAGGGCCAACAAAAATTCGGTAAGTTTCTAGTCTTTCCTCAGCTTTCCAGTCATTTTTGAATTTGGGAAAGAAACAAAACGGTCCCCACAGCCCTCTGCGGGAATACACGACACCGCCCGCGGCCGCCAGCGACTGACCGGAATCTACTTCCGGAAGGAGTCCGCCCCGCGAACCAGAAGCGAAAGAGAGCCGGCGCGCAGCATTCTGGGAAGACCTGCGGGAGCTGGGGTGGGCGGGGCTGCGGTTGCTGGCTGTTACCAGGACAACTGGAAGCGATTGGCGGTTTTCCGAGGTTTGCAGCCGTTAAGCTGCAGAGGCTGAGATGCTCAGAGGTTGTTTGGGATGACGAAAAGGGCAAGAGGGCTTGTCTAAGAGAAGACTGTCCTATCAGGAGGTTTTCTAGTCGTGACCCGCAGCGGGAACACCTGCCCTGGGGCTGTGGGTCGTGCCCCCCTGCTCTTGCCCCCTGCGGTGAAAGTAAGTGTGGTCCAGTGACTCCTGTCACTTCTCTGATTTTCTTCTGCCTTGTAGAAAATGAAACTTGGTAATTGCAGTATCACATCGCATTGTGTTTTAATAGCAAGGTAAATTTTTTTTTTTTCCAGTTGAGGAAAATTAAAAGAAAAGGAAAAAGAAAATTCACCAGTCATTCCAACTGTCTGGCAGTGACTTAAATTTTTCATTTTATTACCTATCACTTCTTTTCCCAGCACAAATGTTTTTTACACAGTTATCCTTATTTGAGGAAAATCATCTTGTATCCGGCTTTATATCATATATATATGATACAATTATTGTTAAAATCTTAGCAACAAGGAAGGCTTTGAAGATCTTAATGTAAATCTATTTGTAGTGAAGAGACAGAGATGAAGGGAATGCAGCAGGTGAAGACAATTCTTTCAAGAAGTTTGGCTGTAAAGGAAAAGAGAAGGGTCAGTAACCAGAGAAGAATGGCAAATAAAAGAAAAAAGTTGGGGTTTTTCCTGAAGAAGAGGACATTTAGTGATATTTATTATTACAAGAGGAAAAACTAGTAGTCAGAGGTTAAACATACTGCCGAGAAAGCAAATAACTGATTGAATAATTCCCTAAAGAAACAGAGGAGATAAGATCCACACTTCAAGTACATAAATTAGTTTAGGAGGTGGAACTGGGTAGGAGGATGTCAAGATGGATTATGGATGTTAGTAATTTTAAAACTATTACAAGTTACAAGTTGGCAAGAGTAAGAAAGATCTAGATACAAATGGCCAACAATAGGTATGCTCAGCCACATTAGTAGTAATATAAATGGAATATTAAATACCTATTAAATTGGAAAAGATTAAAAAGCAGATAATATATGTGTTGGGCAAGGGCTCAGCTAAACAGGCCCTGCAGGTGGGAATAGAAACTTGTACTTCTCTCCCCTCCCCCAGGCACTTTAGAACTACATAAACTTAAAATGTGTATATACATTGTCTAAGCAAGTATACTTCTAGGAAGTTCTCAAAAGGAAATAATCACAACTGCATACATCTATTAAGCTAGATGGAGTTCACTTCAGCTTGTGCACTAATGAAAGACTGGTGAAATATATTACACCAGTACATACTTCTTAGGCATGGATAACATGGTTGCAGATAAGAGAGGTTCACTTATATTAGTTTCAGTAAGAACATCTTCAGGTTTTACTGCTTTTTGATGGAATCTCTGTTATGGAGGGGAGGCTCCTCAGAAAGTAAATCTCTTTAATTACCTTTCTCATTTGGAGGCAAACAGCACAGTGTGGGGCCCTGGATAAGCAGCAGGTGACACTCTGGCTTGAAGATAGGCATATAGAAGGGCTCTTGGGTGGCTCAGTCCCTGAGGTATGTGACTCTTAATCTCAGAATTGTAAGTTTGAGCTCCATGCAGGGTGTAGAGATTATGAAAAATACAATCTTTTTTAATATTTTAATATTTTAGAATATTAAAATAGAAATAAAAATAAATTAATAATAATAAATAAATAAAAATAGAAAATATTTTTTAAAAAGAAGAACATCTTCAGGTTTTATAGGAAGGGAATGTAGAGTTGCAGTCTGATTGGCTGGCCTGATACATAATCAGCGGGATGCTTTGAACCATTAAAAATTATTTAGAAGACTATTTAGTGATAAGGAAATATATGTAAAATACATTGTTACGAGAGAAAAGTGGGACATGAAAGCAGCAATATGTAGGTTCTTAACCACATGATGGTTTTTTTGTTGTTGTTCTTTAGGTATTCTGCTTTCTGCTTATCTGTATTATACATGATATATATTTTATAAGGACATATAAAATGTTGCTCATTTAAAGATGTGAATAACTTTACAAGTAAGGAAAGAAGTTGGGGAAGTTCTCTCCTAATAACCTTGAAGGTGATTATACCTCTCTGTGAAGTAGGAGATCAAAAGAAATTAGATGCTTTAAAAACCTGTAAGACCTGTTTTTAAAATATATTTTATAGATACTTATTATTTATCAATGCCCCACCAGTCTCACAAAAGATTGAGCATGCTCAGAAAGAGATATATGCTATAGTAGAAGAAAATGACCAGAAGAGGCAAAAGATAACTGGAAAACAAACAAGATCAAAATAAAGGCAAGCATATGTTAATATCCAAAAAAATCATGCCAAGAGGTCCTTTGTAATTGCTAGAGGGGTGCCACCACAAATTAGTCTCTGATGTTCCTAGAAACTAAAACAAAAGGAAACGTAGTTCTAAGTGTCATATGATCTATTAGAGTTTTTCTTAATTTGCTTAAAAGAAGTATAATTTGGTATAAAAATCTGAGAAAAAATTCCCCCTAAGCTCCCTACAAGGCAATAATATGAGATTCATCTATTACTATTTTTATTTGTGTTTATTCTGTTTTTATAGAGTTTAGGAACATCTCAGAAAGGCCATACTCCTCTTTACTAATTCATTAATTACAAGCATTCATTAAGTACTGTAAGATACAGAAACTATGTAAGACAAAGTACCTGCCCTCATCTATTGTGAAAGAATAAATATAATATATAATAGCATGTTTACAATATATAATGAATAACTAGTAAGATTAATAATGAGTATGATGAGTAATAGAATAATTAATGTGAGTAACTATAAATCAAGGCACTGTTTGAAGCAAAAAAGTGAGATGGGATTCCTGTAGTATATAGAAATACTTTCAGGGGCGCCTGGGTGGCTCAGTGGGTTAAAGCCTCTGCTTTCGGCTCAGGTCATGATCCCAGGGTCCTGGGATCGAGCCCCGCATCGGGCTTCCTGCTCCACAGAGGAGCCTGCTTTCCTTCCTCTCTCTCTCTCTGCCTGCCTCTCTGCCTACTTGTGATCTTTGTCTGTCAAATAAATTTAAAAAAAAAAATTTTTTAAAAAAGAAATACTTTCAGCCAGTGGGATCATGTTTAACCATTTGTAAAAGGGAATGATATTCCCCCCCCCTTTTTACAGAGATTTGATAAATTTGATAAATTGTCCAGGGTCACATGGCTAGTAAAGGACAGAGCCAGGATTTCAAACCGGACCTCTCCCATGCAAACCACCTTCTTAACTGCTGCACCTTATGGGAGAGGTAGCATTCAAATAAACTTTAAAGGATGAAAAAAGTTATGTCAGGCAGAGTCTGGGCAAAGAGAATCTAGGTGGAGAGAATAGCACTAAACAAAATCAGAAAGTTTGGAAAGCATAGGGTCTGTTTTGGATAATACACACATACACCCCAGACAAGGGAGATAAAAGTAGGTAAGCACTAGAAAAGACTAAAAAGGTTGGGACAGATTTTTTTAATTTTTAAGGATTAGAGCATAGCTTACCTGATAAAAGAGTCAGGTCTCGGGGCCTGATAAAGCAAGAATTTTAAGCACAGAGACCTTGAACCTGAAAATTCTATGTGAGGGCTCTTAATGGGAAATATGAGAGACATTAGGTCTAGGCTAAGGATTCTCCCCACCCAGGTGAGGAGCGGGTCTAATGGCAAATAATAGAATCCTGCTACACATTAACTGTGTAAAATTGCCCAGGTAATGTAAGTTATTTGGACCTCAATTTTTTTTTTTAATTTCTTAAAAGAGGAGGAAGAAGACTATCAGGATGATATCTTAATATCTCTTCTAGTACTAGCATCCTGTGATCACATATGCCAAAGATTGCAAATTCAAATGCCTAAATTAAGGATCTGGAAGGTTTGATAAATAAGTAAATGAATTTGAAGTAAGAAAAATAAGGAATGGTAGAGATTAGAGTGGTAGTTTAGATGCCCCATCTAAAATTCAAGCCAATTTTTTCATGAATGGGGACCCAATGTTGCCAATTTTCTAATTTTTCATGAGAAACAAGAATACCATAATTTTAAGAATATAATACAGAACAAACAAAACACCTCTACTGGCTAAATACAGTCCATGAGTCACTAGTTTTCAACCTCTGCTACAGATAAAAGGGCCTAAACAAGAATACCAAGTGTTTGAATGAAAAGAAATAAATATGAAGAAAGAGGAAGGAATCAAGGAGAATACCAAAATTTCCCCTAGGTAATGAGGAGGAGGTGGGAGCATTAAGATAAATGTTAAAAATCATGGGGCGCCTGGGTGGCTCAGTGGGTTAAGCCGCTGCCTTCCGCTCAGGCCATGATCTCAGGGTCCTGGGATCGAGTCCCGCATCGGGCTCTCTGCTCGGCGGGGAGTCTGCTTCCTCCTCTCTCTCTCTCTGCCTGCCTCTCTGCCTACTTGTGATCTCTCTCTGTCAAATAAATAAATAGAATCTTTAAAAAAAAAAAAAGATAAATGTTAAAAATCAGTAGAAGTTTTGGAGAGAAGGTGCTTGGCGGTGATTTTTTTGAACACAGGACAGACTTCTCCGTCATAGGTGTCCACAGCACACAAACAAATTAAGCTATTGAGTTTGAGAAATCTGTGGGATTTAGCAGGTCAAATGTGCACAAGAAATGTAAGACAGGAGTTTCGGGAGAGAGGATGAAGCAGGAGTTAAAGGTAAAAGATTCATTCTCTCAAAGTTTTATTAAACATACATCAAAATATGTATTTGTTATTTCTTAAGATTCTATATTCTATGAGGGCAAAAACCACATTTTTTTCACCACTTATCCAGCACCTAGCATAATGCACAGTAGATGCTTAATGTATGTAGATTTAAAAAATTAATAAATATACCATGTGCTTCACAGTATATAAGGTACAGTGTTGAATTAGGAAATGTTCTCAAGTTTATAGATTAGAAAGCAAGTCAACTCTTATATATATAATTAACTAATCTCAGTTTGAAAGCAGTACCATTAAAAAAAGGCACCATGGAATTCAGAAGACAAAAAAAATGTTTAGAAGAAGTTACACTGGGCTTTGATAATAGATAAGATTGGATCATGCAGATGTTGGGAGGAACTGGTCAGAAGCATCTAAGTTAAAGGTGCATACTTTTCTTCTGAAAGTAGGGAAGTGTTTGAGACTGCCAATATAGTGAATTAGAGAATCAGTTTGAAGCCAGAGCCTTGAGAATGTAAATGTAGCCACATGTAAAGGTAAGGAAGGAGAACCAACAAAATAAACAGGGAAGAAGTCATCAGAAAGCTAAGAGAAGCATCAGGAGAATGAGTTACATAGAAACTAAAAATCCACATTTCGGGTGCCTGGGTAGCTCAGTGGGTTAAAACCTCTGCCTTCTGCTCAGGTCATGATCCCACAGTCCTGGGATGGAGGCCTGCATCAGACTCTCTGCTCAGCAGGGAGCCTGCTTCCCCCTCTCTCTGCCTACTTGTGATCTCTCTCTCTATCAAATAAACAAAATCTTTTAAAAATTAAAATTAAAATTAAAATCCACATTTCAAGAAAGAGAGGTCAGTCAGTATTGTCAAATACTACAGACAGCAGGCCCGCAAGAAGGAGGATTTAAAGCCATTGGATTTAGTGATTAAGGAAATAATTGATGACTTTCAACTAAACAATTTCTTTATAGTTGACCAATGAATATGAGGAGAGGAGCATAAGAGACCAGTAGAATTTTGATTTGCTGAGGGTGGAAGAGAATGGAGTTACTTAGGAGCGGGGGGGTGAATTAGAAGAGGAGAAGACTAGGTTGCAAAAAAGGATAAATTCATAAAGCAAAATTTTACAGGATCTAAACAGTAATGGGAAAAACTAGAAAGAGAAAAACTAAAAGAAAAAGGGAAAGAGTCCTTTGTCAAGAATCAGGACACCTGGGTGGCTCAGTTGGTTAAGCAGCTGCCTTCAGCTCAGGTCATGATCCCAGCGTCCTGGGATCGAGTCCCACATCGGGCTCCTTGCTCAGCGGGCAGCCTGCTTCTCCCTCTGCCTCTGCCTGCCATTCTGTCTGCCTGTGCTGGCTCTCTCTCTCTCTCTGATAAATAAATAAAATCTTTAAAAAAAAAAAAAGAATCAGCATTATAATTCTAACAAATATATCTCAATAACAAAGATAATATTTTAAGTAATCTCTCAATATATTTTTCCTACTTGGTTACCTCATTTCTTTTTATCCTTATGGCCCAAAGTAACTTCTGATATACTGAAAAATAATATTAGAACTTTAACTTAATAATATTTCTTTTTATTGGGGAAGGTATGTGCTATGATGAGTGCTGTGAAATGTGTAAACCTGGCGATTCACAGATCTGTACCCCTGGGGATAAAAATACATTATATGTTTATTAAAATAAATAAATAAATGTAATTTTAAAAAATAATAATAGTAATATTTCTTTTTTTAATCTTTTTTTTAAAGACTTTTTTATTTATTCATGGACAGAGAGAGATCACAAGTAGGCAGAGAAGCAGGCAGAGAGAGAGAGAGAGGAAGAAGCAGGCTCCCTGCTGAGCAGAGAGCCTGATGCGGGACTTGATCCCAGGACACCGAGATCATGACCTAAGCTGAAGGCAGAGGCTTAACCCACTGAGCCACCCAGGTGTCCCAACTTAATAATATTTCTTAATGATTTCTTAAAATCCTCTTTTTATAAGTGAATGGATATCACAGTACATAACTCCTGCATTTTTTGTTATTCACATCCCTTCAAGAATCCACTCCTCTGCAAATGTAGCTTGTGTAGTTCAAGTGGGGCTGATTCCCAAATCCCCACCAAGCCCAGATTTGAGCCCAGATCTGGCCAATGACAACCATCACCAATACTTTCACTTACACTATAAGGAAAAAGACTGTCTTCCTCTGACGTTGCAGGAGCTAAGGACCATGTAAGCCTGGAGCAGATAGGTCACCTTTGCCACCACATGGAGGCTTGTGTAAAATTGGAACCTGGAAGACAGAAACCAAATCCTGATGATGTTAGTTAGTCCAGCAATCCAGATATACCTCACGACTAGTTTGACCACTGGACTTTTCAGTTAAATGAGCCAATTAACTCTCTTTTATGCTTAAACTTGGGTTTTATCTGGACTTCTGTGATTTACTACTCAAAACATCCTAATACAGGTATCCTTCATTAGGTCAGCATCATTTCTGTTTCTTCTATGCCTTTATTTTTTTTAAGATTTTATTTGTTTATTTGACAGAGCAGGGGGGCCAGCAGGCAGAGGGAGAGGGAGATGCAGGCACGTCACTGAGCAGGGAGCCCAGTGTGGGGTTCAGATCCCAGGATTTGGGTATCATGACCTGATCCAAAGACAGATACTTAACTGACTGAACTACCCAGGGGCCCCTCTATGCCTTATTTTAAATTTGTTACTCTAGAATGTACTCTGTAATGTATTCCACAGTTCTCACTAAATTAATCCACTAAATTTAGTACAATTTATACTAAATTTAGTACAATCTCAATCTTAATCCCAGTGGTATTTTAAGAACTTTTTGTTGTTGTTTGCCTGTTTGGGAACTAGGCAGAATTACCCCCCAAAGTTCACAGAGAGGGGGAAAAAAAGCATTTAAATACCAAGAAAAATAGGGGAATATAATCAGTTACTGAAACATATTATAAAGCAAGAATAATAAACATAGGGTGGTGATAGAGTATGACTGAACAGTCATAGAACAGAATCCAAAACTTAAGTATATATATATTTAATATATTTGCCATATTTAATATATGGTAAATCAAGAAATGGTTAATTCAATAAAGTATTTAATATTTTAAGGTCAATGAGCCAGATTTAGGGGGAAAAATAATCAGATCTCTACCTTATTCATCACTCTAGAATAAATCTCAAATGGGTACATGACTCAAATCTGAAAATTAAAGCAAGACTGATTCTCAATATATATTGGTTGGTGTATAGTTGATACAATCTTTAACAATATCTGCTAAATTTTTAAATGTGAATGCCTTTTGACATAGCTTTTCAATTCTAGGTATTTATCCTAGAGAAACAAAATATATGTATAAAGATAAGGATGACAATAGAGCACTGGAATATCAAAAATAGTATACACATGTGGAATAATTAAGTTATGGAATATCTATACCATGCAACCTCAAAGAAGCAATATCACAACCAAGAGGTGAAAATTGATTCTGTGGAGGGGGGGGACAAAAAAAAAACTTATTTTTTACATACAAAGCACAAATATATACATAAAGTACAGTTTATATGTGGTATCGAAATTTCATGGAAGGGATAATTAAGAAAAAAATGTCTAAACAGGCTTCATGGAACAATGATGAAAAAAAAAGACTGAGAATAACTGATCTATAAAATTCATTACAGTCCAACTGTTGAAAAGAATGAGGTAGATGTATATTGACAAAAGAGGATGCCCAAGATGCAGGATGTTTTAAATGAAAAAGAAAGAAACCAGTGAAGATAGCCTTGTGGTGAAAAACGACTTCTTAAACATGACTCTAAAGCCCAATACTATTAAAGTTTAGGTTAAACTACACAAAAGATTGGGGGAAAAGATCATGGGGAAAAACCCTACCCACCCACTACCCTACACACACACACACACACACACACACGCGCGCACACACGCACACATTAGAATTCAAGTTGAAACAACAACCCAAGATAAAGTATTTGCAAAATACATGAAAAAGTATATGCCATTAATAAACAAAGAGCTCTTGTATGTCAATAAAAAGGTTTAACACCCTAACAAACACATCTGCTAAAGACCATAAATAAGCAAATCACAGACACACCAAATAAGCATATGAAAATAGTTATATTCTTGCTAGTTAAGAAATACAAATAATCCCAGATTCCTGGGTGGCTCAGTCAGTTAAGCGTTTGCCTTCAGCTCAGGTCATGAGCCCAGGGTCCTGGGATCAAGTCCGGAGACAGGCTCCTTGCTCAATGGGGAGCCCGCTTCTCCCTCTGCCTGCTGCTTCCCTGCTTGAGCTCTCTCTTCTCTCTGACAAGTAAATAAATAAAACAATTTTTTAAAAATTTTTAAAAGAAATACAAATAATCCCAGCAATGAGATAACATGTTTTCATTGGATTAGAAAGGTTTGCAAAGATTGGTGTCAGCAGAGATATGAGATAGGGCTCTGAGTATAAATAGGTTCAGCCCTTCTGAAGTACAGTTTGGCAACATGTATCAAAATGTTAAATACAAATACCTTTGAATCAGCAGTGATACTTCTAGGAATATATCTAAAAGTGATCATCAGATAGTCCAGAAAATATGCATGTGTAAGAATGCTCTTTATAATATTGATTAAAAATTGGAACCAACTTAAAATTTTATATGAGTCTAAATGTACTTTTGAGTGAAAAGAGCTTGTTACAAAGCATCATGTTCATTGTAATGCTATTTATATAAGTTATGTATAAGTACACATAGAAACAATATTTTTTAAATGTTAGTGGAAATTTCTGTGGAATTTCAAGTGAGTTTCAAGCCTATGCAAAAATGAGAGAATAGTATGAACTCCTGTGTACCCTTCTACTCACCTTCAACTCTTATCAAATCTTAGTTCATCTATATTCCCACCCACTCCTTCACTCAACCCAGTTTTTGAGGTAAATCCAAAACATTTTATCTGTAAATGGTTTAATATATACCTCTAACAGATAAGGATGATTCTGAGACAATGTCAATGCTATTACTAACAATTCATTTATGAAATCAATTATATCCAATGTTCAAATTTTTTTAAAGATTTTATTTATTTGACAGACAGAGATCAGAAGTAGACAGAGAGGCAGGCAAAGAAAGAGAGAAGGGGAAGCTGAGCAGAGAGCCTGATGCCGGGCTTGATCCCAGGACCCTGAGATCACGATCTGAGCTGAAGGCAGAGGCTTTAACCCACTGAGCCACCCAGGTGCCCCAATTGTCAAATTTTTTATTCTTATGCATTGTTTTACAGTTCGATTGAGGTCCATACATTACAATTCATTCATATATTTCCTAAGCTATAGGTCTTTCTCCCTTCCTTCCTCCCTTCCTCTTTCTCTCTCTACCCACTCTCCCCAACCCCCAGCTCCCACCCCTAACCCCGGTTCCCTCTCCCAATTTACTTGGGTAAGTGACTGGGTTATTTGAGCTTAGGAGTTTTGAAAGTAGACCCGAGCCTGACATTTATGGACCTGGGACAACAGCACAAATAGAGCTCAAATACCACAGTTAAGATAAAATAAAATGCACAAAACTTAACTGTTCAGTTCAGTTAATTTTAACAATTATATACATCCATGTAGCTTGCTCCCAAAACAAGGTAAAGACTATTTTCATTACTTCAGAAAGTTTTCTCATGAGTCTTTACAGTTAGTTCCTCTCTACCCACTGAGCCTGGGGTTACTATGAATAAGGCTGCCATGAACTTTCTTGTACATGTTGTCTTGTGGGCATTTTCATTCTTCTGGGTGAATACTTAGGAATGAAAATGATAGTTTAGCTTTAAAAGAAACTACCAAACAGTTCTTCGAAGTGGTTTACTAGTTTACATGTACAGAAACAGTGTATGAAAGTTCCAGTTGCTTTTTGTGCTGTTAACAGATGTTGACTATCATTACTTAGACACATTAATTAGGGTTTACAAAATAGCGTTATTCTAGCATTTATTTATTTGCTGAAACGCTTCTTTAAAGAGAAAATTCCCTTAAAATGCATTTGGTTTCCCTGAAATACAACTCAAACAGGAAAGTCAGGATTAATGTGTAATTCTTTATTTACCAATTTTCAAAATGATGAGTTCTCTCACATTCATCAGAGACTGACAGATAGTGAAAGGGTTTTTTTCAGAATTATTATTAACTCATTAACTTAAACATATTTGATGTGCTGAATCCATTTCAATTATCATCGTTACTGATGCTCATACTGTCCTATCTTTAGCCAGTGGGGAATCTCTTCAAATTAGCTTCTGTTTTCTTTCACACAATGCTCTAAGTCTTTGATAACTTCCTTCCCTTCAAAACGACAAGTCGACAAGTCGTTCCAGACTAATCTTCAACCTTTCCTGCAGCAGACACAGAATCAGCCATCTTCCCAAGGAATCCTGGTTTTTTTTTAATGGGAAATGGTATCTCAGAGGCCACAGTCTGGTAGGGTGTTTATTGGTAGTGGATGTTCCTGGTTTCTAGACCTTTAGAGTGGGTGAAGTTATGAAATGTGTCATTGTCGTCGTTGTTGTGTAAAGATTGTATTCATTTATTAGAGAGAGAAAGAGAGAACATGCATGAGTCAGGGAGGGGCAGAGTAAGAAGGAAAATCAGACTCCACGCTGAGCAGGGAGCCTGATGGCAGGGCTGCATCCCAGGACCCTGGGATCATGACCTGAGCCAAGGGTAGATGCTTAAACAACTGAGTCACCCAGGACCCCTGAAATGTGGTGTTGTTTTAAAGACATAACACATATGTCCAGTTGAAAGTTAGGACTACCCTCAGAAGTCTCACATCTGTGTCTCCTTTTTCCCATGCCTAAAATCAACATAATTACTCATTTGCTTTATAACACCATGTACAAATAACAGTCTCAGAATACAATCTTGGCACTACAACCACAATATGATTACTGAAAACAGTTTTGTTTTTTGGTGTTGTTGGGCTAGAGGGGCCTTTCTTTAAGCCCTTTGTTATTAGGGTATATTTCCTTATGGATATGTACTCTATTACTGTGTTTTAAAGCCACTTGGAAAGGTTCCACATGTGTGGTTATGCCACCAACTCAATACATAGTTAGATTAATTTGTTTAATCTTGATTGCAATTTTTAGAGATTGCATTTTTAATGTAGCTTTGCTTTATACAAACATAAAATATTTACATGGTTCTAAAGTGAAGTCTATAAAACAAGAGCTGTCAGAGAAAAATCTAGCTTCTACCCCTCTCCAGTCTGTGTTGTCCTTCCTTCACTATATAAATAACCATTTATTTTTATTATTTATCCTTCCATTTTTATATATATAAGCAATTATAATCTTCTAAAACAAATGATAGCATACTATGCACTCGGTTCACTCATTAAAGTGTACAATTTAGTAGTGCCTGGCTGGCTCAGTTGTTTGAGCAACCGACTCTTGGTTTTGGCTCAGATCGTGATCTCAGGGTTGTGCCATCAAGGCCTGCATCAGGCTCCATGCTGAGGGCAGAGTCTGCTTGGAACTATCTATTTCCCTCTCCCTCTGCCCTTCCCCACCTGCATGCGGGCTCTCAGGCTCTCTCTCTCTAACAAATAAATCTTTAAAAAATATATAGTATACAATTTAATGATTTTTAATATATTCTCAAAATTATGCAACACGACTACAGGTTTAGACCATTTTCATAATCCCCAAATACCCTTCATGCTTTAATTATCCCCTTATGGCCCCCCAATTCTCCCTAGCCATAGGCAACCACTAATCTACTTTCTGTCTCTATAGTATAAATTTGCCTGGTCTGGTTATTTCATGTAAATGGAATCATACAATATGCAGTATTTGAGTCTGGCTTTTTTATTTACCAAATGTTTACAAGGTCCGTTCATGTTGTATATGTATTGGTACTTCATTACTTTCTATTGCTAAATATGTTCCATTATGTGGGTATACCACATGTTATTTATCCATTTATTAGTTGATGGACATTTGGGTTGTTTCTACTCTTTAGCTAGTGAGAATCATGCTGTTATGAACATCTGTGTAGCATAGACTTACCCTTCCATTTCTCTTGAGTGGAACAGCTAGGTCATATGGTATCTCCATGTTTAACATTTAGGAGAACTGTCAAACTGTTTTCCAAAGGAGCTTGCACTATTTTACATCCTTTCTCCCCAGCATTGTGGTTTCCAGTTTCTCCACATTCTTGTCACCACTTGTTATTGTCCATCCTTTTTCTAATAGCTATCTTAATGGGAGTGAAGCAGTATCTCACTGAGTTTGGTTTGAATTTCCCTAATACTAATGATGTAGAGCATCTTTTCATGTGCTTATCAGCCACTGGTATATTTTTTTTGGAGAAATGTCTGTTCAAATCCTTCACCCATGTATCGATTGGGTCATTTGTCTTCAGTTGCTATTATAAGAGGTTTATTTTATATGTTCTGGGTACAAGTCCCTTACCAACTTGTGATTTGAGCATGTTCTCTCCCATTCTGCTTTCTTTTCATTTTCTTTTTTTTTTTTTCTTTAAGATTTTGTTTCCTTATTTAGTTAACAGAGAGTAAGCACAAGCAGGTGAAGTGGGAGGCACAGGGAGAGGGAGAAGCAGGCTCTCCACTGAGCAGGGAACCCGACATGGGCCTCAATCCCAGGACCCTGGGATCATGACCTGAGCTGAAGGCAGATCCTTAACCCACTGAGCCACTCAGGCACCACTTCTTTTCATTTTCTTGAGAGTGTCCTTTATTGGTTAAAGTCTAATTTATCTACTTATTCTTTCTTTTGTTGGTACTCTTTTCAGCATCATGTCTGAGAAGGCTTTACCTAACCGAAGGCCACAAAGATTTATTCGGATATTTTATTCCACAACTTTTACAATTTTAGTTCTTACAATTATGTCTATGATTCATATTTATGAATTTTATGTATGTAGGAGTCTAACTTAATCCTTTTGCATGTGAATATCCAGTTGTCCTGGTGCTATTTGTTGATAAAACTATTCTTTTTTTTTTTTTTTTCTGATTTAATTGTGTTGGTACCCTTTCGAAAATCAATTGACTAGGGTCACCTTGGTGTCTCAGTCGTTAAGCGTCTGCCTGGAAAGCCTCCTTCTCCCTCTCCCCCATCCCATGCTTGTGTTCCCTCTCATGCTGTCTCTCTCTTAGTCAAATAGATAAGTAAAATCTTTAAATTAAAATAAAATCAATTGACCATAAATGTAATAGTTTATTTCTAGATTCTCAATTTTATTCCATCGATCTATATATCTGTTCTTTTGCCAGTACCACAATGTCTTGATTACTATGACTTTACAGTAAGTATGAACGCAGGAAGTATGAGTCCTTCAACTTTGTTCTTCTTTTTCAAGATTATTTAGTTACTCTTAATCCCTTGCATTGCCATATGAATTGTCGATTTCTGAGAGAAAGCCAGCTGGGATTTTGATAGGTATTACATTGAATCTACAGATCAGTTGGAGAGTATTGTCATTCATCTTAGCAATATTAAATCTGCAATCCATCAGTATTGGATGTTTCTCTATTTACTTATGTCTTCTTTAATTTCTTTTAACAGCATTTTGTAGTTTTCAGAGTATAAGTTTTATACTTTTGCTAAATTTATTTCCAAGTATTCTTTTTGATGCTCTTGTAAAGGGAATTTTTTTTTTAATTTCAAATTTCTCCTTGCTTTTTTTTCAGGATTTTATTTATTTATTTGAGAGAGAGAGAGACAGAGACAGAGCATGAGTCGGGGGGAGGAAGGAGTGGGAAAAGCAGACTCCCCACCGAGCAGGGAGCCCAACACAGGAACTCGGGTCTCAATCCCAGTACCTGGGATCATAATCTGAGCTAAAAGCAGATGCTTAACCAACTGACCCACCCAGAAGCCCCTCCTCCTTGCTTTTTTAATTTACCAGTAGACCTGAATATCACTCCATTGTAGTAAATATATATATTCTTCATTCCTCTTTACAACTGCAATTATTTTCTTAGTTTATGGTTTAAATTTTTCACAAGTATTGTATATGCATATAATATAACAAAAAATATTATTTATCAAATGAAATAAGTAAAATAATGTACCTATCAGATAATTACCGTCATCGCTAGTTAAGAAATGTGGCAAAATTAACATCTGAGAAATGCCAATAATTACTTGACAGCTCACGTCTTCTAAGAAAACTTGTTTTTTGCAGATTTCCTTTCCCTAAAAGGCTGTTTACTGGACAATATAACTACCTACTATCATAATCACTGATTGGGCCAAGGAATGTGGCAGTATATCCGATATCAGTCCCCTTTTCCCTTTTTTCATTCAAATGGAAAATTTATGTGTTTAGATATCTGTGTCCAAATACAATGAAAATTGTAGTTAGCCTTAAGCCTTAAGAGGATTAATCCTGATCAGTTCCAGTCAGTTGTGATAACTGCCATTTCCCTTGCCAACAGCAGCCAATGAGATACCAAAGGGTAGTCTGCTGAATACCTTTTGTGAAAGTTGTTCCTTGCTCTTAGACAGGAACGCAAGATAGGATAGTTCATTTTCTGTCTCCTGGTCCTGTTATCCTCTGAAGCTGTGGCAGCTTTCATGACTCCAGAGGAAAAGCCAACATGCCGAGGAAGACAGAACAAAAAGATGGAAGGAATCTGGGCCATTGATGAGGTCACTGAGGACATGTCCTATCTCCATTTTATTGTTACATAAGATAGCAAATGTTTAAATGACTTTGAACTGGATTTTCTATTACTTTCAATCAAGAGTATCATGATAAAAGTACATGCCTGATTCAAGAGTAGCCAATCGCGGGGTGCCTGGGTGGCTCAGTGGATTAAAGTCTCTGCCTTTGGCTCAGGTTATGATCCCAGAATCCTGGGATCGAGAAATCGGGCTTTCTCCTCAGCAGGGAGCCTGCTTCCCGGTCTCTATCTGCCTGCCTCTCTGCCTACTTGTGATCTCTCTCTCTCTGTCAAATAAATAAATAAAAATCTTAAAAAAAAAAAAGAGTAGCCCATCCCTAGGCTGACTAGTTGGACACAGATAAGTGTAAGGTGTCACCCAATCACATTGATCCCAAGCACAGAGCTAAGGCCCACATATTTCTACTTAAATCCACAGCCACTCTTCAGCTCTGGCCTCTCTGAGGCCTAATCCCAGTATGTGTCCTATGTGTAGCATGCCAGGAAATTTTGTGTCCCTTGCTGCAATTATCACTTTAGCTTGAATGTCTCTCTCTCTCTCTCGTAACCAAGTGAGTCTGACTAGAGTCAGACTAGAGTCTGACTAACTTTGGAGAAGTTAGTACCTTGGAAAATGTCCCATTTCCTTAAAAAAGGATATAGACTTTATTACCTTTAGCCTAAAAAGTATAGTAGATGCATTATACTACAATTTTACTTTTCTATCTACCCCTATAACTGAAGAAGAAGCCAAAGAAAATCCATTTGATGGGAAAATGTGGGGTCAGGCCTCAAACCTCCATAGAAAGGTCTAGTATTTTATATTTTTCAAGAAGAAATTATAGTCATTTGGAAATTTTCAGGTTTTATTTTGATTTGAGACTTAGTTGCAGAAGTTTATGACCCTCTTTTCCAAGTACTTCAACATGTATCTCCTAAGAACAATGGCATCCTCAGGGTGCAGGCAGCTAAGTGGTCTGACTCTTGATCTCAGCTCAGCTCTTGATCTCAGGATTGTGAGTTCAAAGCCTATATTGCGCTCCATGCTGGGTATGGAGACTATTTTTTTAAAAAGGGAAAAGAAAAGAGGAAAAAAAAAACAGAATAATGGCATTCTCTTACCCAAACACAGAGCGATTATAAAAATCAGAAAATTCACATGTAGACAATGTTATTATCTAATGTCGTCCATACTCAAATTTTACTAATTTTTGCAGTATTGTCCTTTAGAGAAATCTTTTTGCCCATTCCAGAACCACATATTTCATGTAGTTATCACATCCCTTTTCTTTTTTTCTTTATTTTTCTTTATTTTGTTTGTTTGTTTTTTAATAACATCTTTGTGTGGAGTTTTTCCTTTTTTTTTTTTTTTTTTTTTTTAAGGTAGACTTTATACTTAGCATGGAGCCCAATGCAGGGCTCGAACTCATGACCCAGAGAACAAGACCTGAGCTGAAATCAAGTTGAGTGCTTAACTGACTGAGCCATCCAGGTGCCCTTGTTTGTTTTTTATAACATCATCATCATGTCTCTTTAGTCTCTTTAAATCTGAAACCATTCCTCGGCCTTTCTTTGTCTTTCATGACAGTAACATTTTTAAAGAATACAGGACCACTGTTCTGTTCCCGTTAATTCCTCATGCCTCCATTCAGATTATACATTTGGGGCAGAAACACTACACAAGCAATATATGTCCATCACTTCAAGAGACACCTCAGCTTGTATTATTTGTGATGATGTTTTCAATCTTGATCTCTCAGAGGAAGTGGTTTCAGCTAGATTTGTCTTGTTTTTCTGTTTCTTTTTAATAAATAATGGTAGATATATACTTTGAGGCTATATAAATATCCTGTTCCCCAGTAAATTTTCTACAACCAACTTTTAGCACCCACTGATGATTCTTGCCTAAATAGATTATTACTATGCTAAACACATAAATGGTGATTTTCTAACTCTTGCCATCCCTCCTACATTGATTACTTGGCATTCTACCATAAAAAGCCTTCCTTCTCCCTGCCCTTTGTGATATTTACCTGCTTGTTTTCAATGTCAGTATGAATTCATGGAGTCTTTTTTGTTCAAGGAGATCTAGTCCGTTCACATTACTGCTCATTTTGATGCTCAAATTATCCCTGGTTTGGCCAGAGGAGGCCCATCAACTGGCTTCCTTACTTCCTGGCATAGCAAGTGCTCCAGGCCCTTGTTGCATTTCCTTGCCTTAGCCACAGAATAGTCAACACTTCAAGAAGCCCTCAGTTTCTTTTAGAAGGTAATGTTCTTAGAAGCCAAGGTTTAGGGGCACTTGGGTAGCTCAGTGGGTTAAAGCCTCTGCCTTCAGCTCATGGGGCTCTCTGCTCAGTGGGGAGCCTGCTTCCCCCGCCCCGCCCCCCAGCCGCTCTCTGCCTGCCTCTGCCTACTTGTGATCTCTGTCAAATTAACAAAAAAATGTTTAAAAGGGGTGCCAGAGTGGCTCAGTAGGTTAAAGCCTCTGCCTTCAGCTTAGGTCATGATCCCAGGGTCCTGGGATGGAGCCCCGCATCGGTCTCTGTGTTCAGCAGGGAGCCTGCTTCCCTCTCTCTCTCTGCCTGCCTCTCTGCCTACTTATGATCTCTGTCTGTCAAATAAATAAATAAAATCTTTTTTAAAAAATGTTCTAAAAAGAAAAAAGGATACCAAGATTTAGGAAGCAGATCTCTTCATTGCTCCACACTCTTTCACCAGATATACCTAGGAAGTAGTTTTCGTTTTGTTTTAAAGAAAGAAAAAAGCCTGAATTTTTACCAGTCCAGCACCTAAGTGTTCGTCCTCCTTCCCAAATTCCATATTGGTATATCCTCTCTCCAAAACTGAGAACTCTGGCTCCCAGCAGTATCGGTATGGTTTCTTATTTGCTCAATACTATATTATATACAAAATAGTTCCAGAATTGCTACATCTGTACCACTAATAGAAATAAACCTGTTAAGTGGAGTTCAGGATTTCTTTGCAGGTTTTTTCTGTATTTAGACTGAGGAAATATATATATAGATATATATCTATATATATATACTCAAGGTACTACATTCAAACATTACTTGAATAAGTTCTTTTTTATTCTATTTGATTATCCATTTGATGTGCAATTCAGTTTCCTTGTTTCTGTTTGTATTCAGTTTTAGAATTTCTCCCCCAAACTTATGGATTTTACTTTATTTTATAAGTATGTAAAATATTAGCATGGTTCCACAAGTCAAAGCTATATACAAATGCTTATCCAGAGAATCGTCATTCTCTCCTGTATCCCCTCCATTCTGTCCCCTCTCTCCTGTAGGCAAATTTCATTAATTTTTGCTTTATTCTTTCAGTATATATTTTTGTAAAAAGTGAGCAGATACATGTATATTATTTATCCTCATTCCTTACCCAAAAGGTAGCATATGATATACTCTTCTGCTCTTTGCTTTTTTCACTGAGCAGTAAATCCTGAAAGTCACTCTATAAAAGCTGCCTAGTACTTTATTATGTGTATATTTCTCTATTATGAATCTTCAGTCTCTCTCCAATGTGTACATATTTAGATTATCTCCAACATTTCGCAATTTACTCATTTAAAAAAAAATACAATCAGGGGCGCCTGGGTGGCTCAGTGGGTTAAAGCCTCTGCCTTCGGCTCAGGTCATGATCTCAGGGTCCTGGGATCAAGTCCCGAATCGGGCTCTCTGCTCAGCAGGGAGCCTGCTTCCTCCTCTCTCTCTGCCTACTTGTCATCTCTCTCTGTCAAATAAATAAATAAAATCTTTAAAAATAAAAATAAAAATAAATACAATCATAGGGGCACCTGGGTGGCTCAGTGGATGAAGCATCTAACTTCATCTCAGGTCATGATCCCAGAGCCCTGGAATTGAGCCCCACATCAGGCTCCTTGCTCAATAGGGAACCTGCTTCTCCCCCTCCCTCTCCCTCTGCCTACTGCTCCCACTGCTTGTGTGCTCGCTCTCTCTCTCGCTCTCTCTCTGTCAAATAAATAAAATATTTAATAAAAAATAAAATCACAACCACCATATATATCCATGACTGGAGCTGAAGGCAGAGGCTTTAACCCACTGAGCCACCCAGGTGCCCCATTTTTTTAATTTTTTAAAAATATTTTATTTATTTATTTGACAGAGATGGCAAGCAGAGAGGCAGCTGGGGGGGGGGGGGCGGCACGGAGCAGGCTCCCTGCGGAGCAGAGAGACCCATGCCAGGCTTGATCCCAGGACCCTGAGATCACGACCTGAGCTGAAGGCAGAAGCTTAACCCACTGAGCCACCCAGGCGCCCCATGCTTCCTCACTTTAAAAAGTAAATGATTTTAGAAGTCTTTTCCAATACTAAAATTCTATTTTTAATGGGAAAAAATAATCATGTGTATTTAAGACCTGTTATGAACAGAGAAGGTCACATACTACTTCTTTGGGTCAACCAGATAAATGAAAATTTGCTGAAAAAATATTTCTTTTTCTTGCTTCATATATTATTGCCAGGTGGTGTCACTGTGTATAGATCAAAGGGAATAGCAAGTGACAATCATTCCTCTACTTAGTAAGAGCCTGAGGCTTCTCATATATATATATATACACACATACACACACACACACACACATATGTATATATATATATTTAATTACATAATGTTTACACTTTAAAAATTCAATTTCAGTGCTTCCTTATTCTCTGCCTGGGACATCTAATATGGTCACCACTACTCATGTGTGGTCAGTAAGAATTTGAAATATGACTAGTCCCAGTTGAGGATGCACTGTAAGTGTAATATCCACACTAGATTTCTAAGACTTAATTTGACCAAAAAAAAAAAAAAAAAAAAAGAATGGAATATATGTCATTAACATTTTTATATTGATTGCATGTTGAAATAGTTTTTTAGATTGATCAGCTTATATAAAATGTATTATTAAAATTAATTTCACCTTTTCCTTGGGGCGCCTGGGTGGCTCAGTGGGTTAAGCCTCTGCCTTCGGCTCAGGTCATGATCTCAGGGTCCTGGGATCGAGCCCCGTGTGGGGCTCTCTACTCAGTAGAAAGCCTGCTTCCCCCTCTCTCTCTGTCTACCTGTCTGCTTACTTGTGATCTCTGTCTGTCAAATAAATCTTTTTTAAAAAAATTAATTTCAC
This sequence comes from Mustela putorius furo, assembly GCF_011764305.1. Classification (NCBI taxonomy): domain Eukaryota; kingdom Metazoa; phylum Chordata; class Mammalia; order Carnivora; family Mustelidae; genus Mustela; species Mustela putorius. The sequence goes on along the minus strand of NW_025422127.1, from coordinate 3,158,762 downwards.
CTTTTCCTTTTACCTTTTTTGATGTGGCTATTGGAATTTCCTAAGTGGCTCACATTATATTTCCATTGGACAGGACTGCTCTAAACAAATGAGAAGTCTACATAACATTAATATTCTCCAAAACAATGTTGTCACTGACTTTTAGTAAATTAAATTTACTAAGAACAATGGGGGTTTTTTCCTGTGCATATTCTCTGGGGAGAAAATCAATACCTACTCTTAGTGACTTTTACATTTTAATTTTTTGGAGTGATCTTCAAATCACTAGATATCAGTAGCTGTCTGGTGAAAACTGCCTGTCATACTCAGTGGTGTGACCTCATTTCATGGAGCCCATCAGTAAAAGATCAGGCTGAGATGATTCATTCAGTTTCACTATCTAGGAAATTCATATCATTAAAACTGAATTAGCTCAGTACAACCTAGCTAAGTGCTCTCCCAGGTTCGGGGATAGCTTTGGGTGGGAGATGATGAGACTTAACACTAGGAAGCCTCCTTTTACCCGTCTCCTCTGAACATTATCATCTGCAAAGGGTTTTCACCTGGGTCCATAAGACGTGCTTTGGGGCGTCCGTGAACAGCTTGAAATTGTATTCAGTTTTGTGTGAAATTGTATTCAGTTTTCTCTCTCTTCTAGAGAGAAGATCTGTAGCTCTCCTCAGGTTCTCCTCAGGGGCCCATGGCGGTCCAAAAGTAAAGGGCCACAGACATGAGAAATTAAGTAGTGTCCTAGCTGCTGTAACAAATGACCATAAACTTAGTGAACTTAAACTTGTGTGTTATCGTATAGCTCCATGGGTCAGAAGCCTGACACAGTCTCACCAATGTGTGGGCAGGGCTGCATCCCTTTCTCGAGGCTCTAGGGGCCACTTGTTTCCTTGCTCATTCAGGCTGTCAGAAAAATTCTGTTTCTTGCAGTTGTAGAGCAACAGGTCCCCACGTCCTTGCTGGCTGCCATCTGAGTGCTACTCCCTGCTTCTAGAGGCTGCCCACATTCCTTGGCTCATGGCCCCCTTCCTCTGACTTCAGAGCCAAGGTTTGAGTCCCTCTCAAGCTTTGTCTCCCCTGCCTCTTCAATCACATCTCTCTGACTCATTTTCCTGCCTCTCTCTTCCACTTTGAAAGGCTCATGTGATTACGATGGGATTACATTAAGCCCATCTGGATAATCCAGGATAATCTCCCTCTGTTAAGGTTCATAACTTTAATTCCCTCCACAAAGTCTTTTTTCACTGTATGATTTAACATACTCACAGATGCCAGGGATTAGGGAGCCATATTCTACCTGCCACAGCTTTCCACCCACGTTTGTGTGACTTGCTCCATTCTGAGCACAGAGAAGATGAGGCTGGTGACTAGCCCCCGTGCAAGGTGCCCCTCAGCAAAAAGTGTGGGAGTCCATATTTGTCAACAGCTTCCGCAGTCTTCCTTCTGTTACTCATTAGTCAAGTGCCACTCACGCTCCCCACTTAAAGGCTTGATGTACTTGGGCCGCAGCAGCACCTCACTTCTCCGGCTCCTCAAGCCAGACTGTCATCTCCCATCACTCTGCCTTTCTCCCTTTTTAAAAAAAATTAAGTCCCACAGCTACCATCCAGAAGGGATCTAATAAAATAAGTTGCTCTAAATTGCTGAAGTCTGATAGGTAACAACCTGCTGAAGTCTGATAAATACATTCACAAAATTGATTAAAAAGTATAGATGTGTTACTACATTTCTGTGAATTGCAAGTAAGCTGTGTCCAAGGCTTATTAAATTTGTCTGCTCACACATGTCTTCTGTTTTCTTATCATCAATCAACTCTGTTCATGAGGTTTTATCATGAGGACTATCATTCATCCCTCTCCCTTCTAAGGGATTTCACCTTTTGTGCCAGACCTTCAGTTCCAGGCAGCTCACGGGTCTCTTAAGAGAATATCAGTCTGCCTATCATTAAACATACAGACACGCAGGGAGGGAGGTTGCACTACAGAGGAAAAGGTTAGGCTTTTCTAGACCTAGACCACCTTAAACTGTCTGCTTTGTAAAGGCAATCTGCCCTAGATATTTCCTCATAACATCCTTGTCTTTTAGAGAAATAACCAAATATAAAATGGCTTTTAGAATAACTGTCTTCATCAGTATAGGTGATTTTTTTATATTTAGTTTAAAACAAGATTTAGCAGCCAACCTAAAAAGTTACAAGGAAAAAATTACTCAGATAGTGAACCCTGGCTTGCTTACAAGCTCTCTGTTCTCTCTCTCCCTCTGCCTCTGCCTCTCACAGGTACACAAATGACTGTTTCTTCTATGTGTTTGCAATAAAGAAAATTAAAAGACTAATAGACTAATTCATGTTCAAAACTCAGAGTTTCCAGGTATTCCTTTCATTAAACCATCTCTGTGACTCTGGAGACAAGATGGTGGGGCCTCTTCAGCCCAACACCTACTCAGCTACTCGAGCTCACCGTGGGAAGGGAGACACCACGCTTAAACACAGCTGTTTCGATGTAGTGTTTGTTGTTTGTTTGTTTGTTTGTTTGTTTACAAGATCTGAAAAATAAAACATCATATCTCCCCATACTCTGCCCCCACTCCCTTTATTATTTATCCTTAGGCAATGTGTAGAATTCCTTCTTCCAATCCTTGTATCTCAACTCTGATCTGTACCGTACCATCACCCCACGCCCTAGTCACCTCCAAAGGTGATTCACAGGGAGGCTAACAAAGCTGCAGCCTTTGGACCCCTTACTTGTGGGCCCGTGGGAGGTGCCAGAAGCTGTAGAGGGATCTTGGTGGGGAGGTGAACCAGGTTCCAATCAGAAAGGATTTATCCATGAAGTTCTGGAAAACTGTCTGAAATTTATCAGAAGAAAATATTCTGAATCTCCAAAGCATTACGAATTGGTTGTGATTTAACAGGTATCTAAATGAGCAATTTTGTACATAACTTTGCATATTTTTTTCTTAAAGGATCCCCAAACTGTAAATGCTTCAGCCCCAAAAAACCTGGTTCTGCCTCTGCTCACCTCATCACAGTTCCTCATGGCGTCCCCAGGTCTCAGCCCACTCTTCATTCCCAAGCCCCATCCCATGATCAAGTGGGATTTATTCCAGGGAGGCAAGAATGGTTCAACTTCTGTTAATCAATCAATGTGATATACCACATTAGCAAAATGAAGGGAAAAAATCATATGATCATCCCAATAGATCCAGAAAAAGCATTTGATAAAATTCAAATAAAAGTTTTATTCATGATAAAAACTCTTAACCAAGTGGATATAGAGGTCATAAACTTCAACATGATAAAGACTATCTATGACAAGCCCACAGCTAGCATTATACTCAATGATGAAAAGGTGAAACCTTTTCCCCAAGATCAGGAGCAAAACAAAGATGCCGCTCTTGCCACTTTTATTCAACATAGTACTGGAAGTCCTAGCTGAGCAATTAAGAAAGAAAAAGAAATAAAAGGCATCCAAATTGGAAAGGAAGAAGTAAAAGTAACCTCTATTTGAGGGTGACATGATATTCTATATAGAAAACTCTAAAGAATCCACCCAAAAAACCTGTTAGAACTAATAAACAAATTCAATAACGTTGCAGAATAAAAATCAATATACAAAAATAAGTTGTGTTTCTATACACTCATAAAAAAACAAAAGAAAGAGAAATTAAGAAAAGAATCCCATTTACAATTGCACCAAAAAGGATAAAACTCCTATATATAAATTTAACCAAAAAGATGAAAGATCTGAATGTTGAAAACTATTAGATACCGATGAAAGAAACTGAAGAAGAAACAAGCAAATGGAAAGATAGTCCATGCTTATGGATTGGAAGAATATTGTTAAAACGTCTATACTACCCAAAGCAATCTACAGACTCAGTGCAATCCTTATCAAAATTCTGATGGCTTTTTCCACTGAAATACAAAAAAAAAAAAAAAAACTAAACTAAAATTTGTATGGAACCACAAAAGACCCTGAATACCCAAAGCAATCTTGAAAGAGAAGAACAAAACTGAAGGTTATCATACTTCCTGGTTTCAAGCCATAGTACAAAGTACCCAGTAATCAAAACAGTATGGAACTGGCATAAAAGCAGACACATAGAACAATGCAACAGAATAGAGAATCCAGAAGGAAACTCATGCACACTAAGTCAAGTAATTAATGACAAAAGAACCCAAGAGTATACAATGGGGAAAGGATCTTCAGTGGTGTTGGAAAAACTGGACAGTCAGATGCCGAAGAATGAAACTGTACCACTTTCTTACACTATCCACAAAAATCAATTCAAAATGGACTTAAAACTTGAGTGTAAAACCTGAAACTACAAAACTCCTAAAAGAAAGCATAGAGGGTATGCTCCTTGACATCAGTTTTAGCAATGATTTCTTTGGATTTGACAATGAAAGGAAGGATGACAAAAGCAAAAATAATCCAAGTGGGAGCCCATCGAACTAAAAAACTTCTGCAAGGGAAGCCATCAACAAAATAAAAAGGCATCCCATGGAATTAGAGAAAATATTTGCAAACCAGATATATCTAATAATATATATATATATCTAATATATAAAGAGTTCATATGACTAAGTAGCAAAAAAATTTTTCTCTTAAAAAAATGGGCAGAGGGACGCCTGGGTGGCTCAGTTGGTTGGACGACTGCCTTCAGCTCAGGTCATGATCCTGGAGTCCCGGGATCGAGTCCCGCATCAGGCTCCCAGCTCCATGGGGAGTCTGCTTCTCTCTCTGACCTTCTCCTCGTTCATGCTCTCTCTCACTGTCTCTCTCTCAAGTAAATAAATAAAATCTTTAAAAAAAAAAATAAAAATAAAAAAATAAAAAATGGGCAGAGAAACTGAATAGACATTTTTTCCAGGGAAGATATATGAATGGCCAACAGGTACAAGAAAAGATGCTTAACATCACTAATCATCAGGAAAATGCAAATCAAAACCAGTGAGATTTCGCCTCACACCTGTTAGAAAGACTATCATCAAAAATACAAGAGCTAACAAGTGTTGAGGATTGAGTAAAGGGAACACTTGTGCACTGCTGGTGAGAATGTAAAGAGGTACGGACACTGAGGAAAACAGTATGGAGGTTCCCCAAAAAATTAAGAAAAGAACTACCATGTGATCCAGCAAGTCCACTGTGGATATATACTGAAGGAAACAAAATCACAATCTCAAATATCTGCACCACAATGTTCATTGTAACATTATTCCTAATAGCCAAGACATGGAAACAACCTAAGTATCACGGATGGATGGATGGATGAATGGATAAAGAAATTGTGATACACACACACACATACACACACACAATGGAATATTATGTAGCATACAAAGAAGAAAATTCTTGTTACTTGCAACAACATGGATGAACCCTGCAGGCATTATACTAAGTGAAATAAGTCAGGCAGAGAAAGACAAATACCATGTAATCTCACTTGCATGTGGAATCAAAAAAAAAAAAAAAACTCATAAAAACGAAGATCAGATTGGTGGTTGCTGGGGGGGGGGGGGGATGAGGGGTGGGGGAATTAGGTGAAGGTGATCCAAAGCTACTGATTTCTAGTAATAAGATAAATAAGTTCTGGGCATGTAATGTACAGTATGATTGTAGTTAACAATGCTGTATTGTATATTTGAAAAGTTGCTAAAAGAATAGCTCTTAAAAGTTCTTAACACAAGACCAAAAAATTGTACTGTGGAAGGTGATGGATGTTAACTAGATTTATTGTAGTCACCATTTCATAGCATCTACATGAATCACTATGTTGTACACTTTAAACTAATATAAACTTATATGTCAATTATATTGCTATAAAACTGGAAAAATAAAAAATATAAAAAGTAGTACTCAAACCCATTCTTCCCTCAGTGTTTCCAATTCCACTGTCTTCAGTGCTCATCACTGTACACTGAATTATTATAGTAGCCTGCTAATTAGTTCTCTACCTCCTTCTTACTTCTACCCAAATTCTTTTAAAACCAGAAGTCTGATCTTCTAACTTTGCTGCTTAAAACTTTTAGTGGCCCTCCAGCTCAGCCTCCTTCAGCTCTTAGAGCCTCACAGTCACATTCCTTAGTGTTATGACCTGCCCACCACCTAACCTCGTCACCCTCCTCTCTCACCACTCCCACCACCACCATCATCATTCATGCATGCATTCACAGATTTAGGGAGCAAATACAGTGCACCTCGCACCATATGCTACAATCATATTTGCAAGTACCTGGACACCCAGCGCAACCCCACCTTCTTGGATGAGCTTTCCAAATGCCTAGGCCTCCCTCTTCCATCCCCATCCTCATCCAGCCTACCTGTAAAGCTCCCTATTCTGCAAGACGAAGATGAAGTGCTTCCACCTGTCTTTCAAGGCCTCACAGACTTCCAAGTAGAGGTGGCCATTCTGCATCTGTGTCCTCACAGCATGCGTGCTCTTCCACTGTTGTTGCACACTGCATGGCATTTACTTATTTAACTATCTTTATCATCAGACTTTTAACCCTTTAAGGACAAGGCTTACACATACCTAATTCATCTTCAGTCCCTAACATCACTAGTATAGAAACTAATAGAAAAAATTCAATAAAATTTTGCTGACTAATATCTAAAATGTTTTCCAGCTTTAAAGTTCTGTGATTCGGGCACAGGCTAAAGATCAAAAATTAATAATTGAGAATACATCATATATTCACACCCCATTTCACACAAAATTGTAAATTTGGATTTTCTGAGGGCAGTAGGCAGCAACCACGGATACCGTGCCAGTATTCTACTAGTTTACCTTTGAGCTCTGTCTGCATTATAGGTGTCACGTAAACTAACTGTTAACTCACTTCTTCCTGATTTTACCATCATTTCGCTAATCCTAAGGCAGGGGGAGGATTCTTATGGTGTCATACCAACTCTGGCCACAAGAGGGCAACAAGAAGACACGACTTGTGGTAAGACCTTCTGGCCACCAGATGGACCCCAAACACCAGTTTAACGGGGGCAGATTTAATTTAGATCAGGTGCACTTTAATATACATCAGTTTTCCTTTATTTCCTCTTCCTGAAAAGTAAAATCTCTCTGACAGGTGACTAGCCAAAAACCTGGAAATTGTCTAGAGCTATAAGTTACTTTGCTTATCAAGAGGAACTAGAGGGAAAAAGAAGAACCACTAAGATTTTTTTTAATGGTTAGAAAGCGAGGTCCTCTTCAAGCCCAAATAAAAGAACCAGCAATTTAACAGTGGATTGAGAATTTAGGTGAGACCAGAGAATTAGCGTTAATTTTAGTAGGTGTGTTGGTGATTTTTTTTTTTAAAGAAAATAATATATTTAGAAGCCAAGCACACTAAAAGTCCCCCCTCAAAATATCCCTGGAGATAGATGGGTGGTGAATCCTAACCATGATCATCAAATTACATTCTTGAAAGCCTGGCACTGTCATCGTGGCACTAACAACCAAAATGAAAGTCTTGTGAATGAAGACAGTCCCTGCAGGAGACAGGTTTGCTGGACCAAGAAAACATTTATGCCATGTCCTCTTCCCTGGCCTTTGTCATTCACGGACGAGCATGTGGGCAGGGGAGTGGCAGGTGTGATATAGCAAGCAAACCCTCCAAACCCACTGAGGAAGCTGCATTATCTTGAGGGGCAGCAAACTCAGGAGAGGGATTTTTCATGTTGGTTCTGGACAGACCTCTGGAATTTAAATTCTCCGTGAAGGCTTTCAGGCCCTCCCATTAAAGTTGAGTGGTAGTTATTTACCCCAAGTAAGAAATTTCCATCAAAAACCATGATTCCAGGGTTCGCCTGGGTGGCTCAGTGGGTTAAAGCCTCTGCCTTCCACTCAGGTCATGATCCTGGGGCCCTGAGATGGAGCCCCAGCATGGGGCTCTGCTCAGCAGGGAGCCTGCTTCCCCCTCTCTCTCTGCCTGCCTCTCTGCCTACTTGTGATCTCTCTCTCTCTCTCTCAAATAAATAAATGAAATCTTTAAAAAGAAAGAAAGAAAGAAGTCGTGATTCCGGGGCATTTGAGTGGCTCAGTTGGTTAAGCATCTGCCTTTGGCTCAGGGCATGATCCCAGGGTCCTGGGATTCAGTCCCACACCGAGTTCCTTGCTCAGCGGGGAGTCTGCTTCTCCCTCTCCTGCTCCTCCCCTACTACTGTTCCTGCTCTCTCTTGCTCATTCTCTCTTGCTTGCTCTCTCTCTCAAACAGAATCTTAAAAAAACAAAAACAAAAGAAAACAAAAAAGCATGGTTCACACCCAGACAGTATAAAAGACTGCATTAGGGGCATGTGGTACTTTCATTCAGAAGAACTGAGCAGGAGAGGCTGTCCAGGGAACTTGATCCTTATTTTAATTTTGTAGCCCCCAGAAGAGATAATTCCATGCCCTGCTTTTCTTCTTCATCGACTGGTGCTGTTTCTCCTGTGCTAAAAGAAAACTGTTTGGGGGCACCTGGGTGGCTCAGTCAGTTGAGCGTCTGACTTGATTTCAACTCAGGTCAGGATCTTGGGGTCCCGAAATCAAGCCCCACAACAACTCTGTGCTCAGCACAGAATTCGCTTGAGATCCTTTTCCCTCCGCCCCTCACCAAGCTCATACTGTGTCTTACTCTCTCTCTCCCTAAGATAAATAAAATTTCTTTTTAATTGTAAGGAGGCTGATTACAGGAGGTATTTTTAACCAAAAAATATATGTTAGCACCCAATCATCCACAAAATGTATGTGACATTCCCTGACTCCCCCATCTAAAGTCCGTCTCCATATTCACAACACCTGTATATGTCCTCCATAGTACTTGGGAGAGTTGGTGGGGGTTTTTTGTTTGTTTATCAGTTATCCTCTCTACTAGACCTTCGGCTCCATGAGGACAGGACCTGGTCTATTCTGTTCACTCTCTCAGCTCTTAGCAAAATGGCACAAAGTAGGCCTTTAGTGAATAGTCATTGAATGAAAAAATGAGTGAAGAGAAAGTTTAATGTCATCCAAATTCTACCAATCACAAAAGGAAGGAAAACAGAATCTTGGCTGGTTTCTATGTTGAACATTCTTTCAGAAGAGAACTATTAAGACTATTGCTCTTTTTCAGGGCGCCTGGGTGGCTCAGTGGGTTAAAGCCTCTGCCTTTGGCTTGGGTCATGATCCTGGAGTCCTGGGATCGAGCCCTGCATCGGGCTCTCTGCTTAGCAGGGAGCCTGCTTCCCTTCCTCTCTCTCTGCCTACTTGTGATCTTTGTCAAATAAAATAAAATTTAAAAAAAAAAAAGGCTATTGCTCTTTTTCAGTAGAGTCCAATTACAATTACTGTTCATTTACCTGTGTCCTCCTGGAAGGACTACTTAAGCCAATTACTAGCATTAAAACATAGAAATGTGACATTTCACTGTTGAGATGACAATCTATTTAAAATATGTCCTAATTTTACTCTCTTGTTAGAAGATTCTGACAAATCTCTTTATAAAATCCAAGTCCTCCCCTAATTGAGCCTAATCACAGTAGGACCATTAGTATACTGCCTAGCTGGACTGGGGAGTGAGCTGGTCCCAAGCTGGATTCTAGCTTGGCCGATTATTGCCATGTGACCCAGACCAGGGTAGCTTTCCAGAGCTTTCTCTACCCCACCTCATAATGCCTCCCCGGGACTATGCCTGGCCCATGCTAGACCCCCAGAACTATTCAATTCCCTTACTTTCCCTACCAGCCCAGAGGAGTCAAACTACCCAAAACACCTGGACTTACCCATCCAGGCATTAGCAACATTCAATTTGAGAAACAAGATTATAAGCCCCACCACAGATGCCCCAACTCAAACTTCCTCCCCAGTCTTCATATTTATTATGCTTCCCCATCAGATGGACACCCACAGGAGCACAAGCACACACACACACACACTACCTCAGTCCTCCCTACTTAACACAGAACTGCACTGGCTTTGAGTCTCCAAAAACAGCTTTTTACTTTGTTGCTCAATATGGCCAAGTGTTCAAGGACCAAAGACGGTAAATGTGTTATACAGGCCAAGGTTTCCGCAATTCGTCATCAACAGGCTGCATGCAGTTGAGGGCACACAGCATCCAACCACACACTTGGCGGAACAGAGGCAAATTTCTTTAACATTCAGAAACTCCTACAAATCCATCAGGAACATAAATTAAGAAAAAGCAAACTACCCATTTGAAAAATGAAGACTAAAATGAGCAAAAGGCCAGTACCCCCGTGAAAATATACTCAGGTTCACTTAATTAAGACAAAGCAAAACAACCAGACACCAGATTAACAAATATTAAATAAATATCAGATTAACAAAAATTAAAACCAGTAATACCCAGTCATCAGAAGTGGGAAGAAACAGGCAGTCATGTACACTATTGACAGAAGTATAAATTGGGCGATTAACGATACTGAAAATCTAAATACAAAATTCAACTACATTAAGTCAATTTCTGCCCATCAAAAATCTCCATTTAAAAAGTGAGAAAACAATTCATGTGTCTGGTTGGCTCAGCCAGTAAAGTGTAGGACTCTTGATCTCGGGGTTGTGAGTTCGAGCTCCACAATGGAGGTAGAGATTACTTTAAAATGGGGTCTTTGAGGGACGCCTGGGTGGCTCAGTTGGATAAACTTCTGCCTTCGGCTCAAGTCATGGTACCAGGGTCTTGGGATTGAGTCCCACGTGGGGCTCCCTGCTCAGCAGGGAGTCTACTTCTCCTTTTGCTCCTCCCCACCTCATGCATATGCACTCTCTCTCTCTCTCTCTCTCTCAAATAAGTAAAATCTTTTTTAAAAATGGGGTCTTCGAGAGGCACCTGGTTGACTCAGCCGGTTAAGCATTCGACTCCTGATTTCAGTTCAGGTCTCAGTCTCAGGGTCATGGGTTCAGGCCCCCAAGTTGGGCTCCATGCTTGGAATGGAGACTACTAAAAAGTAATGGGGTGGGGGTGGATCTTTGAAAAAAAAAAAAAAAAGTGAAAAGACACATACTGGGAAACAGATATTATTTAATTCATAACAGACCAGTAAGCACAACATATAATGAAACTCTGTAAGTCAACAAGGAAAGGACAAACACTCCAACAGAAAAAACTGGGCAAAAGCAATTTACATAAGAGGAAACATGCACAGCCACAAAATATATGAAAGACGCCCAATCTCACTAGTGAACAGAGAAATATAAATGAAAACTATAGTTCACAGCTATCAAATATGCAAAAATTAAAAGGCTGGACAATACCAAGTGTTAGTGAACATGTGGAAAAACTGAAGACAAGGTTAAGAGTGTAAAACCATGTTGAAGAACAACTTCTGAAATCTTCGAAGATTCTCCTATTCCCAGAACTAACCATTCCCTCCTAGGCAAATAAATACCCGACACAAGTCCCCACCTACTGACAACAGAGAGAGACACACAGGAATGTTCATAGTAGGGGCTCCCAGCTGGCTCATGGGTTGAGCACACCACTCTTGTTCTCGGGGTTGTAAGTTTGAGCCCCATGTTGGGTGGAGATTACTTAAAAATAAATGCCTAAAAAATGTTCATAGCACCATTGTTTATAGCAGGAAAAAAACTGATACAGCCTTACTGTCCATTAAGAAAATGGATACATCAGTTGTGGTATATTCATGTAATTTGAAGTTATTTGGTACTGAAAGGGAATTAACTCAAAAATGGTATACAGATGGAAGAATGTCAGAAATATAATACTGAGGAAAAGATGCAAGTCTCAGAAGAATATATACAGCAAAGTACCCTTAATATACCGTGTAAAAACATTCCAATCATTGCATGAAAATAATAAATACCAATTCAGGATCCTGACGTCCTTTTTGGCATCCTTTTTGGAAGGGATGACAAGCATAACTGTACAAAGGAACATTTCCCTGTGAGGACAATGCTGTTTTTTAAGTTCTTTTTATTCTTTATGTCTTTTTCTTTGTTTATGTTTCAAGTAGTACAGAATAATTTTTTTTAATTTAATGTATATATACTTTCACTTAATTCCACTGCTAGGAATTTATCTTCTATATATACTAGCACATGCACAAGTGTGCAACCATATATACAAAGATGCTTTTTGTAGCAGCTTATAAGGGGGTGAAATGGAAGCAACACAATTTGGGAATATTATATGCAATATTCAATGAAACACCAGAGCTAGATGATCATTAAAAATGAGATAGGCCTGTATGTCAACATATATATATTTACGTGAAAAAAAAATGTAGGACTAAACAATTTGTGGAAAAATATTAGATTGGCTGTACACATACACACGTTTAACAAAAAATTTCTGGGTCACAAGAAACCATTAACTTCAATCATCTCAGGGGAATAAGAATGGGTAATGAGAGGGGACTTTTCATTTTACACCCTTCAGAATGATTTCCATCTCTATTTTTACCATTAATGTGTATTACCTTTGTAATGCGAATAAATAGATAAAGCAGTGGGAAAAATAAATAACAGCATAAGATTAGGATGTTGGTTTGCTGAGATTTTATTTTAATGGTAAAAATCATACGAAATTCTTTTAATCATTTTTATAATGCTTATCTCCTGGGGAACTGATACCACTCAGAGAGATGACTCTTACCGGACCGGTGGCTGCTTTGTACAGGACAATAATTAGTATTGCAGTTAGAGTACATTATCTGTGGCTCTTTCACAGCTTTACATAACTATCTGCAGCTCATGTCACCAATATCTGATTTATTTCAAGTCAACATTCTAAAAACCATAAACTGTTGGGGTTTTTTTATACCAAAGAGTTTGCCTTTCAAGAAACACACTCAAAGAGGAAATAAAGACCCAAAGCACATTAGCAGAGCAGGCCAGTACACCCCAGCCAAGGTAGTTCCCAAGCCCTGGTGACATGGGATGCTGTTGTTAGGGTCTGACCAGAGAGGGCAAACTGGCCCTCTGCCTCGGAGCCGGAGCCGCACTGGTCCTGCTAAGCTGGCCCACACCCCCAGCCTCCAAAACGAAGGCAGGGCCAAGCTGCTGGCATCGCCATCAGAGACTACACGTGGCTCACGTGATGAGCACAGCCACAGGTCCACAAAGCCTTCTTGGGCTCCAGCCTGGCCTCTGAAGTCAGGAAGTTGGTAGCTAAAAAGGAAGAGAAAGAAGCTGTGTGTAGAGAAAGAGGCTCTAAGTGCTTCTGGGTTGTCCCAGAAGCAAAGTCCCATTGCCCAGACAGGCCCAGGGGGCCAGGAGTGGGAGCAGAGCCGAGCCATGGACACTCAGAACCTCCCCCACTCCACTGAAGCCAGAACTCTAGTTTTTGTATCTGTTTTATTTGACTGCCAGGTAAAAACTACTTCCACAAAGAAGAGCCTAAAAATAAAAGTTCGGAAATCTTTGACCTAACCGTATAGATAGACAGGTGTTTCTCTAACCTAACGACAAAACTTTTAACAACCATTCTATTTTTTCAGCTACATGTGTGGGGAGCGACCTCATAATTCCTACCCTCCTGAAACTTGCAGGCTGCTGGAAAGATCAAATGAGCTAATAGTCATCTTCAGCTAAGAGGCCCTTAGGAAACAAATTTATTATTTCCTTCCTTTATTAATGGAAGGTATATCCGGTTCAAATGATTAGTCATGCAAGCAAAACTGTGTTTCTTCTAGAAGGAAAAGGAGAATCAGCAACAACCAGAGGACAAGGACCGGTGGGGGGGGAGCAGAAGGGGGAAGAAAGCAGAAGGGAGCAGAAGAAGAAGAAAAACAAGAGCAACAGCAACCCAATTACATTTTTAAAGAGAGAACTATACTCTGCTCCAGTGCCTGCCACTTCAGGGAAATGAGGGAGGGGCCAAGAATGGAGAGAAGTGCAGAGAGCAGGATACTTGCTTTAAGCACTTGCAATGTGCCAAGCACGTACCATGTGTGAGATGCTTCCTACGTTTCCTTTAATCCAAACAGAATACGATGCAGGTATTATCATCCCCATTTTACAGATCAGAAAACTAAGGTTTAGAGAGAGTAAACAAGTTCAGGTAGAACCTCTACTCACCAAGGTGAGGGCATATTCCCTCCACTGCCTGGCCACCGGCTCCTCCTCCTAAACGTGGGTGTTCCCTGGCCTCTTTCTCTTTTTCCCTTTCTGTTAGCTTCCTTTCAGATCTGTAGTAGCTCTTTCATCCTTTTGGTTATTTCCTCCGTGCTGTTCTTCTGTCCTGATTTCCAGCCCCCTGGACAGTTCCCAGTTAAGATCCCACTGTCCTTACAAATGATAGCTCTATAGAGCTATAGGGTAGCCTGTAGCTTCTCCCTGCCTCCCAAGCTCAAAATCGCCATCACTTTTGGTCATTTCTTTCCTTCCCAAATAAACAATCGCTCGACTACCTTCATTCCTTCTTAAAAATATCTCCTACCTCTCACTTTTCATTTCCACTTTTTCTCTTAACATCCTAGCACTGTGAACCTTTGTGTTTGCCTGGTTTCTGCAGAAGCTACCAGCTGGTTCCTTCAGGGCTTCCAGATTAGGCTGCCTACGCCTGGCACCATCTACCTGTCCTGCACCTTCAGAGGATCCCACAATGCCTTTGTCAAACCACATCTGCCCAGGCCTGCACTCCAGGCTGCCCGCATCTGACCCCTAGGGCTTTCCAGCCTCTGACCCTACTCCTCCATTCTCCAGTTCCTCCCTTTATCCAAAAGGACTGCCCCCTGTGCAACATCCTAACACCAGCTCCTTTCCTCCCAGGCCCACCCATGGCCCCCGGGGCCCCCACAGGCTGCGCCTCTCCTTCCTCCTCCCTCCTGCTTTCTCCCAGCCCTCCCTGGAAGCCTGCACCACTCATTATCTGTACTATTCAAGGGGCAGTAATTGCCTGCTGCCTGGAACAGCACTGAAATGGACCAGTGCTATTTCAAATCTCCCAAGTCTGTATCTCATCGCCCAAAGAGTATACAGCACTTGAAGGTGAAGACTAACGGGTCTTGGTTTCTCCCTGCAGTGCCTAATACTTAGATAGTAGGTGTTTAATACCTGTGTTGATTTTTTTTCCCCCACATATGTTAGCCTCAAACAAATAGCCAGGGCTGGTGAGAATAAAAAGCATCAGCCTTAGAAGCCTGATTATGGCCACACAGATCTCCCACAAGCCAGTTTCATCTTAACCCCTCGGCTCAAGATCCCTCACAGGCATCCTGGGCGTCAGCGCTCTCAGGACCACCTGGTCTCCAGAGAGGTCTCTGACCGACCTCGCCCGCCCCGGGACTGCCTGCTCATTGGGTGATCGAATTTCCAGGTCCTTCCCCGGTTTTCAGTTAAAACGACACGTCCTCGGGGTGGTGATGGATGGGGGGGTGGGGTGCTCCCCACACCGGGAGCCCTGGCACCCTCGCGGGTGAAGCCCCCTCCAGTGCAGCTCAGGGGCCGGCAGAACCGCCCCCCGCCCCCCGCCCCGGGGCACCCGGTCCTGGGGAGAGAAAGAAGACACTGCACCTTTAAGTCTGCAGCCAGTGGAGAAAAACAAGCTGTGATTTATATAAGCGGGAAAATCATGTGATTTGCGGGAACGCTCCCTCCTCCTCCGGCCCCCTCCCCGCGTCGCCTCCAGCCCTTCCCAGAGGGGCCCGGCCGCGGGACTCCCCCCCCCCCCCTCCCGGCGCTCCCTTCCCGCGGCGCTGCCCCGGGGCCCCCCGACGCCCGGACTGACCGGCGTCGGGCCCGGCGGGGCGGGTCGCGTTGGGCAGCGCGGGCGGGAGGCGTCCCCGCCCACACCCCCGCCGCCCGCGCGTCCCCTCCCGGGGGCCCCCTAGGCCTGCCACCCGCCGCCCAGAGCGTGCGTGGAGAAACTGAGGCTTCCCCACCAACTTCTCGCAGAGGGGACAACGCCGGGTCCCCCACGGCCGGGCTTCTGCGTGCCGGAACGCCCCGCACGCGGGGCCGGGGGCGGACGATTGAAGAAATAATTTGGTAGGGACGGCGGGAAGAAAATCAGCCATTTCTAGAGCGGAGGGGTGCTTGAGTTTAGCCCAGAGGACCTAGCTTTGGGGGGTGGGGGGTACCGATGTGCCCTTTTCAGACAGAACCAAGGAAAATAAATACAAGATCTAGAGGCCGTAAGAACCAGCACAGATTTTTCAAATATTAGGAGGGTATGTAGCTACAAGGAGATCACGCCCACGCGGAGTTAACTCCGACTCCGACGGCCTCTGAAGAAAAGGAAATGTTTAGACCGTCCTGAGATGCACAAACGGTGAAGAGGTCATCTCAGCCATCCCTGTCTCTGGAAGACTGTACCAAGCCTTCCAGGAAGGGCTTATAGTGGGAGAGTAAGGTTAAAGATCACTTCCAAAACCAAGCCCAGGAGAGGCTGGGGGGCTTTCTGGGGGCGAAGAGCTGGGAGTAGAGGTGAGATTTCTCTGAGCGAAGCACCCTTTCCACAACCAGGAAGACGGGCTCTGAAATTGTCCAAGGAAGGCAACCCGTAGCTTCCCGGAGTACCCAATTTCAAAGATTAAACCTCTTCAGGGGTACGGTTTCAGATCCACTTTATTTCCCTCCATTGGTCATCTGCTGGGTTGGGACACAAGCCCCGAGCTGTCACCTAGAGGAAAAACCCAGTGCAGTTCAGGAGGTTACTAATGTATCCTCTCATCCTGACCCCTGCCACAGTGGGCAGAGCTGGACGAATTCCAGTCCACCCTCTACCCTCTGCATCCCACAGCCAGGTGGGCCCTCCTCCGGCCTCCCTTCCTCCCCACATGGAGGGTCTTTATGCTGAGATCATTTCCAAAACAGTGCCTCAGTGCCCTGTGTCACACCAACAGAAGATCCTTCCCATAGGGGAAAGCACAAGGTAGGCAAATATTCTCCATTAGTTTTAAATCCCAACGAAGAGAAATTTCAGATAACTTGGGGATTCAAGAGAAGAGCATTCCATGGGTTCATTCAGTTAAGTAATGAGTGCCTTCTGTGTGCCTGGTGCCCAGACAGGGAACTAGAGGCACGGAGGGAACAAGACAGACACTGCCCCCCACCCCACAACGAGCCAGAAGCCCTGTCTGTCTTCTCCCCGACTCTGCCTCCCGGAGAGACCTGGGTCTCCTCCACCAGCATGTGTACGTCCCCTCCCCACTCCCCAATTAGCGTGTGCTGTCCCCAAGTCCAGCTGCATATGTCTCAAGAATCAAGAGCTGCTTCTATCAGAAGGCGCTAACTCTCTGGTGATTGGGTGGCAGGTTTAAGAAGTAACCCAAAGGCCTGTCCAGAAAATGAGATCAAAGTTGGCAGCGTCCTGGGCCCCTCCCCAAATTTATAACTTAATTCAGGCCCCACCTCAGTGCCACTTGCTTTCTCTCTCTGTCTCTCTGTCTGTTTCTCTGCTCCTTTTCTGCTAGGCTGGCTGACCCCTCTTCTAGGTCTGTTCTTCCCTAAGCTTCCAGAGCCCTCCCTGACGAGCCCAGGTGCCTTCATCCTAAGGCAGCCTTAGCTGCTTCTACAGCGGGCCTGAGCCTTCCCGCAGCCCTGCCCAGACGCCCAGCCCAGGTCTTTCAGCAGTGAGGCTCCCTGTGCAGGGACTCAGACATTCACCCTTAACCACAGGCCTGTTGACCACAACCTCGACCTTCCGACCCTCCCAGACCACACCAGCCCCTGCCTTCGCACAGGCTTTTCCTGAGTTTTCCTGTTTCTGGCTTCCCTCAGCCATTCACAAGCCCAGCCTGATAACGTGCAAAGGGAAACCTGGCAATAAGCCTGTGGTGAGCGATCATTTTAGATGAACAAACAGAAATTATGGCTCCAAGCTGAAAACACCCTGCAAACTGCACGCTCTGTTACTTTCAAAGACGCCAGATGAGACCCCTGAGTTTTCTTTAAAACGCACCAAGGAGTGCAACGAGTGAATGGGTAAAATCGGACACTCTTTCAGGAAATGGGGCCTCTGAAGAAAAAAGCATCCCAGCCCCAGCCAGATTCCATTCTGTTTCAAATTAGCCTTACAGCAAAATGGGGGAGGGGGGGGGTGTGTGCTAAACTAGCCCGTCTCTAAGAAAGATCCTCCACACGCTGAAGCTCTGAGCCTCTATGGTGCCCCCCCCCCCCCCCCCCCCCCCCCCCCCCCCCCGCCAAACAACCTTTTAGAACACTCCACGTTCTTCTGAGTAGAAAATGCATTTGTACTCCAGGCCTAGGTCGGCAGCTGAAGCTCAGAATTGGGCTTTCACTGCCGCTTTTTTCAAGCCCGTTTCCTCTTTCTCCTTTCCCTGAAAGGGCCTCTGGTCTTTCCCAAGCTGCCAGAGGAGAAGAGAACACACAGCTCCCCCAGAGCAGAGGGGCCCGCCAGAGGGAAAGCTGGCCTAGCCCCAGCACAGGCTTGCCTCGGATTCTGCAGGGACCTTCCTCGCTCCCAATGGGCAGGGAACTTCTGGAACTTCTAAAGAGCATATCCTCTGGCCAGCCCAAGCCCCATGGCATCCTGCACCCTAGTTTGCAAGCTTTTAGTGGCAACTAACACATTTGGCAAACATTCCTCAAGTGTGAGCCAAGCCAGGCCCTTTTCTCCAGGATCCACTGATGAAGGGTTACTGGGCTGGGGCTAAAATGAGGACCAGCCAGACAAGCCCTGAGCCTTGGTTCTCTGGGCCAAGACTGGAGAGGACCGGGGGGTGGGGGCGGGGGAATGTCCTCGGTCGGCCTCACCGCCACCACGCAGGCTGGTCCCAAGATCTCAGGGCGCATCACTAATTCCAGGCAGGGCTCCACCCCAGCCCACACTCAGCCCAGGACCCGGTTAGGAAAACTCACTCCAAGCGTTCCCGGCAACATGAAGCTTGCTCTCCATGCCAGCCTTCTCTGGGGTGTCTGGGTGGGAGCAGCCAGACCCTCTCACTGGGCTCCTGCTCTGTCTAGGAGGTCCAGAAAGCATCCATCTCCATCAGAGCTGGTCGCAGCCCCAGCTCTCTGCTTTCAGATGAGTTTAAAGAGAATGGTGTTTTGAAAGCTCAAGACATGTTCTGGGCTGGGCTTTGGTTCTAACTCCATCTCCATCTTTCAGAATACAATAGCTTTCCCCATGCATACAGAAATCCCAAAGGCAGTGAGCTGAGCTGAGGGGGCCTCAGAGAGCCCCTGCTTCATAAATTACCCAGCTGTGCCCTGGCTAGATCTTGCCACTAGGTTCCCAGGAAGAGAAGATCCACATCCACACCTTCCTTCCAGTTGTCTACCTGGAATGCCTGCCACCTAGTACTCAAGGAAATGACTTGAGCCCCACCCCACTTACTGTAGGGACTCCATCATTGTGTCCCCCCAACCTCACGATCCTCCTAGCCTCCTGCTCCCAGCACCATCTCTGTCCCCAGAGTTCGCAGAGGGTCTGTGCTTCCTCTCGTGACCTCTGGCTCTGATTCCCTGCTTTTTTGTCTCCATCTGCGTCTCACCTGCTGCAGCCACTGTCCCTCCCTCCCTCCTGGCACTGCCCCCTTGTTCCCTTCCTAATCCCACAGCTGCCCCGGGACCTGCAGAAGGCTGAAGGACGCAGAAGCAGATGTTGACTCAAAGTTTGGGGTAACGGAAGGGAACCACAGCAAGCACATTCGGATCCATGCACAAACATTACTCCCCTAAAACTTCATCAACCATTCCCCTGCCTCGAGATATTTCTCACTTCATCCTAAGTGCCAGCATATCCTATCTTCTCCAGCCTCTTCTCTTCCAGACCCTTCTACCCAAATTCCAAGATCCTGTGGATTTCTCCAGCAGAACCATTTGTATTGCCTTCTGCATGGTCAGAAGACCACACTGTTCTCACTGGAGTAGCTTCCCCATTAGGGTCCATCATAGCATAAACCTCAAAAAGGAGGCATCTACCTCCCAGGGACAACGCTACCCCTCCCCTGGGATGATAAAGCTCAGCACTCTGTTTTCTATGTAACACTTTCTTCCTATCCACCCGCCACCACCGCCCCCTTACATCTGGTACCCCTGACAGGCAAGAAATCCACCCCAAATCACTCCTGTTCTTTCTCTCCCTGTTTTGTTCTCTCGGTTTCGCTTTTGTTTTTTTACTCCTCTCTGGGCATGGGGTGCTACTCACCTGCACCACCTCTGTTGTCATTGAAAGTGATGAGCCAATTAAAAATAAGTATAAGGCAGACACAAAAGGGCAAATATAAGATTCCACTTACAATATTCCACTTACCCAGATTCCTCTGGGTTCACATGATGAACCCAGAGGAGTCAAATTCCCAGAGACAGAAAGTAGATTAGCGGTTCCTGGGGGCTAGGAAGAGGGGAGAATGGGAATGACTGTGTAGTGGGTATGGAGTTTCAGTTTAGGAAAATGAAAAAGGTTTTGAAGATGGGTAGTAGTGAGGTCACCCAGTGTACTTAACTGTCAATGTGAATGTACTTACTGTCCCTGAGCTACGTGCAGAATGGTACACTTCAGGTTACATATATTTTACCACAATGCCTTTGGCTTGGGTCATAGTCCCAGGGTCCTGGGATCGAATTCAGCATCAGGCTCCTTTGCTCAGCAGGGAGACTGCTTCTCTCTCCACCTCTGTCTGCCATTCTGCCTGCTTATGTGTGCGCTCTCTCGCTCTCTCTCTCTCTCTCTCTCTGACAAATAAATAAATAAATAAATGGAAACAATAAATAAATAAATAAAGGGCGTGCCCTCACCTGCTCTCGGACTCAGTGGTCAGCATCTCTGCTGACTCCGCCCATCTTGCTGGAGGCATACGCTTCCTTCTCAACTGGGGGAAAACAGAAGAATCACAAAGGGGTTACCACTGGACCAGGAGGCTTTAGACTTTGGTTCTAAACCTAGTTCAATCATTCATTAGCTGTGCACTCTTGGGCAAGTTATTTTATCTGTCTCCATATCCTTAGAAAGAAAGTGGAGAAGACCAGAGCCAGCCTTGAGTGAGATAATGGATAGGAACACACCTTGAGAAGTGTGTGCAAGCTGGTCTCATCATCTCTCATTTCACGCCATCAGACTAAAAACACCTCAGACGTAAGAAGTTGCTACTTAAAATAAGGAGGTATACAGATAAGCCCAAAATACTTCGATTTTCAGTCAACATCCCAAAATCATCATCCTCATTCAACGTACAATGGAGCAAATCCTTCATGGGCTGCTCGTCTGCTACGAAAGCCCCCTTTTACTGAAATAATGTATTTTCTCCATGACTGGCCTTTATTCCAAGCCAGCCTCCAGCTTTGCCCACAGGATGCGTGTAGCATTGCCTGGATGAAGCGTGGAATGGGGCTCCAAGTGGGCGCACAGCTGGGGCGGGGAGTAGGAGGGACGCCAGGGAGGAGAGGTGTAGCCCATGAGCACACATTCGAAAATGGCACCTTTTATAATAATGTTCAAAACACTCTCGGTCCACTGACATGGCTGTCGAAAGACTGATGGAAAAGGGCCAAAACAAGTAGGACTACCACAGACCACAAACCCCATGAAGAAGGTGTTCCAAAGGTGGCCTCAGTTGGCCGAGTTGGCTGCCCCTCAGTCTGACCACCAGCTGGCTTCCCTGTGGCTAGAGGCCCCCCAGCCCTGGCTCGGCTTGCACCTGAGGTAAGAGGCAGCTTGCTCACCCTTTTTTCCTTTCCATCTTTCTTTCAATATTTTATTTTTTTAAGTAATCTCTACACCCAGCATGGGGCTCAAACCCACAATCCCGAGATCAAGAGTTGCACACTCCACCGACTGACCCAGCCTCGAGCCCCTAGCACTTCTTTCCAATAAATTCTCTCTTTCCCTCAGGCCTGAAGAGGACGTTCAGGTCACCCACACCCCAGGTAAGGCCACACCTGACCTTCTCCCTTCCTTTTGCCACTCTGCCTCATACAACCCTTCCTGGTCCTCCTCTCAGCCTTCCCTTCCCTTTGAGGAGAGACTTAGGACCCCTCCCCACCTCCATAGAACATCCTAAAGGGAGAGGTCCCAGGACTCCCGGTCTCCGGCCCCTGCCGTGCCTCAGGACCAGCTCGGGCGCTTCACAGGGACCCAGCTGAGCCCAGATGGAAGTCATCTGCTTAAGGCTTCATACTGATTTCACCAATAATTACGTTATGCTCATCCACACCCATTCCCACATCACCTCCTCCCGAGTCCCCTTCCCACTCACTCAGGCAGTGCCAAGAAGTGAAAATGGAATCAGGCCTGAAGGAACCCGGGCGGGCAATCCGGGGACACAAACAGAGCCCCGGGGTTAAAACCATGTCCAAGTGCAGGCTTCCCACCACACGCCACCCGGCCTCCTGTGCAGCCAGGGCGGCCCAGCTGCAGGATCTCTACCGCCAAGAAGCCAATGTTCCTTTAAAGCACAGGAAGGGGTGTGCAGAGGTTTCCGGGGAAGCCGATTCCCTCTGGAGTGGCCTGTTTCCCTTCCCTCCTCTGGGCCTTGAGGGCGCTTGGGGTGACTCTCCTTGCCGCTGGTCCAGAGCCCTCAACCCACAGCCAGCCAGAGGCATCTGCGGGTCTCCACCCCTCAGATCCAAGGACCCCAAGGGGCAGGGGGTTGTTGTGAGACGCTCAGAATGTCACCAGGAATGCCAAAATGATCTTTCCCATTTTTTGGCCTTTTACCTTTTCTTAGTATCCAGGCAGAGCAGACTAGGGGGACTCTGATCCCAGTGGCACCTAGCAGAGTAAGTAGGGCCTCATCCCGGACTCCTCTCCACCCTTCCTCTCCAAGGTGGCCTGTGTGAGAGAGAGCTGCACCACAAGACCACACCTTCCTGGGAGCTCAGGAGCAGCCAGGGTGAGTGGGGAGTGCGACCTGAGCAGACACTGAGCGAGGAGCTTTCTGGTAGGGGGAGGGAACTCAAGAACACCCCCACCCCCCACCCCCCGCACGCCCCTTCCAGAAAGAGCTAGAGTGGTTCCTCACAAGAAACCGTGACGTGCTGACAACGTGACACTAGCCCAGCCTGAGATGTCTGAGCCACCGGCTGCCTCTCGACTCCTCCCTGGAGGCTCGGGGTGGCAGGTGCGGGCGGAGTACTGCCCACCCCACCAAGAAGTAGGCCCTTTCTCGCACCCCAGCCGCCTCTCCCGGGCCTTTGAGGAACCACAGCTTCAGCTTCCCCCGTCTTTGCCCTCACAAAGGCACCCTCTGTCACAGCCTCCCCGAGAACAGGCCTCCCCCTCCTGCTACCCACTCGCGCCCACTCCCCCCACCACACACATGCACTTCCTCCAGGAGCAGATTCCAAGCTGAGTTAATGTCGGATACTGTCTCCCAACAACATGCTGGAACAAAGGCTGCACATGACTAACCGCGTTGGGGTGCTTGTCAGGGCTCAGGCAAACGTAATTATAGGGAGGGCAGAGCTGCTCTCCGCAGCCACACCTGGCCATACAGTAAACAGCACTTCTCCCTGTCGAGCTGGGGGGAGCTGAGAGACAGGGAGGCGACAAACCACAATTTGAATCATTTGGAGAGAAGCTATAAATATAATAATGAGTCATTTGTAAAATATAATTTCATCCAAAAGCCTGGAAAAAAAAAATGGGAAAGAAGTTCTTATGCTATTTCAGGCTAAATTGTTCAAGGGTGTTCTGCCAGAACCTGGGGAGGGGCCCCAGCTGCCCACCAAGAGCGAGGCTGGGCTTCACATCCGGGCCTTTCCGAGCCCTCCTCCTGGCAGGGTGCTGCCTTCCCTTCCCCGGTTCTCACCTAATATTCTGGGATCGGAATGCTCGCCATTCAGAGCTCTCTGTCAGAGAGCTGATAAGAATCACGGACAAGCAGCCCAGCGTCCAGGCTGTGCAGCTGAGAACAGTTTAGGAAAGGCTTGCTGTTGTTTTTGGCAAACTCTCCCCCAGCCTTGGGGCCTGAACAGCCCTTCGTGCACAGGGTGGCTTTTCCAGCGTGGTTCCAAGGTCTCTTCCAGAGCACCAGGAAGCCTCCAGCCCTGAGCCCCAGCTGGCCTGGGGGGGGGGGGAGGAAGAGGCCGCACAAAGCTCGGTCTGGGGAGTGGGCTGACACTGGCCTGGCCCCAGGTTGTTGCCGCTGTTCAGGGGAGTGGCAAAGAGCGTGAGCTCTGGAACTAGATTTTCCCTAGGTTCAGTTACAACTGGGCCACTTTCTATCTGTGTGACCTCAAGTAATTGACTTCTCCTCTCTAGGCTGTTACCTCATCTCTCTGATCGGTTTAATAACAGTAACTTCCTCAAAGGGTTGTTGAGGAGATGAAATGAATATGTAAAACACCTAAAAGAGGGCCCGGCCTAATGAGTTACCATTAAGCTCATAAGATTCTTGTTGTCTCTCACTGAGCGTGCGGTGCAACAGTGAACCACAGAACAGGGGCCCCTTGGTGTCTGTGGTCAACCCTGCGTGATCATGGGTAAGCCAGGGTCAGGTCCCCTGGCCTGTCCTTCAGCCATTTCATTACATCAGCTTTCTTGTCAACCTAAGCAAACTCTGTAGTCTCAGTGGCCAGAGTGTCCCCTTTCTCCGTCCTTTTTCAAAGCTTTGCCCTCCACCCAGCCTGCAGGCAGCATGAGGGGAGGAGGGCAGCATGCCCCTCAATGTTTAGAGCCTGAAGTCAAGTGGCACTTTGAAGGCCCCGAATGCACACCGAGCTCTAACCCCAGCCTCTGGGGCTCTCCTCCCTCCTTTCTTTCCTCTTCTTCTCTTTGCTCGGTCTCCCCATCTTGGTCTTCTCCCCCCGGGGCAGACCTGGGAGGTGGGGATGAGGTTAGGGCTCTCAAAGCCTCTGTCCCACCCACGCTGCTCAGTCCTTGTCCCTTGTTGCTGAGAATGGCCTTGACAACCCTCAGGACTTCCTCTTAAGGCAGCCTCTACACCCAGGAGGCCAGAAAACATTGACATAAATAGTCTCCATGTCAATTACTCGGTCTTCTCCTAGCTCCAAAACCAGAGCAGCAGAGCCAGCCCGAGCCTAGAGGTAAGAGAAGACGTGTATGCAGCAGGAAGCTGCCAGACTGCTCCCTGCTCACTAAGAGGGCACGCCTTGGCTCTTGCTGTCCCCACCCTCTGGAGTGAACTTCCTCCTCTCCTGGCCTGGCTCACTTTTTTTTTCCTCCAATAATTCCTTCATATACCTGTCAGTGTTCACATTCTCCTGAATGCCATCCAGTTTTTCCCTTTTCAGTTAGAATTAGGGATCTAAATAAGAACCACATGTTGTGACTGACTGATATGTTACTTAAGTCCCTTGCTGTCTACAGATGCCCCTCCACGTAACTGTCACTCTCTCTCGTTCTATCTCCTTGCAAGTTTGTTTGTTTGTTTGTTTTCTTGTTTGTTTTGATGAAATAAAAATCTGGTGGTTTATCCTACAGAATTTCCCAAATCTGGGTTTGTTTGTCTGCTAAAACCAACTGGTGTCACTTAAATGTTTTCCTGCCACTTATACATCCTATAAATTGGTAGTTAGATCTAGAATCAGGTTTGACTATTATGACCTCTTTTTTTCTGCTTTTTGGTCAAGGTTCTTTACACAGATGGTGAAGTGTGTCTCTATTGATGCATGTGATAGATATCTGGTTGTCTCCCTTTTTGTGATATTGTCAACCATTGTTCATGCTTGCCTAGATCCACTATTCTTTGAGGTTTCAAAATTGTAATACCCTAATGATACTACTCCTTCTTCATGTTAGATGAAACACCTCAATTCTAGTGCTCTTAATTGCCTCGTGTAGATCCAGACTTTGATCCAGTATAATTTTCCTTCTGCTTGAAGGATTTTGTCAACATTTCCTATAGTGTAAGTCTGATGATGATGAATTTTTTCATGTTTTGTTTGAAATTTCATTTTCATTTCTGAAAGTTATTTTTGTTGGGTATAAAATTCTAGAGTGACCTTTATTTCTTTCAGTACTTTAAAGATGTTGTTCCATTGACCCCTGGCTTTATTTTTAAAAGAAGTCTGCTGTCATTTTTATCTTTGTTCCTTTATATGTGATGTCTTTTTCCCTGTGGTTGTATGTAAGATATTCTATTTAATATTGCTTTCAAGCAGTTTGATTATGATGTGCCTTTATACAGCTCAGTTTCTTGTGCTAGGGGTTCATTGACCTTCTTGGGTTTATAGTTTTCATGACATTTGGAATATATTGGGTCATTTTAAAAAATTTTATTAACTTATTTACTTTTAAGTAATCTCTACACCCAACATGAGGTTCAGACTCACAACCCTGAGATGAGCAGTCTTGTGCTCTTCCAACTTAACCATCATTATTTTTTTTATTATATTTTCTGCCCTTCTCCTTTTTCTGAAACTCCAATTACACATATGTTAGGTCCCAGGAGTCTTCTCAGAGATTACTGATGTTCTGTTTTGTTTTATTTTGTTTTTTTTTTTTTTCCTTTCCTTAGTCTTTTTTCACCCCTGTATTTCATTTTGGATAGTCTCTATAATTATGTCTTTACATTTACCACTGTTTTCCTCCGCGGTGTCTACTTGATGTTAATCCCATCCAGGGTGTTTTTGCACTTCATATTGTTTTTCATATCTAGAAGTTTGATTTGAATCTTTTTTTCTTTTTTTTTTTTAAGATTTATTTATTTATTTGACAGACAGAGATCACAAGTAGACAGAGAGGCAGGCGGTGGGGTGGGGAGCAGGCTTCCTGCTGAGTAGAGAGCCTGATGTGGGGCTCAATCCCAAGACCCTGGAATCATGACCTGAGCTGAAGGCAGAGGCTTTAACCCACTGAGCCACCCAGGCACCCCGATTTGGATCTTTTTTATATCTGCCATGCTTTTACTTAACATGTTTAATCCTTCTTTTACTTTCTTGAACATTATATGTCTTTGTCAACTAATGTCTACTGATGTCCTTATTCTAACATATATGTCATTTCTGGGTCTGCTTCCATTGATTGATTTCTTTCTTTTGTCATAGGTCATATTTTCTTGATTATTTGCATACCTAGTGATTTTGAACTGAATAGCAAACATTGTGAATTTTACCTTGTTAGATGCTGGACATGTTTGTCCTGTAAATTCCTATAAATACTCTTGAGCTTTGTTTTGGGACACAGTTAAGTTACTTGAAAGCAGTTTGATACTTTTAAGGCTTGTTTTTAAGTTTTGTTAGTTGGAACCAGCATATTCCTTAGTCAAGAGTTAATTTTGCCCCACGACTGAGGTAATCCCCTTCTGAGTATTCTGTCTGATGTCTTGTGATGTATGAGGTTTGCCATCCTGGCTAGTGAATACAAATTATTCTTTGCCTTGTGTGAGCTCCAGAGATTAATTCCTGTGTTCCTTTCCTCATGGTTGTTTCCCTCACTCAGGTGGTTTCCATATACACATGCTCTGACCAATACTCAGCAAAAGACTCAAAGGAACCCTCTGCAGATTTCTGGATATCTCCTTTCCTATCTCTTTCTCTATTTCCCTCTCTCCTTTCATCCTTCCCTCCTCCGTGCCTCACTCTTCCGTGCCTTGGCCTCCCTAGATTCCCTGGTCTATCTCCTCAACTCTGAGAAACTATTGAACTTCACCTGTGTCCTCCTTTTTGTGCTACACACTAGGAACTCTCTCAAGACAGTAGGCTGAAACAATTTCAGGGCTCACCTGGGTTGTTTTCCCTCTCCTGAGGACCATTGTCCTGTGCTAATGTCCAAAACCATTGTTTCACATATATTGTACAACTTTCTCATTGCTTCACGTGGTAGGGTAAATTCCACCCCTGTTATTCCATCTTGGCCAGAAACTGAAGTTGGCCTGGTTAACTTACTTCAGTTTATATATTCAGCCCAAGACCCTACTCCCAGAAGATTTTCCTATGCCCTTCCATCATCTCCACCACTCCAAGTTGTATATCCTTCCTTAGTGAGCTTATAATACCCTGCCTGTGGGTGTGATTATTGTTCATGAGTCTCTGCAGGACCACTATGTTCCTTTCTGGTCTGTGAGCTCATTTGGGGTAAATTTGTGCCTACACATCTTTGTATCCTCCCTGGTGTCTGGCATACAGTAGGTGCTGAATTAAATGTTTAGGAGAATGAATAAAGAGAAATCTGTGGTCACTTGGCAATCACCAACTAGAACTAAATAACAACACAGCCATACCCATAACTGCTGCATGCTGTTAGACCTGCCATAAACTGTGGGCACTAACCCTGACAGCTGTCCTCTGGGCACGTCTCTCTTCCTGAGCTGAGCTGGCAGTGTCCAGAACACTCCCAAGAATGTGGTTTTAAATATCCTGACCTTGACAATTCCAAGGCCTTTGATGGTGTGTGAAGTTGAGACACAAGTCACCCAACATGCCAGAAATGTATAATTGCTTCACTGAGGCTCTCAGAACACTCCCTGTCCTGAGGTGTGGTGGAAGGAAGAAAATAAACATGAGAAACCCAGTAAACACTCTCTCCAGTATTTGACACATTCCTCACCCCCACAGATGTATGCAGAGCTCTCTGCCTCCATAAGGGGCACTGAGAAAAGATACCAGATATATTCTCTGCCCACTCAGTGTCTGGATATGGCTGCCCCAATAGGTGCAAAGAAGAATCAAGGAGCAGGAGGCAGGAATTCAGGGAGATCAGTCTCTGGAGTCATAGTCTACACACTTCCCAAAACCACCTTGGCTCTGGAAACCCAGGCTTTCCAGGTCTAGTAGACAAGACCCTGCCAAGCTCCCATTCTGTGTGCCCTACACAGTGCAAGATACTGTGAAGACAAAAGAAGTCCTGCTGCCTGTCCATAAGGAATTTAATATTACCCTAAATGCAATGTCTCCCAAAGTGAGGTTCCCTCGTCACCTGCTGATGTGAATCATCAGGGACATTTATCAATAATGCTTATTCCTGAGACCAATCTCAGAGGAAAGGAATCATATTCGAGGGGGATGAAACCCAAAATTGACACCTTAGATAAAATTCATATGTACATATAAACTGTAAGAATTACAGTTCTTTAATGTTTTATTTCTATGAAGGTTGATTCACTGTGTTGGGGGATCTAAGAGTTGAAAAGTCTTTAGACACTCATCTGGGCATAGAGTTTCTTTGGCACTACAACTCCATTGATAGGCTTCTAGTCTATTTGCTTCTGACATATTCTATGAGCTAGTATATAAAACCAGAGATCTTGCTGAGACTAGACTAGGTCTGGAGTCTGGTACGAAATGGGCCTTAGCGTCCCTCCAGACATTCAGCCTTATATTTAATTTTGAACTATACCTTAGAACAACTGGGAAGGCACCTTGAGTCTGGTCCTTACCTGTAGCCTGATATCCCACCTACATCTCTGATGGGATTGATAATTCCCTTTGGAGGTGTAGAAAACAGGAGGTGCTGAAGAAAGGGCTAGGGAGCCGGATTAATCCATATCCCAGTCTTATCTCATGCAATGTATTCCCCCACCCCTGTTTCTGCTTATCGTAATGTACCTGGAGGCAAAAGTTGGGGGATTTTCCAGTCCTGCCAGTTTCCAGAATCTCAGCTACAGCTACAGCAGGCACATGATCTGCCTCCCAAGATATAATAGGAAACCGTATAACTAGCTATATCAGATTACCAATTTCTCAACCCAAGATATAGGGGTTCTTACTGCTCTTCATCTTACCTCCTTGGTTGAACCAACTTCACTTTGGCGGGGGGGAGCTCCTCCCTCTTGAAATGCCTCCACACTCGTGTTACTGATTTCTGTACTAGTGAGGACTCTTTAGGTGGCAAGAAACAAAAATCCAACTCAACCAGCTTAAGCAGTAAGGAAAAGGTATTGGTTCACATTACTCTGAAGTCCTGAGGAAGAGCTGGCTGTGAGCAATTGCTTGATCCAAGAGTTCACACATGTCACCAAGGAATCTGTTTTCCCCCTGTGCCACACAGCCTTTCATGGTGGTTTCATCACCTTGTTTCCTATGGTGGCCTTCTAGCAGTTCCAGGTCCTCCCACGGGAGTCATCAAATGGCTCAGCAATTCCAGACTCACATCTTCATACTCGTACCTGCTTTACAAGTCCCAAGACTCGTGTTCTCCCATTTCCTTAAAATGGGTCAAGTACCCATCCCTGAACCAGCCACTTAGGTCGATGTATTGATTAGCTGAGGGATAGCTGGGGTCAGGAGTCCATCCTACCTGAATCCCTTTGCTGGGAATAAGTGAATCCTCTGAGGGAACCCGTGTGCTGTGGCAAGGTGTAAGGAATAGCTACTGAGTAGACAACAAATAAGGAGTTTAGAAGCCACCTTCAGAGGGAAAGAGACACCTAAATGCTATTATCAAAATAAAGTCAGGACTGTCATAGAAATGGGGATAACATGAACCAGTGGAATAAAAGAAGGTGCACCTAAGTCTGCCTGGAGGAATATAGAAAGGCTTCTCACAGGAGGAATAGAAGCTTTCCAGATGCGTAGGGAGGCAAAGAGTGAAGGAGGAGTTCCAGGCAGAGAAAAAAGCACGCGTGAGGGTCTGGAGGCTGAGAAAGTGAGGCATATTCAGGGCACTCTGAGTCCTGCTGGAGAATAAAGGGGGAGAAGGTGGCTGGGACAGAGAGGAATGCCAGCAGACGGAGCTGGGCAGGTAGGCAAGTGCTAAGACCCTTGACCGCGCTATGGGTTTACACAGCTACTGGGTAGGGGAGTGGGATTTGGATTCTAAAGAGATTTGAAAAGAGAATGACATGAGACTTTTGTTTTGGGAAAAGGATTCTGGCCACAGAACGCAGGATGTGTTGGAGAGGTGCAGGATCCCAGAACTGGTCCTACCCATTTCCGCATCTCAGTGAATAGCGCCGTCACTCTCCATCCGTGGCAGTCCCTGGTGTCACTCACCTGACATGTCCAATTCCCCCCCTGCCAATCCCATGGTAGGACTGCATGTCCCTGCCCCCCTTGAAATGAGGGGAGGCCATGAGACTCGTTTTGGCTAAAGAACACTGAGTATTAAATTTTTTTTAAGATTTTATTTATTTATTTGACAGTGAGCACAAGCAGGGGAAGCAGCAGGCAGAGGGAGAAGCAGGCTTCCCACTGAGCAGGAGCCCAACACAGGACTCAGTCCCAGAAACCTGAGATCATGACTTGAGTGAAAGGCAGATGCTTAACCAACTGAGCCACCGCGGCCCCACTGAGTTTTAATTTTAAAGGATTGGCCACATCCCCTTTTGCTGCCTTCAAGCGACTATGGAAGCATGTACTGAGACACAGCCTCTGTCACACTGGTCCCTGATAAGAGGAAACTCTCTTTACAATCTGTGATGGCTACACAGCAAGAATGAGAAGTAAACCTTTGCTATATTAAGCTACTGAGATTGGGAGCATGTTTGTTGCTACCATAGAGCATAACCCATGCTAACTGATGCACCACCCATTTGCCAAGCCATAAACCTGGGCATCACCACAGACTTCTCCCATGCTCTCATTTCCCACCTCCATGTCCTTCTGAGCCTACCCCTAAATATCTCTACAATTCATCCATTTCTCTGCATCCCCACTGCCACTGCCCTAGTTTAGAACTCCATCCTCTACTGCGTGGTCAACGGCCACCCTCCCCCAACTGCTCTTTTCCTCTAATCTTGTGTGATGCACTTACTTCTCCCCATACTTAAAGTATTCTTACTAAAACTCCAACTCAGTCCCAACACTCTCCTGCTTCAATCCTTCAGGTTTCCCATTTTCTTTAGAATAAAGTCAATATTCTTAATAAGGTTTTCCAGGTTCTGCATGATTTGGCCACTGTTTACCTCCAATCTCTCTCTCTCTCTCTCTCTCTCTCTCTCCTTCACACTTGAAATGATCCAACCTCCCTTCAGTGTTTTAAATTTGCTTGGCTCTTCATGAGTTTTCACACTTGCTCTTCCCTTTGTCTGAAACCTGTAAGCTTGGCTAATTCCTACCCAGTCCTCAGAGTCCAGCTTCTTCATCACTCCTTCCAGAAGTTTTCCCTGAGCCTCTGGTACTGGGGGGTGGGGGGGATTCCCTTCTGTGCACTCCTTTGTGCTTACAGCACCGTGAACTTTTCATAACACATCATTTATCTGGTATCCCTGTACTTAATAAAAGGTGAAGAGGTCATCATCATGGTCCTCAAGGAATGACTCTCTGTTCTAAGGGGGTGACGGTGGCAGCAAACAAGGACGAGGGCGCTAAGGGGAGCATTTAGAATGACTTCCAGGTTTCAGAACTGGGTAAGAGAGGGAGGCCAGTGTCACAATAAGGAGTTCAGATTCTGTTGTGCAGGTGGCAGGAGCTGCAGGAGACAACTTTAGACTAGCTCCACACTATGTGTCTGTGGCCCACCGTGGACTGGGCTGTGGCTGCAGCAAACAGACCCCCATGCACTGACAGCAGCCCCCCTCAGCAGCCACCGCATCTCCGGCTTTCTGCTGCATGAACCTGGTGCATTCCCTCAGCCAGCATGCAGAGCAGCCCAGAAATACAGGAGGGTGATGTTCCTGGCACAACCCTCCAGAAATGGGAGTGAGAGTCCACTGAATAGAAGGCCTAGCCTTCTGGGCTTCTGAGGGACAATTTGAGATACCTTCTACCTAGGAACTTCTCAGGTTATGGTCAGCCAGTTTGAGCTCCAGTTACCCACAGTGCTGACCAGCTCAGTAACACACTCTTCATGCTTTTGCTCCTTCCCTGCCTCACTCCCCTTGCTCCCCGATTACCCTCCAGATAAACTCCCTGAATGCCCCTATCATTCCCCAGATGAACTCCATGAACCCCTAATCACCCCCCAGACAAAACTCTCCAAACCCCTTGCTATCACTCCCCAGATAAACTCCCTGAACCCAGATCCAAACCTCACCCCCGGCTCTCATCCATACAGTAGCCACTGAAGATCGTCTGAAAGAGGAAACAGGGGACACAGGTTGAAGGGAAGCTGCCCGCACATAACCACCATGTTCGCTGTGTCACTGTGGGTCCCCATGGGGCCATAGGACTATGACCTCTGCTAAGCATACACAACCTTTCTGCCTTAATTCCCCACTGATTACCTCTCTCTCTTTGTCTCTCTCTCTCTCTGACATGCTTCATGGACACAGCACTTCCCTGGTTTTCCTCCTTCCTTCCTGGCTACTATTTTCAGTTTGCTTTGTAAAATTAAGTTGATGGTGTTGAAGATGGGTGATGGGCATGTAAGAGGATGTGGTAGTATCTAGAACCACTTTTTTAAGAATAACTTTGGGGTCTCCTGGGTGGCTCAGGTGGTTGAACATCTGCCTTCGGCCGGGTCATGATCCCAGGGTCCTGGGATCGAGCCCCACTTGAGCCCTGCATCCAGCTCCCTGCTCAGTAGGGGGGTCTGCTTCTCCTTCTCCCTCTCCCACTCCCTCTGCTTCTGCTTTCTCTCTGTGTCAAATAAATAAATAAAATCTTTTTTAAAAAATATGGGGCGCCTGGGTGGCTCAGTGGGTTGAGCCGCTGCCTTCGGCTCAGGTCATGATCTCAGGGTCCTGGGATCGAGTCCCGCGTCGGGCTCTCTGCTCTGCAGGGAGCCTGCTTCCTTCTCTCTCTCTCTCTGCCTGCCTCTCCATCTACTTGTGATTTCTCTCTGTCAAGTGAATAAATAAAATCTTTAAAAAAAAAAAATAAAAGAAGAAGAACTTTGAAATGGAGTTTTTTTCCAATGCCAAGTTCTCTTTCTCCATTGTCCTCAGTTCTCAAATGTGTGCAAAAGCCTAAGTAAGCATCCCTTGGGGATTTGATGAAAACTTGCTCACGTTGCTGTACTTGACCTGGCTCCTGCCATTTTTCAGGTCTTCTCGCACACACCAGGCTACCTTGTGCTGACCTTGCTCCCACCACACTGGCCTTCCTTCTCATCCTCAAACGCACTCATAAGTTTGTGGCCTTCACA